>NC_055688.1:8140027-9342527 GCF_017639745.1 Melanotaenia boesemani
GGGCATTGGCTCATTTAGTGTGTGTTTCTCTGTAGTAGAAAGTATTCTGGAACTTGTGTTTGATCGAGCCTTTGGGCTATTGTGTAGACTTTGTAGATGGTAGATAATCTTGAGTGTCCAACAGAGCGTTAGGACTTTTTGATTTGCATTTATTGGTTAATTGCACAGAGTGCCTTCTTGTGTTCTGTTTTATGTTGGTAGAGTTAACAGGGACTTCTCACTAGGAGAAGCTCCCCTCTTTTTGTTATTAGTTTAGTGGATTGTAATTTCTGAGTTGTATACAACAAAGTATACTTTTGATACGGTTAAGTTTCCTTTGTGTTTATTGTTGTTTATTTTTATTTTATAGCTATTTATGAAAGCTCAATTTTGTGTTGTTTATTTCCTGAAAAGGACACTTTAAGTTTGTAGGGCATTCCTGAAAAGGATCTTTTTTTTTTTTGTTATAACGAGAATATTTAAATAAATCATTATTTATTTTGACCTTTGTTTGGTTCGTTGTGTTACATGTCCCTTTTACACCCCTGGACTAAAAAGGGGCCGTAACAGTAGCAAAGCTTACTGGGTGCTCGCTGTGCTTCGTATGGGTGATCCGTTTGGTTGCCGACCATTTTGTGTTGTCCTGTGGGAGGACTTAGTCATGGTTCGGTTTAAGTTGGATTCACCGTTTTACACTCAGTTTTGTTTAAGCTTTTACTACACTGTTAGTTGTTCTGCCACAGTGGGTGCTTTGTGTTTAGTTAGTGTTGGGCTAGATTAGTGTTTGGTTTTGGTTGTGGCTTCTGTCACTTTAGTTTATGGATCTGCTGCTCTTTTGTTTGATTTTAGCTTCACCGAGTCTTTGTACAGTCATTTGGTTTTCACTCGGTGGTTTTTGGTATAGGGTCTGGTATATTTCTTTCAGCAGGTCCGCTAACCCCAACACTTCATTTTGTGTACTTTTTTTGTTACAGGTTTTCACTCACCGTTCACGGGCTTTAATAAAATTGTTTTATTTTACTTTACCATCTGTCCCCAACTTCATCTTTTGTTGCGCCCAATCATACCCCTACATTGGGTCGTAACATTCTTGCTTAGTAGTCTTTTCGGGGAATATCGCCCCTAGTGAGCAGTTGTTGTAACCGTGTGACTTTGTCCAGGTGGTTTGGTCCGTTTAATTAGAGTGCAGCGTGAAAGGAAACCAAACCAAACAACAATGCAAATTTTTTTCATAACTGCTTTCCCAGTCGTACCCAGTCCTCTGAACTAAATGTGCCCCACGTGTACCATCCATCTAGTGCTGTATAGTGAATGAAGGGTTTGAAGAAGAAGAAGATACGTACCCCCTAATGACAGCTAATCCAGCATCCATCTTGCATTATGCTTGGTGAGCTCTCTCCAATCGATAAAAGTGCCATGTTGACTCTTCTTTTTATGTAGCTTTCTGACTTTATTTTCCTCTCTTCTTCAGATAATGTCTTCTTCATGTTCAACACAGTCAGTATGTTCATATTCAGTTGCTGGTGTGTGACGTGGTGAGTAAAGCACAGAAAACAATTAATGGGTATGATACTCAAATGATAACAAAGAGCATAAAACTCATAAAAATCTAACATTAAACCATCACAATAAAATAGAGCCTACAAATATGCAATGACCTTCTCTTTACATAACTTAAATATAATGAAACAAACTAATTCCATGAAATATTCAGACCATAGTACATATGAAACGAAAATAAATCAATAAACAGCCTGCCCTGCTTTCAAAAACTTAGGTAAAGGTCTTATAGTAGTTTCTCCCTTTCAAAATGTGTATTTACAAAGGTTTAGAAACTAACCGCATCATGAAGCAGTACTTAGTCCTGAGATGAGGATGGCTCATCTGTGATTCAGAGGTGAACCTCCTCGCCGCACTGAGACATTGTTTACAGATAGATATCCCTCCGGATCGCTCTCTGTAGATCTGTATCGCCAATCAATATTCCCCCTCAAGTCAGTCTGATCCCACTCCCCCACCACTAGTCTCCATGACTACGAACCCAATTAAGCACTAAAAACAAAAACAATATTTTCAGGTGAGTGGGGTGGGGGTGGGGGAGCAACTGCATTGTTCCTGTCTGTCTAATTTTTTTTTTTTTATCTCTTTGAAATGGGTTGAATAAAACCAACATCCGTTCAATAATGCATGACCTGCGGTTTTGTTAATAGGCTTTGTAGTGGCAGTAATGTACTTTCGTACATAGCTGATAGAGATTATGGCCGACTCCCTCCGCCTGCCAGATATCGATCCGCCTTAATGCCCCCCATGTCCCTTAGCCCTGCTCTTCGACCCTGAAACCACGCACACAAACAAACACACACAAACACACACACAAATGGGATATGTATAGCATCAGAAAGAAATCAGTGCTTATCAAACCAGATGCTTTGTACAAATAATTCAACATTCTGTGTCAATAGTCTTGATCTCTACAGATGGTTTTTATGTTCAACTCAGTGACTCATCCAGAGTGAGTCAATACTTTAATCCCGTATTGTTCTGACAAACTGTATGCATTGCTGTAAATCAACAAGGAGGCAGCTTACATGCTCCTCCAGCTGCCGTCCTTTCCTACTCGCAATGTGATCAAATGAAAGCTGTAATCACATTACTCATTACTGGAAGTACTCATTTATTTAATTTGACTGAGCAACATTATTAAGCATCAATACAAAATAACATGGTGTTAAAATGTCAGATTGTAGCTTTGGATTATACAGATTATATATTAAAACAAACAGAAAAAAAATTAAGCTTATTTCCACCCATTATCCCTAAACAGGTAAGAAGACATAATAAACACAAAAGTATGCACATATGAATAAAGCAGGGCTGCCAAATCAAAATAATCACATCTTACAAATGAATTAATAATGATTAATTACGATTTGTGACTAATCTTGAAATTTGGCAATTTTTACTATATTTCATCAACAGAAAGAGCCACTACTTACAAATGTTTAGTGTTAACTGACTTTCACTTGGGTCAGTTGTCCAAGGGTCACTAAATGTAGCACATAATATACTTCTATATCTTGTTCATCATAATCTCTACCATGTTCTAGATCATAATGCAGATTTCATACAGCATCATCTCACCAAACGTATCCATGGTGATAATATCTGTCATAAAACCATCAGATATGACAACTGAAGCCAATAGTGATAAAGAAACTGTGGTAAAACTGATGATCTGGATAAAAACACATTTTTGCTTTTATCATTGAAGTGTGAGTGTTTGTGCAGCAGTGATAAAAGTCGTACAGCAGCATCACCCAAAGTAAACACCTGTGATTAAAATACATCCTTGGCTCTTTGTTTTACAAGTTTTTCTTCAACTTTAAACATTAGATGGTAACTTTAGTTGTAATAATGATTTCAATATTTAATAAAAGTTAGACCTTAAAAAAAGCTCTGTTTTGAACCCCCCTGTTCCTCCTGCCTGGTCCCCCATCAGAACTTTGCTAGTCTCGCCCCTGCATACCTGAAGTATAAATCTTTTCTACCACTTGTCAACTACTTTGTTAGAGAATGGTCCTGCCAGAAACAATACTTTGGGTTAAATATATGTCACTTTGAACTATGAACCGCTAGTTTCCACCTACTCAGCTGAACGATAAACAAATGCAACAAGAGAAAAGCTGATCAGCTGATCGCTTACGGACATTAAAGGAGTTTGAGCAACCCCATGCTCGTCATCATAAAAAATCAGAGCATGTATCTGCGCAGCACTGACTTTCAAAAACGAATCAAATATTTGTTTTGAGTTCTGTTAATTCATTTACAATTTCCACTTCCTTCTCTTTCAGAGAAACGTTAGAGACGTTACTTCTGGTTGCTTTATAAACATCATGTACGCCGTTTATACTGTTTTAAAATTCAATAAGAGATGATTTACAAAGCCGGTCCTGAACTTGATTCACTGAAGCTGTAAGAATTAAAGATGCTGTTGTAACACTTTCAGTCTACGGAAGTAGCATAACATCATCAGCATACACTAACTGACATTTTGACAAATATCAAGTAAATTATAAAGTGTAAATATGAAAGGCAAAAGAAAAAAGCCTCGAAGGAACTTGACAGAACAAACCAGGTAAGAGGATCTAGTACCATTAATACATACATAGAGGTTTCTACTGCTTCAGAGCATAAAACAGTTAAAAGAAAGCTTGAAAAAACTATATGGTGCCTAATGGTGTCTATCCTTCGCGTCTAAAAGGACTGCACCAGCACAGTTTTTTTTCTCTCTTTCCCATCAACAAAAAATGTAACTTCCTCCAGAAAAAAATATAGATAGCTCCTCCATTTAGAGTTTAAATCCCAAATTAAGTCTTTGCTGAACATTTTTCTTCCAATTTGAGCATTTTAACCTATTTTAGTAAACATCTTTGTTCATTTTAAAATGTTTAATCAGTCAAATGAAAACATTCATGCAGACATTCAGTAATAATACATTAAAAATCATTATCCATGCTGATATTGTTTAGGTTATCAGTAATGGTCTGTATTGTATGTCCTTTTGTTGGCAACATATGAAATCCTTTGTGACAATAAAACCAATTGAATCAAAACAAAAAGAGAATGGAGTGAAATGGATGGAGATGAGAAGATGGTTTGATAGGCTCGACTAATCCAATAAGCAATGCCTCTCCTTCCTACAATCTGATTATTTCGATAATTAAGAGAAATTGCTCAAGCTTAGAGCTCAGTAAAGCTTTACATATTCAGCAGCACTGATATGTTTGACTTCAAACTCGTATTACTGTCCTTTGGCTGATGTGGAATCAGCTCTTCCTAAGAACTGACAGACCACTGGGAAACAGCAACATCATGTTGGGTGAATAATAAAATAAAGAAGGAAAAAGTCCACAACTGAAACATCAGATATAAAATCAGTGTCTTCTGAACCATTAACAGGTTGTTAAACGTGGTCTCATCCACATTTTAAATAAAAAAAAATGTCAGATATTTCTTTATTCCTGCTGGTTAAAAACATTTATCAAGATGTAATCATAGAGGTTGACTTCAGTGAACTTAGAGACATCAGTTAACAGAATTAACAGAACTGACCTAAATGATGGAACATCAGCTGCAATGCAGAAAAAAATGTTGACATAAAGAGGCAACTTAGTGTGTGCTGTTAGTGAATGGTATGATGACGAGCTTGTCATATAGCAGGGTTGTCAATGTCAACCGTACTGAGGCCAGCTGGAGTAATTCCACATGAGGGAATCCTCCACAAGTCAGTCCTACAGGTAGCCGCCATTGAAGCTCAGATACTTATCTCTGCATTGTATAATCAATGCAACAATGAGCACCAAGTCCCGTTCTTCAGCTTCACAGAAATATGAAGCTGAAGATCCTTCAGCAAAGCAAATACCTGAATGAAATAAAGAAACTTGTTCAAAAATTGACTGGTCACACCTACGTTTTAAGGAAGTGTTGTGTTTGTATGAATTGGGAAAATTGACATATTTTATTTAAGAGCAAATTTAAAAGTGTGTACATTTAAAAACTGATCATCTTTGATTTTTATAACCATTTTAGGATTTGTCAAAAAGTATTTTAGTGCAGAAGATGGACCTTGACCAGACTCAAACAAGGAAGCTGGATTTAAATAGGATTTAAAAAAAAAACTGAGCTCAGTGCTATATGATGGAGGTCAGGCAGGTGGTGGGGTAATCTGGCAGCGAGGGCTCGAGGCAGGAGAGGCTGGTGGTTGTGGATAGAGCCTGGTGAGAACTGGAAGAAGAAAGACTGATCATTAACTCACTACAAGCATCTTGGGTTAGAGCGTAACCGACTGTCACACACGGGTTACAGTCTGGAGGAAGTTGACCCAAATGTAGGCGAAGAGGCAGATGGGTGCAATGAAGAAAAGTTTAATGAAAACAACTTCAGTGAACAAGGCTGGAAAACAGAAGGTGTGCCCTGCCTCTCGCCTGCTAACTGCTGGGATAGGCTCCAGCTTCCTCTCAACCCAAACTGGACTAAGCGGTACAGAAAATGGATGGATGGAAATATCAAATGGGTCAACTTGGAGCCGTCCTCTGTATTGCTGGAAAAGTTGTCTGAGTCGTCATCAAAAAGGAGGATAAAGTGTTTTTTCTGTTGTTCTCACAGTGACAAGGAACCTACATGCCCAAACTCAGCTTCCCTCACAGACATAATGTCAAATTCAGTTTTTTTTTTATTATGGCTTGTGTACTAACTTTGTTGTTTGTGTGTTAATTAGGGTGCCAATAAAAAAAAAAAAAAAAAAAAAAAAACATCTCTTCATTAATGGTTTAATTTTTACCCAAATTTGTTTGATAAATGTAGGCTATATATATTTTTTATAATTATCTGGTGACCCCCTGAAATGATCTCAGGACCCCCTTTAGTTTTATTCACATTTTAGTAATTTCTGTGTTTGATAGTTTAAGTCCGGTTTTAGTTGAAAACTCAAAAAGGTTTTAGTCTAGTTTTAGTCAAATAAATATTTCTGTAAACACTTCTGTAAATAAAATAAATAAAATTTAAAAATTCCATTATCAGTAAGCTTTTATTGTTGTTGTTGTAGAAAGAAAGTTTTTTACATCCTGCTGCTGCTCTCATCTGTTACAGCATCAGTGATGATAAATAAATACCAGACCATGACATGACCCCCTCCATGTTGTTCTGATGAACTTGAATGATTCAGATGATTGACACTTCCTGTCTGTCTGTGGCATTTCTGTGAAATATTGAAATGCCAAAGTAGCACCAGAAGACCGTCATAGAAAAGTGGATAATTGCCTATTTTATTTCACACTAATATCCAGATGTCTCAAAACCATTCTTGATTATTTCAGCCCGATGGATACCCTGTTAACATTTCTCAGGGAGGGATGCTATTGTTTCTCATTTATAGCCAAAGTATCATGTATTTTAAAACTGTATATCATGTTGGGGGACAGCTCTGATACATGGCAGTGAAAAACCAACTGTATATTGACCAGAGTGGAAAACTAATGACCTCCATTAACCAGTCACAGGGCAGAGAATAAAGAGATTGTGCCCAAATTAACCATGGAAAGAACGAGAATGTTACCGAAAGAAGCTTGTATATTAAACAGAGTGTGCACACTTACGTTAAGTATAAAACCTGCTTTGTCTTTTACTAAACAGCCGACACCTTACTGAATAGGAGAACATGAGGCATTTTCCTGACTCGAACACAGTCAGATGTGGTAACCGTCTGTCTCTCCCCTGGCCGTCCTGCCTTTCATATGACTAAATTAACCCTGACTAAATCTCATTGCTGCCAAATATTTCTTTGTTTTTGCTTTTTAACAAAAATGCCAAATTATTTTGTCTTTTGTTTTTCTTTTCATTTAGTTTTTAAGTTATCTTGCATTTTTTTTGCCAGAAAAAAAGCCTGTTGACAAAAACTATTAGTCAACAATAATGAAGGACTGTCTCAGTGTGTTTTCATGACCCACTGACGGGTTTATTGCAACAGTTAAAAAAAGTTTCATTTACAAAACAAAGAAAGAACGAAAAAAAAAAAATTAAAAAAGACTGACCCAAACTGTTTCCCAGTCAAGGTATTTAAAGAATAAAGAAGGTATGTTTTATTTTACTGTAATTTTAATAACATAACATCAAAAATGTGAACAGAGTAAAAACCACAATAAAGTCACAAACATAGATTCTTTATGCGTTTGAACAGAAAAAGTGGAGGCGGAAGGAATAATAAAGAAAAGAATTATGATAAAAATAAAGAAAATGAAAAAAGGGAAACTATGAGAAAGAGAGAAAGAAAGAGAGAGAGAAAGTTAGTTAGTTAGTTTTTTTCACAACTTCATAAAAAAAACAGGGAAACAACCCAATTTGGGGTAACACATTTTCACCTGACAGGAGCAAAACTTCACAGAGAAGTTTATTTTTATGTTTTCTTCACGGAAAACTTTTTCTTCTGATGCTTTCCAAGTAAAAGTGCTGAATGCAGGAATCCTCTGTAATTTCCACTTTCAACAAGACAGTTTGAAAGTAGCTTTATTTTTGGTAAAGCTGTGGCCTGATGGAAGCTGGAGGGCGGAGGAAGACAAGAAGACAAACATAAAGGGAAGCAAATGGAAAGAGAGTGATGCAGGTAGTGCAGCGTGGCCATATGGCAGCAGCAGCAGCAGCAACGCTCTGCCTCGCTGATTAGCAGCAAGCAGACAAAGAACGGCCATGTTTCACTTGTTCATCACTTAAGTGCAGAGCCCAAGGTGGAGGCTGGGAGATTTCCCTTGGGGAAATGTGCCTCCCCAAGATAAGGCTGCGGCCCGGATTGCTCTCTCGGGGTGGCGAGGTACGACGAGGCAACCGCAAGATCCAAACCTCTGAAGAAAACAAAATGAAAGAGGAGAGAAAAGGCTCCGTGGTGTGGAACGCAGACAGCAGCGAGCAGCTCCAAGTTAAACAGTTAAACTTCAGTGAAAAAGTTCAGCTTCCTTTTCCCATTAACTCCAACTCTGGGGAGACATAAGTCCACTTGCAAGTTTCTGAGCAGGAGGTTGTTCACTTAGTTTGGAGATCCTCAGGAGGCCCGCAGGGTCATCGGGAGAACAATGACTGTAATATGCTGTGCTCGGCCTCTGACCTCATCTGCAGATTCTCGCTGCTCTGTAATTAGGATCATCTGAAGATTATTATTACTCAGCTGAATTCTGCGGAGCCCACCGAGAAGATGAGGGCATAAGCTGCTGCAGGTCCTTAGCAGGTTTACCTCAGCCAGTGGGGAGCTGAACACCATCAACATGAGGCTGAAACAAAAGCCACTGATTGTGCAGAAAACCAGAAACCAAAACTTCTGATTGCTGGGAGACACATTTTCTTCACTGGTGATTGTTCTATTGTCAGGACGCTGATTTACCTCAGAGACATGAAAAAAAAAAAATCCAATTTCAGAGTCTGACGGTCAGAGACAAACACTTTTTAAGTCTCATTGACACAATGAAAGCCCATAAAATCTATACAGCTACTGTAGTGAGCAGGAAATAAGGGAAGAAAAGCATTTCTGATCAGGCTTCACCTAACAGTAGATGGATAAACTGAAGGACCAGATGCATCTCTTAGATCCTGTCAGGTTTTTATTTGTTCACATTTTTTTAGAACATAATTTAATTAATTAAAGTAAATTAAATTTAACCTGGAAATGAATTGTTTGAGATTTTAAATCTCTTTTTCAAATGAGTCATGCCAAGATAGGCAGAAACTCAGGTCAGCTATAATAAATAGAACAAAATCCATTCGTCCATCCATCCATCCATCCATCCATCTGTCCATATGTCTTTCCGTCCGTCCGTCCATCTGTCCATCCGTCCATCCATCCATCCATCCATCCGTCCATCCATCCGTCCGTCCGTCCATCCGTCCATCCATCTGTCCATCCCTCCGTCCGTCCCTCCGTCCGTCCGTCCCTCCATCCATCCATCCATCCATCCATCCATCCAGAACAGATGAAATCACATTCAAGGAATAAAAAACATAAATACATGTAAATATAAAAAGATCAAGAAAAGCACAAGACATCAAAATGTTGACTCACTAAAGCAACCTCAGAATGTTTTCACAGCCTTTGCTGTTAAAAGCATCACCTCTCTTCATTCAGGCGAGGTTAAGACAACATTAAAATGGTCCAGTCTTCCACTGATGACCGTGACCAATAGATTCCTGTGATGACCGTGACACTATCAGCGTTACACTGGAGCAGGAGATATACGCCATCCCCTCCTCAGTGGAGCAAGATGCTTCCATCTTCACCTGCCTGAGACAATTTTTTAAACTCTCATATTTTTGTCTGATTTTCAGCTGGTTGATGTGTTTTCCGAAGCGTGCATTCTGTTCTCTGACGACACCGTTAACCGCTAATGTGAGCGGTAATACACTGCAAAATACTTTACAGGTGAATGTAATCCACACTGGTGAATGAACACATCTGAGTTTGACATTGTCTTGGCAAGAGAAGCTGATTTTGGATGCAGATGACACAGGCAAGCAATTGTATGTATATGTGCGAAGATCTCACTGAGACTTGGTAAGTCATGCGAGAGTAGGGTCACATTACGAGAAAATTAAATTTAAATTGATTCAAATTGATAAATTGATTTTTTAAACCCAGACCTACGTTCTAACTTGCTTTTTAAGAACAGGCAAAGACATAACTTACATTGAAATGTTAGATTTTTACTGTTGGAATCTTCTGCAGACAGAACATAATAATCATGTAAGTAATCATAAGCATGCAGGGCATGTGATGTACAGCTTCTCTCCTTTCACCTTCGCTTGCCATTTCAGAGCAACACTGTACCAACATTGCTGAGAAACGTTGCCGGTTTCCATAGTGCATGTTGAGTAACAAAGAGGGTTTTTCGACCAAGCTGGTTCCAATGCTGGTTCAGAGCCAGAGCCTGCCTACTACCCTTCTTGAACTTTCCACTGCCCAAGCACCAACTCCTGGCTCTCAAAGCTAGTTCTAAGCTGTGCTTTGAAAGCGGTAAACGGAAGTGGGACTCTAATGCATAGCTGCTGGAGCTGCTGGAATACCTAGTGAAGACAGAGGAAAAACTGCAAGAGGACAGGAAGAATGTTTACCTCTCATATATATATATATATATATATATATATATAAGATCCTATGGGACTTCCAGACTGACAAAATGGTAATGGCAAACCAGCCGGACATTGTGGTGATGGACAAACAGCAGAGGAAAGCCGTTGTGGTTGACACTGCAATACCAAGCGACTGCAACATAAGGAAAAAGGAACATGAGCAACTGGAGAAATACCAAGGCCTGAAAAAAGAACTTGAGAAGGCCTGGAAGGTGAAGGCAACAGTGTGCCTGTGGTCATGGGAGCACTCGGGGCAGTAACCCCCAAACTGGAAGAGTGGCTACAGCAGATCCCAGGACAAACCTCAGACATCTCGGTCCAGAAGAGTGCAGTCCTAGGAACAGCCAAGATACTGCGCAGACCCCTCAAGCTCCCAGGCCTCTGGTAGAGGACCAGAGCTTGGATGGATGAGACCGCCCACAGAGGGCGAGGGGACAAATATATATATATATATATATATATATATATATATATATATATATATATATATATATATATATATAAATATATTGTTAGAGCCATTTAGTAAATGCTGATTTAGTTAGTACGAGGCAGGTGTGAATTAAATATATAAATTAGAATATGATTAAGTCTGCTTTGGGATGCAGCCTGTTTGGTTCTGACGTAGCAAGCAGACTGAATAGAGTTAAGTTTAATTTTTCTGCTCCGATTTAGTGGGGTCAAGAGAGCACATTAGTCTTTGACCGTGTTTGAACACGTTACATTTACCGGCATTAAGAGTTTGATTTAATAAAGTCTTTCATATCATCAAGAGGGACTTTATACATGTAGTATAAATCCCTGCTTGATAGAGTAAAATTGCCCGGCATCAGACGGCAGCCAGACATTCATTCTGTTTGCAACGATGCTGGACAAGACAGGTGAAAAAAAAAAAAAAAAAAACATTTACCGGCTTATAAGGAGTATTTTACAATCTATTATTATCCTTTTATTTCGAATGTAACAGTTTCAAGATAATTTTTTTAGTAAAGAAATATAAAGAAGACCCGGATCTACGGCACATTTATTATCGGAAACAGGTCAACTACCTTCCGACCACAAGAAATTAGAAAGAGTTCCTCATGAGAAGCACCACTCTCAAAAATATGCTGTTATCTTTATTTCCTATCTCATTTCCTGTTGGGACATTACAATCTAAAAAAGGTTGAAGTATCTAAATTATTTTCATTTTTCCCATTTTATCAAACAAACATTGCTGTACCTTCTCTCTTTTTCTATTCCAGGTGATGGCTGTAGAAAACTAGTGTTCTTATTGTATTTAGCTGAAGCAGCATAGTCAAACCTAATTATTCAATAGTTAATATTCAGAATATCTGAGCACCATCGGGGATGTTAAGCAATGTTTAGCGGCTGTTAAAAGCTGCTAATGGTCATCTGAAGCAAAGGTTGAAGCAAAAAGGATGGACATTAACGTGATTAAGGCAGAGTGAGCAGGAGCCTCCTCACTGCTTACCCCTGTCTGCTGACACATTACTCTGCCAGGGGCTCAACTTCTCCTGAATAACAAACCTGTTTTAACACAGGCATGCACACACACACTCACACACACACAGACACATTTGAAAAAAATCCTTTCAGAATGCATGCAAGTCCTCTATTACTCAAAGTCGACCAACCACAAAATGAACAAAGTCAGCCGTCGTGCGGCAGCAAGCGGAGATGCGAGGCGAGATCGCAGCTGAAATTGAAATTAATGGCTTCTCTAATTGAAGCACATGTTTGTCAAAGTGACCGAGTGCGGCGGACATGAACTGCATCCGTTCACCTGCCCCGCCTGCGCTCATCACATCCTCTGATTGGCCAGTCGCTGCAGCCAGCATGGATGATAACATATATGATTACAAAGATCACACATGTGTTATTAATCCAGTCTGATGCTGCATATGCATTTCAGGAAGGACTCCCATTTATTATGTCAGCTTTCAACGTCCTCTCTGGACCGTGGAAGTGGGGCTGTGTTGCATTGTGTAAATGTATCTAAAGGCCGCAGATATTTGAATGGATTCTTATTGTTCAACAAAACTGCAGAAAGTGAAATCAGAAGATCTTCTACATTAGTCTGAAAAGCAGAGGTTGGTTTTATATAAAATAACTCAAATTTTGAACCCTGGATCCCCAGAGAGCACAGAGTCTGTGTGGCAACTAACTGGTAAATTTATCATCATGGTTGTAGCCTAAACCAATGATTGACACAATCTTGCCAAGGTGGGAAGCAAACAGTCTCCTCCCTGGCCTACCCCCCGCCCAGTATGAGGACCGCAACCCACAGGAAGGTTTTACATGGGTGCAAGGATCTGTGTGGATATGATGCAGCGTTTGAAATGACAACGAAGCAAAGGTCCGTGGTGCCGATAAAGTTCCTTTGTGTTTGGAATCAGAACCCGACCACTTCCGGATGCGTACCGGATACACTTCTGCTGGGAAAAGCCAGACCTTGGCAACCACATCACCCTTGACAGTTCGTGACCTCCTCATCCTCACCCTCCCCTGCCCCTGACTGAAGAAGAAGTGAAGGATCCAACACATCAGCTTGATGTTTTCTCTACATGTGTATGAAACAGTTTACACTGCCATGACATAAAATATGTAACAGAGCTTTACCGGGTTCATCTGTATTCTCTGCCAAATCAGTAAACCCACAGTTACAGACACACACTTACGTTAAGAGGCAGGTCTTGTTTTTTTTTTTTTTTTTTTTTGTCTTCACTGTGAGGTCTGACCACTTTATTTTTATTAGCTCTGCCAAGTCATGTATTCAGGGACGTTGGGTTGTCTGTCTGTCTGTTAGCAAAAAAACTGAAAAAGTTATGTATGGATTTTGATTAAATTTTGAGAAAATAAGGAACAAGTGATTTGATTTTAAGGGTTAATCTGGATCACCATCTGGATCCAGGGAGATTTTAAAAGATCCTTTACTGTGGGGAAAATGGATAATTTTGCCATTACAGGGTAACTAAAAAAAAAAATACCCACAATCATTGAAAAAAAAAAAGAGTGTCTTGGTGGAGATCTTTGCTCTCTGAGTGCTTCTGCTTTATTTGCTACAGTCACATTGACAGACTGAACCGCACATCAGCACCTTGCACTTGCAGCTATTTCTTTTATTTGTGACTCAGCTGCTGTGGCCACCAAAAAAAAAAAAAAAGTCTTTATTTGCCTCCACCAACGAGCACTTCAGTTTCCATGATGGAAAAATTCCTCTTTTTCCTCTTTGATCAGCAGCATCTTCATATGCAACAACATTCCTGTCCTGCTTTCCATTGACAATGTAAAGCTTGCTTGGGTGTGTTCAGGGCGGGATTTGCGGCTGACTCAGAAGCGCACGTTTCCAGGCAGTCTGTGATTTTTAAAGGGGAAATTGCCAGCAGGTGTGTGTGGTTTTATAAGTCTGGATTTTTCTTGGCGTCATGTTCCGGTGGAGGTGAGGACCCAAACCAGAACTCAGATGCAGGAGGCAGATGAAATGCAGAAACAAATGTTTTAATCAAAACTCAGGATTCACAACACGACAGGGCAAAACCACACACAACAGGAATAAAACTGAAACGGAAGTGTATGAGCTAATCAGACCAGGTGAACTAACGAGCAGAAACTAAGAGCAACACAGAACTAAACATGACCATGAAAACAAAACCCCAGAACCAAGAACATAAACCATCATTGTGACAAACTGTGATCATGACAGATGTAAACTATTTTCAGCTTTTGGTGTACTTACACTTTTAGTATAAATCCTATGCAATGTTTTGTAAATGAGGCCCCTGATGTCCGGAGAACGCAGTGGTGTTTCTGCACAGAGTTGATATATGTCTTCCTCCATGTGTATTCCAGTGTCAGGCAACATCATTGTTCTAGTGGTGGACTGTTCAATCAAAATGGTTCTCCAAGGTCCTCCTGAGTCCATGCATCTCTGTTGATGATGGTTTTTCATGCAGTACTGCTCAAGGACTGGAAAGTCCTGACCATCGAACAGTGGTTTCTGTCCTTCGCCTTTCCGCTCGCAGATTTCCATGAATCTTTCCTAATATGCTGTTAAAAGACGAAATTTCTTTATAACCTGTTTTAAACTTGATCATGTTTTAATAATGTTTTTATTCAATGATCTTTAATTTTCATTTGCATTTTGTTTTTAGTGTTATATTATGGTTCTTTTATTCTGTAAAGCATTTTGAATCACCCTGTCATTGAATTGTGATATACAAATAAACTCATCTTGCCCATCCTTGTTGGAAAGACTAAACCTTTGGTGTTGCTTTTATATCCAGTCTTGACACCCTCACCTGTAACCAGTAAAACTGCTGGTCTTCCAGAACTCTGTTACTCTACAAACCTTTCTGTCTTTTCTCTTTCTTTTAATTTCTGGCAAATGGAGGATTTAGGACAATATTCCAACTCTTCTGGGAAAGGCTTTTTTGTGTCTACACTGTTAGAATTAAGATGTGTCTAATCCTGGAATTGGGCATGTAAGCAGTTTTACCAATAATTGTATGGAGATAAAGAGATCACTGCACTGACAAAACACAAATAAACTACACCAGACAGAGAAGCCACAGAGGATGGACAGAAGATGAAACCTGACAAAGATTAACTGGATCATGGGGGACCTATAGTATGAGTTATTCAGGAAGTTCTTATGCATTTACAGGTGTGACATTAAGGTTTATTTGTTGATGTGCTCCAGAATGGAACAAGTCATTATTTCAAACTTGTTAAAGTATCTAAAAACTTAACATCTCCCAACAAAAAACTTGGCTTGTTGACTGAATCTTCAGGCATGCCAAATTTGGAACTGCCTTGAGAAAAGGTTCTGGCTTGGAAACATGATGAACATATCTAATTTATGTGTTACATAATCATTTGAGCAAATATAGTTTCTCAGTATTACAAAACCTTCCTGTTATTGCAAAAAAACTCCCAGGCAACATCCATTTGTCAGCTCTTTAAACACCCTCGTGATCACTTTTAAAGAACTAAATAATGACATTTTTTTTTTTTTTTGTATCAAAACTAAGAAGAAAAATACAAAAAAGAGTGAAGGTGTCCAAAAGGTGGGTCCAAACATTCACCACTCAAATCCTATTTAATATGATATGAAGCTCATAATGGCCAACCAAAAAGGATACAGTTTCCACTAACAGCAGCAAAGATTTCATTACAAAACTCCTGTGAAAACCATTAAATGAATTTTGTCATAGGTTGGCTGTGCAGCAGAAGGAATCAGATTCTCAGTATGGCTCTCTATCCATTCAGCTCGTGTCTGCCCTTTATCTGATTACAAATAGGAAGTGGAGGCTGAGTGCTCACCGCAGGGCTGCGTGAAAGCAACATCAGTCACCGGCCACCATTAGCCACAGACTTGCTTGTCAGATTTAGTGCAATTAGACACGCTGTAGGTCCATGTCCATACAGTTCTGATGTGCAGTTACAGAGGTCAGAATGTTGCCTTCAGGCTCTTTTGATTTCCTGACAATCTGAGGGTGAGATACAATTGCTAAGGCAACTGTCTCCCAGGAGGATTACAGTATTTCTATCCTGACAGAACAGCAGGGACTCTGTGAGAAGCTTTCTTTGTAAATGCGCAGCTGGAGTCTGCTTTCATTATGGTTGAATTTACAGGAGAATCTGCACCCAAGCAGTAAAAGTGGAGAAAGATTGTTTCTGATAGCGCCCCCTGGAGGCTGTTCTCCCACACTTAAAAACTTTTGTAATTAGATCTGAGAATTAATTCAACCATTTATAAATAGTTAAAACACACACACACACATGCACACACACACACACATACACACACACACACACACACACACACACACACACACACATATATATATATATATATATATATATATATATTAGTGCTGGACAACGATTAAAATTTTTTACCGCGATTAATCGCATGACATGCTGCGATTAATCGCATCGTTAGACGCAAAATGTCTCTTTCCTTTAAAAGAAGGCCTACGGCTATAAAAAGAAAATGAAGTAAATTTTGGTTTACAAACACTACATCAGGGGTCTCCAGCCTGTGACTCTGGAGCTGCAAGTGGCTCTCTGGACCTCCCACAATGTCTCTGTGGCTAATATATATCTTTTTTAAAATCTATCTTTCTTGTCATTAGGTTAGAAACCAGCGACTTTTTTTTTTTCTTTTACATCATTTTCCACAAATATCTACATCCCTTAGAAGTAAGTCTGTCTATCCTCTTTTTATAAAGGTTTTATGTTTTTCTTTATTTTAAAATCTTAAAAACGGAAATAAACATGTCGTTATTCAAAAATAATAAATATCCTTTGGTGGCTCTTCATTAAAATATATATTAAGTTTCCTTTTTGAAAAGTCTTGTAACATTTGCAGCTCTAAAGGAGTTTTGTTTAGCTGGCTGAGGGAAAAATGGCTCTTTAGATTGGAAAGGCTGCAGACCCCTGCACTAAACATATTTAGCAGCAGTTTTCTCTTTAATCAGCAACAGTTAAAATATTTCTTTATATATATTTATAAAATTAAATATTTATGAGAAAGAAGGATAAATTGTTCAGGATTTACTAACTAAAATGTAAAAAGTCAGCAGGATGAATTTAAAGCTGTGAAGCTGCTTTTTTCTAAACACAGAAGGAACAATATGTGATGAATATCAGCATCAGGTGAACAGACAGAAAGCAGGATGAGAATCTCACAGCTTCTAGATGGTGAGGAGAGAGAAATATTCACAATATGCACAGTAACTTCCATCCATGCACCTTCAGTGCTTCATTATCCAGATTTCTGGCCTATAAATTCTCTAAGCTTTCATTTTTAGCTTGACTGCACCTGCAGCCTCCGATACCAGGAGTTAAGGGGTTAAAATCTTCTTTCTGGGTGTAGCGTCAGGTCTGTAGATGTAACTACAAACATGTGTGGTATCCACAGAAAGTCCAGAGTCTCAGCTACCAGCTCAGCAAAACCATTTCTATCACCATCAAACACAGTTAAGTAAACAAACAATTTAACACTAGAACCGCCAGTATTCCAATACTCCTAGAACCGCAGAGTAGGGTAATTTTTACCACCCCCTGCTGCAACAGCGCAAATAACGCAAAGATGCATTGAAGTTGTTCGTTTACATTTATTATTTTAATAGTTATAATGGAGACTTTAAAAAAAACTAACTAAACAGTCAAAACAGCATATACTAAATAACAAAATTACAGATTTCAATATTTTAGTTTATTTTAGAGGAAGACAATATAAATAAAGGCTGCTGCAAGCCCTCTGACTCATGCATGCATCAGACTCCTTGGTCGTATTTCAAGAGGGGTCGGGTGGGTAGCCGATATCGCCGCAGACCCCTTGCACCCTTTGTGTGGGCTGATCCCTGCCCCGGTGACGCAATGCGGTTGGGGCGCACTGACAGTCTGTCCCGGTCGACAGTTGCTCTGGGGGCAAATAAAATAAACTAATGTAGAGTTAGCTCAACTAGAGCAGAGATTGTTACCAGGATGTTACAAAATGGCATGTCATCACCTTTCACTGCAGCCCGCCGGCTACCAGGCTGAGTATGTGTGGTGGGTTACTCCTCAGTTGTGACCAAAAGCCGGGACCTTTTCCTTGGTCTGCGATCTTTCATCAGGTCATCCTCAGTAGATGACTTGTTACCGGGTAAAAATGACAGATCATCACTTTCTCCCGATTCCTCCACTGTCTCATCAGAATCCTCCTCACCCACATCCAGAGCTACTTCTCCTCCCTCCGATTCTCTGTCACTCAGGCCTTGGAATAATAACCAAACTTCTTTGGCATTCATCCATCTATTTTATTTATCCATTTGTCAAATTTAGCACTAGATAACCCTAAATGATTATAAAACCCTATTACTCACTCTCTGAAAGCTGTCAAACTCACGTGCATTACTAAGCAACCAGGAGTGGCGAGAATGGGCGTGACATGAAAACATCTGCCAGCTGAACACAGTGCATTAAATTAGATGGTAGAAATTACCTCCTTGGTGGTTCTAGGTATATATACTCAATTTTTTTTTTCTTGTGATCACACACCCACCATAATTCACTGTATGTTTACTGGACCCATTTCAGGAAAAGTCACGAATTGAGAGAAGTTGGGATTTTATTTTAACAAAGGTACAAGTGTTTGAACAACCAAGGAGGTAAAATTTACCCTCTTGGTGGCTCTAGTGTCAAAGAGCAGCTACACAAAGTCAGAAAAATATGTAAACACAAATTATGTCTCCCCGTATCCACCCAATGGCATGAACACGAACAAACGACTCCTCTACTGAACGCTCACAGCTCACAGATTTTACATCTGGAAGTTTCATCTCGCTATGACCAAGATTCACCAAACCAGAGGCCGAAGAAGCCCGATGTATGCTTTATGTTTGTAAAAACATATTCATAAAAAGTCTTACCTAAATTAAACCGCATTTATTGAAAAAATAATAATAAATAAAAAGTTTCCCGTCCAAAAATCACAATGTTCTGTCCATTTGCATGGGTTTAGACAAAGAGAAACGTTGGTTCTTTTTCTTCTTTCTTAAGTCTCAGACAGAAAACGTCTCTTCATTTAAATAAACCTGCTCTCACAGATGCACCGCTGCAGTAGGGAAGGGAGACAGGGACGTCATGTTTCTGTCATCAAAGCCAGAGGCCAACAAAAAAAAAAAAAAAAAAACTTAACACGCGATAAAAAAAATAAAATAACAGCCGTTAATTATGCATTGCGTTAACACGATTAACCCCCTTACTCTAAGTCTGATTTCCTCAGTGAAAGGTTTGACCAGCACTCTTGATATACCATCTATTTCTGCCAGTTTTCTGCAGTTCTAGCCAGAAACTGTACCAAGAAGTGGTCAGGGATGACCAAGGCCACCCCTCACAGACAACAGCAACAATTATACAGATGATTATTAAAGATTAGTATTAGCTATTTTATCAGCCAGGAATTTTGGTTTCAATGCTCATGTGGGCAATGACAGCAAGACCTGTAGGGGCGTGATTGGGAGGAACAGCCCCCCTAATCTGAATCCGAGTGGTGTTTTGTTGTTGGACTTCTCTGCTCGTCATGGACTGTCCATAACGAACACCTTGTTCAGACATAAGAGTGCCCACATGTGCACTTGGCAGCAGGACACTCTAAGCCACAGTTCGATGATCGACTTTGTAGTCGTGTCGTCGGACTTCCAGCCGCATATTCTGGACACTCAGGTGAAGAGAGGGGCGGAGCTGTCAACTGATCACCACCTGGTGGTGAGTTGGCTCAGATGGTGGGGGAGGATGCTGGTCAGGCCTGGCAGATCCAAGCGTGTTGTGAGGGTCTGCTGGAAACGTCTGGCAGAGTCCCCTGTCAGAAAGAGTTTCTACTCCCATCTCCGGCAGAGCTTCAACAATGTCTGAATGGGCTGTGCTCATTGCCTCTATTGTCGAGGAGGCCAGCCGCAGCTGTGGCCGTAAGGTCGTCGGTGCCTGTCATGGCGGTAATCCCCGAAGTCATTAGTGGACACCGGCAGTAAGGGATGCCGTCAAGCTTGCCTGTGGGACTCCAGAGGCAGCAGATGTGTATTGGCGGGCTAAGCGGAGCGCAGCTTCGGAGAGGCAAAAACTTGGGCATGGGAGTTCGGAGAGGCCATGGAGAATGACTTCTGGATGGCTTCGAGGAGATTCTGGTCCACCTGGTCTCAGGAGGGGAAAGCAGTGCTCCATCAACACTGTGTACAGTGGGGATGGTGGGCTGACCTGACGTTGTGAGGCAGTGGAGGGAATACTTCTCAATCCCACCAACACATCTTCTGATGAGGAAGCAGAGTCTGGGGTAGCTGGTGCTGGCTCTCCTATCTCTGGGGCTGAGGCCACTGAGGTGGTTAAAAAGCTCCTCGGTGGCAAGGCCCTAGGGGTGGAAGAGGTCCGCCCAGAGTTCCTTAAGGGTCTGGATGCTGGATGCTTGGCCGACACACCTCTGCAGCATCGCGTGGACATCGGTGACAGTTCCCCTGGACTGGCAGACTGGGGTGGTGGTCCCCTTCTTCAGAAAGGGGGATCGGAGGGTGTGCTCCAACTACAGGGGGGTCACACTACTTAGCCTCCCCAGTAAGGTCTATTCAGGGGTGCTGGAGAGAAGGGTCTGTCGGATAGTCGAACCTCGGATTGAGGAAGTGGTTTTCGTCCCGGTCGTGGAACAGTGGACCAGCTCTACACCCTCTTCAGGGTGTTTGAGGGGGCATGGGAGTTTGCCCAACCAATCTACATGTGCTTTGTGGACTTGGAGAAGGCATTCGACCGTTTCCCCTGGGGACTCTTGTGGGGTGTGCTCCAGTAGTATGGAGTGCCAGACCCGCTTGTACAAGCTGCCCGGTCCCTGTACGACCGGTGTCAGAGCTTGGTCTGGAGTAAATAAGAATCGTTTCCAGTGCGGGTTGGACTCCGCCAAGGCTGCCCTTTGTCACCGATTCTGTTCATAACTTTTATGGACAGAATTTCTAGGTGCAGCCGAGGTGTTGAGGGGATCCGGTTCGGTGGCCTCAGGATTGGGTTTCTACTCTTTGCAGATGCTGTGCTTCTGTTGGCTTCGTCGGACTGTAATCTTCAGCTCTCACTGGAGCGATTCGCAGCCGAGTGTGACGCAGCTGGGATGAGAGTCAACACTTCCAAGTCCGAGACTATGGTCCTCAGCTGGAAAAGGATGGAGTGCTCTCTCCAGGTCTGCAATAGGGTATTTCCCCAAGTGGAGGAGTTCACGTACCTCGGGGTCTTGTTCACGAGTGAGGGAAGGATGGAGTGGGAGATCGACAGGCGGATCAGTGCGGCATCTGCAGTGATGCGAAATCAAGGCAAAGGCAAAGCTCTCAATTTACCGGTCGATCTACATTCCTACCCTCACCTATGACCGCGAGCTGTGGGTAGTGACTGAAAGAACAAGATTATGAATACAAGCGGCCAAAATGAATTTTCTCTGCAGGGTGGCCGGGCTCTCCCTTAGAGATAGGGTGAGAAGCTCGGTGATCCGGGAGGGGCTCAGAGTAGAGCCGCTGCTCCTCCACATCGAGAAGAGCCAGATGAGGTGGCTCGGGCATCTGATTAGGATGCTTCCTGGACGCCTTCCTGGTGAGGTGTTCCGGGCACGTCCTACTGGAAAGATGCCCCGGAGAAGACCCAGGACACGCTGAACGGACTACATCTCTTGGCTGGCGTGAGAATGCCTCAGGATCCCTCCGGATGAGCTGGTGAATGTGGCCAGGGAGAGGGAAGTCTGGGTTTCCCTGCTTAGGCAGCTGCCCCCGCGACCTGACTCCGGATAAGCGGAAGAAAATGGATGAATTTGGTTAGTTGACCACTTTTTATACAAACTGTTGAACAAATTAAATACAATGTAAAAAAACAAACTAATAAAAATTAATAAAATGAAAATGAAAAATAGAACCTACCCTACCTCAGTTCCACCCTCAAAGAAGACTCTGGTCCAAACAAAAAAAAAAAAAAAAAAATAGATTTTTTTTTATTTAAAAAGTGAAAAAAAGTAATCTAAAAAATATGTATATAAAAAATAAAATATTATTAGCCAATATTAAAGCTAAAATTAAATGTTAAATGTTAAAAGGGTTTATTTGGATAACAAAGAAATATAATAAATACATAAATAAATAAATAAATAAATAATAAGTGAATATAATAGAAAGATTAAAAAAATAATGAATGAATTAATAAAATAATTAACATAATGAAATGAAAGAAAAAAATCAAGTTTAACCAGCTACAACTCATGGATTAACAGAAAACTAAGATGAAGGATGTCTATAGTTGTTTTCTATATTTTAAAAGTCAAATTTTCCAGACATTTGGTCAATTAAAGATCACATAAACAAAGTTTATTTCTACATGGTTGTGCTGTGTTTTAAATAAAAAATGGCTGTAAACACAATGACTAGAAACAAGAAAAAGGTTACAGCCTGTTCACCCCGATAGGAGGGTTCAGGTTCTGCCCTGTTTATCTTGAAGAAGCTTCTTTTACAGAAAGCAATTTTTAAGGATATGTTTATTTTATCATAATAAACAGGCACTGTTTCTGTAACAAGTTGCATTTATTAATGACAATATTACCATTTTAAGTCTTTAATGAAACTTTCTTATTTATAAATACTTCACACCAGTTGGTTCCGGCTTTTTGATCGAAACATATGCTTTAGTTTTTTTTAATACTGGTGTGAACACAATTCAAATAATTTGGACCAATATAGACCTTGGGAAATATGAGGGGTCAATTTATTTATTTGACCTGAAATAATTGTAATTTGAAATTTCTTTCTGATTGTAATTTTCCTCTGGGATAAATAAACAAAAAATAAATAAGAGAGAGTAAAAAGAAAAAAAAATCCTTAATTTGCTTTGTAAATAGCTCTTAGGTTGGTCCCTGGTGTGTTGGTGAATTTTAAAGGCAGTCATAGCAAACTAAAACAGCAAAAGAAAATAAAGTTCTCGCTGTCCAGCTCGACACCCCTTCAACCCAGAGATTCTCTCTCTCTTTCTCCCTCCCACTCTTTCTGCCTCTCTGGCCTCCTTGTTCGCTTAGCCCCCCACTCCCCATGTAACTGACAGGCTCCAGTCATGGAGGTGAAAAGCACGGCAGCCATTTTAATACCATCAACTCCCACGTTCTGCCAATTAGAGCTGCTGGCGGAGCCTGATGATGGAGCTATTAAAAGAGACGTTAGAGGTCTATCTGACAGATGGATTCATGCCTCCTCTGTCTTAATAAAACCCGCCTACAGCTCCGCCCACAGATGACATGCATCACCTCCACATATAGCATGCACCAATGAAAACGTAGCAGATTTGAGGAGAGAGGAAATAACACCTGAAGACTGTAAATACTACTCACTGTCCACTGCATGTGGGGGTGTGTTAGGAGGGTCACTGATCCCAGAGATTTCTCACAACAATATCTACTGAACATTAAATTAATTCTGTGATTGGTGGGGAGTTAAAAAAAAAGGGAAAAGCTGGGAGGAGACAGATATTAGATCTGGAGGAAGAAGGTGGGTGAGGGTGACTGAAGATGGCAACAACAGTAAGCATGTGGATGGTGGGAGGGTATGGGAGGATGATTACTGGGAAGGAGACGATGCAAGATGGAATGAGATGATGAAAGGTGAAAAAGGTCATAGTAATGGAAGAAGTGAGAGGGTAGGAGATGAGAAAAAATGGGACAAGAGCTTGGCTGAGAATCACTGTTAGACATTGCTGTAATTTTTACAGTAATTTAACACACATCTGACTGTACAAAGCTGTAAAATCATTTTTACCCTAATGTAATTTCCATTGCATCATGGGAGTTTTAAGCCACGTGATCCATTATTTCCTTTTTACTACTATAGTTTTGTAAATTACTGTAATTTACTGTGATTAACGATAACTTTGGCTCAGATTATTTTTAAAAAATTTTTTTTTAAGACGTATAAATTAACCTTTTCTTTGGAGATTTTTGCGCTTCCGATGATCGTAGTAGCAGGAACTCAGCAGAGTTTATTACGGAAGGTGCTGAAGAGGGACGCTTGATTATACCGGAGTGAATTTCACCTGCAATGGACCAATAAACACGGCAGTGTCCAAAATATATTTTTCTTCTTGAGAAAGATCATCCAGCAAGCTTTTCAGGTAAATATTTAACCTTTTCACATGCCCAAGTAATTTCTTTTTCTTTACTTTCTTTCTTGTCAACATCCAGCAGTTAACATTCATGAGAGTTGGTTTTATTTCACAGAGAAGTATAGGTATCTTTCTTCCTTGAAAATAATAATTACAGTAATAAAACAATAACAGAGTTATATTAAAAAAGATTCAAGTTTTTAGTCTAGATAAAAATAAATGGACTTTGGTGAGGAACTGTAGTCAGAAGTGAATATTGTAACCATTGTGTAGTGCAGTAAAACAGACTTTAGCTAGCTTTCATTAGTACACCAAGAATTATCTTTGTCTTTATAACGATATTTTTTCTATACCATCTCGTTTTAACAACAGTTTCTGAGGCTTTTCAATCCTGTTTAACTTTTGAGGATTAGAAAGCCTCAGAATCTGAAGATTATGTTTTGGTGTAAGGTTTGTAACCACTGCACTGGTAATTACAAAACATGTTTTGTTCATTCAAAAAGTCATAGAAACCTGGCCATGACAGGTTTTCATGTAGTATAGAAGCTCATTTCAGAACATGTTCTGCATTAAAGTTCCACATGCACCGAAATCACATGCCTGTGTCTCAAAAACAAGAGACTTATCAACAAGATGGCAATCATTAATGTAGTGTTCAGATGTGATTTTTTTTTTGCAAATAACTTTTCCTTGCTGTGCATTAATTTAAGAGTACACATAGGCAACAGCAAAAATGTCACTCGTCCTTATGAGGGGTGCTCAAAATATTTCAGAGTAAGGTCGTCTTTTGCCACACACATCTCAAGAAAACACAGGCATCCATGTGTTCCACAGCTGGAAGTACCACTGAATGCAGATTTCCAAATAAAAGATGCTCAGCTTGAAGACATCGTAGACCAAGATGATGCTGTTTATTCACCTAGAGGACATCATGAAATGCATACCCAGTTAAATACTGACACAATTTTAAAGAACCTAGCACTATTTTATTTAAAACTGGAGGCCAAGCTACGTTTGCAGCTACTTTTGCCAGCTACAACAGTAAAGCGCCTTATTGAAGAATTTCAAGAAATCCATAGCACTGGGATTAAAAAACGTGGAGGAGAAATTGGTACAGCTGAATTTGAATGAGGGTAAAACACAGGAAATAGTTAAAGAACTCAAAACAAGAGGATCTTTTTATGTGTCGTCAAGTTTGTTAGATTCTGTCTGTCTCGTCTGTTTCTTGTTCTGGCTTGTTTGCTTTATTTTGAAATTCCTAACTCTCTTCTCATTTCAGGTGCCTTTTCCTTCCTACCATTATGTATCCCGTTGTGAGTGTGTGTCCCGCCTTGATCCCACCTGCAACCCATTACCTACTGTGTATATATTGTCTGCTTTTTCCCCTGTCTTGTTGCCAGATCATTGTCTCATGCTTAGAGCATCTTGTACAGCATAGTCAAGCCTGTTAGACAGATCCGGCCATTGTGAAAATTAAGCGTTAAAGATCCGCCTGTTGCCAGTCATCCTGCTGTTGTGTCTCCTGCCTGAGCTACTCATTACAGATCTTTTTAGTATTTATAATGAAGGAATCTTGAAATCAGACAGAACCAGGAAAACATTCTTCAAAGAAAAGTTTGACCATGTTGCTCCAACCCAGATGTATCAAGGAATGGATGTTGGTGGTAAGGAATGCTTTTGTCAGTATGTACCTGTAAAGGAGACACTTGCTGCCTTGTTTAGGCAGTCACCAGTGAAATACCAGTTTGCACTATCTAAACTACAGGGACATAGTGAAATGGTTTTGAATGATATCAGCAATGACAAAAACTTCAAACAAAATGGCATTTTACAAGGCTTGAAATTCTTTTTTTATTCTGTACACAGATGCCTTTGAGGTGACAAACTCCTTAAAAAAACATAAACTCATGGTCGTTTATATGACACTTGGAAAAATACTACCACATAACCGATCCAGGGTTGACCCAGCACAGCTGGTCTTGCTTTACAGAGAACAGGATTTTAAGTTTTTTGGACAGGACAAGGTATTTGCCCATCTTATTGCTGACTTAGAGGATTCAGGCTTTCAGATGGAGAATGGAACCAATGTTAAAGCATCATTGATTGCCATATGTGGTGATAATCTTGGTTCCCACTCTATTGGTGGATTCACTGAAAATTTCAGCAGTAGCAAAAACTTGTTGGTACTGCTTGATTCACAGATAGACATTTGCCAAATCACCACTAGTAGTTGGCTCACAAAGAACACCTGAAAACTATAATAACAGTGTTCACCAACTGTCTTCTGACCAGGAAACAGTGGATGGAATCAAATTTGATTGCAGTTTCAACACAATGACATCATTTCATGTCTGCGCTTGTCTTCCTCCTCCTTGCATTGCAGCATGTTCCCTGACCATCCTCTCAAACCAAAGCATCATTACTTGTTGCATTCTCCAAGCCTTATTCTCAAGTTTGGACCCTTGATACGGTTATGGACACAGAGATTTGAGAGTAAACACTCATATTTCAAGCAGTGTGCCAGAAAACTTCACAACTTTTTAACACTTAAGTAAAACACTGGCAGGGAGATATCAACTTCTTCAGTCTTACCTCAGTTGTGGACAGTTATTCCCACCTCTCATTGAGATTGCAGGTGAGACAAATGACACTGGTGAACACTCATTCAACAGGGACATACAAAAGATCTTAAAGACAGCTGATGTTGATAAAGCAAAAACCTCTGAATTTCAGGAGTAATATACAAAGGAACCAAATACACCAAAGAACTTGTTGTTCCTCTTGATCACTCTGGTGACACATTCGTCTTTGGGAAAATATCCTTATTCTGACTGATGAAAAACAGGTCCACTTCATAGTTCTGGTACATCGCTCAGTTCTATTAGTTGATCTTGGAGTTTATCATCTATATGACTCAGACCATAACTATGCATATGTTAATGCAGATAGGTTGCAGGACTATTATCCACTGCCCATGTGCCACATCTTGAACCTCCCTGTTGTTTGCTTGCATCACTCAGTGTGTTCTTTCTCCTAGGTATGGATGTTGAATGCATTCATGAAATTTAGAGAATGCTACCTGAATTGAAGTATGAAAAACTAATGGTCATTGTGGAACATCTTTCTTCTCTGGTTGGAGTCCCAACGAAAGATGACCTAGCCTTTGTTGAGAAGGAAGACTTATAGGAATATTTAACACCAATCCAGTGTCTTAAAGTAATCCAGGCCTTCAAACAAAGAGGTGAGAAACACATTTGAAACAATCTTAAAGCAACTTTATAGAAGATCCAACACCTTTTCACACATTCATTAAAGTTTTGATTATTTCTAGACATGTTCTAGATGAAGGGTTGGGGGGTTAGGCAGAGTGAGGCAATATGCATAAAGAGCAGTTAATTTTCCACAGTAATGCCTCCACACTGGGAATAGTTGCTGCTTCATATTTTATTCTACAGACCGATATTTTACTTAATTCTTACTTGTAGAGTTTTTGTTATGTTTAAATGCATATAATATAAACTCAAAATTGGTCTTCAAGGAGCTTTATCCAGCTTTGTTAATGTGCCCCAACAACCCTTTTAATTTCCAGAGTGCACTTTGTGCATTGTGTCTTTACCTCCTGTGTGGTTTACACAGATGTTCCCTTGCATCCATTTTCTTTTTATTTCCAGACAAATAGTGCATCTGCAGCTTAAAATCTCCTGTTGTAAACTACACATATGAAAAGTAAATAAGGAACAAGTTTTGATGCAGATTGTCTACACATGTGAACATCTCTGATATTCATGTGTGAAAAAAGCTTAAGAAGTATCTCACAAAATAAAGCTTAAGACAAAGGTTTGAGGTGTTTTTATGGCTGGAATTGATAGTTAATACAATATTTTAAATCACTGCATTTAGGTTGTCTCTGAACTATTTATGAACTATTTACTCCTGTAAATTGTATGAGCACACACTGAAATTGTAAAACCACTCATGGGTGAACTGTCTGAAAAATTACCACTGTGATATTGCCACAATTGTGATACTTATTATTAAATCAATGTTATGCTCTTTTATGTGTAAAGTGATTATTCTGTAAATGACTTAACTTTGAAAAAATCTGTAACAGTAATGTGTTTATTTTCTTTAAAGAACTGAAAGACAAAGTGAACATTAAAAACAGCTTTGTGCCAAGTGGAGAGAGGGTGCCCCTCTCATCTTTGGATACAGAAAAAGAAAATGGACGGTCCTACCTCCCACCTCCTCAGACACAATCATATTTTCCTGGATCCACCCTCATTTAAACACAAAACTCTTGGAGCAGCTTGTTCCAAATTCCATGGGAACAGATGCCTGTTTCACTGTCCGAGGCAATGTCAAGAGGGCAGAAGACAAGCCCAGCAGACAGGAGAGCAATGGTGCGAGCTGCAGTGTCTGCTATGCAGGAACACTGTCCAAACCCCAACAGGGCTGCATGCGTTGAAATTGCAAGAATGATCGTTTCCAAGTATCCTTTGACCTTTTCAGACATGACCGAAGAAGGTGAACAGATGGGAATAGGGTACTATTCCCTCATTAACCAGCAGAAGACAAGAGTGTAACATGTTAATCGAAACAATACAAGTGGAAGGATATGGAGAAGAAGGACAAAAACAGACTAGCAATTCCAATACTACAATCAAAACATCACTGTATAAAGTGGACAGTTATGGTTGCGTAAACTGGCAGCCGAAATGTCTGTCAGAGGGAGAAACAGCTCATTCTTTAGAGGAGAGACGAAAACACATGGTTGGCATTTTTCAGTCGGCTGGCCCTAAAGCTGCAGACTGGCCAGATATTGATAATTCAATGAATCTGACATCCATATATCAGCGTCATATTATTATTAGCTGCCCTCCTCCTGGTATCAAAGAGATTGAACAGCAGTGGCCATTTCTCTTTACAAAACCCGGACTCTGTGACCACTTCAGAATCCTGACTGAGATTGACTTCTGTGATCGAATTTGAGAGGCTCTTCAGACTAAGAAGAGAATTCTTGACTTCTTCTGAAGGCACTATCAGAAAAAAGACATTCAATGCCTTCTCCAGGATTTCGACAGTAACACAACAACAATGCAGAAATGCCGGAGGGGCATTGCAGCAGTACTACTCCTGATGAAACAGTTTGTGGCAGAGTTAAGTTGGCAAATAGTCCAAACAACAATATACAATATGTTAACTGTGAGTTATTATTGGCTATGACATTGTCATCATCACCGATACTGATGATGCTTTGCAGGAGAAAATGTAGAAGTTGTTGCTAAATAAGTATTTCCGATTTGAAGTGTACCTTTTTAAAGTGTCTAATGTTTTTGTCTTTTAAGGACCACATACCTTGATACAACAAAAGGGATGGTGAGCATCGAGGGAGGGGTGGCCTACATTTTGGTTGAGGACCTGAGCTTCGCAGACGCATTGTCTGTCTTTTTTGGAAGTTTTAGTGCTTTCAACATTGAATACCAGGAGCCAGCATGTGTAATGCTGGAATTTATTCAACTGTATCTTTTTTTTTTTTTTTTTTTTTTAAGGCACTGGGCAGTCTTATCATCGGGATCAGCAACTCTAGTCATTGAGTGCCACTGCCCTGAGGATTTTAGATGTTTTTCTGCTGCAACACAAATTAATGGGTCATTGCCACACTTGTGCAGAACTTGACAACAAGTTGATGGTGTGTTAGTGGCCCCTCAAGCACAGGAGTTACTGATACATATCCTATTAAATCTTTAGACAGGCTGGTGGTGTGATCATATACACATGCAGCATGCAGCAACAGGTCAGTGAAGCCCACACAATATATTATACACCATGTTGCTGCCATGTAGTTAGCCTTACTCCCTGTGAGTAATATCCATATTGTTTTGGGGGATGTGACTGTGAGGATTGGGGAAGGAGGTGTGGGGTCATCAGGGAGCTGAGAGTGGGTGGGATGGGATACACAGCCAGAAATGATTGACAGACAGCAGCTCAGCTCACTGGCAAGATGCAAAGCAAGATTTACAAAGCACCTACGCTACAGAGCGGTCTTTGAGGCGGTCTTTGAGGTGGAAGAGTTTTCCCCTCCTGAATCTCCTCAGCTACACAAGAACAAGGTGGCCCAGAACCATATCAGCCGTTAGCATCTGAGCCGTTAGCGCTGTTATGCTGGCTTGTCAGCAGTTCCAGCAGCTCTGGAAAGCTATAAAACTCGCGGCAGGTTGTGGCAGCTGCAGGAAGTGCCCGTCTGTTGCATCTGGAGGGAGGGGCTGTGAGGTCTTTAAAATTTTCTTGTGACTCTCTATGTCACAAAAAACACAACCCGGTTTAATCCTGAAGAGGGTGTTGTGAACTACTTTTTACCCACAAAATGCTGTTTTAAAATAAATTTAAAAAATACAGATTTTATCAGCAGTATATGTGGTTTTCATGACAAGTAATTCTGTAATCTATCCCTTGCACTATCCCTTTAAGTAATAAAGTAAGTACATATAACCTAATGGGACTGTCTATTTTTACAGTCAACCTGACATTTTAGTCCAGATAACTATTGCTCACTGGATATTTTGTCTTTTTCAAACCATTCTCTGCAAACCCAAGATATGGTTGTGTGTGAAAATCCCCACCAGTTTCCGAAATACTCAGACCAACCACCATGTCACATTTAAAGTCACCTAAATCACCTATTTTACTCATTATGATGCTCAAATTAAATATAGGAAAGTAAATTTTGACAATGTCAACTTGACCAAATGCATTAAGTTGCTGCCATGTGATTGGCTGATTAGATATTTATGTTAACAAGCAGATCAACTAGAAGATCTGATAAAATTGTCAGTGAGTGTTATAGTTTAATGAGTTACAATTTACTGAAAAAAAAGTCAAACACAAATATAGAGAAAAGTGTTTAAAGAGTGATCAAAGATCCAGTGGCCACTTTTATGCAACATGTCATACTGTACCTGTAAATAAGGAGTTTGAAAACCAGTAGGAATAAATTACATTTATTTTTGCTCAAACTGACATCATCCACCATGAACAATCTAAAATGACATGCAAAGAATGGGTCAGTCATCATGATAAACAGCCTTGAAGTTATATTTTTGCCTCATGCTTCAGAGACTTGCTGCGAGATAGCCCCTAAAGCATGAAAAAGCTTCTGTAAGTGAAGTAGACCTGAAGTGAAAATATCTTAATGAGGTCAAGAGGCTGTTGTATACGTTACTGCACATTCTGCAGTGATAAAGTTAGAAAGCAGTGGTCCTGTCAGGCTGAATGACACACTGAGAATGTCCAGATACTCTATAAGTTTCAGCACACATATGGACAGAAATAATTTTTCTATGAGTGCTCTGACAGGTTTCAGGTTTAACGTATGTTTCCCTGCAACTGACAGCTAGCTGCTCACCATGTGAGTTCCCCTGCAGTAACCTCCACCCATCTGGCACTGTGTGCAGCACAAAACAAACAGAAGTGTCTGCAAATAGCATCTGACCCACCTACACCAGCAGGTGTAGTTTCTATATCAGCGCCAGATGGCTGAAATCGACTATATTTTTCACTCATCCAGTCAAACTGCAGCCTGTCATCTGACAGTAAAACTTTGCAGATCGCACAAACTGTTCACCTCAGATTTGTAGCCTTTCTGCTAAAAATGCAGTCAGTCATCTCATCTATGTGATTATGTTTAACTGCACATACAAGTAGGAAAAGTCTTTTAATGCGTAACATCTCAGCTACTTTCACATGATTTACTTGACTTTTAGTTACAAAGCAACAGTTCTGTGATGTAAACGTCTGAAAGGTACTGGGGGAATGTCTTTAAAAGGCACTTGAGAACATTTTCGTCTGAAAGTGGTGTTACGGAAAAAAAAAAAAAAAAATCAGTGTTTGAACATCAGGAAAGCATGACTGATCCAGAAATTTCAAGATTTAAGATTGTGGCATAAAGTTTTGCAGAGCTGATTGGCTTTATAACAAACTTTCCAAACTATTTTCATCATCATCTCAGGAACATGCACCACTTTTTAAAAAGCCAGTTTATTATTTCTCTTTGGCCACGGCACTCATTAGTCTCTAAATACAATATTTTCACATATTTTTGATTTTATCTAAAACTGCTTAAACGGTCTTACAACTTCCTTCTGTTGCCTAGCAACTAACTTTTGTTCTTGAATTAGTTGCATCTTTGTGTCTTTCCAATATATTTATTTATTGCATCTTCTTCCACCTACTCAATTTAAATCTAAATTTGCCTTGATATTGTATGCTTTAAATCATTTGTACAGTTAAGTAGTTTTGTTTTTCTTTTTTAGGACTATTTTACAAATGCTTCTCAGTGAGTACGAGACTCAGAGTTTTTGTCCATACATTACCACATTGCTGCCCAAGTCCAGTCCTCGAGATCTACCATCCTGCAACTTTTAGATGCAACCCTTCTCCAACACACCTGAATCAAATGACTGGCTCGTTACCAGGTCTCTGCAGAACTGAATGACATGCAGATGACATTTGATTTAGATGTGCTGGAGGAGGGTTGCGTCTAAAAGGTGCAGGATGGCAGTTCTCGAGGACTGGACTTGGGCACCCCTGCATTACCACATGAAAACAGACATGTGAGATGAATGAACAATCAAGAAAACTTGGGTGCTACAGCCATAGGAAGGCATGAGCAAGAGGATAAAAATAAATAAAAACAGGGAACCCCACAGAACATAATGAAAAATGCTTATGGGACTCAAACCAGTCAATGTCTTGACTGAAGGTCTGGACCATGATACTATCCACTTAACCTTCCTCCTAAAAAGACATATACACAGATATTTTATATACAAGATAACTTCTGTTCTGTTAGAATGAGGGTCATTGACTGGACCTTGAGGTGTCACTGCAAATTTTAGATGCAACACGCTTGATTCAAATTAAGTGGCTCTCCATTATCCTTTCGTAAAGCTCTACAGAAGCTGGGTTGTTGCAGCAGGGAAACATCTGAAACTTTCGGGACAGTGTTCTTCGAAATCCAGGGTTGGTGATCCCTGATTTAAAACCTGCAAGACAGTTCCTCTTGAGGTCCACATTTGGTGATCCCGATGTTAGAGATTTAAAGATTTGATTCATATCATTCTGTAATTTTACAATTTGACAAAAAAAAAAAAAAAGAGATCTGCTTCATCAGGAAAACTGACACTAATATATCAACTTTAGCTCTATTAAGTGTTACTTCTATACACTGTTTAATTTTGTTCATGTGTCTGTATATTAGATACTCAAGTCACTTGAAAGAGCAGTAAAAAAGAAAGAGACACCCATTAATTTTTCAGAACACCTAAATGCAAATTAGGTAAAATGTCCCTGGTGATAGCAGCAGTGTAATAAAGTTTTGATTAGAAAGGAGTGAAGTTCTTATGGAAATCTTTCATAATGGTCTCATTAGAAGAAAGTCAGAAGAGAGAACAGTGCAGAGCTCAGACAGTGACAACCAGTCTCTGATAAGTTTGACTCTTATTAGTGATATGAAATAATGAGTTATTTTACATTTAGAATTGTTAAGGCAAAAGGAAAGTGTGTTTAGTGATGATAGAAATATAGAAGCATCGGTGGCCCTCTTAACATTCTTTCTTGAAAATTTCTCTGTTGATCCTACAAAACTGAAATGGTTCAAAGGCATCCAACTTCAACACTCAGTTAAATTTTAGTAAAAATATGTTAGACTCAAATAACAAGATCTTAAATCCTACAAATCTCCTTTAGGAACTTCATATTAGAGTTTAACCGCCTGAACATAAACTAAACTGGTGCAAATGTTAAACACATTTATAAAGTTAAAGCAAACTGAAAGCCTGTGTATGAAGAAAAACAAAATCTGAAAACCTTTCAAGGCACACTGTTGCTTGATTGGCGTTTTGCTGTGACCCATGGGAAGATGGAGCTGGACGATCCAACTCCGCTTGCTTGCTTGCTTATGATTTTAATTTTTAAGGTATGTTCACTAATCTCTGATCCTGTCCCTAAACCCCTAACCCTAATGTTAACCTTAACCAGCCGATTCGAATGTGAGCAGTGTTACCTCCAATTTCCACCGGGTCTGTATGTGCAGCCTTCCGGCTACGGATGCGGAGCGCCTGCAAATGCAGTCCACATCCACGAAATCCCCCCCCAAAAACCCCAAAACAAAGCAAAACAAAAAATTGAGACCCCCTGATAAATTAATGAAATAATGTTTACATAGTTCAGCTATCACAAATCTGCACGGGGACTTTTATTTTAATAAATTACCACAAGCTTTTACACTGCTCCCGTGTCGGATTTGCTGTCTGGCCCTATCCGAACTGCTGAGCTTGAGGTATTCTGGATGCACGCTTTGTCAAAACTAACTGAGCACAAGTTTAGCGGAGAGCCGCGACAAGGCGCTTCTGGGATGCTTCTGACACGTTTCTGATATGCACCACAGCACATCTGGTGTAAACCAAACCAATGACTATAACAGGCTTAGACTTTAAGCCAGCCCTAAGTATAAGTACCAAGCCAGCCCTAAGTATAAGCTTGAAGTATATCCTTTTTATATTCTTACTGTGAAATATGGATGGCAGCATTGGTATTGTTTTATTTATCATTCATTGAAATTTTTTCCTAAGTTACTGTCAAAGATGATGGCATAATGTATATGTTCTACATGAAAATTAAAAAAATTCTGTTATATATATATATATATATATATATATATATATATATATTATTTAAAGTATATTCTTTATGATAAAGAACTTATCCTTCCTTTACACCGGGTGCATGTGCACCACGTTGCCACTGCACCACGGCTTCTGCTACTATTCGCGGCTGTCTTAGTCAAAGGTTTGGTTCCCACCGGGTGCGCCACAGTGCGTATCAGAAGCGTCCCAGAAGCGCATTGTCACGGCTCTCTGCTAAATTTATGCACCAAGTCTTTTTTTTATGCTTCACGTACCCAGAATGTGTCAGTGTTTGCTGTTCAGGTACTTTTCAAAAAAAATGCCGCAATGCAGATTTGTGCTGCTGAACCATGTAAACATTATGTGTTTAACTGGTCAGGGGGTCTCAATGTCTCAGATTCTCCACTCCTCCTGTAATTTCCTGATAGGAAATTGCCCTCAAGGGCGCTCCACACCTGACATACTCCTAGTATAGAGTGTGTCAGGTGGACTTAACAAAACTGTGGTGCAGCCATAACGTGGCTCACATGCACCCGGTGTAAAGGAGGGGTTAGGGTTGGCTTGGGTTCTTTTCACACTGCAGACAGAAGTGGCCCAAATTTGACTTTTTTCGTCCATATCAGATTTTTTTAAAGAAAGTCTGAACAGCACAAATCAGCACAATTTATATTTTAGGTGAAACCCAGACCACTGTCATACTGAATCCTAAACTGGATCCAAAATGAAAATGTTTTTCAAAGCACCTTCAGTCTGAATGGTCACATCATGTTTCATCGGACTTTTATGTGACTGAAGTGAGACAGACGTCATAATTCTTCAGGTGGGATGTGCAAACACAACAGATGCACTGTGTTATATCTTCTGCTGAGACTGCAAGTAATTTCATGGCCATACTGGTTCACAATGCAGTCTGATGAAGGTTGGATTAAAATTATAACATGAACAACCATGGCAACAAAAATTGGAACTCAGTCAAACAAATAAAAATAAATATATAAATAATAATAATAATAATAATAATAATAATAATAATAATAATAATAATAATTAATAGCATTCAGACCTAGTGTACTGTCAACTGCATGATGGTTGGCACTTATGCCCTGCAGGAAAAAGATTTCTTGTTTGGACCTTTATGGGACCTTGTAGAGTTTGCATGTTTGCTGCTCGTTGGTTAATCACTTGTTTGGTTAATTGTTTTTTTCTAAATTCTCCCAAAATATGGGTGGCTGTTTGTCACTCTGTGCTGGCCCTAGAATGGTTTGGAGATCTGTCTAGGATGTAGCCTGCCTCTTGCCCAATAATCACTGGGACTGGCTCCTATCCTGCATTAGAATAAGCATGTTTATGTATCGACCTGCAGAGTGAGCAATGACCATCGCTTTAGTAAAGGAACACATGGATCTTTCCCTGATGACTCATCCTAAATTTCCATTACACAATTAGAATTGTTTTTAAAAAAAAAAAAAAAAAAAGAAGAAAATGATGGCTTCACAAAGGTCCCACCATCCACAACATCCCTCTAAGGGCCAAAAACACTGGAAAGTTTACTGTTAGTGTTAGGGAATAATGTAAAATGTCTAGAGTTGCTCCCTGAATAACAATAATCCACCACTCTGATACTAATATCAACTTCTTCCCATATACAGCATCTACCCCTTTTATATCCAATAAAGCTCTGTCTGTGAGTGGTGTTGTTACCAAGGTACCAGATATTTAATTTTTCCTTTCCATCTTACCACTTTCTGCCATCTCATAGTAACCTTCAGCAGTTAAAAGTTCTGCTGGGAGACAATGAGCTCTCTGTTCTTTTGATTCTTGCTTCTGTGTGAGAAGGCGAAGCCTTTAATCAGCCCAGTCCAGCGCCAATACTACACATGTCCTCCAATTTCACCACTTTTCATCTCCTGCCTTTGAAATGCAGAAATGCACTAATGGCTTTCACTTGTCACAGGATCAATACATTCCCTGTACATCCTGAGAGAATAACATAATAATAATTTGTTGGGGCGAATAGCTCGTGACAGCGTTGTGTCTGCCTTTTTAAAGCAATGCAGCATGTCACGTATGGCTCTGATGTACTGTAAGCCTGATTGACAGAGAGTGACAGAGTACTCAGGAAAGCATGGAGTTTGAACTTTAAACCCTCCATCTGAGTCCTAGAAATGTTTCCCCTCCCTCATGTAATCCATAAGCTCGCAGCGTTAAGTGCAGGAGGATTATTAGCATAGAAACGAAGTGTGGAGGCAGATAAAGCCTGGACCATATGGGTGTTCAGGATATCAAGGCCAGAAGGCAGCGCGGGTGAGGATGCGCTCAGCCGTCTGTCCTTCATTCTTTTTGTCAGTTTCTTCCTCAGCAAATGGACAGATTTTTTTCCATTAGGTTTAGCTTTCATTGGGGCTGTAAGATGGAAGGTAAATGTTGCAAAAGAGAAAACAGCTTCCAGTGGAACTTTGATCAGAACTGAAATGCTTTGTAGATAAAACAAGAAACATTTTCATTTTAAGGGGTAAAATAAAAGGTGGAAGAAAGAAAATCCTCACAATTTAATGTTTCAGTACAACTTTAATGACCTGTGCCTGCAGCTTTATAATAACACTTGGAGTAGCTTCTTCACTCTTAATCTTTTTAATCTCGCTGCCTTTTCTCGCTTAAATAGTGACAATTCCATCTGTTCCTAACTTTTGGCCCAAGTATGTGACAATTCCTGTACTTAAGAAAACAAATGGGTAAAATAAACATTAAGACTAAGATGAAATGATTGCAGTTTAAGATAACAAGATTAAAGTTTGCATTTTTGTCTATTTATCTCCAGGAGCTGTTTCCCTAACTCTGCAAAGCACCAACAAAGTCTCCATTCACATGCAAGAAGAGTTAACAGTTTCTGAAACCACAAGCTCATGAGGGTCATCTCTTTTACACATGAGCTGGATTTTAAACACATTTCAATCCTACCACAGAGTCAGCTGGAAGATGTGGTGGAGCTCAAAGTTCACCTGGATCTCTGGTCAGCCTATTTGGACATAGGACTGGATCTTCAGTTTTTTTCATGAATCAGTAAGACCTGACCCGTATTTATAAAACAGGCTTATAGTCCAGGCTCCAATGCAAAATTATCGAATATTATCGATCATTCAAAGTGTTGTAAAAACATTACATCTATCCTTTCAATGTGGAAAATAACATAATATAGTATATATATATATATATATATATATATATATATACTATATATATATAACAGGTTTTAGCTCTCTTTTTGGAGACATAGCCTGGTAAAAGCAGAACAATTTTTCAGTAAAAAGTGTCAGACAAGCAGTTTTGACAGTTATTTCTATTTCAGCTGGAGTTCTAACACATTTGAGGAGCCCATGTTATGCTCATTTACATGTTCATTATGTTCCTAAAGATTTGAGAGCTTTTTGCATAAAAATGAAAAAATTATTTGTGTAATGCAGTATATCAAAACCACACATTTTTCACCTATTTTTGTTTTTAAAAGCTCAGTTTTGTGCCATGTTTTTATGCGTCCTCTCCTCTGGAAAAACAGAGTCTGCATTGGTCGCCTTATTTATCCAAAATCATGTGACTAATTAAGGCAAATCAGCTGTTCCTTCTTTCTTCGGGGCATGCTGAACTCTGTTTTATGGTGATGTCATCAAGTAAAGAAAGTAAAACCTGGACTACAACCCAGCAGAGAAGAATAACTGCAAGTGAGCATGCTAGCGTTTTTTTAACATAACAAACATTTAAAATGCCCACAACGCTATAAAATACACAAGAAACAGAAAAATCCATAAACATAACAAGGCCTCTTTAAGCATCATGTAACCTTTGTGAATAACAAATGCATCTTGCTTCTGTTGTACTGTGGCAGTGATCTCCTCAGATTGCAGCAATTAACTTGAGTGCACGCTCTAAATGGAAACCTTAAAATGCAGCATTTCATTGGACAAAAATCCTCAGTACCCCAGTGCTGCTGTTTCAAACACCTTGTACCGTCTTCTCATATTTTTAGTGCTTTCTGCAACATAAACTAAATGCCCTTTGTGCCCTCTCTTTGATTTATCACCTAAAATCTAAGTGGGTCTCACAACTTCTCAGATGAAACTTAAACCATCTGCATGACAACGTACTCGCTGACACAGCCTGTTGTCTTTAATGACACAGTCTGGTGCACAGAAAGATGCTTTTAAAGGTCAAAATGTTTGTTCAGCAGTGCAAAAATCAACAGAAGATTCATCCCTTTTCCATTTCTGCATCATAACTCGGAGGTCAAAGAAACATTTGTAGCTGCATGTGTGACCTTCAGAACTACTTGTGTTTTTAATAGAAATGCACGTGCATATTAGCGCTGAAGTGTTTGCTTGTAAAAGTAGCGTTATGGTGAAGTGGAGCCTCTCCAGCTTTCTGTCATCTGCTTCCTACTGTTTGGTTGGCTTACCCTGCTGACTAGCTGTTCTTCACCCCATCCCCTCTCATTACACTTATGAATATTTTCAACATTAGTCGTGGGCGGCTGATAAAGTCGCATTGTTAAATGAGAAGTTTTTGTCGACGGCATCAGGTTGGTTTGTTTACAAGATCTGAGCCTGTGGGAGGCTGGCATCTGTTTCTCCCTGGATGAACAGCTCTAAGTGTCAGCTTGTTTATAAAAAACAATAGGTTGGAAAATATGCAATATGAAATAAAAACAGACCCAAAAAAACAAATGTGTGAAGAAAAAGAAGAACTGAAGACCTAGATGCAATAAAAAAGTAAACAAGAATTGAACAGAATGTGAAGCCCAAGCTTGCAAAAGTAAAGGAGTTGTACAGGCTGCATCACAGCTGTTTCCACAGAGGTGGAAATAGTTATATCAAAAATCTCCACCTTCATTTAGCTTTAAGGTTTAAAATATAAGAAAAAAATAATAGCTAAATACATCCTCTAAACAAAACAACATAATACAATGTCATTATTTATTTACACAAACTTAACTAAAACTTAGAAGCAGTGTATGAAACGTTAATTCCATAATTCAACAGCTCATGGAGGCACAGATAAGAAAGCAAAGAAGCTTTCTCCTGCACCACTTCCTAACAACCAAACTTTTTTCAGTTTTCTCCTAATCATACTGTCACAAACAACAACATTCAACCTCTTGAGGCCTGGAGAGTAGTGATGTGCCATGCGTGAAAGAGCCGGCTCTGACAGCCGATGCTTTGCAATGAATCAGAAGAGCCGGCTCGCATTGAATGAGAGCCAGCTCTTGTTGGCCCATCCAAGCCCATCCAAGATGAGGCATCTTATTTTTCTGAATGCCAGTCTGCAATAAGGACATTACTGTTTTGTGGATTTGTTTGCTGTTTTTTTTTCATTTGTGCAATATAAAAGTGTCGTTGAAATAGTGAATAAAAGTAAGTGGTTTTGGATCAGAATAAATGCACAAAAAAGGCAAATATAAGGCTTCTCATTAAATTCTGAACACAAAAGGGTTTTCAAAACAAAAACCATTATTTTTTGAGATGTTAAAGTAAATTATGGAGTTTAAAAAGATGCTAAATTAAGAGCTGTTCGGAAGTCTAAAGAGCCAGCTCTTCTTTAGGAGTCGAGCAAAAAGAGCCAGCTCTCTGAAAAGAGCTGAACATTCAATCAGTACTGGAGAGTGTGGGACGCAGCTTTTAGGTGTTTTTTAGTTTCTCTGAGCATTGGATGGTCTAACCTCTGGGTGAACTTGCTGGGGTATCCACTCCTGGAAGATTAGGTGCTGTCTCGGGCAGAAAAATTTGCTTCTCTGAGCATTACTGATGTCTTTCCTCCTTGGCATTGTGTTAACACACCTGAAATGGTCAGAGTAGTAAACTTTCACATCCTCTACTTTTATAGAGGTGCTGACATTGATGATGATAAATAAATCAGTGCATTTAGCAGCTACTCAACCTCTTAATTCTTGTGAAAGCAAAAAGGATGAGTTTAGTCTTGCTCAACTTATTGTCAAGTTAATCAGTGCAATCTTCTCATTCTGTCATTCTGGCAATGATTGGAGCAGTTAATATTATTGTTGTGCATATAAAAACATATAGGGGATACTTTAACAGTATGTGAAAGGATGAGGACTTACTGAGTAGACGACTAAGGAAAGAACAAGCGTTCAGAAACACCATCTACTTCCTGGCCCATTAGAACTGTGATAACTTTGTCCATTACTCATTTTTCACAGTGATAAAACACAAATCACTTGACTTATTTCTGTCCATCAACATTCATGAAAAATAATCTCCCACAGAAAACAAACCAGCTACAAATGCCAGCTGCAATTATTTATCTGCTCTTATATTACTTGATTATGTAAATTTAAATAGGCTATGATTAGTAAACGGCACCAGTATCCTCAAAGTGGATGCCTTTATTCAATCTCTATGATTGTACAGTATAATTGTTCACGACTACACAGAGCAAACAAGATCTTTTCTAGTCATTTGCTTAACTTTAATTAAGCATGTTTCTTATTTTTGCTTCTCAGAGTAAATAATCTGCTAGCGTAGCCACTTTCACTGCTAATCCTGTGTATTTCTTCTGCTAATTATTAATACTCTAATTCAAGTAAAGCGCTAACACACATAGCTGTAACGGGAAGTAAAACAGCTGGTTCTGTTTGTGTGATTTGCAGTTCAGAGACTTTGCATTAGAAGCACAAACACTTCCAACAGCTGGTGAGGCCACAGTGGATTATGATACAATAAACAAACGGATCACAAATGGATCCGTCTTCACGCAGCCGATATCAATCTGTTAAAAAAAAAAAAAAAAAAGTTCAGTCGTTCCTGATCCTTTGGATTGCTTTTGGGACCTCCCCAGTCTGCTTGTTTACTAATGAGACTGTTTCCACAGGCTTCTCTTACAAGGCAGTGGAGAAACCAGAAGAAATCAATGTTAACTGAGAGTCGCGAGCGATGAAGACGGGATGCCTTTTCTGTCATCAGCTGTGTAATTGAGCAGGACAACACAGACATAAACCTCACATTTCTGATCGCCATGAACAAGTCACCTCACAGATGTGTGATGATATTAATGACATGATGGAAACAGTCCAGAGACATCGTCAACATTCAGGTCATGTTTCACCATGAAAAGAGGCTTTAAAATGGAGTTATATTTCCTGGATAAAAGAGAAGCTCATATAAAATCATTAAATATTTTAATAATGTTGAATGAGAGCTTTGCTTTGAATCTAACAGCCTTTTATTGATCTTTCACTCAGCTTCATCCTGCCTTGGTTTAATGCATGTTTAATTGTCCATTATACAAGATACAGAGTTATATAACATTTGATTATACTGGAATTTTTATAAACAGAAAGTGATTCTGTAATTGATGAATTAATACAGGATTATGGCCATGGTTTTTGGTTATTATGCTATATATTTATTGTGTTCTCTCCTATACTTTTACTTTTCATGTCCTTATATTTACATGTAAATTCTGAATAGTTGTACTCTGTTATATCATATACAAATACACACACACACTGTATCTGAATGAGGGAATACACACCTCTGCAACACAAGATCAAATCAAATTCAACTCAAATCAAACTATATTTATAAAGCAATTTTCATACAAAAGCAGCACAATGTGCTTTACATACTAGAAACAAATTTTAAATATATATATATATATATATATATATAAATATATATATATATATATATATATATATATATATATATATATATATATATATATATATGTGTGTGTGCACAAGTATAAAAGTTCAATAACACACACATCATCACACTCAGACTCACAAAACACATATATACATCCCTCACCCCTTCCCCACCTCTCTTAGCTTAAAACATAAACTCTGATTTCTAGTTTTTGTCTCTTTAACTGAAATAACAAAATAAAAAACACAACTAGAGATAAACATCTGGAGACAAAAATCTGGCCTGAAACTGAGGTGAGGAAATAATATCTTGGGGATCAGTCCACACCAGGAGCCGCCTCACTAAGGACCAGAGAAGACCATAGAAAACCACTAAGATCAGGGCAGGCTGGGGCTCCACGCCACAGCCAGGGCTGCAGTGCAGGACACCCACCAACCACAGCAACCAGGGCAATCTCCACAGCAACAACCCACAGACCGAATAGGCATCTCCCCCAATGTGGACGTTCCCCATGAGGAAAACACTGAAGTTAAAAAGTAAAAACAAGATAAAAATTAACTTAAACACAATAAGAACCATAAAAATTTAAAATAATGAGTACATAATAAATGAGCACATAAATAATAAGTAAAATACTGATTTATAAAATGATAAATAGATAAAATTGACTAAATAAAACAAATATATTAACAAAAACAATAAAATAAATTTCAGCTATATGCTACACTACAAATATAGGTCTTGAGCTTCTTTTATAAACATAAACAGTCTGCAGCCTCGAGGTCCTCTATCAGGCTGTTTCACAGTCACACAACAGGAAATGTGTTTGTTGATGATAATTAACCTGCTGACTGACTTAGGTGTGATATGATCAAGTCAAACATATATGTTGTATCAAACATATCAAAATCAGATTGAGGGGAACATAACATTACTGAGAACCTGCAATACAAGTGTCATGCCAAATAAAAAAAGTAAAACTAATTTTAGTCTTGTTTATTAGGTACCAGGCCAACCTCAAATGAACAGCAGATGAACATAACACACTGATTTCACCCTTACCTCTTCCATAGCAATTAAGATAATCAGTAGCAGCCAGGCATATTGTATCAATGCACTTGATTATTTGTCATCATCATGTTTATATGCACAAGATTTTGTCTATTCTGATCAGACCTGGGCTGTTTACATTGACACTGAAAAAAATATTTCAATTTCAACAGGCGTTTAAATGCAACACATATTTGAACAGAATAAACAGAATACATCATTTTGACCTGCACAGAATTTTTGGACTTTCAGGAAACAGTAGTATAAGAAGAACCAGGGGTTTCTGATGTCAACAAACACTGCTGTTTGTGAATATTTATTAGCATCTTACTGATTTCAGTTTCTCCCCTTATAGTAATTTCAACCCCTTAAAGCCTGACCCAAGAAATAATGGGGGAAAAAAAGCATCACTGTGTACAATAGGATTTTTTTGAGCAGAGATTTTCGCTTAAAGTGATGCAATAGATCTCAGAAACTATGTATTGCGTATTCTTTAGCCATTAAGGGTTTAAATGAGTAGTGCACCCAAAAAAAATTTTTTTTGAGCAGTTAACACAGTATTACTTAGTTGTGATGAAAACCACCTATACTGTTGATAAAATTTGTATTTTCAAAATTTATTTAAAAAACGGAATTTTGTGGGTTAAAAAAACGGGCTCGTAACGCTCTCTACAGGGTGAAGTCATTTTTTTTCGTGATGTAGAGTTGTACTTGGTGCTTCTCTATGCCACAACCTTGCAGCCCTCTCCCCCCAGTTGCAGATAGGCAGGACCTCGCCTTGCAAGCATAGAAAACCACACCCACCAATGCATTTAAATGGTGAAATCGTGTAGATTTGCTAGTTTCACACTTCTAATCTTTCACAGAGTTTGTGATTAAATATTCTTGCAATAGGACAGATTTGTGCTTTTGAGGGGCGTAAAAGTAACACCGGACTTTACCTGCTAATCCTCATCTGGTGATAGACAGCAGCTCAAATCGTAGCAGCTGCAACAGCAGGAAGACCCAGGAAGATCTGCTGGAGCTGTTGAAAGGCCAGCACAACAGCGCTCAGACTAATATGGTTTAGGACTAGCTTGTTCTTGTGCAGCTGAGGAGATTCAGAAGGGGAAAAGTCTTCCACTTCAAAGACTGCTTGCGGCCTATGTGCTTTGTGAATCTTGTGTAACCTGCTGTCTGTCAATCATTTCTGCCTGTGTATCCCAACCCGCCCACTCTCCGCTCCCTGATCACCCCACACCTCCCATCCCAACCCCCTTGCAGTTTGAGGGATATTTCAAATTTGGCAGTGGGTGGAGGATGCAAAAAGTGGTGGGTGTTGTTACACTTTTAAGTTCTTTTAAAATCTCAAGCATTTGTATAACATACTGACCAATTCTGCTTTGGTCCTGCTATGTCTTCCACTAGCCATAACATTAAATGCCAAATAACGCTGCTATGATGTGTGGTTTAATTTAGAGATATGTGTTTTAATGCACACCATTCACAAAAAAAAAAAAAAAAAAAAAAAAAAAAAAAATCAGCATAACCCGCCCCTCTTGATTGGATGAAACTTTTATCCAAATGCTAGAACTGGAACATAATCTTCCTGCAAGTATGTATATATATTAAAATATTACAGTTTGTCGTGCAAATGCAACCACGACTCCCCCGAGAATGAGAAGTAGACAGAGAAGACCACGCACCCAAAAGGAGGTAGAGGCAGGCCACAGTAAGAGTCCCCATGGCCATGGCTCCAGGGGACCTGGGACAGTGGCCTGCCAGCCATATCAGGACCCCCAGGGAGAGGCCCTCCGCGGCACCCAGGAAGACCAGGCTACCCCAGACACCTACTACAGGCTAGTGCCATCCCAATGCACCGGCCAAGCACCCTGGAAACAATTCCTCCCAGCTCAGCTCCTGACAGGATTGCCATCATTCCCAATGATATGCACACTGGGGATTCAGGAGCTCTGACACACTTGACATCTGAAGCTATTTTAAGATCTTCTTAAAAGGCTAACTGGTTAAACAAGCTTTGTAATGTTAAGATGAAGGCATCAAGAATGGAGTCTCAGCTTCCACTGGAAAAGGTAATAAAGCCACTTCCAAGCTATTTAGAGTCCTCCATTTTACAATGAAAGGTAAAATGCCACCGAGGACCTTTTTAACCACCTCAGAAACCAATAAAAGGAACAAAACATTCAAAACTGCTGCCAATCTTCCTTGAAGACAAACGTCCCAGCAGGTTTGCCCAGATGTTATATCGTGCAGTGCTCAGAAAAATCATAAAAAACTCAAGCGTTCCATTTCAGACTCTCCAGGCCTCAGTTAGCATGTTAAATGTGGAAGTTCGTGATTATAAAATTGGAAAAAGAGCAAACAAGGATTGCTTGTTTGGATGGGTTGCAGGAAAAAAGCCTCTTCTCTCTAAAATAACATGGCAGAAGGCTTAGATTTGCAATGCTGCATCTGAACAAACCACTGTACTTTTATAACAATGTCTTTTGGACAGACCAGTACAAAGTGGATAGTCATGGCAGTTTGTACACGGGGTAGTTTCAAATTAAGAAGGTAATGTTTCACAAATAAAGGTTTCACAAATTAGTCTTAATGAATTTAGATGCTGTGTAGAATATTTCAGTCCAGACTTGAATATGTAGTTTTTGATCATGAGCTGGTCTGATGTGGTCTAGGTTCCCAAGAATTCAGTGGAATTACCCTTTACATTTATGGCAACTCTCTCTGTTCTGCAGTGACAGAATTGAGAGTGTGCTGGTCACACTGAAGACATTGGGCCACATATGTGTACAAAGTGGATTGATGGGTTTCACAAGGGTGATTTTCTGCTTGTAAATACTGTGTTATTCCCTCACAGTGCAGAAATGTCTCAATGCAATGTGTGTTTGCAGTTGCGGGTACAAGTTTACTCACTTGTATCACGTACACATGCTCGGTGTTTACCACGCGCATGCTCCGTTTGCATGCGCGTGGTCAGTTTTTAAGCATGTCCCTTATGGCACTAACGAAACGCCAAATTGGAATGTCTATTCAACTTGTAAAATCTAAAGAAACTTATCAGCAACTACCTTTTCTCTCTCCAGACTCCACACGTAATAAGCTTGTCAGATGCTCTTGAAGTTTACCTTGCCTGTGGGCTTAACTAATGAAGTTTAATTAGGCGGCAACCTCACTCCCCGTTACCACACTGCACCACACTCTACACCACTGCTGCGCTTCTGTAGGAGGAGATACAGGCATTAAGACATTATGAAATTGTCCTTGTGAAATTATTTCATTCTCTGCATTTTGAAGGTGTGGCACTGACAATATAGTCGTGGTGGCCCGCCATGGCTGACTCAATGTAGGGGAATGATACATCACTTCTAAAACTTTTAAATGATTCCAGTACACCTTCTATCTTTGTATGTATGATAAAGTCAGATTGTGCTACCTTGGTTACTGTTACTAAGAAGTAATACTATTTGGTTTGGTACTCTATACCTTTCCTTAATGCAAAAAGAAATTAATTCTTCCTTGTTTTCTTTTCTATGATGTGAACATTTTAAAGCTCAATAGCCAGAAAAGGGTACAGTCTATTTTTGTTCCTAGAACAGATTGTTTTTCCATTAAAATTAGATTTTATTGATTGAGTTGAGGAAGTAAATCGCATTTTCCTGTGAGTTTATTTAGTGAATGGATATGAATGGAAGTGATTGTGTTCAAGCAATGCAATCTATTGTCGTCCTTAAGTCCCATTTATGCTTGACGCAGAAAACGGATACACAGACAGACGGACACCTTCATCCATCTCCTGCTTTGTTTACGTCTTTAATTGGTGCATTTTCAGGGGTCTAGTGAATCCGTTCCTTGAGGCAGCAAATAGAGCAATACCACTGGTCAGCGTGTGGGTTGAGCAGTATAGTTGACATGTGACCAGCGAAAGGAACAAACTAGAGAAGAAGAAGAGGAACAGGAGGGAAAAGAAGGAGATGGGGATGAAAAGGACAAATGTAGAGATGGTCAGAGCTTTTAAAGAAAGGTGTGACTGTGTCAGGTGGTTACAAAAAAACTTATAGTGGTGCATTACTGCCAACAACTGGTGTTCAAAACTGGCCACTACTGGCTTTGACTTCAGAACTATGGCAACGTAAGATGCATGGAAGTATAAAGTGCAGCGATGTATCACAATGCTTGAAATGAATATACCTGTTATGTACGTAAGGGAGCATAAATGGGCCTTTACCTGGGCTACTATTTTAATGAACTGGGTCATATGACTACAGTAATGACAAATTGGATGAATAAGTATAAAGTAATAGATTTTCTTAAATTGGGTTAGAACTGGAATACACTGAATTGGTTGGAATTGGAATGTGTGTGTGTGGGGGGGGGGGGTTTCTAACTAATCCGTTTGGATGTTATTTAATCTTGAAATTTGGCATTATTAGGGGCGTGACCTTTTGATTGACAGGTAAACAATATCCGCGGCAAGAAGGAAGAGTGCAGCACAACCACAGGTTTTAGCCCGCCTTAGCTTTAGCCTACCTCCGTTAGCTGGTTAGCTACCATTAGCTCCGGGTTAGCTCAGTTAGCTCTTAGCTACAGGCAGCTTAGAGTTTGATGGGTGTCAATCATCCACCCCAACGCTTACCGGGGACTTCATCGTTCTGCTGGGGGACTTCAATGCCCACGTGGGCAATCACAGCGAGACCTGGAGGGGCGTGATTGGGAGGAATGGCCCCCCTGATTTGAATCCGATTGGTGTTTTGTTGTTGCACTTCTGTGCTCATCACGGATTGTCCATAACAAACACCTTGTTCAGGCATAACAGTGTCCACATGTGAACTTGGCACCAGGACACTCTAGGCTGCAGTACGATGATCGACTTTGTAGTTGTATCGTCGGCAGGCTAAGCGGAATGTGGCTTTGGCAGTCGCTTAGACAAAAACTCGAGCTTGGGAGGAGTTTGAAGAGGCCATTTAGAATGACTTTCAGACGGCTTTCAGGAGATTCTGGTCCACCATTCGGCGGCTCAGGAGGGAAAGCAGTGCTCCATCAACACTGTGTACAGTGGGGATTGGGGTTTGCTGACCTCGAATCGGGACGTTGTGAGGCGCTGGAGATAAAACTTCGAAGACCGTCTCAATCCCACCAACATGTGTTCCGATGAGGTAGCAGAGTCTGGGGAACCTGATGTTGGCTCTCCTATCTCTGGGGCTGAGGTTTCTGAGGTGGTTAAAAAGGTCCTCGGTGGCAGGGCCCCGGGGGTGGATGAGGTCCACCCAGAGTTCCTTGGGGCTTTGTGGGGCTGGCTTGGCTGACACATCTCTGCAGCATTGTGTGGACATCGGGAACAGTTCCCTTGGACTGGCAGACTGGGGTGGTGGCCCCCCTCTTCAAAAAGGGGGACCAGAGGGTGTGCTCCAACTACAGGGGGATCACACTCCTGAGACTCCCTGGTAAGGTCTATTCAGGGGTGCTGCAGAGAAGGAGCAGTGTGGTTTTTGTCCCCGTTGTGGAACAGTGGACCAGCTCTACACTTTCTTCAGGGTCTTAGAAGGGGCATAGGAGTTCGCTGAACCAGTCTACATGTGCTTTGTGGACTTGGAGAAGGCGTTCGACTGTGTCCCCCGGGGTCGTTTCTGGTGAGGGTTGGAGTCCACTAAGGCTGCCCTTTGTCACCGATTCTGTTCATAACAGCCGCAGCCGAGGTGTTGAGGGGATCCGGTTTGGTGGCCCCAGAATTTGGGTCTCTGCTCTTTGCAGATGAAGTGGTTCTGTTGGCTTCAATGGGCCGTGATCTTCAGCTCTCACTGGAGCAATTCGCAGCCGAGTGTGAAAGGGCTTGTTCACGAGTGAGGGAAGGATGGAGCGGAAGATCGACAGGCGGATCGGTGAAGCGTCTGCAGTGCATCGGTCTGTCATGGTGGAGAGGGAGCTGAGCCAAAAGGCAAAGCTCTCGATTTCCCGGTCGATCTATGTTCCTATGGTCACGAGCTGTGGGTAGTGACCAAAAGAACAAGATCCCAAATACAAAGTCGCTACTCCTCCGCATCGAGAGGAGCCAGATGAGGTGGTTCAGGCATATGGTCAGGATGCCTCCTGGACCCCTCCCTGGTGAGGTGTTCTGGGCACGTCCCACCGGAAAGAGGCCCCGGGGAAGACCCAGGACAAGCTGGACGGACTACATCTCGCAGCTGGCCTGGGAACGCCTTGGGATCCCCCCGGATGAGCTGGTGAATGTGGCCGGGGAAAGGGAAGTCTGGGTTATAGGTTGACATTTTTTCAGGAATCCCATAGGTCACAGAATTCCCGCGGAATCCTCTGATGCGGAGTTTTTGCTCAATAAGCCTACACTGTAACCAAGCATAAAAAGAACTACACTACCCAGAAGCTAACAGTGCTTTCTGGTCGCTGCTTCCCTGCTGGAATTGAAATAAGAACAGGCATGGAGTTAGCAAACACCCGCGGCGAAACCGATATTGCAAAAAATTATTTACAACGCAAAGTTAGAAGTAATGACTTTATTGAAACCTAAAACTACTCTTCTGAGCTCGGTTGCTGATTTACCACCGTCTTGTGCGCAATGAATTCTGGGAGAAAAGAGGCCGTGAAGGATACATCACCAGCAGCCTTCATTTGAGGCCAAACCAAGTGCGGATTTGAAGGGTGGATTTGGAGGCTCCTTCAAATTCTGTGAATTGGGACAGTACTTTCGCGCACCACGATGACGTATGTAGCTGACGAATCTGCACTTCGAACTGTGCAGACCCTGAATTGAGACACACCTTATACTTGCTCTAGTCAGTTACCATGGTGATGTGTTCCTTGAAAACCTGGAGTTAAACCTGAAGTTTCCTCACTAAACAACAAATCCTACCTTGTAGTCTAGGCCTGTTTGTACTCACACACATGTCTTCAGCGGATGGTGGAGTCATGTGTGTGTGTGTGTGTGTGTGTGTGTGTGTGTGTGTGTGTGTGTGTGTGTGTGCATATGCAGAGTAAGAGATGCTACCAGTCAATCTTTTCCTCCCTTTTCATCTCCTGTTTCCTCTCCAGTGATGAATGGTTCTGCTGTGTCTTAGTGTAAGCACTATCTCAGAAAGCTCTGACCCAGATATTTTAATTGCTTATTCTCACTTATGGTGAGTCTGTATGATAAATAGCAGTTGTTTTATTTTCCTGCAGAAAGGACTATTTTTGAGCCCCTGCACATACCAGTAGCCTGCTGCGTGTATGAGTGTGTGTGTAGTTTTGCATAACAGAAGGAGACATTGTGCTCTTATAATGAGGAGGCGGTTTTGTGCTTGATTTGTGTTAGGATACCTCAGTAATGAACAGTTAAACTTTACGAACGTTTTGATCCCTGAAAAGCAAATGAGGGAATCTGGAGGTGAAGTGGCAGAATATATTTGTCTCCTCACACTTAACTGTCACTGGAAAAATATAGATGGTGTTTGTGCTGCCTATGACCGATCAGACAGAGTTCCAACTGAGGCAGTGAGTGGAAAATATTCTTCTTAAATGTTATTGTTCTTCTAATCTGTTTGACCTTTATCTTACTAGGATGCTCTAAATGTCTTCTATGTAGGAATCCTGGCTGTAATGCCAGCACCATTTAAAAGGGATGGAGACAATTTAAGACATGATTTCATTAGAAAAAAATTCTGAAAATAACTAAAGGGAAAGAACATGCCCCTTTCATTTGGTGATTTAAAACAATTTTTATTGACTATGTCTGATTTCATGGATTTTGTGGATCATTCTGAGCAGACGGAGCTGCCCACATGAAGGTTTCGCTTTCTGTGCTCTGTATGAACCCACAGCAAGCTCAGTCCTGCAAGCGACAGGCTGCAGCTCGACTTTGACGAGGCGAGAAAACCTGGACACACTTCCTCATGTGATACACAAGTGCTGGCTGTAATTATAATTTACTTTAATAAACAGCAGAGCTCAGTGGTGAGCAAAAGCCAACAGACAGTGAAGAGGGATGCATATGCAGAACACATGGTATCTGTAATTTCTGTCTCCCAGTGATGAGCTTACCAGTTCTGTAAAATATATATATATATATATATATATATATATATATATATATATATATATATATATATATATATATATATATATAATCGCTGTAACCACATTAATCACAGCTTACAAATAAATGTTTCGCGATTAATCATAAAAAATCAGCATTTGCAACTATGCCTCAAATTTGCCCATTTTTATTGTATTGTATCAACAGAAAGAGCAAACCAATGCTTACTTGGATTTTTCTTTGCTTTTTTACATTAGTTGATTACTTTAGTTGTATAATTAGTTCAACATTACATAAAATCAAGACCTTTAAAAACTATATCTCATTTGTGCCCCCCTTTTCTTTGTCATTGCTCCTGCCTGGCCCCCATCTAAACTTTTCTAGATTTGCCCCTGCATATCTGACTTTAATAGAGAGGAGAGCTCCCCTGATTTTTATTTGACAAGTTTTTTTTATAATTTCTCACTAAATTAATTGCCCCCTAAACGATCAGACCGCTGTCTCCAACATCTACAAAGCACCAATGATTTAGAGAAGACATCTCCTTCCTTCCGTGACAGTGACATGGATCTGATTGACACGAGACTGATAAATGTTACCGACGTTAACTAATGCGTCTAAGAACAATACTTTTGGGTAAATATGTGCCAGTGTGAACCGCAAACTGCTAGTTTCATCCTTCTCAGCTAAATGATAATCAAATGCAACAAGAGAGATGGTGCTAGGAATCAGATGATCACCAAAAGCTGTCATGAGTCACAACAGGAGAGAAAGGGGGCAAGGAGGAGGCTGCCACTCTGTGCAGAGTGCAGACGACCAGAACAATGCAAACTACGTGAAATGTTTTTTTCATATATATATATATATATATATATATATATATATATATATATATATACAGTTCCAGGAAAACAGAAGAGACCTCTGCCATTTATTCTTAAGCCAGCATATCTGAGTATAATTACTAAAAGCACGTCTCATTCTGCTTTACCAGGACAACAAAGCTCCAGTCTGGCAGAGCGCGAAAAACAACTTTGAACTGAAAGGGATGATCACGAACTTGTCACTCCAGAATCAGAGGCTGACTGTCAAACACAATCACAAACTAAGACTGGGGTAAAATGCACAGCAAGAACAGTTTGAAACAGGCTCCTACAGCCAAGAATCATTGTGCAAAACTCAGCTTAATTGGTGAGAAGCAAAGGCCTCAGGCTGAGGTTTGAAAATAACCTCAGCCTGAGGTCTTACTCCAGTCTTCTACTGGACAGAAACTGAAGTCAGGTCATCTTATCTAAGTCCAATTTTCAGCTTTGCCCAACACCTACTGTTTTGATGGTTTCAGATATATATTCCTTTATATTTCATAAGTATAAATCGTAAATGTTTTTGATATTTGTAGTCGACATGAAATTTTAACATTTTAAAATCAACCTATGTTGTGTGAACAGATTGTACGCCTGTGTGTGAGTGTTGGGTCTCTGCTTGTGCTTTTTTTTAATGTTGCTTTTATGGCTTTTATTTGTATGTTTTATACTAATTTTTTATTTAAAATATCCAAGTGGATGGTACTTTTAAATCTCCATGTACTTGTTACAATGACAAAGTAGATTTTTTATTTCTATTTCTATCATATCTGTTGTTTTTCCCTCATAAATGAGGTTAAGGTTTTAAAAAAAATCTATTAAAAAATCAAAATTAATTATTAGCTCTTTAAATACTCCACCAGAAATTCAGGTAAACTGATCTTTGGCAAAACCCTGATTACTTTTCTGGATAGGTTCATTAAGAAATTAATGTTAACAAGCTGCTCTGATAAAATCTGGCCAAAAATCAGTCCTGCCTAAAAATTACAAGCTTGGTAGAGGGATATTGTTTTTCTTTTTGTTTGTTTTTTTTTTCGACTCAGCAAAAAAAAAAAAAAAAAAAAAGTTCTCCTACAGAAATCTCTCCATGGAATTAAAACCACAGTCAGTACTAAGCAAAATCTCTGGTTTCCTTTATGTTTTCTATAGTTTATGAAATGTTCTTCACAGATTTTCCACCACACAATATCTGAAACGATGGCACAGGTCATAAAGAAAAACAAAATTAGTTACCATAGCTATGCAGATGACACACAGATATATATTACAATGTCACCATGAGATCGAGGCCCAATACAGGCTCTTGGTAAATGCATTGAGGAGATTAATGACTGGATGTGTCTAAACTTTCTTCAGTTAAACAAAAACAAAACTGAGGTGATGGTGTTTGGTGTGAAAGAGAAATGATTAAAGGTCACCACCAAGCTTCAGTCTATACACCTAAAAACCACCAACCAGGACTTAGACCTTAACTGTGAAAAACACATTAAGGGAATTACAAAATCAGCCTACTATCACTTGAAGAATATATCAGGGGTAAAGATCTGATGTCTCAGCAGGACCTGGAAAAACTAGTCCATGCTTTCATCTTTAGTCGGCTCGAGTCCTCACTAAGACCAAGAGAGTGGACCACATCAGTCCAGCTCTGAGGTCTTTACACTGGCTGCCTGTTTGTCAGAGGATAGACTTTAAAGTTCTGCTGCTGGTCTATAAAGCTCTGAATGGTTTAGGACCAACACACATCAGTGATCTCTTGACTCAGTATGAACCTACCAGAACCCTCAGGTCATCTGGTTCCAGTTTCTTATCAGTTCCCAGAGTCAGAACCAGACATGGAGAAGCTGCATTCAGCTTCTATGCTCCACATGTCTGGAACAAACTCCCAGAAAGCCTCAGATCAGCTGAAACCCTCAGTTTATTTAAATCCAGGTTAAAGACCCACCTGATCTCTGCTGCATGGAACTAGTTTTTATTTAGAAATCAAAATCTACATCTGGTTCTTTTAAGCTGGAATCATGTTTTAATATTGTCTTTCCCCACGCTGAAATTTTATTTCTTGCATTTTAACTATTTTATTTTAGCATCTTGATTCTGTTTTTATTTCATTAACTGCATTTCTTTTAATCTTTTTTTTTTTTAATTTTTTTTTTTTATTAATGCACTTGTGTTGCTTTCTGCACCCTGCTGTAATGTTTTATGTAAAGCACTTTGAATTGTCTTGTACATGAAATGTGCCATACAAATAAATTTGCCTTGCCTTGCCTTGCCTAATGTTTAATCTTTGTTTGGATTTATAATGTTTAATAGTAAAAACAAAAAACAAAAAAACAAAAAACCATCAGAGGAAACCAAAAGATTAACAGACACATTCCACTTTGCTTATGCATCGAGGTCTTTATGTGACCTCGATGCATAAGCAAAGTGGAATGTGTCTGTGCACATATTAAAACATGACCATATAAATAGGAAAATGCGTAGAGTGCACATTAAAAGCTAAAGTTGTGAGTCAGGGTGACTCTGATGCATGGTGTGACTCAGGACAAATCATGTCTGCTCCCATTTACTCCAACCTGACCAATGAGAAGACAGCATTTCATCTTTGTGGCGCTCGACTGTTAAGCTGCTCTCATCTGCATTTCTGCTTAAAACTCTCCTTCAGATCCGAGGAGCACTTAGACCCTCCATCAAAGGCTCTGCATTTGACAGATAACTATAATTCCCTCCACTTTAGACTGTGTTTACTGACCTCACATAAAAGAGGCTTTGCCCTGTGCATTGTGGGAGATTTGCATCCTCTCTACTTTAGTGTACTTAGCAGCACAGATTTGCAGTGTCATGTGTTTTTCTGCACAAAAACTAGGTATGATGTGCAAGAGGCAGTGTGTGTGTGGGTGGGTGATGTGGAGTGTTTGTGACACCGATTTAACCTCCTTTCTATGTGCTCATATGAAACTATAAAAGAAAACAGAAAACAGCACAGGTCTTAGAACGTTGCTGCAGAAAAATGGCCTAATGATGGAGGACTCCTCCTCTGAGAAACATGACTAGCTTCGTACATGTTGTGGCAATTTGAACGTTTGATGTAGATGTTTCCTGTGAACTGGCGCATAATGGTGGGAGGGAAAAGATTAAGACCTCTCTTAGAAATAGAAAGACTCATCTGAAACTACTTTTTAATTTTGAAAAAAAAAAAAATGTCGAAAAGATGCAAAATAGGTTTGAAATGAAAGTGATAGAAAACTCTATTGAAATGGAGATTATCTAGGGAGCCAGAAAGTGTGTTGTCTGTATTTTCAAACCCTATCTTGACATTAGATTTTAAGATATCTACACAAGTCTGAGTCTGAGTCATATGTGTTGCCGAAGTGAAACTTGCAAAACCTGCAGGATCCTGGCCCTCGAGGACTAGGATTGAGGATCCCTGCTTAAAGTAATGCATCTGGTTTGGAATCCAGTCTGACTCCTGCAGAAGCTGCATAATGTCAATGTTGTGGCTAAATTTAAGCTCATGGGATAAGAACAAAAGGGATTTTTATCATCAAGATTACGGTTGCTTAGCAAGAAGCTGACAGCAACATGTGAGTTGAGCTCATTTTAAGATGCACTAATGTTTTAGCCCAATGTTTCAGGATGTCCTAGCATTCCTTTTCATGAAGATGACATAACTCCTATGCAGAACATAAGCTATGATAAAGTGAAACAAGTATTTATGGTTTGTTTACACCAAATACATGTAGCAGCAATGCTATAAAAACACCAAAATGTATACTCACACAGAAGAAAGAATGCAGGATTTGTCATGAAGGGTCTAAATATCAACTGCTTTCACCCATCCACAATTTTTTTTTTATTTTTTTTTTTATCCTTGTTTGGAAGCTTGTGTAAGCAGCAGATATTAGATATCTGATATCAGTGAACTGAACTGATGGGCATTTGTCCAATTTAAAGCTTAAATAATGATCTATGACATCACAAAGCTATGTCTTTCTTGGCCAAAATAAGCCATTTTGGTTTGTTTGACAACCACTTTGTTCACTGTGAACACATGATCAAGCAAACCTAATTGACTGAAAACAGGTAGGAGAGGACAAAGCTTTTTCAGTCATTGTGGTTGAGACACTTCAACCTGTCCACATATTGGGGATTAAACTATTGCCCTCCCAGGTGATGTAAAAAATGGGTTTAAAATCCAGTTATGTAATCTTGATTTGATTTAAAGCTAACAACATCATATAAGTCCCAAGGATTACGAATCATATGAACAAAACCAGTCTGACTGAAAGAGAAGTCTTCAAATCTTTTATGCATCAATGTCCAGGAGCAGCAAGTATCTGTGCCAGATTTATGGAAATATTTTGGAATACACTTCTTGTTTGAACTTCAAGATGTTATTCTGCAGTGGTTGACAGTTTAAAAGCAGAGCAGACAGGAAAGGCCATCACCACGATGAAAGAGGTACTTCAGAATTCCTGAATGCAGATCAGCTCATCACAGCCTTTAATGAGTTTCAAGATATCTTTTCTTTCCTCTTTGAGGAGGCCTCTTCTTTGACACACACACACACACACAGCAGCATTGGCTTTAAATCCAAATGCACAATAGAAACACTGCCAAGAACCGCTGCGCTAGAGGCAACATCCAACAAGCTGAAGAAAAGCAGCGACTGCAGAGATGGAGGATGGAAACCATTCTTCTAACTGCCAAGCTCAAGACGTAACATCCAGTGATCCAGTGCTCCATTTTAACCCTTCAGATAAGAACTGCACTGATCAGATTTATTTCAGTGCCTGCTTTTTGTGTGTTTTGAATGATCATCTTACAGATATTGACTTAAAGATAGAGGGGAGCCTCATACAGTCGTGTGAATGATAAGCTGCAGCCGCAGTGATCCTCATGAGCAAAATAGGTTAATGCAGTACCATAAAACAGAACTGGGATTAAAGAAACACAACAAATGTGGAAGATTAAAGGAGCAACATCTCTGTCATGCTGATGCAGAAATCCTACAGGCTTCAAAGCATCCTCACATTGTCAGCTATAAAAAGATTTACAGTCGTTTGCAGTTTTGGTGAAATTTACATTCAGGGCATCGACTTTACTCCAGCAGTCTGTGGCTGAAATTCACACTTCGGTTAAATGACTGAAAGTCTGTTATAATATTTGATAGACTTGTTCCCATCTGGGTCACTCAGGGTAAATTTTTATTTCCTTTTTACTTTTTACTTGCGAGACTTTGCCCTTTAGAAGAGCCAGATGTCCTGCCTTTACCTAAACTCATTAAACTGTTCTCCAGAGGTTAAAAAGAAAGTGTTCTTTTTATGTTTTACGCCTTTAAAGGTTTTAAAATAAATGTGAGAGTCTTTGAGAATGTCAGGACAGTTTTATTTGATAGCACAGTGATGTTTCGGGTCAAATTCAGCAAGGTTTAAGTTGCATCATGACCCAGAACAAACTTCCCAAGGCCTAAGGGGGCAGATACGGTTTGTAAGCTGTAATCTTGTTGCATTCCCACAGTCAACCGTAACCTTACCTGAGAGGCGGAGTATCAGTCAGATAGATGTTATAGATGCCACAGCTATGTAATAGCATGACACCCTCGCAGCACAGCACCTTCCTTAAAGTATAACCAAAACACAACTCAGAAGCAAAGGAAGAGGATGGCACTCATCCAACAGTTTGTGTTCTTTCTTCTTGGCGGTGCTTCGTAATGCCATTTTAAATGGAGAATTAATCAAAAGAAAAAAAAAAAAAAAAAGAAAATCTGTTGCTCTTAACAAGGAGCCATTTCTGCTTTGTTTTTATGCAAGGTCACACGTAAAGTGACTTTTTTCCCCCAACCAATCAATGGATTGCAATGTGTCAAACTCCACCTTTTGGGTCTGGTTGGTTAAATTGGTACCCCAGTGGAAGTGGGAACAAAGTGGGATGGACTCGGTCAGATAATAGGGTACCCTTCCCAGTTTTAATGTGTGGAAACAACAACAACAACAAAAAAACAATGCATCCTGACCTGCACCCGTCAGTGGAAATGGGGCTTGTAGCTGACTTGTAGCCATCATTTTGGAATGCATGTTAGGACTGGTGCTTCTAAGTGTGTGCAAAGATCTTCTATACTGCATGTATCTTTATCATTATCTTTCTGTACTTATATGTATCCCATGTAAAGGGGTCTCTCATTAAAAAGAGGTTAAACATGTCAGGGGAATCAGCTGCAAACTGAAGTAGAGCTTAGGTAGTGAAGTCACAGAGTAGTGCATTATGGGTCAGAAAAGCAACATAAGACAAACAAAGCAAATGAATGTCTGTTATCCAGACACCAAACATCCACTCATGTTTATTTTTCTGATAAATATTACTGTCAGAGCCTCTACAGCTACCAATTGGTTAGTGTTGACACTGACTAGAAATTGTGTCAAAGCAGATTAAATTTACACTGACCAGAATAAAACATGTCAGGAGTATGCTGTCATTGATCATAAGATGTTGGAAAGTGATAGGCATTTTCATTTTTCTTGCACCCAATTGAATGTGACCATCCTTCCATGAATCAAATGTCATCTAAATGTTGCTGCACCACTGTCAGCTATTCTGTTTGTTCTGGTTGCAGAATCTAATTTTAACTAGGTGAAAATGTCCATATCTGGATGCATGCAATCCCCGTCCATGTCTGGGAACACTGCATAGTCTGGTCAAACACCGACTAACTTACTACATTTCTGTCACTGTGTTTTATGGAACAATTTCCTACAATTTCCTATGAGAGTTCGCACAGAAGGGTCTGCAGGCCTTAGATTAAAGAATCATGTCAAGGATTGGAAGTTTTCAACCCCATTTGAGCTGCAGAAGCCCAACCTCAGTCAGGATATTGTTAGTTTCTAACAACATGCAGGAACTTTCACCATTTATTTGTGTCTTTGAAATTTGCTAAGGTTTTCCTGCTGTTCTGTTGCTGGAATTATTTTTACAGAAAATTTTAACATTTCATTTAACCTTCTAAATGAAGAAGTCTTTACAGAAGGAAGCAGCAGATTGAGCTTTCCAAAGCTGTTTTCCTCTGATGACAGTTTCTCTGTAGGGATTAACAAAACATTACTCAAAAACAAACAAAAAAAAAAAAAATTAAGTTGGTGTAGCCTACTAATGAAAGAAATCACAAAAACGACTTCATCAAAGTATAGTGCCCTCATGGTGCTAAGCTCCACAGTAGGTAGGGGGTTATATCACAATGATGCCATCTATTTACAACAAAAAATATATATGCTCCATAACCTCATCTTTAAAGCAATATGAAGCTTTCAGTCTCAATTCTGTGTTTCAGACTTGTTTTGATGGCGCACTGACATTCAATCTGTACTTTCCTGGTGCTGTTGTTTCCCTGCAGCATTCAGAGGCTGAGAAACCACACTTCACAACTTTTATTATTATATACTCAAGCAGATGCCGAAGATTTGCACTACATGAACACTACTGCCTTTCTCCTTTAAGGGTTTATGTTAGTACATGTACTTTTCTTTTTATATTTATTGCAGTGATTACTCTATCCTTGTTTGATTTGTTACAAGCAAAGAGAGGAGGCTTTAAGAAATTTAATTGTACACATGTGAGCGCTTGTTTGTGCATGGTGACAATTGAACTGATTTTATTCTATTCTGTTCATGTTTCCAGCCTGAAGCATCACATGACAGCTGTGTTTTACTTCATGGCACCATGTCACACACTTGCAATTTTCATGAACAGCACACACAAATTCAGTGATGTTGAAGGCCCAGCAGCAATTACACTTCTTGAGCATCCTGGGAAGCAGTGGACTAGAGGAGAGGATGCTGATGACCTACTGCTCTACCATTAAAAGTATGCTGGTGTACGGTATCCCTCTCTACTATGCTGGCTGCATGAAAGAATGAGAGGAAGAATCTGGCGAGGGTGATAACGACAGCTGGGAAAATCACTGGATGTATTTTGTCCACCCTGGATGACAATGCCACCACCAGATGTGTGTTCAGAGCAAAGTGTACCAGAATCTACCTCTGAAAGGAGATATAGAAGCATCAAAACCCAAACAAGCAGACTAAAGAACATTTTGTCTTACCCCTGGGCAGTGAGAACATTTAAAATTCACACACTAGGGAGGGATCACATGCACCTGTGGGGGGGCCTGGTTGGGGCTGGGGAAGATGTGCCGTGGGTGTGGACTCTGCTGCTGTCCTCCTCCCCCTCCTCTCCTTCCCCCTAGGCATGTGATGGGTGGGTGCCTTCTGGGATCGGTTGTGGCTCATTGGCTGCGGTCACTGTGCGGCCCGGTCGTGGGGGATGGCTGATCCTGGCCTGTCTTACCCTGGGGGCCTCCTGGGGAGCGGGGGTGCCTAGTGCTCACACACACACGCACACACACACACACACACAAGTAGGGATTTGGGAGGCATTCACGTCATGCGGGGTGGAGCGGTGGGGGCCTTCTAAGTGGCCTCCTTGGCCGAACCCTGTGGTGACTCACCTCTCAGTTTTAATTACACTTAGACATCAAAACACAAGTAACACGACTAGGGTTGGGAATCATTTGAATCTGAATGATTCCGGTCCTGATTCCGGTTCCATGTTTCGATTTTAGTTCCTAACGATTCTTGATTTTGATTCTCTTCGAGTCTGGGTCAAAAAAGTTTACATATTTTAACCTCATCATTCCCACCTGGTCGCCAGCAACCCGGTCAACATTTTGTTAGATAAAATCTAAAACTCTCCAATAACACTTTTGTCAATATAATTCCAAGTTATACCTTGTTAAAAAGCTTAGAGTCTCTGTATTCGAGCAACATCATTTATTTTACAGTACTCCTAAACACCAAAAGACAGTAAAAGAAACACTATGGCTAGCAACACAGCAAAAGGGACTTCCTACCTGTTTTGTGGTAATGATGTCATTTTATCGATCTGTTCCATTAACAACTGTATTACTTTTCCACAGAAGGGTCCAGTGTTAAAAAATATCAAAAATAGTTTGCCACAAAATTATTCCAAGTTATGTATTTTTCCAGTATAGTCCTTATGAATGTCTGCCTGCAAACTCCTTCTTCATATATAAAATCAAATTTGCGGTCTGACAACAATTTGACTTTTCTGTGAACCCAGTATTGTTGGGTACGTTTGTATTCCTCACCTTTCTGGCCAAAAAAGAAAAGTGTCTCCACTGTTTTATGTGGCTTTTTCATCCCAGGACACCTGGAGATACACAACAAGCACTCCCTGCTTGACTAGCCAAAATGCATGCGCTCTTTTTCTTTTTGGCCTGAAAAAGTCTGTGATGATAGGCTGTCATTCATGTCAAATACAAGTGTAGCCAATCACTGGGCGGTAATGCAGACTTCCAGCAGATTCTTCTTTGTTGGTGTTCGGCAGCTTCGTCTTCCAGTCGGCAGACCAGGGATCGAAAATAGGAATCAAAATTTTAAAATTTTAACGATTCCAGGAGAATTGGAAAGTAAGTCCTAGTTCCAATCAATGCTCAATGCCCAACCCTAAACACAACACACAAGCAACTGGGGGCGTGCCATATAGTGCATGGTGGGCGGGGCTGCTAATGTGGCCTTGCTTCCAGCATAGTGCAGTCACTGCCCCTCAATTTTAAAATCAAACAACATACACTTCACAAACAGTCTGGAGCAGAGAAGGTGAGGGTAATGGGGATCTCTCACACCCCTGTCACCCTGGGCGCCGCTGGGGCGGGCAGGGGGAGGTGGTTGCCCCAGGAGCTGGGACCGGGATTCACTGCGCTGATGGGGGCTGTTGTCCCTGGGGGATGCCCAACCTGCCACATCTGGGTGGGATGGGATAGGGTAGGTGGCAGGGGGTGGTGTTGGAGGTCGGATTAGGGGCTCCCTGTCCTCTGGTCTGCCGGGGATGTCCTCCATGGGTCATGGTGGGAGGGTTATGTGTGATGTGGTTGTGTGAAAGTGAGTGTTTATGGGTACATCGCAGGGGATCTTGTGAGTGAGGGGTTATATGGGGTAGAGGGTGGAGTGGGTGGAGGGTGGGGGTGGTTGATGGTGCCCTGGTTCCTGGGGTGTGCGGCTGAAACATCGTGGTGGGTGCTGGCCCATGCTGGTTGGTTGTCTGAGGAGGCCTGGTACTTCTGGGCATTGGGTGGGGCCCTATGCCTTGGGGGAGGGGCTGTCTCTGAGCTCTTAAGGCCATGGGCCCTTTGCTCAGGCTCCCTGGATGGCCGGTGCGTGGCGGGCCGGCGGCTGCCGAGCTTGGCCCGCCAGAACCACAGGGGGCTCTGGCTGGGGCTCTCCTCTGCCACCCTCTGGGTGGGACTGGGGTCGTCTTCAATGTGGGGTGGCATGGGTTCGTGCTCCGGGATTGCTGCTGAGAACCCAGGTCTCCGGGCTGCCCTAGTCTGCCTCTAGCCTCTGTGGAGGCGTGGTCACATTTGCACAATCTCATTCACCACTCTTACTCTGCATGCTAACACAGTCACTGAGTTGTCCAGTGGGTTTATACATTAAGAGATATTTTTGTTTTTTCTCTGTGAGTGTGTTTCTTGTACTTCGACTGTTGTTGTGATATGTTTGTGATATGTTTCTTTTTTTCTTTTTTGGTTAGTATTTAGGAACTTGATTATTGTAAGCTCTGTTTTTTTCTGTAAAAGCAGTAGGAAATTTTCAGGTGTGTCTCTGTTCAAGTGCATCATTTTGTTTAGGTTTAAAGGGTCGTTGCCTTCAGTTTGTTGCATTTTTGTCTCTTCATTCTTCTTTCTGCTTTCTCTTTTGCTGTCTTCTTTTTCTGTCCCCTCTGGTCAGGTCCAGCAAGATTACATACGTTCCAAAATTCAAAGTAAATAAATAAATAAATCAGATTAACAGGAGCCTTATATCCATAAACCTCCCTTTGGTAGAGCAAATTTGTTTGGCACAACACAGCAACCAGACTATTATTTGGCTTGCTAAAATGCTGGACAAGTAAGGTTTAAAAAAAAAAAACAAAAACAATCACACGTCATGACTGTTTCCCCGTGAAGGTTGGAGCTTGTGCAATAGTTTGGTTTAAGTGCAATTGTAGTGTCTGTGATTACATATTTTTTATTCATTACCCTGCATTTTAATGCATTTTTATCCAGTTTTTTGTCAAATTGTGACACTTCTCTGTACCTTTCATCATGCCTGTTTTTCTTGTCTTTGTTTTCAGTGCACCTTCAGATGTGACATTTTAATTTCATTATAGTTTCCTGTACAATGACAATAAAGCCTTTTCTTATTTCATGTCAACACAATGACTGTTTCGAATGCAGACTATGGCTGATTCATTAAAGAAACTCAAAAGACCATAATTAGAGAAGGTAAGGAAAATGAAGAAAAAAAGGACAGAGCAAAACATAAGACAAGAGTGGCTGTGACTGGCAGGAGAGAGCTCAGAGAAGAAACAGGATGCAAGACAGATGTTGAATTGACCTTAGTTAGAGGCTGCCAGCGGTGTTGAAGACCCAAACTAAATAATCCTGATTGGACCATTCAGGACAAATTTGATCCCCATCCAAACTTTGTGTGTGTGTTTCAGGCTTATAATACATTTACACACAGATGTTTAAATTAGTCACAATTATAAACCATCTGTGACTGACTTCCAGATCCGGTGGCGTGATGGACACATTAGGTCGAATTACTGATGAAGGAAATCCGGCTGGCTGTATTTATGTTCTGTGGATGAGATAATGATCAAACCACTGAGGAAATCGATCTGGGTTCCAGCCACAAAATATTGTTTGGCAGCGTTCACCCAGCAAACCTCAAACAGCCCAGTAATAATTGTGATGTGTCAGTAGCACATGTGGATCTGATCCATTACAAAGAAAGCTGTAAACCTGGCTGCACATAGATCACATTCTTCACTGTGCTTAATCAAACTGACACTGCGACTATGCTGCGGCCATTTCTCTCAGACATTTGGATTTTAATCTCAGCTCCATCTCATCTGCAATATGCAGTTCAGAAGTGCTTCTTTTATTGGCATACAATAAATAGAACAATAAAACAATATAATAAGTTTAGTGAGCTGGAATGTTACATTTGGTTCATTGGAACGTGATTTCAATATTGAAATGTTCTTCTCCTTCATTCAGATGGATTTAATCACAATGTTTCCTTTTGAAACTGCCTACATGTTGACAAGAATATTATCATCTTGTTGATAACTATTAAAACTTTAAATATACTTGAAAACAAATTCAAACAGTGGCTGCATTTTGAGCACTTTTGATCTGGTCTAATGTCCAATCAGAATAAAAAAGTCTCAAACACCAAAAAAAAGACTAGTTTATCCAACCAGTCTCGATTGGAAAGAATTTTCAATCCGATCGAGAGGAGTGGTTTAAACCTTTTCACTATCGGATCAGCCGGAAAAAGTAACCACATATACGCTCACCCTGATCATTTTGTGTTGGATCTTGTTTCTGAGCATGCTTGAACCATGTTGTGTTTAAATGACAAAACGAGTTTCAGGAATAACTTGAAAAATGGTAGCGGCAAAACAGAACGGGACTGAGGCTGGAATAATGCTTTTTTTGTTAGAAACTGAAAGAGTTAAGGAGTCAAGATTCGTTTTGACGGTCAATAGGTTTAAAAAAAACAAAACAAAACAACTGAAATCTTTATCGTCCGTGTAAACATGTCAGCTGGAATATCTGACTGGACTTATTTCAGTCAGATAATTGAAATATCTGTCCATGAACATAGCTAGTGAAACCAGTTTGCATTTCTTCACTTCAACGAAATTAGGGACAGTTTTAAATTGCTGCTAATCACATGGCAGCAACTTAATGCATTTAGTAATGTAGACATGGTCAGAATGACTTAGAGAAGTTCAAACTAAGCATCAGAATGAAGAAGAAAGGGGATTTACATGACTTTGAATGTGGCATGGTTGCTGGTGAAAATAGAGAAACAGGAAAGTCAAACAAGTCATGCAATAATAAGTAAAGAACTATAATGTACTATCCTAATACTATACTATACTATACTATACTATTAATCTTTTGTACATCTTTTATGTAGAACTCATCATCCATGTCCCAAATGTCAGAAATAATTAGAATGTGTAACAATGGGTTGTGCATTCGTTGTGCTTTAACATTTAGCTGTGTGTATCCATCTTACATTTGTTCTTCAGCGATGTGTTTATGAGAGGTATTGATACCAAAAAAAGCTTAGTCCAAGTATATAATTGACAGAGCTGGACTGCATTCACCTGTCACACATTTGATGAGCAGCATATAGTATATATTTTAACACACTATAATCATTGTCATGTTTTAAGGTGTCACACTCCATCACGTCTTCTTGGCGACCTTAAGCGGTGCAAACACCAAGAGCTAAGTGGTGAGCATCAACCATCCAGCTGGTCTCCATCTACACAAAGCTGCTGTGCACACACTCTTAAACAGTGTTAGTTAACAATGTTAAACTATGTTAAGCTAAGTTTGGCAGCAGTCTAGTAAACTGCTCTCATTAACAGTGATGGGAATTAGACAAACCACACACACACCATCTGCAGGCCCATTCTCACTGATGATTTATAATGATAGGTTTAGAAATAATTAGTTTTAGTTATATATTTAATGTTTGATAAGCAGGTTTGAACTGTTAACTGAAAATCTGACAACAGGATTAAATATATTGACAGGGGTAGAGACAGAGGAGTCATCACAATAATTACTGAAACATAAAACTAAAAGAGAAAATAAAATAAATTAAAAAAAAATTTTAACCCCAAAGAGACAAAATTAAATTAAATTAACTTCAATCAAATTAAATTGTAGACTTTCTGCTTTGCTGCCGTGCAGACGCTTCCTGCTTTGCTTGCCCTTCTGCTTGTATTTTTCTTCTTTTTTCTTATCTTTACCAGCAAGAAATTTAAGAACAGGCACTCCTGGTCACTTATAAATAAACAATATTTTTTGATAGATCTAGTTGGCTATCATCAGAGAACTAGTGAAATAATGTCTCCTAACCCTGAAGTATCAGTGAGCTGCACTGAGTGTGAGCAACTTTCTTTTAGGATAACAGCTTGAGAAGAGGACTGAAACGCCGCAAGGCATTCGTGTGAATGAGGAATTTATTGACTCTATTGCAGCTTCTGTACAAGCTACTGAGTTGTCAAATGGACTAAGTCAAATCTTCATACGCTAGGTAATGTCAGATGTGGAGCCTCCTGCTACAGACCTGGCTGATACACTTCCTTGGATGTGTTCAAATGATACTGGAATAGCTGGAGAAGATCCCAAACCAGACAGTCAGGCAGATCTCTCCTACTGGAACAGTGTTGGTGCCAGACCAAAGTCATCAACCCCAGCCAGAACCTGGTCTGATGTTGCTCATCGCAGAGGTAAATCCAGCAGGACATTTAAAGCTCTAGCACTCACTCAACCACCCGAAATTCATTCTGTGGTCACATCCAGATGAAGATCATTGTCCACAGGGGGTCTTTTGATATTCTGAGGAGGAAAACTGGCTCCAAGATCCTGAAGAAAGACTTTTCTCTGCTGTTGGAGAGACAGTGTCAGTTTGGAGCACACCATGTCCACATTTCAGGACCTATTCCTGAATAGTAAAGGAATTGAACTTTTCAGTAGACTTCTTGGCCTCAACACATGGTTATCGCCCATGGGATAAAGTTCATTGATAACTTCAATATCTTTTGGAACTAAGGACTCAGACCTGATGGTGTGATTACTTGCTGTTGGGGTGGCAAACCCAGACATGAGTGTACAGAAAACTCCCAACTCTCCCCCTCACCAGACCCTCTTCTCCACATCACACAAGGTCTTCAAAGGATGTCTCTATCCCAGTTCAGACCCCAGCAACAACCATCTACCAAGAAACACAGGGCTCCTCCCCTCCATCCTTCTCTCAGATCATCTGTCCTTGCAGAGCAGGGCACGGGAGGATGTGCAGGAGGTTAATGGAGCAACAACAGAATTCACAACAAAGATAACATGCCATGATGCGTTCGGGGTCCTTGCTGTAGTTTTGCTACTACTGATAGCTGTTCTGAGATCAAGCCTGGACCCAGTAGGATTCCTGTTTTAGTTAGGAAAATAAGGAATCGAACATGGTCAGTTTGTGGGATGAATCGATCTGATCTGTTAACTGTACCTTGTATAACTCAGAATACAACAGAGACCAGTGTAAACTTCATAAAGCTGCTGTACTTAATGTTAGATCTCTGTCCAACAAGTCACAGCTAGTTAATGATTTCATCATTTCTCACAGTTTAGATTTTCTTTTTCTGACAGAAACATGGTTAACAGAAGACACAAGTGCTACAGTTCTTAATGAAACAGCACCCCCTCATTTTAGTTTTATGAATAAATGTTGAAACGGGAGGAAAGGGGGAAGAGAAGCTGCCTTATTTAAAGATTCATTCCAATGTAAAGAGATTTCATTTGATGATTTTACTTCTTTTGAATATCTGAGTTTTATTTTAAGGGGCATTCCTGAAATCCTATTTTTATTCATCTATAGACGCCCAGGACAATGTCCAAATTTTTTTTGATGAATTTTTTGAATTGCCAGTTATCTCTACTGATTTTAACCATCTTATCTTTACTGGGGATTTTAACATTCACATAGATAACATGATGGATGGTAATGTCAAAGAATGTTCTTCCATATTGGACATGTTTGGTTTGTGGCAACATGTAAAGGAACCGACCCACATTCGAGGTCACATTCTGGACCTGGTTATTTCAAAAGGTGTTGATATTTCTTTTGTTGCTGTCACTGACTTGGCCTTGTCTGACCATTTTTGTATTTTGCTTGATTTACTGATCACTCAGAATCTCTAAACAACCTGCTTCTCTCTGCTTATTTATTTATGCATATATATATATATATATATATATATATATATATATATATCTTTTTTTATTTATTTTTTTGGGTCTGATTGAAAATGTATAACATTTATTTGTAAATTTCAAGGCAAATGTGAAGTTTTGGATTGCACCTTTACTCAGTTTTTTTTCCCTTTCTTTTTAAAACTGATCAGTCCATTCACAATTAAGCACATTTAATTTAAAAGACAAAAAGGGAAAAAAAAAATCTTTAACATAAAATAAGATCTTTTTCTGAATGAAGGTATTTTTCTACTTTTCATGATTTATAAGATAACTTTGTTTTTAAAGTAAATAAATGGAATCTAGCAACTTTTGGTTACCATGTGCAAACATTTTAATTTTTTATTGTGTCATTTAAAGTTCTTAATTAGTAAAATGGTTAGTGTTGGGCTGAAAGTACAGGACAGGGTTGACTTCCTGTTACGGAACAGCGTGCACTCTTTATTCCTACTCTTAATAATTTATACACCTAAAGTCGCTCTTTAGAAAAATGAGGGTTTTGATACTGCAGTTCTGAAGCAGCAGCCTCTTATATTGCAGAAACCATCTACTCATCATGGTGGGCATACTTGCTTATTTACACACAGAGAGAGAAGAACTTATTAATTCAGAAAAATAAAGAAATCATTAATGTAAAACAGTGTTTCTCAATCCTGGTCCTCGGTGACCGCTGCCATGCATTTTAGAGGTGTCCATCTTTACCACACCTGACTCAAACGAATGGCTCGTTAGCAGGCTGCAAAGAACTTGAAAAGCAGTTCAATTAATCTGAATCAGGTGTTCTGGAGTTGGAAAGAACTAAAACATGCAGGGCAGTGGTCCCTGAAATCCAGGATTGAGAAACACTGATGTAAAATGATTCCATTAAAAATGAAAAAAAAAAAAAAGATTTTTTCAGTTTTTTTTTTTTTTTACTTCTTTTGAAAGAAGAGCTTCAAGCACAGTGACATTTTAAATATTTGCACTTTTGTTAATAACCAAGACTTAAATGTGTTTTATGATGGATCAGCTCACTCACATCAACATTTTATTCTTTTTTTTTTTGCACAGAAGGAATATACAGTGATTAAGTAATCTCAATTTTTGGTCTTAAAAAAAAAAAAAAAAAAAAAAAGTCAAAATTAGATATAAACATCAATGGGTTCCAAGGAGTTCTTGAAGTGAGAACTAACCTGAATAAACAACAAACATTAACATTATGCATTATGTTGTATAAGTTAAGGCTGTATGCAGTGTTTTTTTTAATGCAAATGTAAACGTTATAGTTTAGTTTCAGAGTTCAATTACTGTCAGATAAATGCGACTACTGTCTGATTGTGGCTTCTGTTGGTGCATTTCACTAAATGTGTTTAACAAGAGAACCACGCTGCTGCTTTACCACTCATCTCTGAAACATCATATAAAATATTACAGTTAGCTTGTTGTGTGATGAATGCTGTGTTTTTTCCTTTTTTGGACTGACTTGCTAATGGTTCACGTGAATTACGTAATCTGCTCAATAAAGAGGCTACGCGGGGGTTGAGACTTTGGAGTTGACATCAGACAACTGATAGAAAAATACCTATCACTTGTCAATTTACTAAGAGGTATGTATTAAGATTTTCACAACAACTTTATTTATTTTAGGATTAATTTTTTATTAATTCATGCATGACAGTAGCCTGTGTGTGTTGATTGTGCTCCCCTGGTTTTTGACAGAGATGTGGCGCAATAAAAATCAAAATTATATATTTTTTTTAAAAAACACTGATTTGATCAAAATCTCTATGATCCAAGAATAAGTTGTCTCTCTAATATATCTTCATTTATTTATTTATTTAGTTTTTTTTCAATCAGTAATGCATTATCTATGGTGCCAAAACCTCTGTTTTATAACAACAGTAAACATCTTGAAACAAAATGTATTTTCATTTCACCAAAATATATATATGTATAAATGTGTAAATACTCTTGTTTAGACTGTGGAAGCTCCTTGTTAGAGTTTACTACACCATTATTTGAGATACAAAAAATAAAATCAATTCATCAAATCCACAATATGTTAAAGGATGGTTTCTACAGAATAGATTTATATGTGTGTGGTGGGGGTTTGTGTGCTTTGCTCACCCTTCATCAACCCCAACCACCTCCTGCTGATTCAGATGAAATTGAAGATGAAATGCGATGGTGCTTCATTCACCCGTAATACATTTTTATCTGAAGCATTTTGCCCTAATTGAAAATGAGACAATTGAGTGTTGTACAAAGTTAATTTACAAAAGAGGGAGGGGTGGCCTGTTTTCTGCATAGGCTGAAGTGAGCCCGACAGAAATGGAAACTCATGGTTGGATGGATAGATAGATAGATAGATAGATAGATAGATAGATAGATAGATAGATAGATAGATAGATAGATAGATAGATAGATAGATAGATAGATAGATAGATAGATAGATGAAATGTTGGGCATATTTAATCTTTGTATCACACTCAGAACATACAGGGTGTCTTTGTGTGGTGTGTGTTTTACAGTACATTCCTATTTATACATGAATATCTCACACCGCTGCCTCTGCCATCCCCTGAGGACCAATGGCAGAGTTGCATCATCTGTATTGATTGATACTGTTTGTGAATTAGTGAGGGGCAAAACGAGCAGATGCCCAGTGAATTGAAGGATGCTGTTGTCATGGGAACATAATGGCGCTACAAGGCAGCAGGGGGGAAAAAAGAGCTGAACTTGTCAGTCAAGCAGGTCCGCCTGCAATGCCACTCAAAGCCTCAGCCAGGTTTTCTCTTCCAAGCAGAAACTTTTTTTTTTCTTCCTTTTAACTCCTTCTGCTAAAGCAGCTTCTCTGTGTGTACCCAGTTAAACACTGTTGCCATAGAAACATAGTTGTGTGACTGTACAGGTAGTGGCTGGAGCTCAGAAAAGCAGAGTGCTGTTTGCTCATGTAGGAAAAGAAGTTGGAATGGATAAAATCCTTCTTTGGTTGGATGAAGACCTTCATTCACTTTAAGCTAAAAGACAAAATCCGAAAGAGGCTCAACAAAGGACGAGACCATGAGGGATTAGAACCCACCTGAGCCGTCTGCTCACTACTGCAGTAGGAAAAAAAATGTATTTCTGAAGATTTACTCAGGCTGTCCTTTACATTTACAGTAACTAAAATGGAAATGGAAGAGCCATATGCTCCAGCAAAAATCACAATTCTTCGCTTATTGCTTTAAAGATTAACCAAGGAAAAGCTCTCCTTCTGACCTCTTTTTATTTAGACCATGTGTAACCACTATGATCAGTGACTGTGCTGAACAGTTTTGTAAAACGTGATTAACCCATGTCTTTCTTAAAGTTTATAAATATAACTTAAATCTTAATTAAGTAACAGACAACCAAAAAGTGCTAAATCATAACACATTTACATATTTATAAAGTCTTTGGAGTCTGTTGTATTTACTAGTACTTTTGCATGTTAGAAAATTCCAGGAAAAAAAAATGCACACTCAAAACTTTATGCCTTCAAGCTGAAGCATTTGTCAAGCCTTGCAGATACATTCAGTCTCTCCAATAAGATCAACAAGCAAATTTAGACAATATTTCTAACATAATTTTTAAGAACTCTGCCATTCTGAAAGTTATTGTTGGCACTTAGAAGCTCTGTGTAAAGACATACAGCAGAAACAACAACCTGAGCTGATGTTAACCATGATGCAGATTGTGAGCCCTAATAAGGCTCATCTAGTTTTAAGGTGTGGCTTTGGTGGCAGACAACAATAATGATGGTGGCCTGTTGGTAATTTAAATGATATCTTAAGCCTGGTACACACATAACGATTTTTTTAATCTTATGAGATTTTTTATCTAGTCGAGACGTCACGTGTTAGGATAAAAAAATCAGTTTTGATCGTACTGTGTGTAGTGTGCTCCAAAAATGTAATCACAGAACAACACACACATGATGATGCTGTCCCGCAACTTATCTATAATCTAGTCCTCCAAGCCGGACAAACCTTGAAACATAGAAGAACCATTGCAACAACCGGCAAAAAATGAAGAAGAACCATAGTAACAACCGGAAAACACAACACACAGCATAGAGTTGGATAAATAGGACGAGGGAATGATGGTGGTCTTGGGACTATTGTTAATGTAAAAGCCAGAACTGAAAAAAATAACTGACTGGAGACGCGTGAACACAGACTTTATTTACTTCCTTGTTCCCCAGCCAACTTGCTCTCTGATTGGCTACATTCCGTACCACGTCACCATCCACGCAATCAGAATGCACGAGTCACCGGCATTCCTCAGAAATCGGCTGTGAAATAATGAACATGTTCAATATTTCCGATTGTCGGCTACAACCCAATTCGGAGAGGATCATCGGGGACAAATCTGCTTGTAACACACCTCAGACCAAATGATAATTGTACAGGGAAATCTCATAATGATCGGGCGTTTGCCGTCCAAGGTCGGGAAGAGGCAAAATTGGAACAAAAACAGCCCAAAAATTGTTATGTGTGTACCAGGCTTAATCAAACCGTCAGAGAATAGACTGAATAAACGTTTACATGGTGGCCGAACTCACAGACTTAAAAATATTTATTGATCAATAATATAAGGACAGGAGAAAATGGATAACACATCGGATATACCATCACAGAACCCCAATAAGAGGAAAAAGAAGGACTCATCGACGAACACAAACGATCTGCAGACCACTGAAAGCAGGGTTAATCTCCCAGCCGAGAAAACATGCACAATCAAATCGACATGGTGCAAAAAGAAAATGCTGAACATTAAACCAGCAGGTGGACACACTCCGAAAAGAAAACAAACTAATGAAGGAAACAATGTTGGACTTACAATCACGAAGCATACGAGATAATCTCACCGCATAGAGGAAAACTCACCCGATGACCCATATATGGGAACACATGGCACTATGATATACCATGGAGCCTGGTCATGGAGAGCTCTTTTTGTGAGGATTATTAGCTTTGATCATCTCTCAACAATCACAGGTTTATACAAGTATTGCATTTATGGATGCTGAAAAAGCATTCAACAAAGTTAACTGGTAATTCTGTGTAGATTTGGATTTGGGGAGTCGTTCATCCATTGGATAAAATTATTATACACAGAACCAACATAACTAAAAATAGAATCACTTCATCCTCATTCACTCTGTACCAGGGAACACAACAAGGATGTCCACTCTCTCCTTCATTGTTCGCAATTTTCATTGAACCACTGGCTCAAGCAATAAGGGAAAACAACATGATTCAGGGAATTAAGCATTCAGACAGAGCACAAAGTAAGATTATATGCTGACGATATTTGATCACAATTACAAGACCTCATCCAGTCAGTACTGTCACAGTGTTTGGCTGGGGTCAGGATTTCCCAGCCGTCCCTGAAGGCATCCTCCCTCCAGCTCTGCTCTGATTGCTGATGCCCTCCACCTGTGCTATGCTCTTTATATACCTGTGTGTGACAACTTCTCTCTGCCAGATCGTCTTGGTTTATTCCCTGCACGTTTCCAGCCTTGTTCTTCTGCCTGCCTGCCTGAATTGATCTCCGACCTGCTTCTGACCCGGATCTTCTGATTCTGCCTGCCCCAGTCTGGTAACTCTGTTCTGTCGTTTGGATTATTCTGGAACTCTGACCTTTTTGGATTGTCTCTAGGACTAGGATTTTGGATTACGGACTTAACCTTTATTACTGGAAGGACCCCTCTGGACTCCCATCGGAAGGATTAGTCTGGAGCATATTAACCCACTACTAGCCCCATTCTAACCATCTTTAATTCAGCTGCTTAACAGAGTCGCGGTGGAAATCCTTCTGGCTGCCCCTATCATCTCATCCAGAAATATCTGCTGTGTGGGACTCCTTCATGCCTTCTGGTACGTGGCCCCAGTCAGTTGAGTTTTGTCACTGATTATTCTGCCTGCTCACCCCTCTTCTCCTACGTTCACAGACGAGCTACCTGAAAGGATCCTGACACCGCCTTCCAATCCAGTACATTGTTCAAATGAACTATCTTTACACCAATCCTTGGGTTACTGACTTTCACTGGGTCCAGTCTGCTGAAACGTGACACAGTACAGGAGACATTCAAAATCATTAACATCTAAAATATATCTAATTATACAATTAATTGGAATAAATCCACCCTACTTGCACTGTTAGATAATGCCTGGGATTCTGCCGTTCAGACTTCACTTCCAACACTTGGGGCTGGAAATATTAAATATTTGGGTATCAATATTTCCCCCAGGCTGTCAGAGTTATTTCACTTAACTACTCTTCACTTCTTTGATCAGTGCAAAATGATGTAAAATGTTGGTTAAATCTCCCACTTTCACTTTTAGGCCACATAGCAACTGTCAAAATGAAATTTCTACCTCAAATAAATATATTTTTTTCAATGCCTCCTGTAACTCTGACAGAAAAATGGTTCCAGTCACTCAACAGTTCAATTTCACAGTTTTTGTCTGGGAAAATAAGAAAGCCAAGGTCAAGTTTTCACCCCTTCAAAAAAATAAACTTCAAGGAAAACTAGAAGTAGAAGTACCACATTTACCTCATTATTTTTAGCAAATCAGTTACAGTATGTAGTTAAATGGTTTAATCCTACAATAATGATGCTTGGATTCATTTAGAACAGACATACTGCCAAAATCTCAAACTATCAGATCTGCCATTTCTTAGTACCTCACTTGAAAATCACAACTGCTTTAAAAACACTGACTCTGACAGCCTGCTGGAGAGTCCTCAGAATCACAAGCTCAACCACTGCACCATGTAAATTCACCCCGTTATGGCAAAATCCTGATTTTCACCTCTGCAAAACACCTATTCACTTTCACACATGGGAAGAAAAAGGGATGACACACCTCCACCTTCGATAACAATGACTTCATGACTTGCCAAGATCTATCTCAGAAATATGATGGGAAACCAAAAGTCCTTTTATTATATACAGCTTAAAGCAATCATTAGAAAAAAAAATGGATGTAAAAATAACACTCAGGGACCCACAAATATCAGAGGAAATAATGCAAATTAAAGACAATAAAAATCAATTTCTAATTAACTAAAAAATATATAACTAAAACAGAAATCACAATACATGTACTGCAAGTTAAATGGAATCAAGACATATACACCGCTCTTACTTCCCCAAGCTGGACTGGCATCTGGTATAATACATTAACAATGGCAACAAACACTAATGTACAACTCATTCAAGACAAATCAGTCACAGAACTCACATCACCCAATATAAGAAATATAAAATGGGGCTAACGACTACTGACATCTGCTCACAATGCACCATGGGTGTTTCTGACGCCTGTTATCATGCTGTCTGGGTCTGCACACCAGTTCACAACTTTTGGTCAACAGTTACACAAAACTTTTCAGATGCTCTAAGCTGTAGAATCCCCGTCTCCCCATGCATATGCCTGCTGGGAGACCTACAAACAATACACCTACCCACCAGCTTTTGCAAAACTGAAAATCCAAACATACACTTAACTTAAATCAGAGGGATAATTTATTAATAGAATTCATAGCTTTATTAAAAATCACAGCTTTCCATAAAAATGACACACCATCCTTTAGGGAGAAATAGAGACCATTCCTAAGCCATTACAACCTTAACCCTAAATGAGGCTGATGTCACGCACGTTTGCAAATTCACATGCAAATTCCCGTCCAGACAATATCAAAATGCACATATTTACATGCACATGTTTCTTTACAACAAGGTGCATATGTTACTACTTTTGGAAATTAAATAACTGATGATTATCATTTGACTTTATTGCATACATTAATTATATTACCCAACATTATTATTATTATTATTATTAATATTATTATTAATACACTAATTTAACTGATTTTATTGTCATAAGGTGAATGGAGCACTTGTGCACAAACACATTGTTTTTTTTTCTTTTTTTGTTTTTGTTTGTCTGGTTTTTTTTATAAAAAATCATAGAATTTGTATCATTCTAATTAACTTTATTTTTTTTATGTTTTGTTTCATTACAATTGGACACCTAAGAAGAGCACTTTATATAGACACACAGTATAAATTGTAATTTCACTTTTGCACAAAATAAATAAAACAAACAAAAAAGATACTATAGACAAGCAAGAAAACAAAGAAAAACAAAAACCAAAAAAAAAAAAAAAAAAAAGGAAAATGGCACAGTTGAGCAGAAACAATCCCAGATAAATATTAACATTGTGTTGTATAAGTAAAGATTGTGTGCAGTGATTTTTTAATGCAAATGTAAACGTTAAAATTTAGGTTCACAGTTCATCGTGTTTTACTGTCAGATAAATGTGACTACTGTCTGATTCTGGCTTCCACTGGTACATTTCACTAAACGTGTTTAACAAGAGAACCACACTGAGTGACACTTTACCACTCATCTCTAAAACATGACATTAAATATTACAGTTAGCTTTTCAATTTACTAAGAGGTATAAGATTTTCACAATTACTTTATTTATTTTAGGATTAATTTTTTATTAATTCATGCATGACAGTAGCCTGTGTGTGTTTATTGTGCTCCCCTGGTTTTTGACAGAGATGTGGCGCAATAAAAATCAAAATTAACATTTTTTTAAACACACTGATCTCTATGATCAAAACCTCTATGATCCAAGAATAAGTTATCTCTCTAATATCGCTCCATTTATTTATTACTTTTTTATTAGTAATGTATAATCTATAGTGCCAAATACTTTTTAAAAGTCAATTAACATAACATAACAATTAACAGGACTTGTCAATAACATTGATATCTCTTACCTCTTAATGCTATAAAATGTGTAGAAATTGTTGTTTGGCTGCATGATTTATGGTCTAATATTTTCTGCATCTTATTGTGATTATTCATAGCACTCATTGTGTTCTGTAATGCAATTCCCCCTGTTTTTTCCACCACTTTGGATATTCATATTTTGTAATTGTGCATTTTTGCTTAATGTGAAACTAACTAACCATGTTCATTTTTTCCAGAAGTGATTGCCATCCTTCAGTATCTGCTCCACAGAGTGCATCTTCCTTTGGGGATCAAAGTCATTTCAAATTCTTTGCAAATTTCTGTGTCTCTGTACTAACCCAAAAAGTGTGCAGGGGGGAGTTTTGAGAGTATTACAGGTATATTTTTTAGTTTTCTTCTCTCGCCACACTGCCCATGCAGAGTGTAAACCCACTGATGAATTCTCACAAGCTGCCTCTTTTCATCCCCTGCTGCAGCTTTGATGTCAAACCCTCCCAGAAATCCACCAAAAAGAAGTCGTTCAGAGACAAACTGCTGCATGACATGCCACTGTTTGGGATTAGCAATTAACTACATTTTTCATTTAATATGACTTCATCACACAGATAATGATCCTTGTTTTGCATGGATGACTCTGTAGTGTTGCTAACACTCCCTGCAGAATTTTGAACAGACACTTAAAAGCCTTGAATTTGAGGTTTTTTCTCTCTTCATCTTTGTGAGACACTAATTAGGGAAAGACGACTTTGTTTTCAAACAGTATCACCAAATTTTCATTTTTGTCTAACAGTAAATCTGCAGGATGTTATTATCTGTCTTTAGTTTAATTGCATACAGAACCAGTGAAACATTTGGATACACAAATTATATTAATTGCATCTATACATTCATTTTCAGCCAATTATCTGAGGGCGAGTTGCAGGAACAACAGCTTAAGGGGGGAACACCCAAACATCCCTCCCCTCAATGACACTCTCCAGCTCCTCTTGGGGGGATCCTAAGGCATTCCCATGCCAGAAGGATACAGAATTCCTGCAGAAAGTCCTGAGTCTGCCATGGGGTTTCCTCACTGTAGGATGTATCTGTAAAACCTCCAAGGGGAGGTAAAACCTTTTACAGCCTCCCCCAATTTGGGTACATCAAGAACAGATGGTGCCAAATTGTGCCAAAATGGCCACTTGCCTGAACTGTTAGCACTAAAACTTCTCTTTTTTTGTTCTGCTTCACTTTCTCAAAGTTGGCCTTTGCAGAGATAATGTTCGCAAATGTTCTAGGGCTTGATAAAGATTTAGAGCTACAGCTGCACCATTCCATAATTATCCAGAAAGTTTCTTTTTTTTTCCTTTTTTTAGTCAAGCCTGAAAGATTTGTATTTATTTATTTATTTTATTATGCTCTGTAACATATTCATTTGATTTTCACCAGTAACTCATATTCTGCTAATTATACATTTTACCAATTTTCACAAGTGTTCCCGTTATTATGACTCCTGACGTATTCAGATTGACCTTGTGGCTGCAGAAATATACTCAGCAGAGGCCTAACGAATAGACACAGGAACCAAAGGGTTCATTCCTTTTAATAAGAAGGAGCAGGAGCTCCACACCAAGCTCCCTCCATTTGTGTAAGCTCTTCCACCAATCTCTTAGGCTGAGCCTGGCCACCGTTTCAGGCCACCAAATCTGTAAGTCACTACCAAGATCTGGTGACGACAGATGTGGTTTGGAACATGGACCAGTAAAACTAAGAGCTTTGCTTTGCAACCAAGTGCTCTCTTCACCAGAATATACTGGTGCAGCACAATCTCTCAGTCCACCTCTTGCTTCATCCTACCACCAGTCAAGACCCTGAGACAATTAAACTCCTCCACATGAGGCAAGGAATCATCCCAGCCCAGAGGGAGCACTCAACCATTGGTGGAGTCCAACACACACTGTTAACAAGTGCTGTCAATGTGGGCACAGCTCACGTTCAAACTAAATACATCAAATTTGAATTTGGGGTGTGTGGTGCCCAAGATGGCAGTCATGATGGAGTACTCTGAAGCAAGATGTGAAGAGAAAAATAGTTTCTTCACCGGGTTTTCAGGGTTTACAATAGGCTCTTTCCGACTGTAGGAACCTTTTGCAGTTCCTATAACCTTTTCAGGAACCAGGCCGTTTTTTCGCGCATTCCGACATATAGGAACTAGGGACCAAAGCCCCCAGTTCCTATAACCATTTTAGCTCCTACTCCGAGGCAGGGTCTGAGCGGGGTTCTATAGGAACCCTCATGACGTAGGTGTCCGCTGCTACGCCCCTTACCGGAGTTCTGCTTACTTCCTCTTCTCGTGACCCCGGCATTTTTAAAATTCACTGTTGAACTCAACTACAGACAACAACAGAAAATGGACAAAGCCAGCGACAAATGGACCGACGAGGAGGTCAAATCTCTGTTGGCCATCTACGCCACCCAGGACATCCAGCGAGGTTTTGAAGGCTCGCAACGGAATATTAAAATCTTCGCGGCAATAAGCTTAGAACTGGAGAAAGCGGGGATCTTCCACAATGCGAAGCAGTGTAGGGAGAAAATGAAAAAACTAAAACAAGACTATAAAAGAATCAAGGACCACAACAATCAGAGTGGCGCGAACAGAAAAACAAGCAAATGGTTCGAGACATTAGACCAGATCTTGGGCCACCGACCTGCCTACTCGGGGAACGCAGGAACAACGGACTCGTGCGCTGGGCTTCTGGAGTTGAGAACCCGTGGTGAAAACGGTTCCACCTCGGAGGAGTTCAAAGGTTAGTAAACAAGAGAAGAGGCTTTGCTTGTGTGTATACATTTGTCAAATTATTGATAGTGTTATTATCAAATAGTAATGTGGTTCTAATGTTTACTCAGAGACGGAGCTGAACAGCATCCTGGATGCTCCCGCAGCCACCAGCACGCCATCCCGCCATTGCTCAGGTAAACAAAAGAGCTTATAATAAGCATACATCTGTGCGCTCGATTTAACGGAGTTAAAAAAAAAAAAAGAAAACAGCCCATTTATGTTCATATTCACTTATTTACTGTCAAAAATGGTAACAGAAAAAGCCGCACACGACTGATTAGTAATAGTTGGTTCAGCCATTTCACCTGGATTAAGTATTTTTCTGAAGCTCTACTCCAGTAGATATGACCTTAGTTTAATGAAAGAAGTGCATTATTAGATGGTTGTTGGGTTGTTTTTTTGTTTAAACTTGTTTGTAACCCTACAGTGAACATTCCTCAAACCGATGTTGCATCAAGAAGTATCAGCCAGCCATGTCTTGATGCATCCACCATCTGCCAGCCCACAACAGGTATAAAACATTCATATTATTTAATCGTATTACGTTCTTATTACATTTTGAATTGTGCAATCTAAGCTGTTAAGTAGCAGTTGTAAGATATATTGTGTACGTGGCTCTTACTGATTTAGAATGGTCAGCTAAAACCTCATGGAGCCACAAATTTCTATATTGACTGTCTGCTATCCTTTCTTTCTTTTTATAACTTATTTTTTGTTTAACAAAATTTATTCCTGCAGTGACTATTCTAGAGACGGCGACAACATTGCCATTAGCTTCCACCAGCCATCAACAGCCAGCTGCCAGCACCGTCAGCTGCTCGAGACCTGGTAAAAAAAAATATTTATTGCATTGCACATGCATGCTCCAGAGTACTGCCGCAGTATTTTTTATCTTGTAGGTGTATGTTAAGTATATTTCTCCGCCCTCTTTTTTTGGCAGGAAAGAGAAAACGGACAGACACTCTTCTGACCACTGTGCAGGAGATGCTTGTCTCAGATGCAGAGCTGCAACGCACAAGTGATGAACACTTCAATAGCATGCTCGAGCTCTTCCATGCACAGCAAGAAGCGGAGTCAGAAGAGCGTGCGGCAATACAAGAAGAGATGGCGAGTCTACGACAAGATCTGGCTGAGGGTGACCTTCAGCACAGAACTTTTATGGCAGGTGTCTTAAGCATAATGGACAGGATTGCAGAAAGGCTTGGAGCACCACAATGATGTATTCATATCCCGCCCGCACCTGGACACAGTTGCACAGGTGACACTTTTGTTGTTTTTTTTTTACTTATTCTTGCACAGGTGACACTTTTGTTGATTTTTTTTTTAACTTATTCTTGCACAGGTGACACTTTCTTTTTCTAAATTTTTCACTGCTGACACTTTGTTTAATGTATATTTAGTTTTGTCCAATTTTTTTATTAAAGTTTTGCACTAAAAAAAACCCTTTGTCATGTGTCAAAATTGTTAAGCATTAAGCCTGCTATAATGCTGTTATACATATAACAATCCCTCCAGTGACTGATTACCCCTTAACTTCCTAAACAGATAAATAATAATGCGCACACTGCTTGGAAATAGGTGAAGACATATTTAATCAGCAAAGAAAGAACAAAAAAACTCATTAACATCTGTTACATTATGTGGTTGGCACAAGGTAATGCATCAAAGCAGCACGCACTCCAACTGCTTCAGTGTCTGCACCTGTTGGTGTTGGAGTATCAGGCTGTGGATAAGGGTTGTCTTCATTCCACTCCAGTCTATACTCCTCACCGTGGCTCTCACAGAGGTTGTGAAGCACACAGCATGTGAGCACCATGGACTTCACTCTCTCGAGACTGCAGTCATTCCGCTTTTGTAGGCAGCGCCATCGTCCTTTTAGCCTGCCAAAAGCATTTTCAACCACAACCCTAGCTTTGCTTGTTTTGAAGTTGAATGTCTCTTGTTGTTGTGTGAGGGCACCATTGTCCGGGAAGGGCTTCATGAGCCAGCTTGTCAATCGATAGGCAGCATCTCCGATGATGTAGTGGCCAACATCCTGTCCTCCGATGTTCCTCCTATACTTTGAAAACACCTTATATCTCTCTGCCATTTCCCACAGACCCGACAAACGTAAAACTCTGGAGTCATGTAAGCTGCCCGGTTGCCCAATGTTCACATTCCAAAACAGACCTTTTCCATCTACAACTGCCTGTAAAATAATAGAATACCACCCCTTCCGGTTGAAAAACTCTGTGTGGTACTCCAGAGGTGCTAAGATCGGAATGTGGGATCCATCAACAGCTCCAACACACTGGGGTACCCCCCATCTCTGCTCAATGTACTGTGACAGTTCTTTTAGTTTCTGTACATTTGGTATCTTGATGACTTCAGGAAACAAGACTTCTTCCACTGATGAGCAGAACTCTCTTAAGCAATTACAGGCTGTTGAAATACCAACACCAAACAGGTGTGCTATGCTCCTATACTCGGAGTTAGTGGCGAGTTTCCACAGAGCAACAGCAACTCTCTTTTCTAGCTGTATAGCTGGACGATAAGTTGTGTCCATCCTCTCCAGTGCAGGCTTAAGGCGGGCACAGATGTACAGAAATGTCACTTTCGACATACGGAAATTATCTATCCACTGTTCATCTGTAAAACCGGGAATCACATTTTTCCACCAGTCATCAGCTTTGCTCCGGACCCAGAAGGAACGGTGAGGAGTGTTGTGCGATGAGCCGCAGCAACGTCTGAAACGCAAACAGAACACGATTTCGAAAAAATCTAACTCGAACTGTTTAGTCATACGACACGCATACAGTCGTGGCATGTTTAATAATTTAAACTTACACGTCGTCTCCTTTGTCTGCGGCGCTGTGCTCTCCTTTGTTCCTCCATGAAACGGATAATTATCGCCTGCCGCTGTATTCTTCGTCTCCTGACTCTCTCTGTGTGCATTTCCAGCCTCGACATGACTCTTTGAATGTGCATTAAATGCCTCGACTTTAGACGCCTGATTTCTTCCTCCATCAGTAACATCCCAGTGAGGCAGAGCATGATCACAGCGATCTCTTCGTTGTCCATGATGGTGTTGTGATCTCGTTATATTTCGCGGGTTTAGTTTGTTATGTGGAACGCAGAAGTCACACGTTACTGTCGCAGACCGTAGCGTCACATCGGTCCCGCTACCGCCCCCAACTCATGTGCGAATGCAACATGAAACAGTTCCCCTGGGAAAGGGCCATTCTTAGAACTAGGACAGTTATTAGAACTGCGTTCTTAGAACTTCTCTGTCGGAATGAGCCTAAAGGATGCTTTGTACAGCTAAGAGGTGCAGGAATCTTTGCAGGAGGCCACTTACAGATCTCTCTAGAGCAGATATGTCCAATTATGTACCTTGAGGCCCACTGACCCCCAGGTTTTAGATGGAAAACCAGTTTGTAGATTGAAGAACATGAATGTTTTTCAGCTCAGAAAATCACATACAAACTGGACTGGAAAATGGACAAAACACACAATCAAATGTTTTTTTTTGTTGTTGTTGTTTTCTTTTCCAAATCTGTTTGTGATGGACCCACTTTATTACTCAAATGAAAACTTCCCTGAATGACATTGATGAGGGACTCCAAAAGCTGTAAATCCACTGCTCCCTTCTGCACCTACCGGAAGTCGTACTGAGCTATAATTTCTACATTTTTCTTACATGACAAAGAAACAGGGGAGTTGTTGGTTCTCTTCTTCGGATTGGGTAAAAATGATGTTTCAAAAGAAGAAGGAGAATGTGAAAGCAGGGTGGAGATTTATAAAGCACCAGTTAGAGTGAGGATATGTTTAGGCTCAGAGCCCTTGTTGGAGGATGCTCCAGGGGGGGTTTGATGATAAATGGCGCTACAGGGATGCTGTGTGTAGTTTGAGCAAGGGAGAGGGACTGTTTGCTGAATTGCTAAGATGTTTTGTTAATAGCTGGGAGAAGTGTGTTTCCCTTAGGGGGGCAGATTTTGGGGTTGAATGCACTTTATGTACATGGAGAAACATGCTGAGTCTGATTGGTCACTGCAGTGTTGGCCTACAGTTACAAGACTAACAGCATCCTGTCCTCAGATGGTAAATATCTTTGCAGTCACAGTGAAAATTGTCCTTTGAAGCTGTAACAAATAAAGATTATATTTTTTCATTATAGTATTGTTATCATGGCAGCTATTTAAGGGTTTATTGAGCCTGAAAGCTTAAAAATCATAGTTTGATTTTTAATCAAGTTATATTGTTCTCTCCAGCAATTCTATTAAGTGATACAAAATGAAGAACTCAAGCTAATCTGCAAATGTTAGAAGGTAGCAACAGGAGGGCAAGACATTTAAACACTGAGATTATTATCGGTATTTGGTCATGTTAATAGATATATTTAATTTTCTTGATGCTTCTAATTGGTCTTTTCTGAGATTACTAATTGTGACCTTTATTTGATTATCCTTAGCATTTATTCATTTTTCACCCATTACTCATCCCCTTTAGCCCTGCAAGAGTTTTAATATTACAACATCAGTTTAAGCCAGTGGTTCCCAATCTATTTTCCTTGAGGAACACTTTCAGACGAATACTGAAAAGCCATGGACCTCCTGCACCACCCTGTGCTGAAACCATGCTTGTTTTTATGTTTTCAAAAGAGAGATTCTAACCATAAATACTGTATTCTGGCTAAGTCCTGTCCTTTGATTAAACCAAAGTTGAATTAAGAACATATAGCCTCACTTTTTTTTTTCTTAAAATAGGGAAAATGTGTGGCCATTAATCACAATGGCTCTGAATGTTAAAAGTCTAGGGGACCTGAGGTGCTCTTTGGGGGATCCCCTTGAGGGGTCCTGGACCCAAGTTGAGAAACACTGCTTTAAGTCATCTTAAAACAAGATCTGGAATTTATTTTTTTATTTATTTTTTCCTCTTGAAGACATTAACTGTTTGTCGTCACAATTCTACTGGCCAGAAAATGTGTTTATAGGTTTGGTCATTTGGCCAATACCTCATACCATCCATCCATCCATCCATCAATTTTCTAGCAAGAACTAAAGATCACAGCCCGAAAGAACCAACAGAACCACATCATCTGCAAAATGCAGAGACACAATCCTGAGGCCACCAAACTGGATCCCCTTAATGATTCGGCTGTGTCTATAAATTCTGTCCATAAAAGTTATAAACAGAATTGGTAAAAATGGCAGTCTTGGTGAAGTCCAATCTTCACATGAATCAAATCAAACTTACTGCTGGCAATATGAACCAAGGTCTAGCATTGGTCGTACAGGAACCAGTCAGCTCGTACAAGTGGGTCCGGTACTCCATTCTCCCAGAGCACCCCCCGGCAGGAGTCCTTGGGGGACACAAATGAATAACTTCTCCAAGTAGATTGGTTTGGCAAACTCCCATGCCCTCTCCATAACTTTGAAGAGGTTGTAGAGCTTGCCCACTGCTCCACGACTGGAATGAAACCAACTGCTCCTGCTCAATCTGTGGATTGACTACCCGATGGAATCTCCTCTCCAGAATCCCTGAATAGACCCTACCAGGGAACCTGAGGAGTAGTTGTGGCACACCTTCTGACCGCCTCGTTGAAGAGTGGAACCACCACCTTAGTCTGCCAGTCCAGAGGCACTGTCCCTGATGTCAACGCAGTGCTGCAGAGACATGCCAACCAAGACAGCCCTACAGCATCCAGAGCCTTAAGGAACTTTGAGCGCATCATGTCATCCCTGGAAAACTGCCACAGAGGAGCCTTCAAGGACCTCAGCCACTATAAGACCCGGAGATAGGAGAGCCCATCCCTGGGTCCCCCAGTTCTGCTTCCTCATTGGAAGATGTGTTGGTGGGATTGAAGATGCCTTCGAAGTATTCCTTCCACAGACCCACAGTCAGGGTCAGCAGCATCTCATTCCCACTGTTTACAATGTTGATGGTGCACTGCTTCCCCCTCCTGAGCTGTCGAATGGTGGGCCAGAATCTCCTTGAAGCCGTCCAAAAGTTGTTCTCCATGGCCTCTCCGAACTCCTCCCATGCCCAAGTTTTTGCCTTAGCAACTGCCAAAACCGCGTACTGCTTAGCCTGCCAATACCCATCAGCTGATGAGTATCGATGCCTGACCAGCATCTACCCCATGCCATACCAGACCATACCATAGCATACCATGTTTATTTATGTAGCACTTTAAAAATACAGCACATGGTTGACCTTGGCTCAAGAAACACCATGATATGAGCCAGCTCACCACTGAGTGGTGATGAGTTGACCACCCCATCCCTCTCTCACTGTGCGTTCCTCCCAGTCACTTATCTCCAGGTCTCACTGTCATTGCCCACATGAGTCCCCCAGCAGAATGAGGGAGTGCTCTCCAATACTCCATCCAAAGACTCCACAAAGGGCGGGTACTCTGAACTGCTGTTCGGTGCATAAGCACAAACAACAGTCAGAATCCATCCCCCCAGTCAGAGGGAGGCTACCCTCTTGTCTATTATGTTGTACCCCAAAGTAGCATTTGCTGCATTGTTCTGTTGTTCTACTCTCTGGGGATGTAAATGGTCTTGGGGTTCAATTTAGTATGTTTAGTATGTTAATTGCTTTTATAAGCAATCATTTCTCTTTTTTTTTTTTCCTGTGAGTTTGTATCTGGTTATTGTTGTGATTTGGTTACTATTTAAGAACTGTTATCACTAGCAGTTCTGTTTTTCTGTAAAAACCACAGGAAATGTTCTGGTGTATTTATGTACAAATATAGCAGTTTGTTGTCTAGCGATAGTGTGGATTGAAAGGTCGTTGCCTTTTGTCTGTGGTGTTTTTGTCTTTTTGCTGTTTTCCTTCTTTTTCTGTCAGGTTGTCAGGTCCAGCAAGATTACATAGATTCCATGATTGAAAGTAAATAAATAAATGAATGAATCAGATTATCAAGAGGAGCGTTATACCCATAAGCCTCCTCTTGGCAAAGCAAACTTTGTTCGGCACAATACAGCAACCAGACAGATCATTCTGCTTGCTATGATGCTGGACAGGAGAGGTTTTGATTCTATTCAAGGAGAAATTAAGTGGCATTTAACAGTATATGTGAGGCAAACCCCACCCATAGGATTTCAAATTGTGGGTGAGAACTGGAATCTCTGGCATCCTTGACGACTCAGTGTGTTCCAAGGCACTGTTGATAAAAGACAAACCAAATCTGAACTTGAAATGTTATGTGATGTTATAATGAAGCTTGCCTCCACACTTCCAGAACGTGAGAAAAAGATCTGTGCAAACATCTTCACCTGTGTCCCATTAGTACATTAGTTTTTTGACTGTCAAATCCATACTATAAGAATACAAGTGCACTTACCGAACTATGTGGTTGAAAAAGGAGCTTAAAGAAAAAGGGGAGATGAACGTTTCATGTCAGACTGAAGGCAAATCACAACATCTGTGCTATGGGATGACGCAGCAGGACAGTCCCTCTGTCTCATCTCTTGAACCTGTGAAAAGACTCAATGCTGAAACGAAGTTAACAAATCCAACATTAAGTTGAAAGGCCTCATATTGTGGGTACTTACAATAAATACATCAGCGATGTGGAGTTTTCAAAATAATTTTGAGCCAAATACAAGTTCCCAAAGAAATTGCATCACTGGTACTTATACATCTTTTGACATCCTCACTATGATCAGTGCCTGGCTCCTCTACAGGTAGGAGTGAAAAGTTTGCAATATTAAATTATGATTCATGAAAAAAATTACTGTTGTGTGATTATTACTCATATTTACTATTTTAGTGTTTTTTGAGCATCCATACTGTAGATGAACCCTTAATTGTTCTGTATATTTGACAGTGAGTACAAATACAGAAATTGTACTATCATCAAGGCCCAATGTTGAAATAATTTGACATTTCTAAAGAAAGAAAGTAAAAAAAAAAAAAAAAACTTTTTTTTCCACATTTGGGTTTTACAGTGTTAAGGTTGTAGTGCTGCTGTAACTCTTCCCAGCTGCCATCAAGCTAAGCAGGGTACACTCTGGATGAGTCACCAGACTATCACAGGGATGTCCAAAGTCAGTCCTCGTGGGCCACTGTCCTACAGATTTTAATTGTTTACTTGTTCCAAAACACCTGATTTAAATACAATGGTTCTCCAACAGCTTGCAGTCAAGTTTCGAACAAGGCTGTTGATGACCTGTTCATTTCAGTCAGGTATAATAAAGCAGAGAATCATCTAAAAAACTTGGAGGACAGCCACCCTCAAAGACCAGAATTGGTAATTTCTCATTTTGACCGATTAAACTACCCTGCAGTTCTATTCAAATCTGTGGCCCGAACTACAAAGTAGGGTCAACACATCCAGGTTTTTTTATTTTTTTTATTATTATTATTATTTAAGTGATACGGTTTAACCTACAGTAACACTGGAAATCTAACTAGTAGCCAGCAGATGACCAATCATAATTGTACATTCCTGACAGGTTTAAAAGCAGGAAGGAAAGATAAAATGGCTAAAATGTGTACTTACAAAGCAGAAACATTGCAGGACTTGTTATGAAAAGTCTTGATCTCATCTATTTTACACCAAAACGGTATAGAGTTTGATCACCAAATTTGATGAAAGTATGTCAGCCTGCACAAGTCATGTGTTAGGCAGGGTGACTGGCTGGAACAGGTGTGGACAATCAACAATCTGGATTGCTGTGGTGCATGGCTGGACAGAGTGTGGTCATGGCAGAAACATCATGTGATTTAATAAAAGCAATTTTCTAACAGAACTGATCTCTACTTATTAAACCATGGTGGACTTAACTTTTTCTAGACTAATGGATATATACTCTTCAAAATGACCAAAAAGTAAAATTAGCCTGCTGTTTTATCTGAGACAGGTTGAGTGAATGAAGCAAAGAAGCAGAGGATGAAGAGTGAAAAATAATCTAGGAAAAAAAGAACTGAAATTAAAAAAAAGTTACAAAGGTGTCAGAAGAGAAAAGAACTAGAAAGCTTCAGTTGATAGTCGCTATGCTGCGTTGGTGATGAAAGGCAGCAGCACTCTTTAGCTGATTAGAACATTAATTGTTTTATAGGTGTGTTTGTCTGCAGTTAATCCCCTGTGTTTACAGCAAAAAAAAAAAAAAAAAAAAAAAGGATCCTAATTAGAGGGAGTTAATCACACCACAACACACACTGCTTCAATCAATCAAATACTACACAAGAGATGAAACGTGACCTGACAGGCAGAAATAAAGAACCAGAAAACTGAGAATTAAACACATTAGAAAGGCTTCTGAAATCTTCCCTCCTTAGTGATGAAGAGATCAAAACTTACAGTAAATAAAGAATCCTGTACTATGCGCTGCTGTCTTCATTCTTTGCATAATTACTTTAGAAATCATTCAGTCTGTTCACTTCATGTGAAATTCATTCAGCGTCTACTTTACAAAACTTTTCAGACCTTAAACTTTTTAGAAGCCTTTCTGACAGGGTTCGGTTTGAATTTTCTTCTGCATGTAGGAAGTTTTTTTGACCTTAGTTCTGCAGATTCTCTCTGACTCAGTCATAGTTAACTGAAATCATCTGTGAACTTTCATCTTCAGGTCTCTCAGATCTAACAGATGTTTTCTTGAGTTTTCATATTTGGGGTGGACTACTCAAAGAGAGTCACAGAGTTGTTGTGAAGCTACTCTGGAGGTTTTCTGCCACTTACTTTAGGTCATTGTGGGGATGAAAGTCTTACTGTCAGGAAGATGCACTATAGAGGTTTTCTACAAGGATCTCTATGTATATTGCAGCACTCATCCTCCCATCCATTCAGATGGAATGAGTAGGTGAAAAAAATTAGGGCCTGTGGATGTTATATATACAAATAGAGTTAAGTTATATAGTTCTCACCTGAAAACAAAGAGGTAAGTGGAATACTGTGCTTCCCACACAACCCCAAACACACACATTTTCACATCTGACTCAAAGTGAATCTAATCTTAGAAAAATCAAGTTTCATTTAAATGTGCTAAACCAAAATTATCCAGGTCTGGCATTGTTCCCAGAAGTGGAAATCAAATGTGCCAATACAGGTTTAACTTTCACAGACAAACATCACAGACGATGGCTGCCTGAATATTGAGTACAGCTTACAGTCCAGACTCAGCGTCAAAGCTACAACTAGTCAAAACATTGGCTGTACCAATTAAATGTCTGGCTCACAATTCTTCAGATGTGAGCAGGATGATTACAAGGATGCTCTTTAAACAAGCAAGACAAACACACAGAAACAGAAGGTACAATGGCAAGCTGCTCAACCAAAAAGCAGCAGCTAACAGGAGGCTGACTTCATCTTCAACAGGTGCAGGTAACAACTTATCTTGATTTGTGAACAATGAGAAAACACTGGATCAGTCAGACTTACTGGCAGGTAGGTAGGACCAAAGGTGGGATTGTGATGGGGAGCAACCACCAATCCTGAGTGAGAATATGCACATATCATTTTACATAGTAAGATCATAACTATGACAAATGTTCAGGCCAAGCAACATGATGTCATATATGCATAAAAATAGCACAGCACTTCTGCACTCTTATATCTCTTTTATACATGTTTTCTGCTTTTTAGCTTCCAATTCCAATTAAATATTATCAAACATGCCACCAAGCGTCACTGTAGATGAGGAAGAACCCAATAATTTGAACTTAAAACTATATCTTTTCTGGGAATTTTGCAATCCCAAGATCTTGACGGTAAAACTTTTTAAAACAAAAAAATTATTTCATGATATCAGTCTACAAAAAATATATATTTCATTATTTTTATATCATGATTATAAGATATAAAGTGACACCTATATCAAAGAGTTAACAAAAAAATAAATTTATGTAATCATACATTTGTATCGGTTTTTAAATCTGAGTTCAGCTCTAGACACCTTTAAAAGTTGAGCTCTGTGATGTCAAAGAAGTAAGTATTTCTTAATATCTGTAATGCTTTTGTTTTATATAAAGCACTTTGAATTGTCCTGTACATGAAATGTGCTATACAAATAAACTGCCTTGCCTTGCCTAAGAAATATTTAAGCTTTGAATTGGTTCAATACAGTTTAATTCCCTGATAGCTAATCTCTGATACTGAACTACCTGCTGCTTCAAGGGAGCTTCTACACAGCCAAGCAGATGAAAACAGGGGAAATCGTTTAAGTCTAAAACTTATGGTCGGGAAAAAAAGTTAGGATTAAGACTGCTCATGTTACCGGCACCAGACCTAGGAGATATCTGGACCAGCAGGAAGCTGGCTAGAGAGCGCCGTGTAGCCAGTACACTGTAAATCACAGAGAGGAGTCTGGTTTTACCGTGCTGTCCAGGGCAGAGCTTGTTTATTCTAAACTCCATTTTTAATTCAGACAATGTCAAAGTGCTCATTACTCACAACAAAAGAAAACCAATTTTTCACAGATACAAGAAAAAAAAAAAAAAACAAACAAAAAAAATCAATTTAAATAGAAAGTGCATAAAGATTCATAGAAAGCATCGTTACAAAAGAAAATAAATACCAATTCATCTTAAACAAATACAATAACGAACAAGACCAAAATATTACATTTAGTCACAAAAACAAATCGCTGGTGAAAAGTATCGCAACCTACAAACCCTCTTTCCGCCTCAACAGTAGGCAGAACACTTGTATTTAATGGCAACGGGGAACATTCTGATAAGCATGGAAAAAGGACGTATGTTAAAAACCCTTTAAAACTTTCCCTTATGTTCACAGAATATGCTACTGGCTGGGTACCATTTTAAAAGCATATAAAATACATTTACAAACAACAGGAAGGGTTCATGGCAGTTAAATATACTCTTAAAATCGCTGTCACTATGACATACTTGAAAACATGCTAGGTACCAGATAACAGAAACCAAACTACAAAGCAAACTATTTGAATGACACATCTCTTAACTTTTTGGATTTTTTTTTTAACTGCTACCCGTCTTTGGTGTAAACACACTATAATTGTTATATATAACTGCTGGACAGTTGCCTTTAAGGATCAAAGTTCAGGACTTTTGGCCTAGATTCTTGGTGAGACCCCAGTCTGTAGTCAGCAGCATAAAGATTGCTTGCACATCCTGGTGAATGAAGCTAAAATATTAACTTAATATTAATATTAACTTAAGCTTAGCTTAACTCACTTGTTGTTGGCTTCTTGCTTAGCAACTCCAGTCTTGATGATAAAAATGAGTATGGCTTCCTTAAGGGGAAAAACAAGCTCTACAAGCAGTTTAGCAGCACATTTCTTCTGTAGAGTGAAAAATACAAATCAACGGAACAAACCAATCTAAAGAGTTTTAACAAAGGGGTTGATCTACAGCGCGCCTCTACATCAGCTTCAGAGCTCATTGTCACAGAAGTCTCTGAACTCTGCTGAAGGGGCGAAGAGTGTTGTTTCTGAAGAAAGTCCCTGATGTTAATGATGGTGGCGGAGGGCGCTTTCTAACATGACATGTTCAGCAGGGTTGTAAAGGCGACTGATCTGAATTCACATCATTTTCACACTCATTAAACTGTTCAGCGAGCCTTTGTGTCTGGTATTGAAGCATCCCACATTTCTGTTCATGCTTGAGGGGAAAAATCAGCAACTTTGTAAAAAGCTGTTGCTGTAATTCACTCGTTTTAAAGCTGTTTCCTCAGAAGATGAGATCTGAACTTATTCATAATTGGATAAATTGAAAGTTTAACAAGCTTTTCATTCAATCGTGTCTTATTTTCTGCTAATTGTGATGTTTTTATTAATATGAATAAGGAAATTTACACATACCTGTTTATTTTAAAACGAATACTTCTGTTAAGACATTTTAGTTGGCAGCATTTTCTCAGAATCAAAAGATTTATGTACAATACGTTTGATCATCATTGGTCAAGGTCTGCCATAAAATAAGTAAAATAGTCTTTGTAGTAATGACGTAAGCAGTTTAGTGTTTGTGTGGTTTATTCTTCTTCCCTTCTCCAACATACCTGAATCAAATGGCTGAATCCCCTCATGCACATATCATTCAGCTCTGCAGGGGCCTGGAAACGAGCCACTCATTTGATTAAGGTGTGTTGAAGAAGGGAGGCATTTAAACGTTGTCGGATGGTAGCTCTTGAGGACTGGACTTGAGCTGCAGGGAAAACAAGGACATAGCTACAAACGGCTTCTGTGTCCACAGTCCATTGTGTGTTTCAGTTTGATGTGGAAACAGCTGTGTGATTATATTGATGTGACATTGATTTCTAGCCTCTTAGTCATTCTCACCTTCTCTCCCTTTCCTGCTTCGTCCATCTGACAGACTGTTAGAGTGGATCAGTTAGAAAGCTGACTGAAAGGTTTAAATAGAAGACATGCCCTTTGTGTTTTTTCTTTTTTCTTTTGGGATAGAAACATCACTTTGTCTTCCGTCTCCACGACAACGGTTCTCAGTCAGTCACTTGGCGTTGGTTCGGCCAGCGGGGTCTTCTCGTCTTTTGTCTTTCATGTGCATGCCTTTTACTGCTGCTTTTACTACTAAGACTGACAGCATAAAAAGATCATCATCCTTGCTGCATCTGTGTGCGGGGCAGCAGCATGAGTGTGCGGCATTTTGAGTGTACTTGGATTGAAAAAGTCCACACAGCATAACAACAATGACGAAAATAATTTAATGCTTGCTGTGATGAGTTCCAAGAGACTATCGACCCTGAGATAAGCACCTTGTTTTTGTGTCTAAGTTGGAAAATGACATACCAGCATGAAATGTGACTGCTCTTGAATCATTTTAATTAAAGAAGTGATCCCGGTCTCATCTGAAAGGCAAGTCATTGACCCCAGCATGAAGGCTCATTATTGAACTTTGAGAATAAGACTATCATTACAAAATTTATGCTTGAGCGCAGAGTTGATGCTGGAGGTGAGTTTGTGAAGGCTGAGTGATGGGTAAAGCAATTGACATCACAAAACAGGCAAACAAGAGTGTGTTTGAGTCATCGTGCCTCATACAAGCTGATTTGGTAGAACTGCTGCTGTTTAGACTCCTTGACAGCATCAACACCTCCATTATTCACCACTGTAACTCTGACATGCTCTTTTTTTTAAAATAAATTAAACTTGGTTATAAAAATTAGACTTGTGGCCACCAGATAACCATTAGATGTTATATAGTCAGTCCAATCATTGTGACCTCCCCTATCTGACAGTCTGTTGGTCCTAATGTGCTGCCAGAACAGTTCTGATTCAAAAGGCATGAAAACATTCCCAACTTGGGCTGATATTTAATCAGTACAGCACATTACACACAGCCATGTAATGATACTGTTTACTGAGTGGTTGATAAAAGGAAATCATGTTAAAGGCAGGAAGGACATGTGCAGCATGAATTTAAATGCAGGAAGAAAAGAAAAACAGCTGGAATTATTCATTATGATACAAAGATGGCACAGGAGGAGGTAAGGAGTCTCTGAAGAGATGCTTTGCTCTGCATCATTTTCACAAGTCAAGTCTGTACTATTGATTTATATCATGTTTATTTATTCATTCATTTCTTTATTTTGGACCAGGTCAATGAATAGTATAAAAAATACAAAATGTAAATATGCTAGATTGTAGCAAAAATGCGCATGTCTATTCGTAGTTTCACAGCGAATAAGAAGACATAATAAAAACATCATCATATGAGTAGATATAAAACAAAAGTTACATGTGAAAAGAAGAATGAGAAGGTCGCTGGTTTGAGCCTCGGCTGGGGGCAGGGTTGAACTTTGAACTGAGTTTGCATGTTCTTCCCGTGTATGCATGGGTTCTCTGGCTTCCTCCCATTGTCCAAAAACATCTATTTTAGGTTAACTGGTCACTCTAAATTCTCCCTGTGAGTGAGTGTGAGTTGTTTGTCGCTCTGTGTTGGCCCTGTGATGGACTAGCGACTTGTCCAGGGTCTACCCTGCCTTTCATCTGCTAATCTAGAAGGATGAGCCTGGAAACCCTCCAAGAAGCAGTAATCAGGGGGCATCCCAATCAGATGCTTGGACCAGCTCATCTCACTTCTTTGAAGTTCAAGCTTCCTCTGGATGTGTGAGATCCTTACTTTATCTCTCAGGCTGAGCCTGGCCATCTTCTAAAGTTCATTTCAACTGTTTGGATCTGTAATCTCATTCTTTTGGCCTCTAACAAATGTGGTGACCAGAGGTGAGGGCTGGAATGTAGATAGATTAGTCTGATTTACACCCCCACTGCAGACTCATCTGTGAACCACTTCAGTGTATGCTGAAGTTTCGGTCTGAGGTTGAAGGCCTGGCATTCCTAAACCAGACCGCCTCCTCTCCCTGATTGTACTTTAAATGTCAATATGTAATATAATGTAAAAACTGTCAATTGTAAACACTCTTCCATTCTTCTATTTGGTGAGCAAGTTGGTCTGAAAAAAAAAAAGAAAAAAAGAAAAAAAGGCAAATCAAAACTTTTTTTCTCCTTTTTCACAAATAGAGAGATCCTCATGCAAACTTGAGTGAATAAAAACAATGAATTAGAATTTGTTCGAACATGGCTGAACAATCAAAGCCTCCAGAAGCTGTTACTTCTAAACATCTCTACAGTGCTGTAAAAATGTAAATAACTGATAAATAAAGAAATGGAAGGATAAAAGAAGAGAGCAACGTGTTTTTAGCTGTCTGTCTGATTAGGAAATGCTCCTTAATAGGAACTGTGGGGGCCAAGCTAAAGGCTACAAGACCAAGAAAGCTTTCTGAATATCTGTTTAATTGCTAAAAAAGACAAGAGAACTTACTGTGGCTATCAGGAAAAACATTTCCTGCATCCTTATTCCTGCAAACTTATTTCAGTATGTAAATAAGCATCTAGTGTTGGCCAATGCATTTTAGAAACAAGAACAGTGGACTCTTAAAGAAAGGAAAAACACAAAAAGCAACAACAACAACTAGAAGGCTGCATTTGGAGAATAAAAAAAAAAAAAAAAAAAAAAGAATAAATATCCTTTTTAACTGCTCAACACAGGGATGGATCCATTATGCTTGTGTTGCAGACACAAGCTTCATGTTGCAGTAACAGATAGGTGAAAGGTGAACTTTCAACATCTGCAGTTTGATAAAATCATGTGGAAAGTTGCTTCACACGTGGGTCTCATTTCCTCCTCACACAATCAGCTGATTTGTTGTTTTCAAATGTATAATCAGTGCTCACATTCAGAGTAGCTCATACGGTTAAACTTTCAGTCAGAAAATCCATAGCAGATTTTTAAAGATTCAAACTGTGTAACACAGTAGGTTCATCACATATTTGAAGAGCGGGATGAGAAGCCTGAGACACACACAGAATCAAACTAAGCATTGTGATACACCATGAACCCAGAAGCTTTTAATCCTGCCCGTAGTCTCAGCAGCTTGCTGAGGAGACGCAACAGAAAAATAAGCATCTTCCTGATTTTTTTTTCTAAATTCCTCCCAACAAGCTGCATGTGTGCTTGAGTCTTTTTCTCATCATGTAAGCTCCTATTCAGCAGGGCGTCTGGCAACCCGACCCCATGACTGTCAATCAAACCATCCACCCCCACCCACTACACTGCCTGACTGGCTTCCTGGGAGGAGATTGCCCTCTTATGCCTGCTGTTAGGACTGCATGGATGTCCTGGATGGATGGATGGATGGATGGATGGATGGATGGATGGATGGACAGACGGATGGATGGAAATTTGTAGGAGTTTCTCCTTTGGGTCTGATGTGAAGCTTTCTGGGGAAAAAAGGACAAAGGTACAACCATTTACTTTCTCTCCATTCTACATAGTATGGATATGCAGATGAGAAGGATGTAGGACTTTTGCATTGTACAATATATTTTCTTTTACAGTCTTTAATTTGGCAGGACTTACCCTTTTTTCCCTCTCTATGCTGGAATTCAGCAACCCAGCCTCTCTTGTTTCTGTAGAGATCTCCAGCAGTTTGTGTCCTCAAAAATAATCTTTTGAATTGTTCTATAACCTCTACCTGCTCTTAAAGTCTTTCTTTATGTATCATATAATGACAAATGAAGATTTTAAATTTAAAAAACACACAGATTTACATCATTACACCAAAAGTTAAACCTGCTAAAGTCCGATTGCCAATAGTACCAACTACTACACCAAGTAACAGCTGTATGGCTACCTCACAGGGAGCCTATTACTATGACAATGTAAAAGGATGGCACAACACCTTATCCTGCAGGTTGTATTAGACCACACAACATCCTGAAATAATTAAATTTAATTTAATCTCATTAGTTTTGAAAGATAATATTGGGACAGAATGAACAGCCATCTTACAGCCCACTGATCTCATTTCTTTTTCTATTCTATTCTACAGACACTTTTATCCAAAGCAACTTTTTGTCCCCGAATTGTATTGTGGATGCTACAGTTTTAAGATTTATAGATAAAATCAGCTGTACTCACTCTTGCAGCCTTGACCACAATGCCTTTAGTGAATATTAGCATGTGCACCCAGGAGTTATATTCCTGTTTAAACAGGAGCCAGTAAATACGCAAAATCAAGAATATAAATCAACTTTATTCATCTCCAGCCAAACTTCTTTGGGGGAAAATAAGCCAAATTATAAGTGTATATATATATATATATATATATATATATAAAGGAAGGGAAAGGAAGGGAAGCCTCAGGTTGCTGCAGGGTTACAGCAGCTCCAGGAATGTACACAACCAATGTCACCGCGCTATCAAAACGAAAAAGTTAGAAAGTAAAAAAGTGCTACTTATAGGAAGAAGTATTTGAACAGAAATAAAAGCTCAATAAACAAGAAACATTAGAAACATAAATACAATAATCCCAACTAAATATATTATTCATCCAAACCTCTCATTGAGCTGACACATAAGTAAATGTCCTCATCAGAACTATGGTCTTCAGAGCCTTGTCTGAATCTGAATCAAATGTAGTAGCAGCACTGCCAGGACAAATAACGAAAATGGTTTTATTCATTCATCACTGGCTGAAATGGACAGTAGGTCTTCATTTATATCTGCCAAAATTAAATGAAGCTCCCATTTTAAGGGTTGGTGGGTGTTAATTTAGAGTCTGTGGACGGCTTTCCTGTTGCTCTCGAACGTCAACTCGTTGCAGATGTTTGTAATTTCACAAACAATCTTTATCACCTGTTGTAATTTTTTTTAAAAAGAAGCCAACTGCAACCCTAACAATTAAAACAAATTTCTGTTGCATCAAATTTAGCAAAGCACAGGTGAAAAAAACAAAAAACAAAAAACAAAACATGTTCAATCACATCACTGTTGATATGAATTTTAAAATCTCTCCATGTCTCTGCACATGTCTCTGCTTTGAAAACCCCTGGTGTTTCTAACCCTTAGAGCCTTACAGATGTCAGCTGAACCGGATCATTTTTTTTCTTCCAGGTAGAAATGTCCCAAAATAGCCTTAGGCTTACGAGGTTAATGGACAAAACGCCTACATGCTCACAGAGCAGCATGCAAGGCAAGGGCGACTTGGAGTTCTTTCAGTTGAGCTTCAAGCTGAGATCAATTCAAATCCCTGCAGGTCGTGGGTGGCCTTTTCCACCACCTGAGACACACTCAGCACAGATGTTCCCTTTCAACATGTGGCATAACTTTTCTTTTATTTTTTGTGTCAAAGATGTCAGAAAAAATAATTAGACTGCCCTTTAAGCTCTTCTTTCATCTCCATTTTACAGTTTGGACTGTGCTGGGGTTATATTGAATTACACTGCCAAGCCTAAATAGAATTAAACATGATTAATATGAGAACAGGGGTCCTGGCGGCTCTAAACCATTGACCATCGTCCATGCCTCATGTCTGGCTTTCTCTTGCTTGTCATCTTCCTTTACTGTCTCCTCATTTTCTCTCATCTCTTAAGCTTCTGAGCTGACATCATAATGCCATAATAATAACTCATAATAATGATAATATTGAGCTTTATTAGTCTCCACTTAAAAAAAAAGGCATGCTGGAAGACCTGAGCATGAATCAGTGACTGAGGAGCTGCTGGATGTTGGATCTGAACGCAGCAGCTGTGATGTGTATTTCTTTATTTTTCTGTGTCAGACTCCTCGGGGAGAAAGATCTAACATCCTGTACTGTACGTGTTCATCTCCCCACAACCATAGCACTCCGACAGCTTTTTTTAACATCCCAACATTAAAAACAAACAGAGTGACAACAACTTCTTCATGTCGTCTTCTGCTTTTCCCTTTTTTTAGAAAGAAAAAAAAATCTTCTCTTTTACATCCCCGCTTCATTGATGTCGGCTTTTCAAGAGCACAGGAGTAGCACTCAAAAGAGCGTCGTTGCTGTTTTCTCACTCCCCTCCCTTCCCTCTGCATCAACACAAAGAACGCTTTCAATTTTTAATGCTCCGAGCTTCGAGAGAAGACGTCCCAAACAAGAGGCAGAGGAGTGGTAATGAAGAACAGCTTTAAACACATGAGAGGTTGCACTTTGCTCAAAATATCCTCCGAGCTTTCTGCTAAGAAGAAAAAGCAGGATGCAACGAGTTGCTTGAATATTCAGAAAAGTCCATCATGCATTTCATATTAATATTTCTGCTTTCTTTGCTTATCATAAAGCCTTCAGTCTTGTTTTTCTTCAATGGCCAACTTGTCTTCCAGTTCCATGACTCAGTTTCATAAATCATGAAAATGTTTTTCATGATTATCAAACACTCTGTGGTGTGATGTTGATGTGTTTTCCTGTTTAATGGTTATGACGTCACATTAACTCTGTTCCACCAGCTTCTGCAACTTGGTGAAACTTTTCTGTTTACAGTGTTTTATTAGTCTTTGCAAAAATAAATAAATAACTGAATAAAGTCTGTCCCAGAGGAAAATTTCACAGTCTAAGTCAGCCTGGGATCCTTGTACTTTGGAGCCATAATTTTTAACAATAAGTTTAACAATAATTACTTGAAACTCTTGAGAATTTGCCAGAGAGCTTTATTTGAATTGCCAGCATTATTCTAGGGGAAATTTTCCTTTTTTTTGTTGCAGTTTTTGCTTATGAAAACAAAGAAACCCTGCTGTCCTGCAGACATGAACTCACCACAGCTGTCTGACCCACCAGTGGAGGCGGTTCTGTCAAAACCCTTGGTAACTGTTGTACTAGAATATTTATTATGAACACTTCTGTTATATTTAAATGTATAGAAATATATTTAATCATAAATCTTTAGGATTTTTTTTTTCTTATTCATTTTTTTTAAATAAAGTATTCGATTAAATTCAAATTTCAATTTAATTTCATTTGTTATCATGAACATGTGATAAGGGGCTTAAAATGTTGCAGGATTTGAGGTAAATGAAAGGCACAGGACTTAAAAACATGAATTTCTTGAGGTGAACATTTAATTTAATTTAGCTTTTTTTTCTCTTATGGCAATTCATGACAAAGTCATCTCAAGGTACTTATAAATTAGTGTAATCATGTTATAATCAATCCAACCTAATTTGCTGTACTCCTAGCATAATAACAACTGATTACATCATCCACATTAGTCCCAACCAAAACAACTGTGCATATAAGTCACTTCATTAAACAAAAACTTTCCAGAAAATCATCTGATTGTTTTTTAATCTTCTCTGACATTCAATCCTCCATCCTGAGGATGCACAGGGTCACACAAGACAACAAGAAGGAAAAACTTGAGAAGAACCAGGAGCAAAAAGGGTGGTCGGGGATGCAGAGGACAGGGAAGAGAAGCCAACAAGCACCATAACACTTAGCAAGGGATAGCTGCTGAGAAAGACAAAGAGGATGGCAATGGATGGAAAAGAGCAAAAGACCCAGAGAAAAGGTTCCTGCAGCTATAAATCTAGCTTTAGGTGTGTTACAAAGCCCCAGCTCGCTAGGGGGAAAAGGGTTTGTTAACATTAAACCTACAAATCTTAATTAAAAGTCTTTTTTTTTACAGATGACCTATCAGTAACAACAAGAAGGAATATAAAATTTTCACTTTAACTTTCATTCCGTCAGGTTCCTGTTGTTTTCTCTGCATCATGCTGAGGATCCTTTACCACTGGTGTGGTGTAGATGGCCGGAGAGAGATCGTCAGCAGGGTCTGGAGAAAAGAGATCAGTATAACAAGAACATTTATCTAACATTTGTCTCTCAAATGGGTTTACACATACCCCTCAGGGTCCTGGAGACATAAGCAAATAGAAAAGAGTAAAAAGAAAAAAAGAGTTGCCAAATAAAGTCTATAATAATAATAATATTAATAACTAATAAGATGTAAGTTTAGAAGGTTAAATGTATATTTATCAATCAGTTTAATTCATTGTAACAAATCCAGATTTTACATTTTCTGGCTCATGTCAACCTAAAAATATTTATCACAGCCAAAACTTTAAAGAATTCATTGACTGAAAACACAGAAAGTCCAGAGCCAAGGACGGCAAATGTAGATCCAGTAAAATTTATTTAAAATTTAATTGAATATGATTTATCTGCAAATCACAACCCACCCTAGAAGTGATGTTTCTTATGTTAGAAGAGATAGCTAACTACTGCATGAAGCCAGCACACCTCCAGAATCTTACAACAAAACATGCCTGTCATTTTAGTGATCCACCAGAGTTTTTTCAGGTTGGCTGAAATAAAGTCAACACAAGATACGAAGCACAAAGCCTCCACTGCAACATCAAAAGTGGAGGCTTCTTTTGTGGTGTCAGCTTGTGACATAAAGGCCAAAAAAACATTCCCCATCACTGAAGACCTTCTCCCTGCTGCTGCTGTTGTTCTGGTAGAAACGGTAGAGATGATGCTGGACAAACTAAAGTCTGCGCCTCAGTCTGGTGACACAGTTTGCTGCAGGATATATGAAATGTGAAAAGACATTGTGCAAGAAAATGTTGGATACAGATGTGAGTGGAATATAGTGGCAATATTTATGAATACAACTCAAATGTTCGGAGTAAAAGCACCCGAGTAAAAGTCAGGATTCTTTGCCAGATTTATCAGGACAAAATTCCAATCAACTGCAACCTGATGGTAAAAATGAACTTTATTTTATCTGAAATATAATGACATGAAAAAAATCAGGTGGTAAAAGTTTCTGTGACATAAACTTCAAATAAAGGCTTGCCAGCATGTTTCTACTCAGAAAGCAGCTGCATTACAAAGCTATGTCATGCAAATGATGTCAGACATCAGCCTGACTCAGTTAAAGAAAACATCAAAACTACATCAGCAAAGTGTGAAAAAAGTGTTCATTCAAAATATATGTAAGTCAGCTCTGACTGAATGGGCCAGATTACTCAGATTACTCCTCTTTGTTATACTGAAATTAGCATGCATGAGAATAAGTTCAGGTTTTTCATAAAATAAAGATTTTCTGTCACAAAAAGTTGGCTGAAATTTCAGCAGCTTTCTGGGTCACCTGATTTGAAATGGCCCTGCATTTTGCAAACATAAGGAATGATGAATTTAGCACATTTACATGGTTATTTTTAATTCTGTAAACTAAGGAGCATCAGTGGTTTGGTCTGTCCTGTCTTGGTGATCTGTCCGATCTGGCTGTAGGAGCTTCAGCATGCTCGGACGTCTGTTCATCAGATAACTCAGAGGAAACCTGCTGGCTTTTCTCCTTCCACAAAGAAAGGCTGATAGCCGCCGCCATTGTCGTCTTTCATTGTGAAAGCCTCTTTTTTCACTGCATGTTCCTTCTCTCTCTGAGCCTCCAGATTCCTGCTTGTTCCAGCTCGCTTTGTGAGCATGTCACACTTTCTGGCAGGTACCAGCCCCAGACCGCCACTTTCTGTCAGTGGACAAGATGAGGACAAAAGGCCGGAGTGCTGCCAGACGAGGAGCTGTAGTGAAGTAGAAGTGTTGACCCTGCAGCAAAATAGTTTCGGTTCACCTCATCTGCTGCTTCCATGAGATACAGTTCTTAGACTCGACCTCGGTTAGAGAAAATTACCACCCCCCCAAAAAAGTTGCCACAAAGAGCAGAGCAGCAATGAGAGAAGACAGCAGGGAAAGATGGAGATTTAACATTAGACCCGAAAGAGGAAGGAGCTCTCTGGATTCTCTATATTATTAGATAAAAATTAAATAATTTTTAATCATGTTTAAAGTTTGTTTTTTTCTCTCTCTCTGGAGCAATGTTTAGGAGCTTGTTGTTTAATCTAAAATGTTGTCTTCAAGATGACCTGTAAAAATAAAGGTGCTTTCACCTTAATTTCTTTAGAAATATAGCTGGAATAATCCTTCATTCAACATGGTGATGTTTATTATATTATTATAGAAGTACAACCGCAATTCCAAAACAGTTAGGATGCTGTGTGAAATGTAGTCTACCAGTCCATCTAGGGTTTTCTAAAATCAAGCCTAATTGTGGGCAAACAGCAAACAAAGGTGAGGTTACGAAAAGAAAAAAAAAAAAAAGTTGGTTGAGATGGTACAGTATCTGAAGTTAGGTCTCCCAGTTGATAGTGATAGTGAAACTTCAGTCTGCAGACTAATGTGGCTGTTCAAGCTTATAATTACTTCTTTAATGGCAGTTTCATGACTGTTTTGCTTATTTGAATTTTAGACAAAAAGTCTATTGAAGTGTATTTTAATTTAATTCAGTCTTTGTAAAGATGTTCTGAGAATTCAACAATTTGCATCAAATTCGGTACGACACGAAGGAAGCACAACATAACAGTTGAGAGTGGAGAAGAAGAGCTACGTTTTAAGATGAGGAGATTTCTAGCAGAATCAGAACTAAGAAGAGCAGCCGTCTGTCTCCGCTAATAAGACAGGACACTGACAAGCACACAAAGACGTACACAAATGAAAGAATAAGGACAGATTACACACTATTGATAGTAAATAAATGGATAAATAAATTATTATTGAGCAATAATGACACATAAAGACGTGGGAAAAGAGGAGCGGTGCATTATGGGAGGTTCCATTGAGAAAGAAAGACCGTTGTTAGCAGTGGTGGAAAGAGAACATTTCTAGTGGGGTGACCAGGGTGGATCTGTCATAATTTCGGGGTGGCATACATGCCTCTCTTGAACATATGGGGTTGTTATGACACCTCAGCCCCCAGTTTTCAAATGAATGCGTTCTTGATTTCATTCATTTTTCTGTGAATGTTGAACTGACCACAACAGATTTGTAAATAAAGAACTTGAATGTGAACTTGTTCAGCTTACATGAGCTCCTGTAATAGTTACTGCCTACATTTTCACAGGCTTTACACCGGCTTAACACACTATGTTACCCATCATGCAATGCACACTCTAGCATAACAAACCAGACAGCACAAAGTCGGTGCCCCGCTCTGAAATAACAAGTGGAGGTGAAAGGAGAGGAGCTGGAGTTGCTTCATACTACATACTTTCTGCGAAAATTCAGACAGTAAAAATTTAATATTTCTATGCAGGTTAGGTCTGCCAACACTTAAAAAGCAAGTTGGAAAGTCAGCCTTATCAGCTTGTAAAGATGTTGGGGGTTTAAGGCATTCGTCCAGTTTGAGAGGATATCTGTTTGGCCTCGAAATTTAAAAGAAGAGCCATTAGGAAAGGGCAAGACCTCCAGCCAACAGCCCCAAATGACCCAGATCGTACTGCCTGCAGCCTAAAGGGGTATGACTCCCAGTAACACGGTTTGTTGGTTAGCTACAGGTTTCTCTAGTCCAGTCTTTCATTCTCAGTTCAAACTTAACCCGTTAGGAGTTTTTGAACTTTTTGAGGCATAATGTAAACAAGAAAAAAATTAAAATTAAAATAAAATAATGTTGATTACGAACCGGATTTTAAAATTACTCATCTAATTTCAAATTGTGGCATCACAGGATGGCAGCCATATTAGATTCCATAACTTTCACTTTGAACTATTATACTATTTTGCTATTTTGCTTTTAAGTGCAGGCAGACATAACCTACATAGAAAACGCTGCATGTTTAGCCCTCCAATCTTACTCCTACTCTTATTTGTATTTAAATTTCCTTAGTTATCCACAGGTATTGTCTGTGTCTCAGCCGGACTGAGTGGACTCAAAATGAACACCACCGGGCGCCCGGTTGCATACTGGAGCTGGGATAACAGTGTTAGAGGCACGAAACGTCTGGCTAGTGGCCGAGTTTGCGGAAAATGCGTTGTTCCTCAGCACCCAAGCTTCAGATGAACATCACCTTTAGCTGCTAATCTGTAGCATCGCCAGTTAACGTCTGAAAAGACTCATACCAGTGAGACCATGGGATCTGAGGCTCAACAGGCAAGTTGAGGAACAGAAGAAGAAGAGAGAGCTGATGCTTCATCTTTGTCACCAACATTATATCCAGAATCATACACTGTTTTTGTTGCAAGACCACAGCATTCACAACATGACTCATCTCACAGAATTGATGTCACACTGCAGTGACCGTGCTAAGAGGCAGCACACAGCTGTGCACCACAGATGTGTGCACGGTAAAAGTGTCTGGAAGAGCTGCCATAATGTGGGGATGCTTCTGCACATGGAAAAGATAATAAAAATAATTAAAATTTGCTGTCATGCAGCTTTTAGGGTGGCCACTAGGGTTTTCAGGATTCAGCATGAGAGGGCCACTGGCACCCCCAGCCACCCCACCCCTCCACCATCATATAGTTTTAATATTAAATTAGATTTTCTGTCCCTGAATCTCAGAACTTTCAGGAAGAGCTTTTGTTTCTATCAAAAGTAAACTGCACTTTGATTCAAAACAAACCCACATAGAGAAATAAAAAAAGTAAAAAAAAAAAAAAGAAAGTCACAATCATAATGCCCCAGTTTAAAACTTGATAATGTAACACAATGTGAAGTTAAGCTTTATGATTACTCTCTACTGCATTTGGAAAATATGGGAATGAGGACAGTGACACATGAGCAGATCAGTGAAGTCACTTGTGGGCCTGCTGGAATAAAAATAAAAGATGAAACCTTGCAGTGATTTCTAACACCTCCCACCCTTGACCCCTCAACACAATAAACTTTATTGATACGGCACTATTCAGAACAGCAACTGCAGAGAATGTCAGTCAAGACAAGACTAAATAAAAAGCACTGAGGCGAACAGTGAAAGAAATAAATCCAGTTTACTGAGGGATAAAAGTCAAGCACAACAGGGATAAAAAGGCAGCGTTGAAAGGGCTGTTTGTCCTAAAGGCTTTTAGATGGTGATTTAACAGACAGCCTGATGTTTTATCTCTCAGGAGACGAGTATCCCCTGTCCATCAAATTTACAGAGAGCCGATGGAAGATCTGTCTGCTGAGATCAGCTGTAAACTGTGCAGTGTTTGTGTGTCGGATTAGAGTGAAGACAGCCATCGTCCAGAGCACAGAAGATCAGAATAACTCACAGGAAAGCCAAAAATCAGAAACTCCCATCTGGAGTTATGGACACGTTCAAATATAAAAACGATTTACTTTTTAAAAGTGCATGTAAAGATTGAGGAAGATGATTGAGTAACCGTTAGCTGATAGGTTGCAGCCATGTGTGTATCATGTGACCCTGATTGTTTTCACCTCTCAGAGGGTTAGTATGGATGAAGATTACAGACATCACATTTACATTTACTGTCACAAACCGTAGACGTGAGGACCCAAATGCAGGCTTAAGAGGCGGGTGACAGACAAAACACATAAACCAAAAATATGACAAGACTCAAAACTTGAAAGAACAAAAGTAAACTAAGGAACAAAGCCAGACTAATGACGTGTACAGATTGCATGGTCACTGCAGGCAGTAGAAACAGTGACTTCATTGGAAGTACAGTAGATGCATAAAAAGAACTGATCAAACTGTGTAATTTGCTTGTTTGAAACACTGTTGTTGTTCGCAAACCCAACACTGAGGACTGAAAAAAAAAAGAACTTTGTGAAGTTGAGAGTCCCTCTAACTTACAGTTAAAAATAAAAACTGCTCATCTCCACATCAGTTTAATCAAATGAAGGGTTGTCTAGAAACACAAGGATGCAGAGCTGATTTATGAGGGAGACATATGGGGGTGATTTCTACACAATAACTAAATATTATATACTTGGTAATAGGGGTGTGAACCACAAGTTTGACCTCAGTACAATTTTAAATATCCAGAGATTGATATGAGACGGTATCACATGCTGCTTTAACTGCCTACTACCATTCAGAAGAGCAAAAATATTAGTGATTATAATTAATCTTTATAAAAAATTTGAGAAAGTAAACCTGCCTGTGTCGTCTCTATCACTTGGTTTGGGTCAGACCCGGCTCTATAGGCAGGCCCCAGTCGACAGTTCATATCAGGTCCTTCCATCCAGGAGCCAGCTGTTTGAGTTTAATTTATTTAAATTTAAAAAATATTCTCCTTTATAATTCCTTAAATTTTGCTGGATTATCATAATTAGAATCAGTTTGTGCTCTTTTGGCTCTGAGAAATGTTACCTAAGATATTTGAAAGTTGTGTTTATATTTGTGTGTGTGTGGGTGTGTGTTCTTCAAGTTATCACAGTATGTAGCGCTCAGTGATTGGCTAGCTTCAAAGTAGTAGTCATTTAGATACCTGACCAAAGTTAAGGCTTTCAACCAGGATACCACAGGATCACTCCTGCTTGACGTTTTACAGTAAGGTGATTATGGGATGCATTTGGTTGAGCTCTCATAGCGTTTCTCTAAAAGTAACTTATGTGAAGTACTTGTGCAGGTTAGTTACTGAATTTTTCTTATCTTATTATTTTGACTTTTAAGCATTTCAACTGCAAACCACAACTTTGGATATCAGTACTTTTCTTAATTGATTCAAATCTTACATTTCGGTTGTTGGAGCAAAGAAAAAGGAAATCCCACTTTTATTTTTATTTTTATTTTCTTAAGAATTTGGAGATGATTGCTGCATCCATGAATAATCCATATTTTCAGTTTTAATAGGTGCTATTAGATCATTGAATCAATGTACCATTATGTCCATGTATGTTTATATTTAACTCTATTGGTAATATAGGTGTCACTTCATTTCCTACAATATAATGTAATCTACATTTTTGTTGACTTAATTATTATTAGTTATTATTATTGTTATTATTATCATTATTAGTAGTAGTAGAGCATGTGTGTGTGTGTATATATATATATATATTTGAAAAGTTTAAGGCAAGTTTGTTTGTAAAGTACAATTCAACAACAGGGTGATTCAAAGATCTTAACAGAATACAAAAAGCATAATTTAAAATTAAAACTAAAGAAAAGGGAAAAAGAAAGAGCACTGAATAAAAACATCATCAAATCATCAAAAATGATCAAGATAAAAATCCATCCATCATCCGTCTCCCATGCAGAAGACCCAAGTTCAAATCCCACAGGAGACGAATATTAACACCTTCCACATAGGCAAGACCCTTAGACCCTGAGGCTTTCTAGTATTTTGTTCCAGACATGTGGAGCATAGAAGCTGAATGCAGCTTCTCCATGTCTAGTTCTGACTCTAGACTTTTGAGAGTCAGAACTGCACACTGCTGGGTCAAGAGGTCGCTGATCTATTTTGGTCCTAAACCATTCAGAGCTTTATCGACCAGCAGCACCGCTTTAAAGTCTATACTCTGACGGACCTGCAGCCAGTGTAAAGACCTCAGAGCTGGACTGATGTGGTCCACTTTCTTGGTCTTAGTGAGGACTCGAGCAGCAGAGTTCTGAATCAGCTGCAGGTGTCTAATTGATTTTTTAGGTAGACCTGTAAAAATACTGTTACAATAATCAATCTGACTAAGGATGAAGCATTCCAGGTCATTTATTTATTTATTTATTTAATCCGTACTTAAATAGTTTAATGTGTCATGGATCCACAGAATGCCTGAGCAGAAGATGACCAGGGAAATCTGAACAGCTGCATATTGTTACAACATCTGAGCTCTATCCCAAAGGAAGAAACAAAGTCCTTTAGTCCAGAAGGAATAAGTAGTGTACATCAATGAACAGACTGATACACAGTGCTGTGACTGAGTACCACTGTGGTTTAGAGCTTGCATTGTCTTGTATGAGTGCAAGCATGGTTTTTACTTTAGATTGGCTTGCATGATCAAACCCAACTGTGTCACACTTCTCTCCGCTAACTTCTCTCAGCTAGCATTTCCCTCCAGACTCAAATGGATCACTGCAAAGAGACTTAAATATTTGAAAGCATTTCCTCAAAAAAAAAAAAAAAAGAGAGAAAAGAAAAAAAAGTGGATGTGTTTGGGGGTTGTGGGGGGAAAATAGAAAGATTTATTCCAGCTTTTTATCATGGTTGCAATCCTTCATATTTTCTGTGAGCTGGGTCCGTTGGGAACGCTGGACAGAGCTGCCCGGACAACAAAAGAGGAGTCTTTACTTTTCATCCATCCTGGCCTTGCTCTCCTGAGGGCGAAGATGACCATCGATCGGCCATGGTGATAAATACAAAGCGCTGCTAGAGGAGGCAGCACAAAGCAGTCCAGCTCTGCCTGCCTGTCAATTACCCCGAGTCTCTACTAAAGCCCTCTCTGTCTGTGTCTCTGCTCTCCACCACATCTCATGTGCTTTGAATGTCATGCTTTACATCAGTGCTCCTGGCAGAAATATAGTCACAGGAGAGGTCTGAGGGCATCCAGAGATATCGTTGTTTATTCTTCCTTTGAGGGATATCTTTAAATTTTGTGCATAAGAACTGAAAGAGCTTTTTCCCAGCTCACAAAGTGGTTCAGAACTTCCCCCTCTTACATTTCTGCCACCCACTCATCTCAAGGGAATCACTTCTCCCATGTCCTCCAGACCCACCAGTAGCCCTGACCTCCTCCACCTCCTCCTCCATCTCTTGCTCTCACCCCTTTTAGTGGAGATCACATGCTTGCAAATGGGCCCCCTGGCTGGGTAGCTTGGCGGTTGGAGGACTCCCCGGTGGATCCACCAATTAGCCCCGGCCCCCGGCCTCAGAGAAGTGGAGCGGGGCCGATGGAGCAGAGAGCTCCATGACATCCCCTGAGTTTCTTTTTAACGGGTGACCGCCAAAGATGGGTCGAGGAGAGGCGAGGAAAGGGAGAAGAGGAAGGAAGCGGGGGAGGCTGGGTGAGGATAATAGATGACCCCTTTGTCCATTTTGCCGCTAAGGATTTTGAATCAATTGCAGCTTGTGTCATCCTGCCAAAGCCCTGCAGCTTCAGCCTGGGGGAAGAGAATGTAAAAATTGTTTAGAAAGTTGCATCAGGCTTCTACAGGACTGGGTCTACGTCAAATTGGATCTTCTCACCAAGAGAATGGGTTAATTAAGAGACAGCACTGTGACATAGTTCGGTAAATCTGAGCTTTTCCCCTGCTGAAACATGACAGTGGATTTCCTCTGACCATTGGCTTTATGTGGAATATCCAGCACTGCAGGGTAAGATTAGTAGATATCATTGTCCTGTTTTTTTATTTTATTAATCATACTATATGTGTAGGAATCACACACTAAATCTTGCACTTTAACACAATGTGTAATAATTATCTTTTGCATTTTTTATTGAATTTAATTGCTTTGATCTGTTTAATTTCCTGGTAAGTTCCAACCTATCTTTTAATAGTAAAACCTTGTTGATATTTTTACTTCTACATAAGAATTCTGCTCAGTGGCAGTCTGATTACATAGCCACTGATTAACAGCTAGTGGTTAAGAGTAAAGAGTTCATTTTTAAGTAATTCAACCAATGGCAATCTTGAGTTTTCAGCACTGTTAATAACATATGATCTTGGGCCAAGAAAATTAAATATGTGAACAAATTAGGTTGGTATTTCATGAAAACACGCACATCATCCCTAATCAGACCAGGAAAACATAAGGTAAATATAGGATAGAATAGAATAGAATAGAATAGAAATACTTTATTAATCCCTTCGGAGAGCCCTCAGGGAAATTTGGGAGTGTGGTTTCATACCTATAACGACAGTTCAAGAGGAAGATTAAAGATATAACAGCAGGAAAAAATTGCAAAAATGGTCAAAACCATAAGGAAACAAGAAAATCTGACGGTCGGAAGAGAAAGGCTGAAACCACATACAGGTGATGATTGAACCTGACAGGTAAACTCAAGGAACAAAAGAGACTCAACGCCTGACACAGAAGAACAAACAGGATCTGGCAACGAGAACAAGAAAATCCAGCGGGTAGAGATGCTCAGGGACTGAAGGCTAACTGAAAACAGGAGCAGGTGTTTGGCAGAACAAACACAGGGAGCTAAACTGATATGTTCAAGGACAAAAAATAATATCAGTAAAAGAGAGGATGTTGTAAATTCAACTTTAAGCAAAGCAGAACAAAACCCCCCAAACTGTCTTCAGGAGGACCGATCAGATCAAACAGTCTCACTGCAACTTATTAAATATTTAAGAAATGATTTCTTCTGTTCTGATCGGGATTTTTAATGTGCTCGACACATTATAAGGCGAAGGATGGTGAAAGTTGTCATAAATCCTGAACTGTTTGTTTGTGGGCTTTTCTTTAGATTAGTTTTTCATTGTATCCTCTGCTTAATATTATTTATCCCCATACTATATACTATACTATGTTTCCTCTATGGTCCACTCTTCACACAAAGTGTTTGTTGAAACTTGTAGGTGTGTAAAAATGTATTTCTTTGCAGGTGTACTACACCACAAAATGAGTCATTAAGGACACATTTTCATTTCTGAATTACCTGTTCAGTTATATATATATTTAAAACAGGCCACTCTTAAAAATGAGACCTTGTGTCTCAATGAAAATTACCAAAGATGAAAAACAAAATAATATAAAGAGGAAATAGAAGCCAAAGCATAGCAGCTTAACAGACCATTAATCTATCTTTAATTTTAAGAGATCACTGAACTCTCCCCTGCCCTTCAGTACTGAGCAGACTGTCGGCACAAGTTGAGTCATTGAGCTCATGTGAGGAAACACAGTCAGCTGATGTTTCATCTTCTTTTAAAATTCAAATCATTTAAAAAGAATATTTGCATGAGATTAATGTTTAGAATCATTTGTGCCATTCAAATTAAATTTAGATTCAGCTCTATCCTTATTGACTGTTGGCTCCCTAACATTAACATTGTCAGGTGAATATTGGCACCTCCCCTTCTTTATATGACCTTTCCCACATCCACCTCACCACCACAATGGACAATGATTTAGCCTCTGAGATCATGATGTCACACCAATATCCTAGACCTGAACACAGCAAAGATCAAGGATAAGGTTGACCTTAGGAGATCCAGATGTAGTGAGCGCTACACCCTGTTCATAAATGGAGAAGAGGTAGGGTGGATGGGGAGCTTCATGTGTTCAGGGCCTATGAAGATGACCTCACCCAGTCCACTGTACTGGACCACAATTCCCACCAGGTGAAGCAAGCACAGCAGAGTTTGTGCTTCCTCAGGAAACTGTCAGGCCCACCTCTATCAGCACCTACATATAAAGATCTACAGACCCACCACCAGAGCCTCCTGACTAACTGCTGCATGGTGTGGTTCAGCAGTTGCGCTGCAGAGGACAGGTAGGGAGCAGAGCAGGTGTTTGGGACCACATTGATCCCCCTCGGGAACATCTATCCTGAACAACTCCAGCATTATTAAAGACTCCACACACCCTGCAGACTCCCTTTTCTCCCTCCTCCCCTCCGAGAAACACTAACCTCCCCTCAACGACATCACCCCTGGTTTGAAAAACCAAGGACAAAGCTCAGCTAACACACTGTTACCTTCCATATGTAAATCTGTCCTTGTACTTTATAACTTTATATTCATATTATATAATACCTATTCCCATTCCTATTTATATCACTTAAATCCTTATTAATCATAGTTATATTTAATATTAAAACATACTGATCCACATATATTCACATCATAACAGACTTTCCATAAATATCACTTCCCTCTAATAACAAAGTTGGTAACATGATATTCTATTTATTGCCTTCGTAGTGTATTCAGCTAAGTCATAAATATTGTATATTTCCATTACACTTACCAAGTAAATATACTCATAGTCATACATCAGGAAGGTTAGGTTCAGTCTCTACTGTTTACATCACAGATGTCAATTTTATCTGAATCAGTTGCGTTGCTGGAGGAAACATCTAAAACCTGCAGGACAGTGGCGCACACGGACCAACATTTGACATTTCTACTTCTAACTACATCTGATCAAAGCAGCTCTCTGGTGCTACTTTGATATTTCTCACCTTTTTGTTCATAACATTGTTGATATCTTACTGAGTTTTTGATGTGCATATTTTTGATATGCTGCTAAACTGCTTATCTGGTTATGAGCCAGTTGAACTTCTTTAATGCAAATAGTCTTCAGGAAAGATTTCAGTCTGACGTCAGACAGCACTGAGAAAGCAGTAATTAAAGTCTGAAATGATATTTATCTCAACAGCGACTGAGGTAAAACATTAGTTCTGGTGCTGCTTGAGCTTAGTTCATAAAATCCTTCTTGGTAGACTGGAAAACCGAGTGGTGTTATCATGTACAGTTCTTTGTGGATCCATATCATATCTGGAAGGTAGGGGCTTGGTTGCTCTCTGGTTGTGTATGAATCTGATCTCATTAATGTGACTTGCTGATTCTGTAAAAGAAACATAAGAGGACATTATCACAGGAAAAGAGAAAGGGACAGAGCAAGAGGTAAGACAAGAGTCAACATCAGACCGACTCGTACTGACTGGAGAGAACTCTGAGCATAGGTAGGTTGAAAGATGGATGCTTAATTAGCTGTTGTAAGGGGCATCTCACTGAGAAAACTGGCCAAAACGCTTTTTTAAGCCCCAGCATTAAACACCAAGAAGATAAGTCCTGCCCAATCTGCAGAAGACATAAACTGTTGTGGTTTTGAGGACCCAAAACTGGATGCAGGATCCAAAAACATTCTACTAAGTTCTCAGAACCAAGGAAGATGCTAGGGCTGCAGATTATCACTCGAGAGGGATGGATGAAATAAAGACTGATGGAGAGGATAACATGTGAGTCCATGAGTAAGTGTACTGGGAAATAAATTTGTTGTAAAAGCAGAGTTTCACTGAACGTAGTGTTTTTTTCCAATTGGGCAGTAACTTCTACATTTCAGGGGAGATGATGGTGGTGGAAAAACATGGGTGAGTCACTGATTGACTTCCACAGTAGAGAATGGGAAATGACTGCTTACATCTAAAGTGAGAATCACAATGATAGGGAATCAAAGTACAACGCATCAACTGCAAATAACCAAGCCAGCTGGAATCAACTGAAGAGCAGATTCAGCCCTCACAGGTAGGGGGTTGAGTTCTCTCATACACACTTTAGCCATTCTAACCCAAAAGGATGAAGCTTGACACACTGCAATCCATCGACTGGTTGAAAGGATCATCCCTTCCCGTATAAGTTGGCACTAAAACCATAGTGGTAGCAACAATATACAATACTGTATATTGTGGATTTTTTGTTGTTTAAAGTCCCGTGCCAAGAAGAAAGAACACAAACTGCTGGATGTCTACCTTTCTTGTCATTTCCTGCCTTCCTTGCTTTACCCACACTTCTGATCTCACCCCTAACCCTAACCCTCACTGTCTGCCTGTAGCTGTGTCTAGCTGTGTCCACACTAAACCACCCCAAACCAAACCACACTAAACTGTTCCGAACCAAACCACACTAAACCATCCTGAACCAAACCACACTAAACTGTCCTGAACCAAACAACACTAACCTGTCCCGTACTAAAACCACACTAAACTGTCCCGAACCAAACCACACTAAACCATCCTGAACCAAACCACACCAAACCATCCTGAACCAAACCACACTAAACTGTCCCAAACCAAACCACACTGAACTGTCCCGAACCAAACCACACTAAACTGTACCGAACCAAACCACGCTAAACCATTCCGCACCAAACCACACTAAACTGTCCCACACCAAACCACTCTAAACCACCCCGAACCAAACCACACTAAACCATCCCGAACCAAACCACGCTAAACCATCCTGAACCAAACAACACTAAACTGTCCCAAACCAAACCACACTAAACTGTCCCGAACCAAACCACCCTAAACTATCCTGAACCAAACCACGCTAAACCATCCTGAACCAAACCACACTAAACTGTCCCAACACAAACCACACTAAACCATCCTGAACCAAACCACGCTAAACCATCCTGAACCAAACCACACTAAACTGTCCCGAACCAAACCACACTAAACTATCCTGAACCAAACCACGCTAAACCATCCTGAACCAAACAACACTAAACTGTCCCAAACCAAACCACACTAAACTGTCCCGAACCAAACCACCCTAAACTATCCTGAACCAAACCACGCTAAACCATCCTGAACCAAACCACACTAAACTGTCCCAACACAAACCACACTAAACCATCCTGAACCAAACCACGCTAAACCATCCTGAACCAAACCACACTAAACTGTCCCGAACCAAACCACACTAAACTATCCTGAACCAAACCACGCTAAACCATCCTGAACCAAACCACACTAAACTATCCCGACACAAACCACACTAAACCATCCTGAACCAAACCACGCTAAACCATCCTGAACCAAACGACACTAAACTGTCCCAAACCAAACCACGCTAAACCATCCTGAACCAAACCACACTAAACTGTCCGGAACCAAACCACACTAAACCATCCTGAACCAAACCACACTAAACTGTCCCGAACCAAACCACACTAAACCACCCTGAACCAAACCACACTAAACTGTCCCAAACAAAACCACTCTAAACTGTCCCAAACCAAACCACACTAAACTGTCCCAAACCAAACCACACTAAACTGTTTCAAACCAAACCACACTAAACTGTCCCGAACCAAACCACACTAAACCATCCTGAACCAAACCACACTAAACTGTCCCAAACCAAACCACACTAAACTGTCCCAAACCAAACCACACTAAACCATCCTGAACCAAACCACACTAAACTGTCCCAAACCAAACCACACTAAACTGTCCCGAACCAAACTCACTAAACCATCTCGAACCAAACCACACTAAACTGTCCCGAACTAAACCACACTAAACTGTCCCCAACTAAACCACACTAAACCATCCTGAACCAAACCACACTAAACCATCTTGTGCCGACCTGGACCCATCGGTGGAAACAGGGCTTTTCTTTTGTCTCTCTGTCTGATTCTCCACGTCTGTGAACTTCTTTTTCTTTTATTCTCTTTTACATTAGACTGTTATTAACGAAAAATACATAAACAAAACAGTTTCATGCATAGTTATAGATTTCTTGAATCATCTCTGTGAATACACAATTCTTTATTTATTTATTTATTTTTTGTTGTTCTGCTCTGTCCTTCATTTTAATGTTCGGTATTGTCACATTGTATCTTGTGCAGAATTGCCTATTTTGGTGTTGTTTACCATGTGGAGTCCAGGGATTCGGTCTGTGGGAAAGAATTTCTCATTTGGGAACAACAAAATAAAAAGTCTAAGGTCAATAACAAGTCGAGAGTATTAACTGTAGCTGGGCAAATGCTGCAATTATATGCAAAAATGTACAGAAGTCAAGAAGATACAAATGCACCTATGAACTCCAAGTTTTTTCAAAGCTCCTCTGTGAAAAGCATGGGGGGATAGAATTAATAAGAGAGTACAGAGTCATGGCTCAGGTGGAGATAACTGAGAGTGAGAAGTTTCCAGCAGGGCAGCACAAAAGGTGAAGTTTAAACTAAAACTCTCTATGAGGATGACAATAAAGGAATGTAAAAAAAAGAAAGAAAAGTTGGAAAGCAGAGATTAGCTGAGGCTTCAGAGAGACGTAGAGGGGCAGTGAGCAGCTGGTTGGGACAGATACTGCTGTTTCAGACCTCTCTCAACACCCGGCGGGTAAACAAACCAGCAGTCTGTTTGATTAATGGAGCACATCACTGACCGGATGGCCATTATTGCGACTGAAAGAGGCAGGAGTGAGCGTCGTCATCGTCACTGAAACGTGTCCACATTGCAGCTTTTCACAGGTGCGGCAGACTTTGTCTTGCGCTCTTTGTCAGGTTGGCATCTCCGAAGAGTTTTCTGATTCAGCGGCTGACAGTGGAGCTCAACGCACCAGCCTGGATGGACTGTAAATCATCAGCGGTGAACACAGAGGCGCCGCTTGGCACCAGGAGACGTGTCTTTGTGTGTCCTCAGTGGAGACTTTGTGGAGTGATTAATCATTACACTCTTCAATGCTGGGAGGTAATTTATGGCTTCAATTCATAGCCTTTATCATTAGGAGCTGGTGAGTGGGAGGTTAGGAGGAAATGCAGCTGGAGAAAAAACAACCTGTTTATTGTGAGGCCTGAGCTGAACTTTAACACTGTCCTTTCATTAAACCTACATCAGTGTATGCCACATTTACATGGTTTCCCTGCATGTTTATGAATGTCTGTCATCTGTGTGTAAACCACAAAGGTCACTAATGGCTCCTAAATGAGCCACAAGTGGAGCTGCATATGCATAAAATGGCAAGATTTTAGTTTTAATGGGTGGAGGGCAGCATAAGGGACGTTTCTGCCACAGTTCATGTGCTTGCTCAGATGGAAGGATCTCAAAGAAAACAGCAATAATCTGAGAGAAAAAATAGTAATTTTGGAGAAAGTTTTTTCTTGTGTTTGGATAAAAAAGGCACATCAATAAAAAGGAGAGGCATTAAAAGATTATGAAAATAGATATGAGTCTGCTCCTCAAGTGGTAGTGTAAAAGGATGTGGGTTGATGTTGTTGGAGGCCTTTGTGCCACTAGAAATAATAATAATAAAAACAAAAATGTGAAAAGAAAGCAAACCTTTTTTCAGTTCTGAGGTTTTATGTATCAGGAGAAAATAACAATCCATTGGTCCACACCAGGTCTTAAAATCAGGTACAACAGAATTGTTCATGCTTAGAAACCTTGGTCCAACCTCGGTAATTCCAAAGAAATTAACAGCAACTTTGCATAAGAAAAAGGGTGCAACCATGTGGCCTTCTTGGCCATGTCAGTCTTGGGAAAGAGGTTTTATCTTGGGAGAAATTACTCAACAGAGTAACAGGGAAATATTATAAGTTAATTTCCAAACTATTTGGACTTTATTCAAAAACAGTAAACAAGTGAATCCAAACCAAAATAACATATTTAAAGCCAAGAACAACTGAACTGTGGTGGAACTCAATAGGCCGTAAGATGAACCTAGAAAAGACTTTCAGAAACAGTTTTTCGCCCCACAGTCTGAGGACCACACAATTCTGGTTTGCCTTTAGCTTAACTCCGAAAGTTTGGAGCTGATTATCGCGCACAAGTCCCTTGATCACCACTGTAAATTGGCATTAGCTACTGTTCAGCATAACAACATTTTACTTCGAAAGTGGTGGTACAGCCGTCACATGATCGCTCTACACCAATCAGAGGTCAGCTTCTGGTAAACAGAAAAGAAAGATTGCTGCCTCCTTGGATTCACTGAGCAGCACCAATAGAAAAGAAAATGTCCCAAAAATCATCGAAATTTGCTGATTTGCTTTAGTAGTCTGGAAAAGGATTATAATGAATATGTAAATAATAATAATAATAAAAATAGCGTATGCTGGTGTAATTGTTTTCAAGTTTATTAACACAATAAACACTTATTTAATTCAAGTCAATTGAACAATTTGCCAAGCCAACTTTGTTTATAAAGAACCTTACTGAACAAAAGTGCTCAACAGAAAACAGCTAAGAAGCTAAAAAAAATAGTAAAAAAAAAACAAAAAAACAATAAAGGTAAGCAATACAAAAAGCAATGAGAATCATTAAAAAACAGCTCGTTTTGGTTAAAACACCAATGCAAATAAAAAAACTGAGACAGCAACATAAATCTCTGCAACACAGTCCTGCAGGAACACAAGGACATCTGCTTGTCTCGCAGGTACCCTGCTTACACGGGCAATGCACGACACTTAAAACACTGTCAAGGGCTGGTTTTCTTGTCATCCATGTAAATTTTAAATGTCCATCCTCTATGTGCCAACCATGGCCAACAGATGATGGAGCAACTATTTTGGCTTGTAAGGTTGACTTCATTAATGCTGCCTGGTAGTTTACCCTTTTGCAATGTTGGTTGAGGCCATCACTTGTAGGTGGAATAGATAGTTCTGGCAAGGCTAATGATGCCATACAAAATGCTTTGTATCTTGCATCATTTACATTTTGAACACATGGCTGGTCATACAGGTGGCTTACATATTTGCAAAGTTTGCAAAAGTTGACTGGTCCATATTAAAGCTACTTCCTAAATGGTTGAAGGCCTTCAGGTATTCTTCTTCTACACATGCAACCATGAAGGTCTTTCTTTTGCCCTCGCCATAGAAAGCACTAGTTGAGTTGCATCCAGAGAAGGTATGGATCCCAAAAAGTGCTGAACACACTGTGGTACCAAAGCTGATATCACCTTATTTTTATCAATAATCATTGTTCTGTTACCAGATTTAGTGAAGAAATGCCACATCAGTATCAGGGACAGTATGTATATGTATATATGTTGCTGTGCAGCATGCGGTGCATGTAAAAACACCATGGTGTCACTTTCCTCATGATCACAAAATAGGTCTTCAACAGCAAAGAGAGATCGGGTGGACATTTAAAAATTACAGTAGAGCAAATTCATCCATAAACATGTGAGAGATTTATAATGTCATACAGAAAACCATTAATTCAACTTATTTCTGCTTTTACGAGATGCTGGATCATTGAGTGGGCACAGTTGTTCACACACAGATTCTCACATGTGGATTAGTTTTTGTTGAATAGAGCTATTTGCCTTTTTGTGTGAGAAAAAGTGAAAAAAAGTGTTTGTTGGTGGAGCTTTTTAAGTTACATTGCTCTAACTTCTTGTTCATGCTGTATTCAGATTATCTTCCTCCAGTGAATGCTAACAGCTGCCAGCAGCTTTAGGCTTGAATGGAAAACAATAAAGCTGTGAAACACAGTGACATCACTCTACAGTAAAACCTGATGATCATCTTATCTCTGTGACCTCCCTCTTTCAGCCAAAAGCAACTCCCCGATAGAGAGATAAGGAGCTGCACACCCAGCCACATGGAAGCCAGGAGCCCTGGTTAATCAGCTTTAGATCGGTATTGATCAGCTGGCTGTGCGGAGAGATTTACGCTCGCCTTCTACTATGACGACAGGCACGTTTGACCCATGCAGCGGCTAAAAGCCTCTCAGCTCACCGGCGGCTCCACAATCTCTGGAGCCCAGACATGATAGCCGATGAGATACGCTGATGTATCAGTCATTTGAGATGCCACTTCTTCTTCTTCTTCTTCTACTCCCCCTCCTCATGAGGCCTGTCAGCACAAGAGTTCATAGCATAAACATGTGAGCTGTAAGCACCTTTCACAGCTCACATATGCTCCAGTTAGATTGGACTTCAAAGTGTTTTACAGTTTCCACAACAGAAGCCAAGCGACCCTTTAATATAGGAGGATTTATGGATGCTGCCATCCTCTTTAATCAGCGAGTGTGTATTCAGCGAGCTGCTTAATGGGCCTCTGTGAGTCACTCTGGACCCGATTTGGATCTGAGCGTTTGCTGCTGCTGTCACATTTTATCACCGTGACGACTGTCAGCACAGCGGATGGCTGCCAGTTAATGAGAGGAGAAATAACACAGTGGTGAGATGGAGACAGAATCCTGTTAAAAAAAATTTGAATTAACAGACTTGAAAGTAACAACAAGAACATTTTCTTACATGCAGACTTGTCAAGTTATTTCAGTAATGAAGTTTAATGAAGAATAAAGAAAGTACTGAGCTCATCTGGTGGACGGTTTCATTTAATGTTTCCACATAAAAGAGCTGCTGGTCATTTGGGAAGCAAGGAAAGACGTTATTGATTTTCTTTTGTTTGTTTGATTTCCTACTTTATAAAAAAGAGCTATTCCAATAAATTATGTTTTAAATAATCAAAATTTAACTTTAACTTTAAAACATCGATATTGTATTTAACAACATGACCATTTAAAATGTATCAACAGCAAAATGTGGAGGATAAAATGCAATAACAGTAAAAAAAAAAAAAAAAAAATTAAATAAATAATAATAAAATAATAACAATATAATAAGATAAAACAAAAGCACATTAAATAAAATTAAATTAAATAAATAATAATTAAAAAAATAACAGATCAAAATAATAATAAAATAATAACAATATAATAAGATAAAACAAAAGCACACCCTTTTCAGACCATGGATTACTTGCATTATGCAGAAATACTCCCATGTGATTGGTCAGTTTGTGATTACGTGTTTCTGCGTTTCAGGATGTTTTTGCTGAATTTGTGTGGTAACCACTATTTTTATTGGTTTGCAGTGTAAATTATTAACAAATAATTTCCTTGTTTGCTTCCACATGCTCCTGAAGACGATCTCAGTCAAATTTGTTGTTCTAAACCAGGAAATGTCTGCCCTGTGGAGTTTAGCAGCCCTACTCCTACCTTCAGGTTCAGAAAAAGAGAAAGTGGAACACAATGCCATAAACCTACGCTGGGATGCATAAGCACATTTCACCAGTGTCAGCTACGCCGGCCCCATCGTATGCAGACGTGTTGCAGCTCGAGTGTAAATTCAGCTTAAGGTTGCTGTGGACTGAATCTTTTAATATTTAATTAGTTTTAGCAGAATAATTTGTGCAGCAGATATCCTTCATATTTCCAGTGCTACTCTTTAGGTGAGGCATCACTTAAACTGCTGTTTGAACTCTTCCTTTGTAGATATTTATTGTTTGACACCTTCATATATACATTAACATATGACTACAGTGTTCCTAATTTTTTTTTTTTTAAGTCCATCACAGTAGTAGTGCATTTTAGATTTCCTTGGCACAATTAAACCAGACTCATATAACCAACGCTAATAGCACACGTGTCATGTTTGTTAACAATGTTAAGCATATGGTAATACTGAAACGAGTAGCACAGACAACTGGATGTTTCAGCTTGGGAGCTTTTAACTTTTAACATCCTTGATAACAGCGGAGGATAATCTTTTACTCTGTACAATCTCTCAGACTCATGGCGCCAACATAAAACCAGAACTTAATAACATGGCTTAAAGTGAACTCAGCAGTGAGAAAGTGTTGTTTAGAATACACCATGTGCATCTATGACTGCTAACAAAACACTGAAAGGACTGTTTCTGTTGCAGCATGCACTCCCACGGCTGCATTGACACACGGCACTATAAAAGCCATACAAATGTAAAATACAAGTGACAAGACGACTTCCTCAAAAAATAAAATATAAATTGACACGCAACACAACATAAATATAAATCCCAGCAATTTCAAGAGGCTGACAGATGTGTTTTTGTACAAAAATGTCATTGTTCTCAAGAGTGTTTCTGTTTGTTATTACTGGTGTCGGTCTGATCTTTCCCTTCTAATAAGAAAATGACTAGGATTAATCTGTAGTTTTTCCTTGAACTTAGTTTATGAACAACCCTAAAACATTTGTAAAAACAAATACATTCTAAATAATTATGCACATAAATACACAGGTCGTGTCTGTGACGCAACGTACTACAGTGGTAATTCAGTTCACGTCGGCAGTGGATAAAAATTACTTTAGTCCTAAAGAACCATTAGCAGAGCTTTCAAGCTAAAATGTACATGTGAAAGACCCATTCTGTGTCCATTTCTATTTCAGAACAAAAACCTCCTACTTCACTGCCTGAAACTATGCAGACAGTGTGTGCATTAATCATGCATAGGAAAAAAAAGTAGCATTAGTTTGCGTCAACGTGTCATTAATTTGAGCAGTATATATATATATATATATATATTTACAGGATATGTTGCTGTATCATTTCTAGTTTTCTTTTTTTTAATGAAAGATTTTATGCTACTAAAATTAAAGTATGTGAACAAATGTAGCTCTTACACATTTTCTGGCATCCTCAGATTTCATCTACAGACAAGCTCACAAACGTTAAATCACAAGTTTAAATAACTCACACATATAATCACAGATTATGTACAGCTAATTTGGGCCATATGGGCAGTAAAAACACATAACCATCTGCTCAGGGCAAGAAAGCCTACAAAACAAATGTGTCTTTGTAATGAAGAAAATAAAGCAGAAAAGGCCCAGCAGTCTGTTGTTGACTGAGCAGCCTTTTGGCCTCTTATCAGTTCTATCAGTGGATGATGACGATTTGCAGTAATCAGTAATGCCATACCAGCTACTAAAGACAGGGCAATAAACCTTTCAACTGATATTTTTTCATTTATGATGCAAAATAAAAGGAATAAGTAAAAAAATCCATATAAGATTAAAGAAGTTGTTATGGTTTGAGGGAAGACAGGCAGGAAACCAGGAAGGAGCAGACAGCGGATTCTGTAAAGCGGTAACAGGTTTATTTTAGTGAAAACAGAGTCCCAGGAAAGCAACTGAGGCAGTGGTGGTGGCAGGGCAGCAGGCCAGAACGAACAGCTTGTGGGTCCTTCAGACAGGGAAATGGCACTCTTCTGTAAAGGTAGATAGACAGGACAAAAATGTTTGGAGTAAGACTGCACACAAAAACTCAAATGAATCTCTTAATGGCCAGGGTAAGGCAGCAATCTGGCGACGAGTGGACTGCAAACTGGTTCTTATGTAGGCTGGCAAAGCCAAACAGCAGCAGGTGAGTGGCATCTCCCATTACCACCTTGAGGAGAATCTCCAATTAGCACCACCACCACGCCCAGTAGGATCTCTGAATCACAAGCAGCAGAAACAGAACATGACAAAAGAGTAAAATACAATCCTGACACAAGTGTCTATCACCTCAGGAGTGATATCAATGTATCTCTCTCACAGCTTTCATAAACTTAAACACATATCAGCTTACAAATCTGGACTTATTTATCTAAAATGTGGAAGTATTACTTGAATATTTAGAAGCAAATAAAGACAAAGCTGACAGTGACAATTATATCCATATTGTGTCAATTTTATACAGCTATCTGATGAAATTTGGGGAAGAAAAATGCACATTTTTAAATGCAGCTGCTTTTATATGATTTATATCTCACTATGAGATCTAATATAACCAAGTGTATCACTTTGAATATGAGAAAAAACAGGTTTTATTGCACAACTTTACATATGGTTATAGTTTATTTTATTTTATTTCTTTTAATTATGTTCATATCTTTTATGGAAAGAACTTTAGGCGAGGCAAGGTGTTGTGGAGATCCGGTTTGGTGGCCTCAGCATCCGGTCTCTGCTTTTTGAGGATGATGTGGTTCGGTTTGTTTCAACGGGCCGTGATCTCTAACTCATGCTGGAGTGATTTGCAGTTGAGTGTGAAGCAGTTGGGATAAGAATAAGCACCTCCAAATTCAAGACCATGGTCCTCAGCCATTAAAGAGTCCTCTCCGGGTCGGGAATGAGTTTATATCCCAAGTGGAGGAGCTCAAGTATCTCAGGGTCTTGTGCACTAGTGAGGGAAGATCAACAGGCTGATTGGTGCGGGAACTGCAGTGATGCAGACTCTGTATCCATCTGTTGTGGTGAAGAAAGAGCTGAGCCAAAAGGTGAACCTCTTGATTTATTACATTCCTGCCCTCACCAGGGGTCATGAGCTGTGTGACCAAAAGAATGAAGAAAATACTCCCAGTTCACATCAACACACAGTCCACACACAGTAACATATCCTCACTCACTTTGAGGAGCAACTTTGGACATCCCTGGTCTATAAAATACACTCTCTTAGATTGGTTATGCATGGATTCAACATTAGTACTATGTGAGCAATTTATTTTGCAGTGTTAGCAATTTCTTTAATATTTCAGTTGTGGCACAGGACCAAATTGATTTGCACTGATTTGACCGAATCAGGTAGTTGTGGTAAGACAGTATTTAGGAAACTGGAAAGCAGATAAGCGTGTAAAGGGATCCTGCTAAGAATCTTCTTCATACCAACAAAAAAACTCTTTAAACTTAGTGTGTAATCATTTATTTGTCAACTTGTGTAAATAGAAATTAGAAAATAGCGAGATGAGAGAAATGAGAGACTTCCTGCTGAAAGGAAAAAAAAACAATTGTATGTTTGTAGCATATGTTATTTTTATCAGGATACATTTAAAAAAAAAAGATATTTAACAGAAACAGATAAACCAATGAAATTATTAAAAAATGAACTTCTCTATTGAGAACAGAGTCAAACATCTCTATTATCAGGGTTGACAAAGATTTACTTTGATACTCACATTTCTGGAGATTAAGTTTATTCCAAACCAGCAGATCCACAGAAAGCAAGACTTTATACACTCCTCCAGATGTAGGTCTGATCACCTAACCCTCATGGACTTACCCTAAAATCACCTTTGTGCAACACTTGTGCTTAAGTGGGCAAAAGTTTTAAATGATGGGAAATAAAAAGGAAGAAAAGCAGGAATCGGACACAAAACTGTGACAGTGCGTGGTGGCTGTAAATAAAACAAAAACATTAAACGTATTTGAAAGCTGCTGTTTTAGAGATGTTTTAATACCTATTCAGACAAAAAAATTACCAAGTACATAGAAATAAAAAAAGTGTGAGTAGTGAGTAAATGAATATGCATATGAGTGTGTTCAGGGAGAGGCTACTTCAGGTCCACTTTATTGGACTTCAGGGGGTTTTTCCTACCAACAGCAAAGGTCAAGTGCATTATGAACTTTAATGATTAAACAATGATGTTGTCCTGATCTGTGGTTTTATTTCTGGTTTTGGTTTAGTTCCTCTTTTATTTCCTCAGTGTCTTCCTAGACTTTTCAGGAAAGCTTGCATACTGTTTTGTTACACCTGGTTTCTGTTTTCTAATTACCACACCTGCTCTTTACTAATTATTAGCTTCCTCTTTGTAAAGACCACCACCCATGCCAGCACCAAGGTCTCTGCCGCTTCCGCAGCCCATGTAGCTGACGTAGCCCCTCATAGCCCATGTCAGCAGAGAACATTCTCCTGCCAGTTTCTGCAAGGGGCTCTACAGACAACTTCCCGCTTCTGCAACCAGAGTCCAAGGGGCAATCAACTCTGTTTCAAGACATTTTCTTTGCAGCCCCTAGTCTGCTCTTGGATCTGCTTGAGCCCTGCAGGTGTTTCTGCTGCCTGCCCCAATGCCTACCTCACCAGTGTCCTGCTGTTCCTGTGCCCCAAATGGAAGATGCAGGTATCAGTTTTGGCCCAGAAAGGTTCTCAAGCTTTGCCTGCCTCAAAGTATCTACCTGTGGGATGCCTGCCTCATCAGTCCCTGTTTCTGTTTGTCTTTTTTTTTTTTTCAGCTTGTTCCTCGGGTTTTACTACCTCTTGCTCTATTTAAAGATAATACATTGACACTTTGACTAGGTGATTTGAAAAAAAAAAAAAAGTGAAAGGAAAGATTGGATTCCCCTGAAAACATAACTTGACTTAAATTTAAAATCAAATTCTGTGCTGCAAATTCTTCATAATGAGTTGTCACCACTTAGAAACCACATTTGCATCCTTTTTTATTCTTGGTATTTTCAGTAGAAGTACTTTTGAAACTGAGTCTCAGAGTTCCTTTTCTGGCCTTTTTCTGCTGTCTGACACCTGTTTGTTTTTCTCGGAGGTGATGCTGGAGCTTGCTCTTTCTGCACTGACTCACCTCCAGCTCCGACAGCCAAATTCCTCGACAGTTTGGCGTATTCAACTCCTCTGCCAATGAAGTGTTCGTGTGGAGAGTTAGCCGGCTGCTTGTCGGAACCTCCCAGCACCCTTGGCGAGAGGGAGGTGGGCGGACTGTGTCGCCGCATGTGGCTGTAACGAACATTTCATCTCCTCATTCAGTTTGTGATTTCTGTATCTCCACTGTGGGGATGGTAAAAGTCTGGCACCGAGAGCGACACAACACTGGCAGATAAAGAGGGAGCGAGAGTGTGACTCAGTGTGAACGGGTTTGTGTGAGAGAGCTTCTAACGAGGGCCACTTCAGCTCCTGCGAAAAGACTTTTTTGTTAGGAATGAGGTTCACGGAAATGTGGCTGTGAGATTACAGGGCAATTATAGAGCATTTCCTCTCAAAAGAACAAACAAAGAAACAAAAACCTGTTGAAGAAATAAATCACTCATTTTATTCTAATAACATTATTTAAACTCCTGAGCTTTTTTTAGACTGGCACAATAATTGTCGGCCTGATAATTATCAGGCCGATAGTTATCATGCATCCCTAATTTTTAGACAAGCAAGTATGTTTTTAAAGATAACAAAAATATTTAGTGGTTTTCATGTGGGGAGTTTTTTTTTTCCCAACATATTGAAAATTAATGCAGAGCATTGTTGCCAAGTTGTCTGTACTTGATGAGTTTTGCATGTGAATGTCAGGTGGAGATGGTGCCTTCAGGTGAAGTCAGAGATCAAGTTTATCAAGCTAATAACAGCTGCAGAGTGATTGGAGTGGAATCAAGTCCTCACTGTGCAAAACTGACTGTTGAATACGTTTAAACATGTAGAAACAGGTATAGACGATGGATGGATGGATGGATGGATGGATGGATGGATGGATGGATGGATGGATTTCTCGTTTCACCTACTAAGTATGTTGCGTGTTTTTGGTTATCTTCAGTTGAAATGTCTTGTTTTAAGACCTTGGGAAAAAAAAAATCTTTCCAATTGTGACATAATATTATAATTTTTCTCCTTGTTTTTGTGTCCTGATATGTAAAGCTATGGTGGCCGGGAAGTGCTAAACAATATTACATTGAGTGAAAGACTTTTACATTTTCACAAAACAAATTTACATGCAGCGAAACACTTTTACAAGTTTACCGAGACACAATTACACAGATTGGTGTTACACTAAAATTTGTGATCCATCAGAATATGTGACCACAGGAGGGCGATAGTGTACATTTCTCTGCATGTACATCTTAGAACGTGAGCAAGGTCTTGAACACTTTTATTGAAAACACATTTCTGATTGCTATCAGAATGTGTTACTTTACTGTACCTGCATTTTAATGAACTCAGACTTCAATAAAAAGGTTTTCAAGACTTTGTGTCTGACATACGTGCAGCGGGCTCCCTGCATTTGAAAAAGGGAAACTTTCTTTTTCATGTCCACATTACACACATGTCTGAAAACGCTTGAAAAATCCATTTTCCTTTTTTTTTTTTTTTTTTTTTTGTGTAAAACAAGCTTTAGAGCAGGGGTGGCAAACTAGTTCAGCATAACAAGCCCCATAAAACCCACCATCGATTGCAAAGAGCTGCATAACATGTGGATGTGTAACCCGAGTGAAAGTCTCTGCTGCGTGTGAGCTTCCATAGTTGCCTCTGACGTGGTAACGTCAGATGGTCACGTGAGGGAGTGCAGCTAATCGAGATAGCATTTAACCCGGAAGAATCTGCCGCCGGCAGACACAAATGAGACCTGCTGCAGCAAAGGAGTCAGCTACTGGACCCGCCACGCATTGCACAGAGTGGAGAGGTTGATATAACCTACGGGACTGGCCAGGTTTCTAGATCCTAGGACCCTGATCCCTGATCCCAGGTTCCTGGATTCCCAGATTCCTTTTTCTTCTTTATTGATGCCGAGCTAACCTCAACAAGTCCTGGGCAATCTGCCTGAGGATTAGAACTTGGAATCGGACTGAACCTCCGCCACTCTGGGCTGGTAAGAGCTTTTCCTTTTGTACAGCTGGATTCTATTTTTTTCCCTTTTTGGTTTTCTTCCCGCAACTCACTGCGTGCAGCCCAACAAACCTTTTCAGCTTCATGTACATTCCCCTCCAATACACTCGGACTTCCTCTGATTCTTCAGTGTTGGGTTTTTCAGCAGGGTAGGGGCCCTCTATTGATGAGGCAGATTGTGGGACTGGTTTTCTGCATACGTATGTGCAGAGCTGCACATTGAATGCTCAATTACAGAGATGTTCTCAAATATTGCAATTGCATATAACTGTACTGATGACGATCATTGTCTAGTGACTTTATGTTGTATGTTTGTCCTGTTTTTTATATAAACATGGTACCACGTACACCTTGTTTCAGTTTCGTCACTCTCCTCTTCCGGACCTGAATTACATCTTCTGAGACTAGCCGGAACATCTTTTGGAAGTTAATTAAGAACTACCACTAGAGTACTCTCATAATAATATTACGTTGGCTACAGATGCCTACACATCACTGCTCCTGAACTTGTCTGTCCATAAGAACAGAGCGATTTTTTTACTTCACTTGTGTAGATAAAACTGATTTGCAGACAAGCCAATCCAAACATTAGCTTAAGTGCAGCTTGTTTTACATTGGGATATCTGTCTGCAGACACACCTTTCCAAAACTTTGTGGTTACTTCTCTTAACACACATTTCAGTCTGTCATCCTCACAAAGTTCAGTAATCTCCAACTGAGATGCTGCTTCATCTTTCACCAAGGAGACCTCTAAACAGTCTGATTCCACAGTAAATAGGGTGATGAGGGAAGGTTTTGATTCAGGTCACATAACCTTTCCTTAAATCTTTGCTGCAGACTTTCAGTCAGTGATACATAGCTTGCTGTTTTCATCTCTAATACTAAAGCAGCAGCTCCAGTTCCAAAAATGGAAAATGTGTCTGGTCTTCCTTTTGAAGATGAGTAGAGAAGAGTTTGAGTTTGTTGACAAACGTGTTAAAACTTTGTACCAGGTTAGGTAGCATTTTGAACCTCTGTTGCAGATCTAAATTGAGTTTGTTCAAAAGTTTCAGTATGATGACCCGATGCTCAGATCACTGGGAAGGTCTTCGTCAGGATCAACAATTAAACTTCGGAACTGTCTGTGATTCAGAGCACACATGGAAATAAAATTTGCAATTTGTAGCACAGGCTTCATTCTGTCCTCCATATTCAGCTTCTTACGTGCTCTTGATGGATGAAGCAGTGAAATGTCCAAAAATCTGGGAAACAACTGTTGACTTTACACAACCCTACAAGGCCATTTGCAGATCCCAAAACAACTGGTGCACCATCTGTAGCTATCGCGGATCATTTTGATAACTTCAAATTAGTTTATTCTACAACAGCTATGAGTGTCTCTTTCAGGTCAATGTCCCGGGTTCTTTCTTTTAATGGCTCATTATCAAGCAACTCTAATTGTCCAGTCCTCTGACACAGACCTTACAAGCACCGCAATCAGTGGATTGTCTTAAACATCAGTAGATTCATTTGAAGCAATGCTAAATTATCGGTACATTTCAAAATCTGTATACAGCTGTGCCTCCACAACTTGTTAATGTCTGATATTATCTGCCCAATGTTAGGTTGTCACAGCTGCAGGTTGGAAACAAAGCCATTCTAGTTATAATTTTCTAGAGCTAGGATAGCAACAACATATTAAAGGCATTTTTTTACAAATTGTTTTCACTGTACGGCCTCTTAGCACGAACAATGTTCCATGCCAGTGGATATGATGACAATGTGACAGTATCTGGGTGTTCTGGGAATTAGCAGAAAAAAATAGTTTGCTTTTCAACCTGATTTCAAGCTGTATGCTTGTGCCTACGAATTTTCTTCAGGAAATTCTTTTGCCATGTTGGGATGGACAGAAGAAAAATTATGATTCAAGTTTGAGGCTTTAAAGTGAAACACTAAAGTTTGGCAAAGTAAGCAAAAGGGTTCCTATTTTCTTCTGTGAAAAAAAGAAGACGAAGAAAAAAGTGATTTCCGAGTACGAATTTGAGACGAATTTCCTCCTCTTTGCATTCTTGCTTTACTTTTTGTTTTCCAGACTTGGCGATAATGATCCAGTTGTTAGGGTTATCTTAGCTGAGGTCCACCTGTCTCATGCACATGTAACACTGTGTTTACATCTGTGCTACTGGGACTGAATCAAGGACATTTCTGTTACAGGATCTATAGCTTTATCATATTTAGAACGGGAATTGCTTTTTTAAATCATAAGTAAACATATTTAGAATAAAAAATAAAATTAAAATGTAATAATAATAATAATAATAATAATAATAATAGAATAGAATAGAATAGAATAGAATAGAATAGAATAGAAAATACTTTATTAATCCCTTTGGAGAGTCCTCAGGGAAATTTGGGAATAATAATAAATAATAATAATAATAATAATAATAATAATAATATTAATAGCTTTACAGGAGCCAATAGTAAAGAAATGAAAAAATAAAAAATAAAGACCCACTCACTGGAGCTATGAAGCACAGGAGCTGCAGAGCCACAGGTTTGCTACCACTGCTGTAGACATTACATAAAGCATGTTTAAAGCAAGTAAAGCTGGTCTGGTAGAATCTGAACTGACGTGGTCCTATAAAAACAAGTTATTTGGACCTTTGTACTACATTTGCTAAAATCTGATGAAACAAGATTATTTTTTTCAACGAAGGTTTTGCACACTGGATCTCTTCTGAGAATCAACCCAGTTTCACAATTTTCATTTTCCTTACCTCTTCAGACAAACAACCACATACTTTCACATTCATTCTTAGGGACAATTTGGAGTAACCAGTAAGCTAACATGAATGTCTTTAGATTGTTGGAGGAAGCCAGGGTACCCAAAGAGAGAACACGTAAACTCCACACAGAACAGCACTGTTCAAACGGCTAAGGCTTGAACCAGCATGGTGCTAACATGGTGCTAAGCATCACACCACAGTACAGCCCAAAAACAACACTATGGATTACTATTTAATGAGATTTTTTCCTCACAAACAAAAGAACACCTACACAACAAAATCACAATGAAAGACAACCAAATACCAATAGATGCTGATCATTTGGGAACAGAGAAGTGCACCTCAATGTGCAAAAACGGGCAATATAGACCTATCTGAGTAGAACCTAGAGAACAATACACATTCAAATGTCTCAGCTGTGGGCAACAATTGTGCTCTACTGAGTGGATACAGAAACAAAGCACCCACAATAACAGAGTGATTAGGTTCTGGTTGAACGAGTTAATGCATAACAGTGGCGAGCTGTTCACATAATTTGCAACCATCCTGGCAAACGCATCAGTTTTACTTTTACGCAGCAGGTGCAGTTGGCTTCAGCTTCATCAGGACACAGCACTGAGTCCAGTCATGCTTCAGGCAAGACAAAAACCATGCTCAGACTCTGCTTAATAATGTAATGATGACCTAATTAATCATGTTTTGATGTTTATTGTGTAACAGACCAACAGAAATTATGCAAAAATCCACACACACTGTGAGTGACACTGTCAGACTTACAGCGGATGAAGAGGTCACTGCTTCAAGAGGTATGAACAAGCTAAAACCTGACGTCTAAGATCCTGAAATGTTCATATCTGACTCAGTTTAAAAGTGATGATAAAAACTGTGGGTCGTGACCCACATGATGCATCTTTAGAGTTTCTTTGTCATGCATGCAATCCTACATCTGTCATGCCAATATCATAACCTGGTCATTAACTTTTTCTTCTCTTTAGTCATAACTGGTGCCTACATTACCCACAATGCAGCTCTACTACTGTTTGCTGGGATGGAAACCAGCAGTCGATCTAGGTCCGAATCTCCGACAATGACCTTATGCTGCAAGTCACACCTTCTCTCTCTGACCTGCTTCCCTATCAACAAGCTGTCTAATAAATGCACCAAAACCTAAATCACTTTCTGATTCCGAACTAGCAACTCCAGCTGTTCTTTAATTAAGAGTCTACAACATGTTACAGTGCTTTTAACTTTCTAATTGTTTTCGTCCCAACTATTTATTAATAGACAATAATATCTGAGTGTAATCCAGGGCGGGATCAGCCAGTGGCAACTATGCACGTTTCACATCCAGTCAGGAGCAGAAGTAAACATCTGCTACAGCTGGGACTGCTGCGTAAAGACCAAGCCTCTTGTGTGCAGCAAAGAAAATTAAAAACAGCACATCTTTTGTTGCAACCTTTCAAAAAATTGAGCATTTTAGGTTGCAAAAATTACAAAAAAAAGAAAAAAGAAAAGAAAAGAAGATGCTGTGAAATCCTGGAGAACTTGATTATCTCAGTGATAGCTGAAGAAGTGCTTCTTATTAGTTTTGATGGGGGTGAAGGTTTTCCTTCCTTTAACTTGAGTTTACAGCTATACTGAAGAGACTGTATAATGAAACTAAGTGAGCTGAACCCTCAGTTAGCAAGTGCTGAAAAGCTGTTCCTGACCACACATTCCTGAACAGAGCACACTATGGAGTCATGTGTAACTGCAACATCATTATTTACTTAAAAGGAAAAGGCACAGTGATGTTTTGTAGATCAAAGTCATGACAGACTATAATTTACACATCCATTGTTGCCATCGGTGGTGGTTGGTGAGGCCGTTGGCATGGATTGGCTGCCATGTTTCCATCAGTCTGACCCACATGTAGCTTACTACCACCAAGTATGAATGTGGTGTGAATGAATAATGGATTCATTGTAAAGCACTTTGGGTGCCTTGAAAAGTGCTATATGCTGCAATTCTAATCTGTTATTATTATTATTTATTATTGAACCAGACCAAAACCTCATAAAAGTACTTTCCAAGCCTAATGAAGACCAAATGGAAAAGTAAATACATGTATACATCACAGTAATAGCAGCATAGTGTGTCAATAGAAGCATATAACGTATCCTACAGGGCTGTAGCCATTTACCAAAGTCTAATGAGCCTAATTTATACTTTTAGACTTTTTCTTTTAAACTTTTCAAACCTCTTCGCTCCTGATGTAAATGGCATCTCTTGAGGACATTTACTAGATTTGATAACTTGTGTTGATGAAAAAAAACCTTCTGACTGACTCTAACCACCCGGCCAGGCAGTTAGAGCAAAGAAAAGCCTCCTGGATGAGTGGGTGAAATGTTTTCAAGAAACAGATATGCTGCTTCTTAAAAGGTACTTGTGGTATTGTAAGAAAATCTCAAATTCACCCAATGCTTAACCTCAACTTAGCCTGTAGCAGTCGCCTCCTTCATCTCCATCTCCATCTCTCCAGCCACAGTGTCATCACTTTTTTACTGAGTTTCAACAGCAGACAGTAAGTTTAGGTTTTAGAATAACATCAGTTAAGGTGGAAATAGTTTTGCTTCCAAAGCTGCTTTTATCATCCAACAAAGGATTATATCTGCCACAAAGAAGTGACTTTTCGAGTAGACAGTTATATCCCCAATGAGTTTCCAGCACTGACTAATGGCTGCTTACAGCATCAGTTTAAATCACAAGCTCCACTTTTTGAGGGTTATGAAACTGTGCTTCAAGCTGCTCTGAATCAGCTCATCACTTTACATTTGGCAGGACTACTTGATGCTTCAGTCCAACTTGGAGCATTAAAGGCTGCTAAACAATCCGATTCAGGAGATGTTCCAATACTACAAACAAACCCTGTTCAAACTCTGAGAGATTTACTGTAAATACCAGAGGAAAAGTCCAAAAGTTGTTAGAGATGTGTGTGTGTGTTAGAGATGTGTGTGTGTGTGTTGGAACTTTGATAGTTTGATGGAATGATGATGGTGGTGAAAATACAGCCTCGTGGCAGATGAAATGCTCCCACGCAGCATGTTTTGAAAGGTTGCTGAAGAGTGTTTGATGTCTGAGAGCTGATCAAAGTAAATTCAAAGCATCTCCATGGTCAGGTAGTGTGCACTTAGAAAAATTATTTTAAAGGCATTTTGACACTTGCCAATCCACTTGATCACATCTGGCTGAATTCATATAGGGTCAATGACAAACATAACAAGATGTCAACCTTGAGTTTTTTTTTTTTTTTTTTTTTTTTTACAGGTACTGAAATGAAATACTGTGCACGAAGAAAATTTAATTCCTGAACATTTCTGTCTTGATTTTAATGTAAAGTCCCATTTACAAGACAGATTATACAGCAGTTTCAGCCCATACCTCTCCCCCCTGCCCACCCCACCAGCTATATTTTCAATAATAAAAAGGGAAAATATGTCTTAATTTTATTGGCCATCCTGCAGCCAGACATTGTAGAGTCAGATTTCCCAATGATAGCCTTTTAATGTCACAGAGAAACATGTTACATCTGCTATACAGAACACAGCTCCACGCTGATTTCAAATAACACTTGAAACAAAGCTGTGTACTTTAAAATGGTATGTAAAACATGATCTTGTAGTGAAGTTACCCTTAAGTAGAATGTATGTAGGAGTGTGTATAAAAAGATAAAGCTCTTCTTTCTCAGAGCAGTATGCACTTCATGGGTAACCACAGATCCCACAAATGATTGACAGGTTCTGCAGCTGCAGAGACTGCACATAGAAACTGTTACCACATCACTTTCTCTTTCTGCTTCTTTCCATGCATAATGATAACTGCACATATTGATACAGACCAGAAGAGATAAAAACTGATTAATCTTAGCAAACTACATGGATTTTCTGTAGAATGATGCCATTTATGTTATGTTTTCATACAGAGTTAAAAGACGGTTTTGTCGGGAGATGCATGTTTATTTTTATGACAGTAGTTTTAAACCTGCAAAGGCTTCATGGAGCATGCTGGGACTTATCACTCTGTATAGACTCCTCTGAACTAGGTGTTAATTATGAAGATAGCCTGTTTTCATTGTCTTCATGAAAAAAGTATGTAAATCCACTTAGCAAAATAGCTATAAAGAGACTCCAATTTAAAAGCTACTAATGAAATAATTAACAACATGGACACCCCCTGAAAAGCCCACAGAGACAGAACCAGAGTCCATGTTGATTTAGGAACTGGCCCTGTTCATATCTGATTAAGAGAGGTGGTTTAAACCTTTGCATGATTGAAACCATAACCATAACCATGCATGCGCTCATTCTTGTCATTTTGTGGTGGATATTGTCTCAGCAAATGCTTGAACCATGTGGGGATTACGTGACATAATGAGTTCAGGGAAGACTTGAAAAAGGCAGACGCAAATAAGAATAGGACTGTGGCAAATCCAATATTTTTGTTAGAAACTGAAAGAGTTAAGGCCGTCTGCTAAATGACTGTAGAATTAAGGATTATTGAGCATTCCTATGGTCAAAAAGTTAAAAGTAAAAAAAAAGAAAATGCTTCTTTCGAGCTAGTAGGCATTGCACATGTCATCAGTGTTACAATAATATTATGTCCATTTTGCAAATACAACTGATCAGATCACTTTGTCTAAGGATCATGTAAACACGTCAGCTGGAAATCTGATCAGATCGATTTAAATCAAATACAATTATATTTATTCTGTGAATAAGTTGTCCATGTAAATCCATGTACACAACAGTAGCTATTGTTTCCTGAATCAGAACCATGGTCCGTTTATGAGTCAGCATAAAACCAGAATGACGCATGTGAAAAATACCTAACTCAACACAGAAACAGAATCACCACCAAGGCCAGCTGCCAAACAAGATCATTCACAGCTCTTTGATCAGTACCACGGACAGCTCCTGAATAATTACACAACCAGAACTATAGACAGCAGCTGAATCATTACACAACCAACACCATGGGCAGCTACTGATCAGAACCATGGTCAGTTCCTTAAAAAAAGTGTCTCAGATCGATCACAGATCATAGAAACAGTTCCATGGGATGTGGAATTTCTTTATCTTGCCTGATAAGACATCTTTTCTTTCATTGGTCATGAACAGTCTAATCAGACGTTGTGGTGAGAGAAAGTTAACAGAAGTTAACTCAGTTTGATTGAATTATAATCAGACTTTCACTGGTGACCATGCGACCAAAGATTTTATATATTTGGACTTAGGCCACAACTTTTTCACAACTCTGACCTGACTTCTTTTTAAAGAAAGCAAGAATCGACCTACTAATCTAACTCCTGTAGTTCTGGTACTTGGAAAACTGACATGGGCTTAGGATTGGACCAAATTCCAAAATTAGGATTTTAAAAAATGATGATATCCATCTCTGATATAACAGCCTATGGTCTGTTTAATTTATGTCTTATTTGGGATGTCTGATTGTCTGTAGTGTGTTTAGTTTTCCTGATTTTCAAAGCACCTGTTTTTACTTCCACAGTTCAGGTGTCATTTTACATAAAAAAATCAATAATAAAATAAATAATAAATAATAGATAAACAAAGGAAAGTTAAGGTTATAAACATTTTTTTTTTTCTTTTGGCACTGGCCAAGATGGCAACACCAGTAACTACAGCCAAATTATTAAACAGATTACAAATTGTGGATATTTTCTTTGAATATTATGTTACATGTACAATCTAAATGATGATAACGTTGGTAAAATAATTGCATAAACATATCAGTATTTTGACTACTGTTCTAACAGGAATCACTCATTGCTTCAGTCACATTCATTCTGAAAGAAGCAAATTTACTCTTAAACATACATATGGGTTTTGTTGTTTATTTTCTATAATGGATAGTATTTTTTACATAAAAATTTACATTTCTTGGTAAAACTTGGTCAAAGCACATATGTAGCAGGGCTGCAGTGCAGGCTGCCACCTTCTGCACATTGATTGAAATGTGAAAAAATTATTTCAGAAAGAACATGCACAGAGATTGTTTTCCTGCAAGTTCAACACATGCTCCACAAAGTGTCCTATATGCTATATTTTGCTAGAGTTGCATCATATGTAGTATCTTAGCATTACACTGTAGTAGTGACCACAATATTAAAGTAAGAGTTGACAGTATTATGGAGGCTCTTGGGAGCCAGCAAGCTGACTGACAGCTCTCTGATGGATGTGACAATGTATCCAAACCCTGGGAGCTTGTTAGAGTACCATCTGAGTCTGTGTGTTTGTGTGTGTGTGTATACGTGGACCTGGTGAACCATCTTTGTTTTTGCTTGGTGTGTTGTTTGCTGCACAATATGTGTGTGTCCTTCTTTACCAGGAAGCAGCAGCTCTGTTCTGTTTGTCTGTCGCCCACACTCAAAATCCCTCGTTGTGTTCAGCAGGTTTTCTGCTCGCTAATCAGGTATAGAAGCCTCCTGCCGGGAAAATAAGGGCTGACTCTGCCCCAGGAAAACAATTCAGCCATCATCCTACCATTACAGGCCATGGCCACAACCTTAATTTATCTCCCAGTCTGCCCTTTTTTTTTTTTCTGTCCTGGAGGAGAATTTCCGAGCAAAGTGAGCTCCGGCTCTTAATACTCTTTCGTGCTCCTGACACAACAAACAAATGAGGACAGCAAATCTTTACTGCCAAAAGTAGATTTACTTTTATATCTGGTATCACCTCACTTCCCAACCACTCATAAGATTAGAAGGAACAAGCTACAGTATTGGATCTGTTTTGTCAGCTCTGATGATGCTACCCAGTTGCCCTTCTCCCACTATAAATTTGGATGACTTTTCTTCTTGCTTGTATTGCTTTAATCCCCCCCACGCTCCTCCTGCTTCTCCTCTCTGAGAAGGTAAAAAGGTAATAAACAAGAGGTAAACAATAAGGTGAAGATTTTTTTGTCTCCACAATCTAGCAAATGTTTTGAATCTGTGTATGGCAGCGATCTGAACAAGTGCATTGATGTGATGAACAAAAATGGATTTAAAGTTACAGTTTTTGCAAATATTTAGCAACAAAACATCAGATTATCACACAAATTACAAAACAGTTTAACAGCCCATTTTTCCTTTTGATTCTGTTCCTTTTTTTTTAAAGCATTTTTCCTTTACAATTTGCACCTATAATTAAGAATTTTTTGTTTCATTGCATCAATATAAATGTAACTAAACGTTAAGGCCTAAAACATGATACTGTCACCAACATGTTTCGCTTAGGGTGCATTCACACTGGGCTTGTAAATTGGGCTTTAATGGACAGAAGACAAAAAGAAGAAGAAAATGCTGCTTATCCATCGGCCAGGGCTGAAAACCACTCATTTACTGCCAGTAAACAATGAAGCAATAATATGTTTTTGCTGTGGTTTCTGTTTTTACTTTGATGTTTGAACCTAAAACATTTTTTACAAGAATCTGTCTGATATGATCAGCAGGAAAAGTAAGGAGCTATCCAACATGTTGTGTTGCGACGTGGTCTACGTCACTTCCTCTTTAGTTCACTGGATGGTTTGTTTGCTTTCCCACTGTAAGCACACCACACCAGGGTTCGCTTCCAAGTGAACTGTGTCTTCTGATCCAGTGCGTGCTGAACGTTGTGACTGTAAGAGGGCAACAGAACCACATCATCTGCATAAAACGGAGAAGAAACCCACCCCACCCACCAAACCAGACAATGCCCTCTTACAGACTACTGCTTGAGATCCTGCCCACAAGATTTGATGAGGTGTCAGTAAATGTAACTAAATGTAAGTTGCTAATTAAATGTGGGGGGCACAACTTTCTTTCTTTACGTGTGTGTTCACTGTGCCACTTGGAGGTATAAATAAATGATATCCAGAACCTTCATCATGTGAGCCATCAAGTCTGAACCAATGTTTTGATCTCTTTTGTTTAATATTTGATAGCTGCCTTCTTGTTTTTTTTTTCTTCTTCTTTTTTTTTTTTTATTCCACAACTGGTCAAGAAGGTGGAGCTGGAGAGTGATTATTAAAACTGGAGTCTGCTGGAAACAGAAACGTTTTAAAGCACACACCTGATTTCTGTCACTCTTTTTTCACTGAAAGGCACAACTGTGTCATTCCACTTTAAATCTCACAGCAGACAACCATCAAGGAAAATAGGCACTGTGACATTTTGAATTGAACACATTCTGTTTAACCAGGAAGGTCAGGGTGACTCGTTAGACTGCAACTCTGCACGTTGCTTAACTTACCTCTGGTAAGTTGGTCTTGTTTTGCTGATGCACTGTCTGAAACCATGGCAACTCAGGCAAGGTCTCAGCAGTATAGATGCGTTGCTTTTATTATTTATGTAGCTTAACAGCTAAGGAAAGAGCAAAAAAATCAAACTTCCCACTTCTGAGGTACAGTGAATGCAACAGGATTCAACAGACATGAGGTTAAAAATGAGAGGATTGTGGTTTTCCACTGGTAGTGACTTCACACAACATATATATTCTCTGAAAATAAAAATTCATTTAATAAAAAAAAGTGATTTTCCTCATGATGTGTTCCTTTTAAAATGTTCTTAAACCAAATTAGACTGACAACTTAGGTGTAAAACACAAACCAGATATGAAAATTATGGTGTAATAATTACACAACAATAGTGCTACATTAAAAATCAAAAACACAGAAAGGGAAGATGAATTTCTTATGAGCCATACATATCGGGTGCCAGGTAACTGACAATACTCAGGCCATGTGTTGCTTTGTGGCAACAGACAACTAAAGGTGGCTTTTACCCGACTGTATCAGCAGGAGGAGGGGTAACTGTGTGTGTCCCCTGCCTGGAAATGAAGCCATTTCAAAGGGTCCATAATCTGTTTATGTTTCCATCGTCCCATTTTTGTCTGTTGGATCGATCCAAAGCAGCTTTTCCAAAGGCCTTATCATGGAAGCCAGAGGGGAGACCCAATCTAATTCTGCGCTCCTGCAATATTCCACAAAGCAATATAACCAGGCTGCGATCATATCACATCCAAAGGGGAAGAGCAATATTTTTCCATCATTCTTCTGTTCTGTCTTCCAGTCCTCCACCAACGTTGGTCTGTTTTGTCTCTCCCAAGGCTTCCATCCCTTATTGGACAGAATAAAAGGACTTGAGTCAAGTGCTGACGTTCGGTTTCACCACGAGGCCAGCGGCTCATCTAAAAGCCGTCCTGTGAGGGAAATAGTTCCTCAACACCATCTGTCATATAATTTGATTAATTAGCCGTTGGTATGACTGTCGCCCCCCACAGTGGGACTGAGGGTCGGCACTCATCCATCTCTCCATCCCTCCGTCTGTCACACACAATATCTTGGATGCTGCTGATCACATTTTGATGAAACTTCAAAAAACAATATTTCTCTTCTCCAAATGAACATAAAAATCACTTTGTTGATTTATATCTTATTTATTGTTTTATAATTATTCTACTTTTTCTTATGCTTCTCATGCTCATTCCATTATCAAACGTGTCTCGGAGGAGGGGCTCGGTGGGTAGCGTGGTCGTCTTGTAGCCGGAGGGTTGCCGGGTTCTGTCCTCAGCCAGTCTCATGTCGACGTGTGTCTGATGGGTCATGGTTAGCACCTTGCATGGCAGCTTCCGCCACCAGAGTGTGAATGGGTGAATGTGATGTATAATGTAAAGCGCTTTGGGCATCATTCCAGGTACAGTAAAGCGCTATATAAATACAAACCATTTATCATTTACAAATTTATGAGACAAGACAATTATATATATTCAGGCAAATACCAAACTCCTTCTGAAAATGAAAGTTTTAAGGGAGATATAAAATGTTTGTCATACACTGATCTGGGGTTAAGACATCATCTGTGGATCTCATAGCACCTTTAAACAGCCAGGGCTCCATACAGGTGCTGGTTCCTGAACTTGATTTTGGGACTGGCCAACAGGTTCAGACCTAATGAAGAAGTTTGTTCAGAAGCTTGAAATTCAGCTCTCAACTGGCAATAAAAAATAATGGTTCTCCTTTGTCAGCCACAACTTTCATGGCAATGTAGTAGCTCTTGTGATAATACGGTAGATATAGACACAGAAAATAGAAAAGAAGAATATGCAGTGGTCTGCTGAGGAGACAAAATGATTTTCAAGAATCTGGGCATCAGCAAAATTTCAGGAGAGGCTGGAAAGCATGAGAAAGTTTACGCTGAACTTCCGGAAGAGCTGGCAAAAGCTGGGTTAATCTGCACACAAGATCAAATAATAAATAAGCTAAAGAAAGTGAAAGAATATTGCAACAGCAAAAAAGACTTGGATGTAAGTGAAGCAGGACATAAACTAGCCTTTGTTAGTGAGCAGCAAACTGAGAAACTTCTGGAGTGTTGCTCTGATGCCTGTGATGATGTTATGTATTTTTCATGCATTTATTTCTTGGAAAAGTGATTTTCCTTTCTAGCTATATAATTCAGTCCCATTTCTAAGTTGTTAACAGTCAATAAGGTGGAAAAAAAACTATTTTAAAAAAATTAAGTACAAAACATGGTATCTTTATCAATAACTGAGTGCATGTTACACTGTCAGATATTTCACCGTACAGTTATAAAACCTTGAATCCAGCAGTCATAAAGCCACAAATTTAAAACATATTATTTATACCTCAATGACCTCATTAATTAGATAGGCCAATCCTCTGTGTAATTCAGATGACTCTGCTTTAAGATGGAAAAGCACAGGTTGCCTCATCTCACTTTAAAAAGACTAATTTTCCATGTAATGCATTTGTTCATTTGTACAGTGGATTAAACATTTTCTCACCCATACAACAGCTCAGGAGCCATTTGATTTATCCAGAATCAGCCACTCAGGCAGGTTTGTGCCGTGCAGGAAACACAGACGTGAGTTCAAGCTTTGAAATCAACTCGTTTTTCATTTGCTTCCTCTGGTTAATTTTTGCCTCATCTGAATGTTTATGATCACTTGTATTTATTTATTTTCACTATTAATGGTCTTTCTTTTAAAAAATAAAAATGATTTAAGGTCAAACTCAAGTACAAGAGGACTCCTCTGTTCACTTTGAAGCCAACAACAAAAAAGAAATGTGGGATTTTCTAACCAACTCCTCCGAAGAGAAGCTTCTGACTCTAACGTCTGCCTGTGACCAACAGTCAACTCATATCCCTCCGCCCAGGAAAAATAGTACATTTCAGTGATTCATGACGTGTGAAGAAAGTGCAAATCAATGTACACTCAATCAATAAATATTACAGAACTTGAGGAAAAATAAGTCATACTACATTTACAACAATACTACTACTACGACGACTACTTCTACTACTACTACTACTACTACTAATAATAATAATAATAATAATGAACCACACATTTTCTTATCACTTAACCATTGTCAGGTCACGGGGGCAACTGCCTAAACAGGGAATCCCAGATTCCCTCTCTTGTGCCTTCTTTGCCAGCTTATCCAGAAGGATCCCCAGGTGCTCCCAGGCCAGCCGAGACATGTAGCCAGTGTGTCCTGGGTCTTCCCTGGAGTCTCCTCCCAGTCAGAGGTGCTTGGAACACCTCACAAGAGAAGTGTCCAAGGGGCATCCTGACTAGAAGCCCAAGACACCTCATCTGGCTCCTTATGATGGGTAGGAGCAGCAACTCTACTCTAAACCCCTTCCAGATGATGAAGTTTTGCACCCTATATCTAAGGAATAGCCAGGCCACACTGCGGAGGAAGGTGGCCCCTTGTATTTGCAATCTTGTTCATTCGGTCACTACCCACAGCTCGTGAGCAAAGGTGAGGGTAGGAGCGCAGACAACTCCTCCACTTGGGGCAGGACCTCATTCCCAACCCAGAGAAAACACTCCAGCCTTGTCCAGCTGAGGACCATGGTCTCAGATTTGGTGTTGCTGATTCTCATCTCAGCCACTTCACACTCCAGCGAGAGTTGGAGAAGCCAGTCGAACCACATCATCTGCAAACAGCAGAGACCCAATGCTAGATAATAAAATTAAGTTATTATCACTTAGAGAAAAGTGATGAGGCTCTTCAAAATTTGTTATTCAGCAAGTATTTCAGATTTGCAGGAAATTTTGCCATTACACTCCTGGACCTGAGGCAAATATTCAGTCTCCCCATCTTTGGTCTTTAAAAAAACTCTACATAAATTTCCAACCTTTAATATCTGTGTGTCTAATTTGGATAACTTACCAACATTAATTATGTACATTCCTGGAGCTGTTTTTGCCCTGTAGCTTTTCATGGTTGAGAAGTTGCATTACGTGTCAGTTGCATTTCACGTTAGGGTGCCACATCACCCGCCAGCAACTGGATATCAACACACTGGTCATTGTGAATGTTCTCCATGGGTGATTCAGCACAGCAACCCAAGAGGACATAACTGGAGGACGAGAGGAAAATCATGCTGCATTCACTTCACCTTGGAACTTAGAAGTTGAAATTCTTTTGCTCTTTGCCAATATCAATGTGAAACCACCATTTATCAGAAGTCCTTACAGTACCTTAAATGATCTGATAATTCCCTGCCCTGTCTTTGTTATATGTTTAATGTCCTGACTTGGAAGTTCAGCTTCTACCTGGCACATTTTTCCCCCTTCTCTTATTCGACAGGCTCTTCACCGAGCAGGTGAGCTCCACTTTGTGTCCGGCATATAATTTGAGTTAATTACAACATTTTCTTATTAATGTGTCTTTTTTTTTTTTGGCAAACAAAGACTTATCCCACCTCCCTTCCCACAGGAGAGGGTTGGCGGTCTCCATGCCAGTGGCTGTGAAAAACAGCACATTTTCCATTAACAGGATTACAGTCCAACAATAAAAATACAGACGAATGTGTGTGAGCGTCGTGTTGTGTCACACAGGCTGCCAATGAATTTAATCACTAACTATCCCCCCCCTTTTTCATCCGCCAAGACATGGAAGCCAACCAGCCTACTCCAATATGCGCAACATCTCTGTGCCAGAACTGATTGAGACTCTCAGCAAGCGAAGGCTCAGCGGAGGAATGTTCTGGCAGCCTGCAGGGCGAGGGCGTTCATTTTGTTTCCTGCTTTAACTAATTCAGCATCTTTTCCTTCAAAGAGGACTTGAAAACACTGGACTGCAATGAAATGATTCATTCAGAGCTGATTTTTCATGCCCACAATTTCCACCTGTTAAATAAAATAGCCTAGAAATGACTTTATTGGGTTTTCATTGAAGATAATATGTGTTTGAATCTTACAAAGGGGGAAGAAAAAAAACGGTCATGGTTCATTTTTACTTGACATTTAAATAAAAAGAAATCACTTAAGTTTATTAGATTTTGGAGCGATAACATTTATCTCAGAGTCAGTTTGTGTTACTGTATTTAGTTTCAGACAGAAATCAAAGTGTGTATGGAGCTTTAGACCTTCTCTATTTAGGTGGCAGCCTAAATGAGACTCGGGTGCTTGCATGAAGTTATATAATCATGTTCATGGTCTGGATTTTGCAGTTTGCTTTTCTTTGGAGATCCACTCAAATAGTCTTTGTATATTTAGTGAACACGAACTCAAAGTTACATGCAGTATGTTTCTCATGTGTTGACTTTCACAAAAGTGCTGCAGGTGTTTTCTGTTTTTCCAAATACAGCTGCAGTTGGCTGACCTATAAAATGGTGTACCTAAGAACTCAGGTGTCATAAATCAGCTGTGTTGTGATGAGTAATCAGAAATGGACCTAAAACTGGACAACATGGGCAGGAAGTGGGCAAAGTAAACTTCAACTTTCACAAAACCTAAAGTGCTGCAGAAGCAGAGTAACCAGGACCAGAAAACAGAGGGGATACTGGAAAAACATGGATTTTACTACTAGGATCTGACAAAAACAATGGATGCAAAACCACTGAATGCATCTATATGGGGAGGGGTGATTAGCATAATGCATGCAAGTAAGTAATAAGTAAGAATGAACAGGTGGCAACATGGTAGTGAAGAGACAGATGACATATGATTGGATGGTGTTATGATGGTTAGCAATGTCACCTCACAGGATGATGGTTCCTTGTTTGAGCCCCCCATAAACCTATACAAATAAGATGGTATAGAAAATGGATGGATGGGGACAACCAAAGGTTGGAGAGATGGTCAAATTAATAAAAATGTGACTACAACCTCGATAAAAATAATGGAATAACCACATGTTCAGGAAGTTCATTAATGAAATATTTTTCTTTAGATCAAGTAGAGGAAAAACACTTTGTAATTTATATGAAATTCAATGGGTTGTCTAATGTATGACATTTTACACAATATCCACTTTACTGGGTTCCCCTAGGTCCCCTTATCCTTACGAACTGCCTTAACTCATGGTGTCCTAGATTGAACAAGGAGTTGGAAACATTCCTCAGAGATTTTGTTCCATATTGACTTGATAGCATCACATTTTTGCTGCAGATTTTTCAGCTGCACATCCATGATGAGTACAGTGAACCCATGTGAATTGTAGCCTTAGTTTCCTGTTCTTAGTTTAAAAAAATGGGGTGACACCTGGCAGTTTCTGACATATTCAGACCAACCTGTCTGGCACCAAACACTATGCCACATTTAGTCACTTAAATCCACTTTCTTTTTCTTCTGATGCTCAGTTTGAACTTCAGCAAGTAGTCTCAAACAGATCTACATGATTAAATGCATTTAGTTGCTGTCATGTGATTGGCTAATTAAATATTTGAGTGAGGGCATATTTTATATGTCTAAATATGCAACTGAGTCTGCATTTTAAGAGGTGTGTTAACGTAGTGTTACACCTGGGTGATTGAGGAAACTTGACATCAACAAAGAGCTGTACTTGAAAAAAAAGGGAAATTACAATGTTTTCTTTTTTTTAGCAGCATGTTCAGTGTGAAACAATGTCATGATCTTGCTCAAAGGTAGGCAAAACAAAAAAAATCTCAGATAGCTGATTAAAAAATTTAGAAGAATTACAATTAAAATTGGAAGGTCGCAAAAGGGAAACATGCAGGTTGGCGAAGAAAGATGTCAATGGATCAAACTGATGTATAATCAGTCTGTAAACATATAAATAGGCTATAAAAGAATGTAACCTTTAACTTAAGTTTTGTGCATAAACCTCATCAAACAGCAAGGTAATGAAAAATAAATTTCCCATGTTGGTCTTAAACTTGAGTCTCGTGGCTCAAGTTTCTTTGATTTCCCACCTCCCGTCCAGCTGCCTAATAAACACTCTGTGACTTGTTTTTGACTGACTTTGCTTTATTTGGTACATACATACTGCCATGAGTGATACATCAAGGCAGCCGAAAGGATATCCTCACTGTCTCAGATGAGCAACAGGTTTTGAGAAAACAGCAGTATTTGATGCCTTGGGGGGATAAGAATGAGCTGAAGCGTCATCAGAGCAGCAGCGGCACCTCCAGTCTGTCTCTGAGCTGAAAGCTTTCACTATGTCAATAAAAAACAGAATCATCTCTTTCTCTTCAGAGTTAGGAGATGTCAATTGAAAATGTAATGTGCACACTGTCTGTTGTATGTGTTAAAGGTCTATGGATGTTGTTGTTATTCAAATCAAGTTAAAATGAAATTAAAAATATTTTCCTGTTTTAGAATTTGCATTATTGTTCTGTTTTTATCCATTTTTTTAAGTAAAATAATAAAAAAGTAGTTAATTAAAAGAAAGTGCCTTATTCCAGACAGTGATGGCTGCTGGCAGGAATGAACTCTGGTACCTTTCTGTCTTGCATTGGACTTGACGCATCTTCTCTAGACAGTCAGCTCCAGCAGCTCCAGAGGTATCCCCACCACAGAACCAGCCTTCTTGATCAGTTTGTTCAGCCTCTTTAAGTCTCTGGATCTGATCCTGCTGCCCCAAAAGATTGCTGTAAAGTTGAGAGTTTACACTCTCCACAACAGACCTATAGAAGGTATGCAACATTTTGGTGCAGATATTGAATGATCTCAACTTTCTACAGAAGTAGAGTCTGCTCTGTCTCTTCTTGTACATCCCTCTGTGTTACATTTCCAGTGTAGTCTCTTGTTTAGCTGAACTCCAAGGTACTTGTATTCCTCCATGACCTCTATCTCTTCGCCCAGGACACAAACCATGTTTTGTTTACTCGTGTTTCTCCTGAAATCACCAAGCATCTTGTTTGTTTTGTTTGTATTCAAGATGAGGTGATTGTTTCTGCACCATCTTCTAAACTGACTGATTAGTTCTCTGTACTGAGCTTCTTGTCCATCACTAATACACCCAACAACTGCAGAGTCATCAGAGTATTTCTGCAGATGACAGGACTCAGAGCTTTATTGGATGTCTGAGGTTTACAGAGAAATGGTGAGAGTACAATCACTTGTGGTGCTCCAGTGTTGCTGATCACCATCTCAGACAAACAACCTTTCATTTTCACAAAGTGGTCTGTTTGTTAGGTAGTCATAAATCCAGGTGGTTGTTGAGGTATCCACCTGGAAATTATGAAGTTTCTCACTTAACAGAGCAGCTGAATTTTATTAAAAGTAATTGAGAAATCAAAGAACATGATCCTCAAAGTGCTGCTTGATTGAGAGAGCAGGCTCTTTGAAGCAGGTAGATGGCATCTTCAACCCCAAACCCATTACAATAGGCAAACTGTAATGGGTCTTGAAAGTTGTTTACTTACTTATTGAAGTGAGCCAATAACAGCTTCTGAAGGACTTTCATAAAGTGACATGTTAGGGCTGTTATAAATTGGTTCAAATGGTTGGATTTTTTTACATACTGGAACAGGATGTTTTCCACAGCACAGGAACTCTTTTCTGCATCAGCCTGGCATTGAAAAGGTGCTAAAGAATCCAACATAGTTCTTCTGAGAAGATTTTCAGAAGCTGACAAAATCTGAATTTGCAGCCTTGTTCCGATTCAGTTTCTAAAGGTGCTTCTTAATCTGACTGCAGGAGACAGACAGGCTAGAGGTTGAGACAGACGAGGTCTCAGTTGATGTGGAAGGAGATGAGGTAGTGTTACAGTCCAAGACTGAGCTGCAGGTTGACAGAGTGGAGGTGTGACAGGGAAAGCTGTGGGCTTGTGGAGTGTGTGTGGTGTTTTTGGCTAGAGGGAAGGGGTGAACTAAAGCTAACCTAAAGATTTGTCCTGACTCTTTTAGGTTTAGGTATCCTAAAAGAGGCAAAGCAGAGGGTTTTATGCATTTTTTAACAGTTGCATTACATAAGTCCAACATCTTATATTGTTTCTACTCCATCACAGGACCAAGACAGAAAGACCAACATCTAATCAGACGCTAACTCACTCCTAGCAAGAATTTAGAGGGTAGCTGTCCTTTAACATGGATGAAAGCTTAGCCATCCTCCTCTTCTTTCCCACCACCTCCACTGGTGGGTCTGACAATTAAAATGTAACCACCATTCATTCACAGAATTACACATATAGCTGTAGATGCTATGACTTGGAGCACCTCTCCAGCTTTCATTAGGTCTATTTTGATAAATAAAATCAGCTGTAACACAATAACCACTACATTCTGAGCCCAACTTAATCATCTTGTAATCGTGAGAAAATTAAATTCTCATGTTATCAGGAGGCAATGAGCAAAAACTAAGTTGTTATCTCTAGCTAACAATAAAAATGGCCTCTCTCTGCTTCTGTAAATAACAAACTCATTCATATAAAAATATTAATAAAAAAATATCTCAGGCAGGGGTGGACTTGGACAAAATATCAGGCCTGGCATTTTGGGGAAGAATGACCCATACACAATCATGCACACCATAAATATTTGTGTTCTCTTATATGTGAATAAAAACCATGCAACCTGTTAAAACAGCTGAAACCATGCAGTGAGTTAGCAGGAATCAGAGAGATTAAACCTGTTAAATACTTACAAAAAATGTAATTTGTCAATAAAATAAAAATCTATACTCTAGCACATTGATAGATGTTAGAGCAGTATTTGTGTTTGATAGGAAAAGAAAACAAAATAAACAGACATAAGAAAATATGGATCAGATTAAAACTGTTTTGGGCAAATTGGAAAAACAGCATCTCTGTGTCTGCTGCTTCCCTTCTGGAGATGTTATCTCAACCAGGTTAAACTAAAGACTGAAGGGAGATTTTTTTTTCTTTGTTTTTTAAATCTAAGGATTCAATCAAGTCAACAGTGATTGGATTCTCTGATACAGAGGCAAACAGTTGCATCAGCATCAAGATATTGATAAAAATGTAAATAAATAAACAATCTTATATACTGTCCATAAACACCAACACAGGAGCTGTCTTTAACACATTTTGACCCAAAAGTATCCGACTATCAGTCCACAACCAATAACAAATAGATAAGACATAAGATAAGAAAGCTACTGACTCACCATTAATGTTGATGAATGATGGTTAAAAATAGCCTTCTCGTGTTCAGTAAGATTATTTAGTTTAAGAAGACTTAAAAGAGCTAAATTTATGATATGCTGTTGTAACCAGTTAACACAACCAGTTAATCAGTTAACACAACTAGTAAATCAGTAAATGCAATTAGTTAACCAGCTGCTGGAAACATTGACAACATCAACTAATTTAATAGGGTAAATGTAATGGGATCAACTAGCGCTGTAATAAAGCAGCTGTTTTATTGACATATTTTCATCACTTTATCATAACTTTGTTAACAGCCATCTGTTAGCATGTTCACTGCTCACTGTTAGCATGTTCCCCGCTAACTGTTAGCTTGTTAACTGCTAACTGTTGGTGTGTTCACAGCTAACTGTTGCTGTGTTAAACACTATCTGTTAGCTTGTTAACTGCTAACTGTTGGTGTGTTCACAGCTAACTGTTGCTGTGTTAAACGCTATCTGTTAGCTTGTTAACTGCTAACTGTTGGCGTGTTCACAGCTAACTGTTGCTGTGTTAAACGCTATCTGTTAGCTTGTTAACTGCTAACTGGCTTGTATGAATCAGACTTGGGTTTAATGGGTCTCTTTACCCAGAACAAAAGCTCAGTGATGTGAAAGCAGTGTAGCTTACCACAGCCTCTACCATCATCATCATCCACAGCGGCTGATGAATATCCTGTAGTGACAAATATGTCAATAATTACTGGACATTTTCTTTTTTGTTTTTTTTTTTAAATCACAGTTTCTCAGCATCTCCTCTCTGTTTTTTTCTCCTCAGTTTTCAGGCAGTTGCATCTACTGGTATAGAACCAAAAGTGGTTTAAAGTATCTGATTGGCTCAGCCTGGTGTCAGTTAAGAAAAGAACTAATGAGCCACATGTTTTATTACTGGTGGTCAGCAAAGAAAGTTCCATGCGTACTGGATGAATAAACTCCGGCACAGGGACCAGAGTGAAAGGGAGTGGTGTTTTGAAATTTCTCCAGGCTGGCCCAGTGTTAGTTGAGCCACCGATCTACTAAGTTTTATGGACCAGTCAGACTAATGAATAAACTGTGTCAGTCCATAAAACATGACAGCCTACTAGGATAGTGACCTGATGGCCAGTTCGTCCATGAATTCAGGTTGAAGAAAAGGAGTTATGTGTTTTTGTCCTCCTTAAATAGTTACTGTTATTTCTGTCAATGCCTGGCTGTTCACCAACAAGTTAGACTGACAGGCACATTTCACAGCTTCAGTGAGAAGAGATAAAAATATGTGTGGCAGAAAGTAAGGAGAATTATTATTGGACAGTGTGAAATCCAGCAAGACTGGTAAGCTGAATCCTGATCTGAAGGGCAAACTGTAATTAAAACATGAAACGTGGCGGTCTAATTTGTTGTGGAAATGCCTCTGAGGGCAGATTATAAGAGTTTCAAACGACACACAGTCACGCTTTGCTCTCTTGTGACGAAGAAAATGTGCTTCTGCAAAACTCCCTTAAATATAGAACAAGTGCAAACACAGCAGATGCACGAGTTGGAGAAAAATCACTCAGAGCAGCAGTTTATTCTCCTTATACTGATGGGGATTCATGACTGCTGTGGTCTCCAAAGGAAAAACTCCAAGAGTTTGTCTCACTTTAAAGAATAAATGGGCAAATGGGAGATGCAGCAGCAGTTTGGGCAGATGTTCTGAGAAATGCAAAAACTGGCGCCAGTGGCCAAAATAGAAAAACCCAGAAAAAGAAAATATTTTGTACTTAACTGTTAACAGTTTTGTTTGATTTCCAGGAAAATTGGTTAATTTTCTGAAACACACGAAAAACCTAAATCCATAATTTAGCAATTTGTTCCAACCTTCAAGTAAAACAACTACAAAGAATTTATTTTCAGACAGACTTTCATGTGATTCAGAAACAACACTGAAAATGTTCAGCAATAACACGTTTGACAAAAAGTTTTTACAGTCACGTTTCCTGTTAGGTTTCATCAACTTCCCTAATAAAAAGCCAAATATTTAACAGTTGATAAGAGTTTCTAAAACCTTTGTGCCATTCACATGATCAAAACTTTTTTTTTAATTGCTGTTATTTGTTGTTGCTTCACATATGAATCAAATTAAAGGGTCATCGTGTAGAACTTAACACAATGTCAACGGAGCTATTTCCTTTGAATCAGCTGTGTTGGAGCAGGGAAGCATCCAAAACATGCAGGATTGTGGCTCTTGAGTTGAAGAGTCCTGCCTTACATGATCTGTTGCATATCTGTTTGTACATCATCCCCACCTTGGCCAGCTACTCGTCAAAAATATCCACTCAACTCTTGTCGGTGGATGCCCACTTCAAATTTCTGATTACCAATAACAACTTACTTCTGTTATTGTGGATTGTGTAATGGCCTTCACTGGTAACAGATGGGACATTTTACCAGGTGTAAATAATGACTTATACAGGGGAAACTTAAAGATAATGCAGTACCCTTACACATTATATAATATATTTAGTTGTCTATCATATTAATTAGTTGGTTAAAACTAGACTAAAATTCAAATTATTCAAATGTCTAAATGATGACTAAAAGGGAATGACAAACTATAAGCAGATCAAAATAAACAAAAAGTTACATTTAGAAATGTATTACACAAGTTTATTGAAACGAGGCTCGTGCTGCATGAGTTAGAAAAAGACTCAGCATGAGTCCAGTTCAACTGATGTTTTTTTCCTGTTTGATGTGTAGAAAAGTCCACGGCACATCATATTTTTATTAAAAACTACAAGTTTAGAATTGTAAAAGTTTGGACAAATTACATGTTTCTTTCACTTCTAAAGTGGGGAATAAGTGCAGCAAACAGAAACTAAAACGAGCTTTTTTACTTTCATTTTTATAATATGAAGTAACAGCAAAAATGAAACAGTAATTGTAGTGTGTGTGAAAAGTGTGGGCTCCCTACTAAGTCATTACTTTGCTTTCCAAATCTTTCTAAAGGAAACAGAAAGGTTTTCTATTCTTTTATTTTTTCTTACATGCACAGCATGAGCTTCCCTGCTTTTTTTGTGGATAAATGAAATTCTTTAATGGAAAGAAGAGAAATTTTATCAGTTTGTTCTGCTGGAAGTACTTTGGTATTGATAATTTAATAATGTCTACACATGACAGTGAAAAAAAACATAAAGTGATAATTGCCCCTTACTATATGTGCACTTAGAGTGGAATTCAGAGACATATTTCCACTTGCACATAATAATAATCATGGCTTCAACTTTGATTTAATCCATTATTCCTTCACACCTTGGTGGTAGTTGGCACAGCTGATAGATCAGTGCCAATGGCTGTTCCATACACCACCAAACATTCATTTATTTCCATTTATACACCAGTGTTGCTGACACAGGAGGGAGGTGGTGTCTTGCCAAATGACAGTACCAGAATGACTGGGATGAAGCAGGGTCAAACCCTCAACCATCCGGTTATCAGACAGCTCTACCAGCTCTACCCCCTGAACCATCGCTGCCCCTTCATTATCAATATCTTCCCACACAGATGTGTTATCAGTATCAGAGTTAGTTGGATTTTCATCCTGCAGATGGTTAATTTATGGATATGCTTGTGTTCTGTTGACTTGCAGTAACTGTGTCAGAAGTGGATGCATGAAAGAAAAAGTGCTGTTCTGATGCATATCTTAACATTGAAAAGAACATGGTATGTTGTTTTACATATTTTTAAATCAAAAGAAATGTTGTGAGACTGTTATTACAAAAATTGCACAATTGAAATGTTTTATACCATTCACTTTATTAAATCCACCTGTTCAGTTGTCACGTAAACATGGCCAAGATGACTTACTTAGGTGCAAAGCGAGCATCAGAATGGGGAGGAAAAAAGATTATAGTGACTTTGAACGTGGCATGGTTGTTGGTCTAAATATTTCAGAAACTGCTGATCTGCTGGGATTTTCACACACAATCATCTCCAGGATTTACAGAGAATGGTCTGAAGAAGAGAAAATATCCAGTGAGCAGCAGTTGTCTGAACCAAAATGTCTGGTTGAAGTCAGAGGTCAGAGGAGAATGAGCAGACTGGTTGGAGATGATAGAAAGGCAGCAGGAAGTACGTGACTACTGGTTACCATCTCTGAACACACGTTCAGTCCCTGACCTGAAACCATGTAAGGCAGGCCGACTCACTTCCTGTCTTTTCTTTTAACTCATTTTGAGGAGTTGGCTTTTATTGCTACTTTTTAAATAAAATGTTTGAAGGTGTTTACTTTTTTGTACTATGTACAACCTTTTGGCCAACTGTAATGTCTTTTAAAGGCTCTACAAATAAAGTTGGGCTCTATTGGAAACTGGAAGCAGATGGGCTATAGCAGCAGCAACAGACCACACCAGGTGCCACTCCTGTTAGCTAAGAACTGGAAATCATCTTGTTTGGTCTGATTAGTCTCCATTTCAGCTGCAACATTCAGATGGTAGGGTCAGAACTAAAACAACATGAAAGCATGGCTCCATCCTGCTTTGTGCCAATAGTTCAGACTACTGCTGATATAATGGTGTGGGGGATATTTTCTTGGCACACTTTGGGCGAATTAGTGCCAGCATTACATGGTTTAAGCAGGACAGCCTACCTGAGTATTGTTGCTGACCATGTCCGCCCTGGTGTGGAAATGCTTAAATGAGGCTTGTAGGGGCTGTACTTTTTTTTTTTTTATCAATTGTATTTAGGACCATAAAAAAGCTCTAATGAAGATTCTTATCCAATGAATTGTTTTCTTTTAATGTGGAAAGAAAGCACCTCTCCTAACTTTCCCCTAAATGTCTGAACTTATCCCCACATGAAATTTTGCAGAGGGAGATTATTTTAGTCTTTTGTAACCTGTACGTTCAAAGGTAAGGATCATAAGATGGATTATCTGTTAAACTGACAGCCCAATATTTAGTTCCTGCTATCTTTTCGGGCATGATTAAGCCATAATCTGAGACTGTGCTTTGAAGCCTTCGGCTGTGTGAGACAAGGGAAAAAACTGGCTTTGAAAGTGTTGACAAAATGATAAAGTCACAGGACAACTTGTCGTAGATCACATTTGGGCAGGAGGTAAAAAAAAAAACAAAAACAAAAACTAAAAAGTGAACTTTATAAAAATGTGTGTTGCTTCTTCATACAAACCAAGTGTATGAAGGTCACCTTATAAAATATCCTCACACTAACAGCTGCTGCCTAAGAAAACTTGGGAAACTCTGAAATAATGACGGGGTGCTGATAAAACAAGCCCTGATTGTGCAAGAACAGTGATGATAAAGATTTATTTATATACATGAATATGTGTGTGTATGCATTAACTGCCATTTATTTATTTATTTTTGTTTTTATCTTCATGTAACAATTTCTTGTGCTGTCTTGCAAAATAGATTTAAATACAATATGTAAATAAGGCTTTGGATTTTGCATACGTGCAGAATCATTTAAAAGTTAGGACACTTATCGGAGAATTCCTCTGTACTTTATCTTTTTATTCACTGCAGAGGACAATGGATGTTCACAAAACTGGAAAATACCATGTAGTATTATACAGTGAGGGGGAAATTATTCCTCATACTACTTATTAACAACTTTGCTCACTTTTAGCTGTATGTTAATCAGCTTAATGACTTTATAAACATCAAAATGTTGCATAGTTAATATAATGAGTATATTAAGATAAGCAAGTTATTCTAGAAAATTACAGTCAATTGTTGTTCAATATCTACATCATCAGAAGCTGTTTGAAGTACCACTGCAAAGATTTTGTTGACTCTGCAGGATGAGAGTGCATCTGTACCACTGCTGTATGAAAAGAGCATCTATGATAAGTTTTAGCAGATATAAAGAGGTGGAGGAGACTAATTCTGATCAGGACTTCTCCTTTTCTGTCTCCCTCTTACTCAAGGTTAGTTAGGTTTGGGCATAAGAAATATGTTGTTAGGATTAGGAACAAAAAGTTAGGCTTAAACCATCATATCATATCATATATATATATATATATATATATATATATATATATATATATATATATATATATATGTTATATAACTATATAACTCATTAGTTACATAGAGGGAACATTTGCTGCTCATGTGTTAGCAAAGCTCTTGTGAGTTAGCCATGATAATGCACAATCCATTGCCGTACTTTTGTAAACTTTCTGTATATGCATTTGGTTGTATTCAGTAGAGTTTTAGTCACTAGACATGTTTTTTTTTTTGTTTGTTCGTCTGTTTTTTTAAATTATTGAGCACTGTATGCTGTTGCAAAGGCCGTTTGATTCCTGCTGCAGCTAACATGTTTTTAGCTGCAGTTATACATGTGAAGCTTTGTATGTTAATACTTCACCACCAGTAATCATCTTCAAAATTTTTGTGAATTTTTTCCCTAATTTCTTTGCTGTTTCTCAGCAACAAACCAGGCTGATATTGCATCATTTGAACACTTTAAACAGAAATATTTTATTAATCTCCTGAATAAAATCAAATAATTTCATTATATTATATCTATATGTTAGTGATTAATTATAGAATATTAATGATAATCATATAATTTATACTTGTATTATATTGTAATATAACTATGTACATGTATTATTTTAATAAAAATCCAACCATTCAAATTGTACTACAATTTCACCACTCTGGAAGCTAAGAGGTGCCATGTTTGAAAATCTTTATTATCTTCATGTAATGTAACAATGATTGTTTTCTTGAGTTAAATCATTAAGTTATATAACACTGTGAAAGCAGCTGTAACATGAATAATGAATCTGAGTGTCAAGCTGATGTTATGTAGTAAATTAAATACTTTGCTCAACATAATGGCTTTATTACTGTGTCTTAAAAGATGCGATGGTTATGTCCCGTCTAGTGGAGGCTGAAACGCTTCCTCACGTCTTAAACAGCAGCAAGGCACGATGGAGACATAAATAGTTAAAAAGGTTTGACACCTATAAAAGGAGTTAAGTCTCTTCAGAGTGGGCCAAGGCCATAACAACAAACAAAATGAAGCCATCTGAAAAGGGGAGACTTTGTCAACACTGCAGCATTCTTTGTGTATATTTCACCAGGAGTTTACAGGGGTGGGCTGCCACTTCTTTTCATTCCCTTTGCGCCTCTTTTTCATAAACTAGGGTGTAAGTTGTGGATTAGTGGAATTGCTGAGGTGACAAGGTGTGACTGTTTGGAAAAAGGGGGTGATTAGTGAATCATTCGTCCTCAGTCAAGGTCTTTATGAAACCCAACCACCAGAAACCAATCGCTGAAGAGTTGCTGAAGGGTGCACCATTTGCAGCCTGGCATTTGCACATTCATATTTACGTAACTGATCAACCCACACTACAGCAGTCATAACAGTTATAAAACAGAAAAGCTCTTTATTTGTTGGGTTTTACATAAAGTTAATTCATTCATTCATTTCCTGTACCACTTCATCCAGTTTAGTGTCACTGGGAAGCTGGAGCCTATCCCAGCAGTTAACAGGTAAGAGGCAGGAACACCCTGGACAGGTCGCCAGGCCATCGCAGTTTACATAAAGTTGCTGCCTGGCGATGAACAGAAAGTCACTAGAATGCCTCAACTTACTGCCATAGATTATGATCAATTTGGGCAGTTACCAAAAAATCAGATGCTAACTGCTGATTTTTTAGCTCATTTTGATCATCTAGTTATCTTGCGAAAACAAATCTTGTTATCCTGTGATAACCAGTTACATTATGAGGTTATCTTGAGAAATCAGTTTATTGACATGATGAGGAAAAAAAAAAAAAAAAAAAAAACATGAGAATGAGATTAGTGTGACATGCAATCCTGAGAACACAATATCAAATATGAAGCATTTCAGATGTGGTTTTTGGCCATGGCTGATCTTGGGTTCTGCACCTTTGTTGCAACACTATTACATTTTTGACATATAGAAGAATATACAAGTTTTCATTTGATATTGTACTGATATTGATATTGTCTTGTTAATTTTAACAAGACACTATCGAAAATATTTTGCTGTGGGTTTTGTTCTGTTTGTTCTGACACTTGATCCTACCCAATGAGCATCATTATAACAATTATAATATTGTCAATGGATCATGAGTTTATAATATGTACAATGTTTATTCCTGACTTGTTTGCCAACTTGACCTGTTCTCAAAATAATGCTGACCAAACCCTCAACTATTTTCCTTTATGTAAGCATCTTCTTGGAGCCTGGCCCAGAAACAACATGAACCTGTCAAACATGCATAAAAATCAACAACAACTGTTTGCACCTGTTGTCGCTGGTTTCTATTAATGCTGGAGAGGAAATAACAGTAAAGTTTTACAGTTACAGACGCGCCTGTGAGACCTTTTGAAGTGTGGCATAGTCCCATAATGTTCACAGTTCTTATCTTGCCATACCTGCCAAACAAAAGTTGCATTCGGCCTGAGCATGCATCCAGAGTGATGAGTGATGACTTCATGCACTCTGGACATGATACCATCTGACGTTTTAAAAACAGTTTTTACTTCAGTAGAAAGTAATCTCCTACTGATAGTTAACAGCTCACTGGCATCAGGCATTTTTCCTAAGTCACTAAAGATAGCTGCTATTAAGCCACTCCTAAAGAGAAGGACTCTAGATGCCTTTATAATGAACAACTATAGACCTGTCTCTAACCTCTCTTTTATTTCCAAGATTACTGAGAAAGTTGTATTTCACCAGCTTAATGACTTTTTAAATGAAAGTGGAAATCTCGATAAATTTCAGTCGGGCGTCCGACCTCCTCACAGCACTGAAGCAGCTCTGGTCAAAGTGTTAAATGGCATTAGGTTGAATACTGATTCTGGTCAAGTATCAGTCCTGGTTCTATTGGATCTCAGTGCTGCGTTTGACACTGTAGATCACAGAATCCTGTTGCACAGGCTGGAAAACTGGGTTGGACTATCTGGAGCGGTCCCTAACTGGTTCAGGTCCTATTTAGAAGGCCGGAGTTATTTTGTTACGATCGGCAGCTATGAATCTGAGCGAGTGGCCATGACTTGTGGAGTTCCCCAGGGGTCAGTCGTTGGACCTCTTATGTTCAACTTGTATTTGCTCCATTTGGGTCAAATATTACTGAACTATAGCATTTATTATCAAAGTTATGCTAATGATACACAACTTTATGTGTCTCTGTCACCAGATGACTGCAGTCCAATAGACTTATTGTGTCAGTGTCTGGAGCAAATAAACACCTGGATGAAGGAGAATTTTCTACAATTAAATGAAGACAAAACTGAGATTATTCTGTTTGGTAGCAAAGAGAAGAGGGTCAACACTGGCAAACATCTTGAGACTCGGGCTCTTAAAATCACAGACCAAGTTGGTGACCTTGGAGTGTTGACTCAGACCCGACTTTCAGCAGCCACATCAAAGCTGTCACTAAGACAGCTTTTTACCAGCTCAGAAACATCAACAGAATTAAAAGTTTAGTCTCCCAGAAAGACCAAGAGAAACTCATCCATGCATTCATCTCCAGTAGGCTGGATTACTGTAATGGTCTTTTAACAAGACTTCCTAAAAAGAGCTTTAAACATCTGCAGCTCATCCAAAACGCTGCTGCTAGAGTTTTAACCAGGACTAAGAGATCTGAACACATCACACCAGTTTTGAAATCTTTACACTGGCTTCCAGTCAGTCACAGAATAGATTTTAAAACCCTTCTGATTGTTTACAAATCCCAGAATGGTTTAGGCCCAGAATACATCTGTGATGTGTTCAGAGAATATAAACCTAGCAGAGCTCTTAGATCCAAAGACTCTGGTCAACTATTCCAGACCAGAGTCCAGACTAAACATGGAGAAGCAGCATTTAGCTGTTATGCTGCAAACAAGTGGAACAAACTGCCAGTGGAGATTAAACTTTCACCAAATGTAGACATTTTTAAATCCAGGTTAAAAACATTTCTTTTCTCATGAGCTTATGCATGAAATCTGCTCGGAAACTTTTTAACTTATCTTGCTTTTAATCATTTTAATGTAATTTATTATTTTATTGTGATTATGTGTTGATGCCTTTTACTATTTCTAAATATCAGTAATGCCTTTGTTTTATGTAAAGCACTTTGAATTGTCCTGTACATGAAATGTGCTATACAAATAAACTGCCTTGCCCTTGCCCTTGGGAACAGTACAGTTCCTGTTTACCACCAGTCTCCACTGACAACGAGCCAAGTCTCACCACTCACTATAAATATTTTTTTTTCACATGTGGAAAATGTTGCAATGCCATTATTCAAGATTGGAGAATGCTACAAAGAGCAGATTATTGGTGTCATGACCCTGAATATTGAATATACCCAGAAGGCCGGACTCCAGATGGCCCGGGAGGACATACGAAAGGCTGGGATGACCCACAAGAAGGACTGCAGCTGGACCACTGGGACACTGAATAGACTTGAGTCGGGTCTCGGAAAGACAACCCGGTGGACAAACAGACCAGGGCTGGGTCTCTGGAGAACAACCCAGAGGGCGAGAAGACCAGGGCCGGGTTTCTGGAGGACGACCCGGAGGGCGAGCAGACCAGGGTCAGGTCTCTGGAGGACGACCCGGAGGATGGGCAGACCAGGGCCGGGTCTCTGGAGGACGAGCAGACTTGGGCCAGGTCATGGAAGGAGGACCCGGAGGACGAGCAGACAGGAACTGGATCTCTGGAGGGCGTCCCGGATGACGGGCAGAACTAGACCGGATCTCTGGCGGACGGCCATAGGGCTGCGCAGAGTGGAGCTGGATCTCTGGCGGACGGCCAGAGGGCTGCGCAGAGAGGAACTGAATCTCTGGCGGACGGCCAGAGGGCTGCGCAGACAGGAGCTGGATCCCTGGCAGGCACGCTGACAGGAGCTGGACTTCTGGAAGGCGCGCTGACAGGAGCTGGACCTCTGGAAGGTGCACTGACAGGAACTGGACCTCTGGAAGGTGCGCTGACAGGAGCTGGATCTCAGGGACGCGTGATGGGAGCACTGACTGGAGCTCTGGAAGATACATAGATGTTAATGTGATGTTGGGCTGGCAACCAGACGGTTGCTGTATGAAGCCCAGAGTCACTGGGAGGCGCGTTGACTGGAGCTGGAGCGCAGGGAGGCGCGCTGACTGAAGCTGGAATACTGGAAGACAGGCACAATTCATTAGTTCTGGCTAGCGACCGGGAGGTCGCACAGACAGGAGCAAAGTCTCTGGCGGGCAACCAGGAGGTCGCACAGACAGGAGCAAAGTCTCTGGCAGGCGACCGGGAGGTTGCACTGACAGGAGCAAAGTCTCTGGCGGGCGACCGGGCGGCTGGATGGACGGGAGCTCTGGGAAACTTAGTAGTGTCCACCGCCAATCGAGCCTAGGTGCCAGAGGCTGCAGAGAAGCCATCTTCTCGGCAGGGTGAACCACGGACCCCAGTAGGGGAGCGCCTCTCGCCGAGACCCCCTCGGGGCCGGAATCCAAAGGACAGGGAACCAGAGACTGAAGAGGAGCGTCCCACTCGGAGACCCCCTCGGAGACTGGAGCCACTGGCGGGAGAGGAGCGTTGTTATCATTGACCTCCTTGGAGACAGGAACCAACAGACAGGGTAGAACCAGCGGCTGGAGATGAGTGTCCTGCTCGGAGACCCCCTCGGAGAGTAGAGCTACTGGCTGGAGAGGAGCGTCATCACCATTGACCTCCTCGGAGACAGGAACCAACTGAGGCTGCGTGGACCTGGGAGCTAGCATAAGACCTTGAAGTGCCAGGCTGGACCGTTGCGCTGGCATCGGAGGCTACAGAGCCAGAACAGACCGTTGCTTTGGCGTCGGAGACCGAGCCGGAGTATACCATTGCATCGGTGTTGGAAGCTGTGAAGCCGGGGAAAACCGGGGAGGAGGCTTCGGAGGCTGCAGGACCGGAGCTGACTGTGGCTGTGGCTGTGGCGTCGGACGCTGTAGAGCCGGAACTGACCGTTGCTGTGGCGTCGGACACTGTAGAGCCGGGCTGGACCGGGGAGCAGGTGTAGGAGACTGCAGGACCGGAGTTGACAGTGGCTGTGGCATCGGACGCTGTCGAGCCGGAACTGACCGTTGCTGTGGCGTCGGATGCTGTAGAGCCAGGCTGGACCGGGGACCAGGCGTAGGAGGCTGTAGAGATGGACAGGACCGAGGAGCAGGAATAGGAGGCTGTGGGACCGGAGCTAGCCGGGCAACTGAAGGCGACTCCGGGGACGTGAGCCTGGGAGCTGGAGGCGACACTGGAGATGTGAGCCTGGGAGCTGGAGGCGATACTGGAGACGTGAGCCTGGGAGCTGGAGGCGACACTGGAGACATGGATGCCGGAGCTGGTGGTGACACCCATGACGTAGAGTGTGGAGCCTTCTTGGAGCGTGAACCTTATTGGTAGCCACAATGGATACCACCCATGCCTCTGACATTAGTTCAGCCAGGGAAGGAGAGGAAAGAAGATTAGGTCTAGAATCCAACTGAGTCATCAGTTCTATTGCCACACCCAACCTGTCCTCAGGTCCAGGATACACAGCCATAGTATCTATATATCTTTTAACTATTCTGTGTACGACCTGAAAGTCCTCAGCTGATAGGAGAGCCACCGGGTCCCGCTCTGATTCTGGATCCTCCAGATGTTTCCGGGTTGTGCCGCTCACTCTGTTTTGGTCGGACCTTCTGTTACGTATGGACTCCACAGAGACAAGGGCAGGTTAACTATACTTTATTTAACTATTAGGAACATCAGGTGAAGGTCTTACGTGGACAGGACTGAAGGAGGGACAGGAGAAATGAGAACAAATTAAAATACACATTGGAGCTTCTCAGAGTTCTAGCAGCTGGGACTCTGCTGATAGAAAAGAAAAGATTGGTCCTGATAATCTGCTTCAAAACGGGTCGTAGCTGAGAATCGTAAAAATCTTCATATGTGTGAGGAAAGCTGACGACTCATGAATTGTGACCAGGCCTTAAGCTAGGTACACTCATAAAGATGTTGTTAATCTGATGAGATTTTTTTATCTGTTCGAAACCTCAATGTGAAGAAAAAAAAAATCTGGCTTTCAACAATGTTGATCATATTGTGTGTGGTGTGGTCTGATAATCTCAGCATAGAACAACCCACAATACAATGCTGTTCCGCAACCAATCTAGAATCTAGTCCTCCGAGCCAGAAACTTGTGTGATCAAATGTGATCTATCAAAAGTGAAGAAGAAGAAACAGCAACAACCGGAAAGCATAACACCCAGCATGGAAAAATATATATAAGACGAGGGAATGATGGTTGTCTTGTGACTATTGTTAACAGAAAAATTTTGAACTGAAAAAAAATAACAGACTAGCGACAGCATGAACATGGACTTTATTTACTTCCTTGCTCCCCAGTCAGCTTGTTCTCTGATTGGCTACATTCCGTTCCATGTCACCATCCACACAGTCACAAATCAGGAGTCATCTGGTTTCCACACACATGAAGATGTTTGGTCGTAAATACTAAACATGTTCAACACTTCCGATTGTCGGTCATGACACATTTCAGAGCCGATTGTCAGGATAAATTGGCTCTAAACACACCTCAGACCAAATGATAATTTTATAGGAAAATCTTATAAGATGTAAGATAACTGGGAGTTTGCCGTTCTTGGTCGGGAAGGGGCAAAATTGTGACAAAAACAGACGATAATCTTTATGTGTGTACCTAGCCTAGCCTTAGTTGTCTCTTGTGTCTATGTGAAAAATCCGGAAGGTCAACAGTTCGGCCTGTTTGGGCGCCACCGTCACTCATGGAGAAGTCACTGGGACGATTACACTATTGGACATTTATTTAGAAGTCAAAGCAACAGTAAACCAACATGGTTGCCATCCTGCAGTGGCACCATCCGCAATTGAGCCAGAACTCCAGGTGACCTCCATCTGTTTTAATGAACTGTTCATGCATGTTGACTTTGGTTGCATGAAATAACTTTTTTTTTCTCTGCTTCACACAAAATATTAACAGTGCTGTGTGCAGAAGCCATCATTGCATTCCCAGTCTATGCATTACTGGTGTAAATCAGTGTGCTTGAGTAACACCACCTAGATGTTTCCAAGCTGAACTTATGGACATAAATTTTCCATCTTTGAAGGAGCTGAATGTGATTAATAAGACAAAACAATGGAGACTGGAATAAACCTCTGTCACGTCAACATCCTTTGAACTCCTGTTTCTCCAGGTTGCATCAGCACGACGTGAAGCAGATAAATTAATCATTTTTGTTAGAATTGTCAAAAACTGTCGCAGCCTTCATGTGATGATGGTGAGACCACTTTGTGTGCACGTCTAATGCAATGATTCTGACTGATTTCTTTGTGTCTACACACAGATTGATTAAGAAAATCATCCTTGAAGCGAATCTGACTGAAGCAAAAATCCACTCAGCTGCAGAAAGAAAATATTTATGTGTAACCTGACATGTTTTCAGACTTCTTGGTGCCTGTCACTTTACATTAAAGGCAACTTATGCTTCCGCTTGGCTAAATCAATTGCAACATTGTTTCAGAACATTTTTAGTTTTTTGTGATTCTACTGCTAAAAATCACTTCAAATCAAAGTTGGTATCTGGAGAACTTTAGCAGGAACCAAATCATCAAAATCCTAAAATTATCACAAAAAAGCATTGATTTTTTTTTTCTTTTTATTATAAAATGTCTAATGTAGTGTAGTTTTCAGTTAGATCACAAATAATATGTTGGACTAGAGGCTTAATTCAAGAAATTTCTTTGGCTTATTTTGGGATTTACACAAAATTAAGACAACAAATTTGACAAGTCTGAATTTATAGAGACGGTGGGTGTGATTATGAAGTCTTGTGGAGTAATTTTGCATTTAGAGTTGGATTTACAAACACTGTGCTGGTGTGTGTGGACATATATAATGACTGGCATTGTGTCTTATACAGCTCAATAACTATATATTTAACATAAGTGAAAAATCGTGGAATAATATAAGGTATTGGGTATTGATAACTTTGTGAAAAGGATGCAAATATGAAACAAGTCATGCACATAAACTTTGTTTTTTTAAGAGTTCAGATATGTTAAATGCAATTATAGCATGGGTTAATAGATGATAACTGCATGTGTTAAAATGTAGGAAAATATGTGCTCGTCTTTACTTTAAACATTTAGATTGGACTTAAGGTTATGCATATTTATGTGGAAAGAATTTAAGATAAAAAACTAAAAAGCTCTGATTAATTACTAACATTAAAACATTTTACAGGCATTTTAAACCAAAGTGTCAATCTCAGCCTCATATATATATATATATATATATATATATATATATGTATATATATATATATATATATATATATGACCTAAGTGTGTTTACTTCAATAACAAAACAATAAAGTTTTACAAAGATTTATTATAGTGACTGAAAGATTTGAGCATGCAGCTGAAGGGTTAACAAGATTTACATAATGCATGCGTTGTGTGTTAACATTTAGTATGGAAGTTAAATGACAGTCCACTTGATTTCTAAACCACACAAACTTTCTTGAAAGCTTCCTGTTTAGCACCTGAATGACACACCTGAACATTTCCACTGAGCAGCTACTTTTTTAGCAGAAGCAGAGATGTTTTATTCATCTCAGGCCATTGCTGTCGCCTTGACATCGTCCTGGTCGTGGTGTTCTGACAGGGACAAAGTGAGGAATGGCTGGATGTCTCATTTCCTGACTTATCCTGATAAGGTTTCGTAAAAGGGTTTAAATGGCAGTGACAGGTGTCGCCCTCCAGGCTTCACTTTACATCACTCCGCTGTTAATTTTTTTGCCTGTTATCTCTCTCCTCCTATTTGTCGCTGTCTCCATTTCATTCCCTCTCTCTTCCTCTCAGACTTGTCTGTTTTTCATTTAGATAGTTTTTTTCTTCCACTGATTGTTGTTGCCTGAGGTGGTGTTGTGCTGGCAGTCGCTGTCATTCAGCAGAAAAAAATATATTTTCTCAGCTGTTTTATTTCTTTTCTTCTTCTTGCCACAAATTTCCTCCCATGCTTAAGGGATTAGATTATTTTGGTGTGACATACTCAGCTCTTTCTTTTCTTTCTGGAGGAGGAAGAGTAGCCCCAAATCTGTATGTTTCAGCCAACACTTGTACACTGTTCTGTTCACATGCTCTTTGAAAATGTTTGACAATATTGACACTGGCAGAGGGAGATTCTTAACTCCACCACCGCTTGAATCTGGAGGTAGACCGTGTAATGAAGTGTGTTACTTCATGCTCCTGTACACTGCCAAGCCAAACTGCCAGTCTGCAAATATATTTCCAGGAGTTGCAGTATTTCCTTCAGTTTCCCATAAAAATCAGCACTGTAGTCTTTCTCCATCACGTGAAAAGCAGGAAAAAAACATAAACAGATGTAAAAAGGAACATCAACTTGGATGAATGTTCATTTATGATCATAGCATGCTATTGCCATTTAACAACAAAGTTATGGAGTTGAACATAAAGTACTTTTCAAAAGTCTCAACCGAGCCATTATTTCTTTATGTTCCTCTTCCAAGCAGCCAAGTATTGTTGTAGTCGTTTAAAGTGGTATCAATCAATAGTTCTCCAGACTCTGAAGGTCTTTCAAAGTTTTTCTGTGCACACTGACAATGGTCAGGTGCAAGGACTGGACTAACAATGAGGAAAAAAAAAGTCAAAGGACTGTAATCTTTTTTTTTTTGTTTGTTTCTTTGTTTGTTGCCATGTAACACTGAGTAACACTGAGCCATGACAAGTTCAAGCATGACATAGGAATCCTTCTTGGTATCTACCAACGGGTTTGGGGGTTTCCGCCACGACAGGAACAGACAACCTTACGGCCACAGCTCCGGTTGGTCGCCTCGACAATAGAGGCATGTAACACAGCCCACTCTGAATCAATGTCCCCTGCTGCACCCAGGACATGGTTTAAGCTTTGCTGGAGATGGGAGGTGAAGCTCTTTCTGACTGGGGACTGTGCGAGACATTCCCAGAAGACAATCACAACATGCTTGGGTCTGCCAGGCCTGACAGGCATCCTCCCCCACCATCTGAGCCAACTTACCAACAGGTGGTGATCAGTTGACAGCTCTGCCCCTCTCTTCACCCAAGTGTCCAAGACATGTGGCTGCAGGTCCAATGATACTACAACTACAAATTCAATCTTCGAACTGCAGCCTGGAGTGTCCTGGTGCCAAGTGCAAATGTGGACGCTCTTATGCCTGAACATGGTGTTTTTTATGGACAATCCATGACAAGCACAGAAGTCCAATAACAAAACACCGCTCGGATTCAGATCAGGGGGGCCGTTCCTCCCATTCAAGCCCCTCCTGGTCCCACTGTCATTGCCCACGTGAGCACTGAAGTCTCCCAGCAGAACGATGAAGTCCTTGGAAGGAGTGCCCTCCAGCACCCCTTCCAAAGACTCCTAAAAGGGTGGGTACTCCTAACTGCTGTTTGGTGCATGAGCAAAAACAACGGTCAGGACCCATCCCCCCCACCTGAAGGTGGAGAGAGGCTACCATCTTGTCCACTGGGGTAAACCCCAACCTACAGGTGCCAATTCAGGGGCAATGAACATGCCCACACCTGCTTGGCACCTCTCACCAGGAGCAACTCCAGAATGAAAAAGGGTCCAGCCCCTCTCGAGGACAGTGGTTCCAGAGCCCAGGCTGTGCATCGAGGTAAGTTCAACTGTATCTAGCAGGAACCGCTCAACCACGCGCACCAGCCAAGGCTCCTTCCCCACTAGAGAGGTGATGATCCACGTCCATATAGCTAGCTTCTGTACACTGAAAAAAAAAGTTCTTTGAATTTACTTGATTTTAATGTGTACATCGGTCCCACACAATTAAAATAAGTCAGACCAACATAATTTTGCCCTTTCTTTTAAATTAATAATTTCTTGTTAAGCCAACTCATTTCAATCATGTTACATTTTTTAACAGAATCATGTTGATTTAATGTATTAAATGTTCAAAATGTAAACCTAGTTATTGTGTTATGTTAATATGATTTCATCATCTCCAGGAAACCCAATTCTTAACTGTAATCCAAACTTGATTTTAAATGCAATTATAAAAAAAAAATATTGGTTAACTTTATAGGATTTCCATTATGTCCTATGAATTCAAAAAGACTTGTTGAAGCTCACTATCAAAATTGCATTTCTAAACCAGTGATTTCATGTCAAGGTGTGCTGATGTTAAATGTTAAAACTGTCTGGCATTCACACAAAGACACAGGTGTCACCAAACAATACTGTATTCAGAATATGCTCTTGCCAATAACTGACACATTGTACAGTTGTACCCAGCATCAAATACAGGTATGGGGACATAATGACATACTACCCATAACAAGTGTCAAGGTTCAACAGGGATTGTAAAACAACAAGTTTTTAAGGGTAACAGACATGGATACAATTCTCTGTGAATCATCACAGAAACAACTTTTCCAAAAGTAGGATTTACCAAATCCTAGTCTATAGAAACATATCAGGAACATGAAGATGTATATATTTTAACAGAGTGCAAACAAAATATTTCTGTTACTTCTGGTGCTCTGACCTTTCAGTGAAGGAGTCTGTTTTTCAAGGCAAGTGCCTTGTTAGAAAGTTTATCTCCATTGAGTTCCATTATAATTTTTTGGATTACCTCAAAGGTGTAGCGGAGGTTTGGAGGATAGCTCAGGTTGAGCGCATACATGAGGCCAAATAGCATGGCCACAGCCAATGCCACATTGTCCAGATCCTGCAACACCTTGATACCTTCAAGGACAATTCCAATGTCCTCTGCCTCAGCACTTGAAGCTTCTTTCTGGATATATATCCCTACTGTAGTGTCTTCAATGGCGTCATTCAGTGACTCTTCATCCATGCCCTGTACCAAAATACAGGGGTGGACAAGGCAAGTGAGGCAAGAAAAGTAACAGTTGATAGCCATGACTCACATACACATGTATACATACCACATATTCCTGGAGCAGGTTTTCTGGATCTTCACCCATGTAGATGCAGACTCCTTTAATAATGCACTCACGGCTGGCATCTACATCGTCGCTCTAAAAATGATTTTTTTTTATTGTCATCTGAATTCAGCCCTTCCAGTACTCATAATACTACACAATTATAGGTAAAATGTAAATCAATCAAAAATTCTCAAATTTAAGGCTCACATTAGCAGAACAAGATTACTTACTTTTCACAAATTCAATAAATTATTCTTAAACTAAAAAAAAAAAGAAAAGAAAAAAAACTGACTGAAGTCCAAATAGCATTGTCAAAATTAGTTGTGACCAGCACAAATATTTACCACTTACCATTTTTACAATTACTGCTTTGAGCCTTTGTCCTACTTGACCTCCTCTTTTTTGAAACAGCCTTGAAAGGTTCTCCGAGTAGATGTCCAGCTGAGACATAAACTTGGACTGTAGTGGGACGGTGGTTATTCTTTTGAATTCAGCGTTGATCTGTGAAAATATACAAAAGAAATTAGGTTAAACTAGTCAGGAAAGAAGCCATAAAAACCTTAGACAGAAACTTGACTTAAGCCTTACCTCAATGACATCAAAGAGAGCAGGCCACCTTGCCATAAAATCTTCTACCATCGGTACATCACGGACTTATAGTGCCGTAAAAGCTCAGACCTACTTGTTACAGTTTCTATGCACCCCTTACACCTCCACATGAATGTCACTACCCAGAGATGGGGACTCGAGTTTGCGACTCGGACTCGAGTCGCACTTAAGTCGCACCTAAATTGACTTCAGACTCGACTCGGACTCGCGGCTTGGGACTCGTGAACAATCTTTATTTTCTGGGCGTAATTTCATTGGCAAAATTGAAATGTCAGAGAAGCTTAATATCATTTCCTCCTTTTGCCACATGGTAACCATGGTAACCAGATGATACAACCCCAGGTGCGCGGCTTGCAGCCCCGCGCATTGATACTTTGTTCAAATGACACTATGGCGACCGACAGAGCAGATGCTGGCGCTGCCGCAGCTGTACCGTTCATTATTACGTTTGGCTTTAAAAACTTCAAACAAGAGAACAATAAAAGAAGCGCCGACTGCAAAGTCTGCAATACAAAGATTAAAGATGCAGGGTCAACCACATCTAATTTCATCAGGCACCTAAAAACTCACCCGGACAGGTGGGTCACGTTAGCCTATATGCACGGTTAGCAAACATGTTTAGTACAGCTGCAGCTATGTTTAGCTTACCAGTTTCGTAACTGAACATTTGAATGCATCAGTGAATGTCAGTTTGCTTGTCACACTAATTTGAACGGAGCAACGTTAACGTGGCGTTTATTATCATTAGTTTATCGTTACTGGAATATTAATTGTTTTCTGGTACTTTAGTCTGTCATTTTTAGCATTCCTCTTAATATTAAGAAATAGAATACATTTTCCTTTTAAAGGAAATCATTCATTGTGTGTTTTCATTTATATTGCACTGCAGTACTCTTTTAAAGTGATCATATAACAACTAATCAGTACTGATATTTTATGAAAGTAGATGAAGGAGGGATAATAATACAGTTGATGCTTTAAATATATAAAATATAGCTGGACAGCGTTCTTATTTCTTAGTTGACCGAATAGCAGCAGATAAGAAGGTTCATTAAAAAAGAAAAGACATGGGAAATTATTTTATCGAGACTTGAGACTTGACTTGGACTCGTGACCAAAGACTTGAGACTTGATCAAGTCTTACCCCCCAAAGACTTCAGACTTGACTTGGACTTGCAAAAAATGACTTGTGAACATCTCAGTCACCACCTAAACCTGTAACACACATTAAGATGACAGTTAACCACATTTGCAGTCTTTAGCATGTGATAGCATTAATACATCTGTAACTCAAATAAAAAAGTCACAATAAGCTTATGAAGCAACAGCAGAAGGCAATATAACAGCACTTACCATTACAGATCTCTGTGAATAAGCACATAAAATGAGGGACCTATAGAGAAAAACATTATAAAAACAGAACTGAGCTTAACATGGATGCACTTAATTGAAACACATAATAAACAGATCAGTATAATGAATCCTGCTTAGTACAGTTGAGTGCTGTAAATCTTTTAAACAGTAACTCACAAGCTGTCTTAAATTGCCCACTTAGTTTTCTATACAAATGCCTCTGCAGACATGCTAATCTCTGAGTGAACCTCCAATGACTAGAAAAGCACTCGGATAGAATTTTGCTATTTATACCAATCTAATCAAGTGTTACTCTTATTTTCCTGGACATTCTGAGAAAATTTCATCAAAATCCGTCCATAACTTTTTGAGTTATGTTGCTAACACGCGCACGCGCGCGCGCGCACACACACACACACTCACACACCCCCTTACGATTGCATAACCTCCGCTGGTGGAGGTAATAACGGTCTCTTTTTAAGTAGTATATTTTGGCACCGTTATCAGTGACAGCGTCGTGTGTTGTGACAAAATACCATCACATATTCACTGGTTAAATCTAGACAAGCTAGCAAACGGTTTTGTTGCCGTTAGCAAGCAAATTAGCAAGCTAAAATGCCTGGATGATACGTTAACACTAACGCAGCGACAGGCTGTTGCATCACACGCCGTTCAAACATTGCAGCGCTGAAGAAATGTCGCGCATTTCATTGTCAACATGAATAAACTTACCGTTTCTCTAATGGGATCTTGGGATAGAGCCACTGGAGACCGCTGAATGTTCCCGCTCGACAAACAATTTCTGCTGCTGCTGCTGAAGTGAAGTTTGTTTTGGGCGCAGTTTTTGAATGCACTCCATTTCCGGTTATGACAAAACTTGATTACGTTAATTGATTCGTTCAATTGGATCACTTTCAATCAACACAAAAGAAACTAGAACGTTTAACAATCTCTACAAACACATGGGGTGTACTTGTTTGAATAATGTTCAAAGAGGAAATATGATTTTTTTGCATTGCATATACTAGCATCATTCTTGTAAATTCAAAGACCCTGTGTTCCCAGTTTTTTCAGTGTAGCCGAGGATCAGACCACCAGGGTCACCTCCTTTGGCCGCTGCCCAGCTCACACTGCATCAACTAGAGATGTGACGTTCATGAACGAATCGATTCTTTTGAACGGCTCTGGTAAATGACCAATGAGAATCGAGTCACAGTAGTGAGCCGTTCGTTTGAGATCCGTTCATTTTTATATACAAATTGCCCACGCAATGTGACATGGAAGTCTGATTTCCGACATGCTCAATTCACCTGAATGCATCGCAGAGCAGCTCTAGGGTGGAGCTAAAGGTAATGCGGGAACAACGAAGTAAACACTACGGTACAAAAGGGGATTAATTAATGAGCATTGCCAAACTCGGGGGGGGGGGGGAAGAAAACAAAAAAACAAAACAAAACAAAAAAAACTCTCCAATAAGATGCGCAAACGGAGCAGCATTTGGATGCACTTTTCTGTTGAAAGCCAAGGTAAGGCAAAGTGCAATATTTGCCAGAAAAGCCTATCTTTCAAGTCAGTCAATTTTGCGTGGAAGCTAATTGTAGCCAGCTCAGTTTTATTTGTGCCACAAAGTCTTGTTAAGTATGGGGATATGGGGCTACGGTAACCATGGAAACACAAGCCAACTTAAATATAATAACCAATATTTCAAGATAATTCCCACCAACAGAGTCTATATTAGTGGGGTGTGCCAGTTTTAATTTAAATTTTACCATATAATCACTACCACTGATTATTCCCTTTATAAATATGAGTTACCCTGCAATCTTTAAAAGAAAAAAAAAAACAAAACAAAAATGAACGAGCCAGTCTTTTGAATGGCTCTTTGGAAGGAACGGATCCTCAAGATCTGGCTCCCTTCAAAGAGCCATAAATCCCATCTCTAGCATCAACCTCTATGGCCCCTCCTGCAGGTGGTGAGCCCATGTCACCCTTTCGAGCTGAGCCCCATGGGCAATGGCCCAGTCACCAAGTCCTCACCTCCATGCCCCACCTCGAGGGCTGGCTCCAGAGGGGGGCTCCAACTACCCACATCCTGACAAGGGAAACCTAGGTCCATAGTAGTAGTTGCAGTAGAACTAACAGGGTTCAGAATTTGTTGAAGAATAAAACTGTTGAGACCAGGTATAGATTCTAAACTCTTGGTCTTATATACTATATTTCTGTTTATGTTAGCACACATCTCAATAAATTATTGCATATATTTGTTATTTTTCTAGAAATAAAGACAAAGAAACAACCAATATGAAAATTACTTAATTCAACATATAAATTAAGAAAGGAAACTGCACCTTTCACAGATAAAAACTGCAATGAGAAAATACCTAATAAAATATGAAGCTTTAAAAAGCAGTCAGGTATTCAATAAATATGAAATAAACTAGCAGAGAAAAATGTCAAGGTGGAGAAATGAGGAAACCCGTAATCTACCTTTAAGTAACACTTAAGTGAATATTTTCATCATGTATTTACATCTGTCAGCATTAACTCCATCAGTTGTTTGTCTTTACAAACCCATTCTTATATTTGTATTATGGTGCCTTAGACAACTGAGTAATCATTAATTTGCATTTCAATTTGCTGCTTGGAAATGTTGTGGCTGATAATTCAATAAAAACAGAATTTTTCCTTCAATCTTGACCACACATGACACTGAACAGTAAACAGAGACCTGTGTTACATTAGAGTAGCTCTCCTTTTCCAGTCTCTGGTCTTGTGCTTCCATCTTCTGAACTGTGTTATTTCTTCTTGTGAAAAAGCCCTAAGTAGTCCAGTTTTAAATTTTGAGTTGTGTGAACAGTTCTTGTAAAAAGGCCTGAGCTGGGCCAAGAAGTTATGAGTGCTGATTTGTTACAGTTACTAGCTGTTCACTGGTGCTAATATAGTGTTTTTGTTTTTCTTTTTTTGGTACTTTGTTTTTTTCTCTTGCCTTGGGTTCTAAAACCTATAGCACTTTAACTTTTAAGTAATCAACCATGGTCTTCAATGTTGCCACCCCCTTTTTCTCTAGCTAAGCTGGAGCGGTAACAACATGACATACTTGTTCAGTCTTTCTCTAATTGCAATGTTATAAACATTGACACTTAACATGCTAACTGAGAGTCTAAGATGTGGCTATTGGTTCTTTCTTTCTTTCTTTCTTTCTTTCTTCATTCATTCATTCATTCATTCATTCATTCATTCATTCATTCATTCATTCATTCATTCGCTGTTTCTTTTAGCAATGCACCATCAGACCTTAGGCTGAAAGTGTTGGATTGGCACTCCTGGGAATATTGGCAGCTGTCCTGGATGTTATCCTTTCTCACTGTAGAGTGATAGACTCCAAATAATTTGACCCTTCCGTGATTAAAGTTGTAGCGACAGTTACTTTTCAAAGATAATCACTCATGTTTTTCCTCCTTGCCGCTGTGTTAAAACCAAGCGGCCACCTCCACCTGTAAAATGTGAAGCCTATGTGGAAGTGCAAAAAAATTGCAGTTCACCTCTCATCTGCTAGGGGCTGACTCCAAAGCAGAGCAAATCTCCATAGACTCCCATGTTAAAAAGCCCAACTTCACGGCAGAACTCATCCATTTGGATGTTATTTAATCTTCAAATTCAACATAATTAGGGGTGTATCCTTTTGATTGATAAGTATCCAATATCCATGGAAAGAGGGCAGCACAATTGCGGTTTTTAGCCTGCTAACCGCGTGCCTTAGCTTTAGCCCACCTTTGCTTGGGGTTAGCTTGATTCGCTCTTAGCTACATCCACCCCCACCTTCACGGTCCCCCTCCCAGCTCGACCTCTTTGACCATTTTTGGATTTTCTGGGACTAACAACATGCGTGACGCTACCAAGATGGTGATGGTGGGAAGGTCTAACTAGCTTCACTTTTGCTCTTCAGAAACCTACGGTTGGCGTCACATAGGCTCTGCCAATCTCTTAAATACAGTATATGGTTAAAACACCTAAATGCTGTAGAGCAGCAACTACTAAAACCTTTGCTTTCATGTAAGTGTTCACACTGATGAGCAAATAATCAGAGCACTGATCAGCCGCATCTGGCATCTTCTTATTTTCTCAATTCCTATAAAATCAGTAAGGGTCAAAGTAGGTTTTGTTGTCTTTGCTTCTGCATTTTGGTTTAGTTTTGTTAATAAAAGGTGGCAGTGCGATGTGTTTATTAATTTGTTAATTTCAGAATGTGTATATACTACCTGTCAAAAGTTTGGACTTACCCATTGCATTTAATGGAAAAGTTTGTCCAAGTGTTTGACTGGAAGTGTAAGTATTTAATTTTCAGACTCACAAAGGACAAATTAAACTAAACCTGATTCAAGAACCTGAAAAACTTCAAATGTTGACTGCAGTTTCTTTCATTTATGACAGTGTGAAGTGAATACACCTTAAATATTCATTGACATGGCTGCATTGGTGATTGATGTAAATCTTTTGAAAATAAAATTCTAAAAACAGTTCATTAGATAATATTACCTGTTGGAGTTCTGATTCAGACAGGAGCAACATTGTCGAATAATAATAATGTATTATTGCAGTGACACAGCCAATAATCTAACATTGATCTGAATTTCAAGACACTGGCAACAGCACTGTAGTGTGTGTGGTGGCATTTTGGCCCTGACAGCGGCAACGCAGACTGACTTTAATTTCCCTTGAGGGGTCAGACCTGCGTCCTAAGACAAGCAGTCATCAGGAAACAAACTCCCATCATTACTCAAAGGATTAAACAGCTGATTCAATATTTAATCCACACTCTGTGTGTATGAGAATGGAATGAAAAGGAAATATCCATGTTTCTCTTGGGCCTTGACCTGGTTCATTTGTATCTACAGAAATATTAATAACTCAGCAGGGATGTGAAAAGGTTTTAGCAGTAAATTGATCAGTATGAAGGAAGCCTGCTGCTGTTAGCATATCAGAAAGACATATTTCACTGTAATGAGCAGTAACTGCTCGAATCAAAAGGTCAGAAAAACATTCAGCTGTTTTAAGAGAAAAAAATATCAACGGAGGGAGATGGATGCATCTTAATTTAACACCATCTCAAAGACGAGTCAACTCTTGAATAAAATCAAATGTGTTTGAATATACAGTGACCTTTTCAAAGCAGTTTCTGGGAAAATGAGTCTGCCTTTAAGTGAATACAGAAAACTCTTTTAGTATAAGACAGAAGAAACTCAAACAATAAAGATGATAATAAACATTTTAGATAGATTCCTGTTATATCTGTTATAGTTCTGATGATTTTATCTGGTATTTGTATGATGTGTTTTGGCCTTATCAGTTCACAGGGCATCACATTTCACATGCACTGGCCACCTAATTTGGTACATGTTACTGGTATAAGGTTGGACCCCCTTTTTTTCATTCAGAACTTCCTTAACCTTTGCTGGCGTTACTTAAACGAGATGATCAAAACATTTCTCAGAGATTTTGATCCACTTTGACATGATATGTACTTCACATCACATCTACTTCACAGTTGAATGTGTTGTATGTTTAGAGATGCTATTCTGCTTACCTTGGTTGGAACCAGTGGTTACTTGAGTTACTAATGCTTTTCTATCATCTATTGATTGTCCTCTCACATCAATAAGATATTTTAATCCAGACAACTACTGCTCATTGAATATTTTTCTTTTTCAGACCATTCTCTGTAAACCCTAGAGATGTAGCTATAGAAGCCAAAAGTAGTGGGCTTGCATGTTTTTTTTTTTGTTTTTTTTTCTTTTTTAACACTGTTTTCTTGTGATAACGGGACAAATTTATCTTGTTATCTCAATAAAACAAACTTTGCTTTGTTGTGATAACGGATTATTCAAATGTATAGTTACAAGGGGGCTGGAGCTGCTCCTGGTTCATCACAGAACCAACACAGAGAGACAAACATTCAATCATACTCGCAGTCACTCCTAGCGAGAATTTAGAGACTTAAATCAGCCTAACATGCATGTCTTTGGATTGTGGGAGGAAGCCAAGACAGAACCCATGCATACAGAAGGAGAACTTACAAACTCCACACATGCTCCTCCCAGACACCTACTTGTTGTAAATATCTAAGAATAAAGTCTAATAACAAAATAAGATGTATTAAGTATATGCATTTATAAATTAATAAATGTATTGTTAATTACTTTCTTTTTCAAATTGAGGTGGCATTCAATAAGTTTCACTTAATTTTTAATTTTACTTAATTTTTATTTTGTATAGCCTGATTTAAGGCAATTGTGGACTTAACTGTAAAGCTTCTGCCCTGTATCTTCTGTTTGTTTGTTCTTGGAGCACTATCTGCTTGAAAAGAAGAAAAAAAAATACATTGGATTTTACCGCGTGTGTTTGTGATTTAAATCACGGATGTCATAGAACTCCTTCACGCTTTAGATGCAGCAGTTTGGCTCTGAAGGAGCCCTGCAAGGCTGTCAGTGTTAGTGGGTGAACAGAGTTATTCTGTAGTGGGATGCCTCAGTACAGCAACAGACTCATGCTGATGCTGTGGTCCCGCCAGCGTGTTTTCCCAGGACACGCTGGAGGGACTACATCTCTCAGCTGGTCTGGGAACACCTCGGGATCCCCCCAGATGAGCTGGTGAATGTGACCAGGGAGCGGGAAGTCTGGGCTTCCCAGCTTAGGCAGTTGCCGCCACAACCCGACCCCAGAAAAGCAGAAGAAAATGGATGGCAGTTTGTTTAGCTCTGCAAAGATGTCATTATAAGGTAAATCCAAACTTTAGATACTTATGTTGCACACTTGGGAAGGATGACCCGACTCGCATGGATTTTTCTAGAGCCTTTAGTGAAACTCTGTAAGCAGACCTCATAGCACACATTTATCACCTCTGTATGGATGCGTTTCATAGTGTAACTGGTCCAGAAAGGTTTCAGTCTTGCTAACATTAACATCAAAATTCATAACCAAAATAAAATATGACTGTAACCCCCATAATTTCCCTGTGATTACATTTAAAGTTACAGTGTGTAGCTTATTTGTCTTTTTATTAGCAAAAATCAAGTGACACTTTCATAAATACTTATTTTACCAAAGTCTAATCACAATCGTATCCAAATAAAAGCATCCTAGTAGCTCAGAATGAGTTGTTAATAAATGCATAGGTGGCGGCGCACCCAACTAGAGGCTGCCATGTTGCATCGCCATCTTTGACTACAGTAGCCGAAAGGGGACAAACTTGTTAGCCTTGCGCGTTTTATCTTTGAGTCCCTGCTGTTTCGGGGGAGGGGGCGGGGGTGGTGTAAACAAGCCAAAATGACTGTGGATCATTCAGCGTGTCAGTTTACATTGAAATGGAGGACCATCCATACTCTTTGATGGAGGAATAAAATAGCCAAGAAAAGAAAAAGAAATGATAAGCGGGAGAAAATGAGAGTGTACATCAGTGGAGCATTTACCAGATGGAGGCAATTGATGAAGGAGAGGGACTTTAAAACTGGTGCGGAGGTTGCAGGCTTTTTTGCTGAATAGGTAAGTTAATTCCATCAAACAGTGAAGTTTAATTTGGCATTATGTTAGAAACAGGGCAGGGTAGTCCAGCAGCTACTTTATCCTTCCGGTTAAGTCGGATTATTTACTATTACTTGTTATATAAAATGGCAGAAACGGCTAATTTGTTAGTTAGCCTGCAGTAGAAAAGCTCCATTGCAACATTTTTTAGTTGTTGTTACTCTTCAGAGAAGTCATCCCAGTAGGCGACCGTGCGCTTCTTTTAGAAGTATTTTCTGAGAGCTTTCCCTCGTGTTTCATAATTTATTTCAGCTGGTTTGTCAATAGGGGTGGGGGTAGTGTCCTCCTACTCAGACAAAATACACCAAAGTAATACCAGTTTCTCGCTGTGATTTAATTACCAGAACTGCAAGATAATACTTATTTCTAATCAATATGTCACCCACCTCCCTTGATAAATCAGCTGAAATACATGTTGTTAAAAACAGAGTAATACTACAGCACGGGATTCCTCTTGTAGCGCCGACAGGTGCACTGCCCCTGCTTTGACTCCCTCTACCTCTCCCTTTTTCTCTCCCTCTTTTTCTCCCTTCACCAGATGATCTCTGAGTCTGCAAGTCACAAAAAATGAGTTTACAATAACATTAGCTATTAGCAGTAGCTTGGTACCAAGTATGGAGGGTATGCTTGTAACTCATTGGCATAAAAAAAAAAGAAAAAGAAAAAAAAACAGAATTATGTATTCTTCTGTACCTCATCACCTGACAGGACACTCGGACTTCACATTTATGGCCCTCCGCAGCATCCGTAGTTGTAATAACGCTCTTAAACGCTGAGGTTCCAATAGAGCACAACTTGTTTGCTTGTAATATACTAGCGCACCACTAGATGGGAGTAATTCTTACACACTGGGGTTTTAAGAACAAGCCCAACACAACACCGCACGACGATATCCACATATGGCCATTACACATGCATTAGCTCTAGCTGCTGATTTATAGCATTGCAGATAATTTACATGGCTAAACATCACAAAACAACATATATATACTCAATATGGGTCAACAGCCAACTCACATATTCCGTCGGACCTTGTGACTATTATATTACACTTGTGTCTTGCGTACTATATGCACCTTACCTGAAAGCAGACATAGCACATATTTACCACTTCTGTCTGGGTGCGTTTGTTGTGGAGTACTTTCTGACTCTGGATGCCATGGTGGGGTTTATTTTGTGGAAGCAGGTGTTGTGGAGAAATAGTCTGTTGTGGCATTTTGTAGTTTACTGTCCTTAATAACATTCTATAGTTTTGTGAAGCCATCATCTGGTTGATAACTTCTCCTCTCTCGATGCTGTACGGTGGTTTCCCCTTTAGTGTCCTCGGCGTCTTCATAGCCGTTTCTGTGATATGATGACTTCATCATATGAAGATCTTCCTCTCTGGATCATACTAGTTCATAGTAAATTACTTTAAGCTTATGATGTAACAAAAATACTTTCAAGTAAAAGAAAAGCTCCGGACATCAGCTTTATGTAAAAATGATGATGGTTTATTACAAAAAGTGACATCGTAAACAGATGTGCATCTCTGTGAGGTTTCTGAAGCCAATCGTAGAAAAACCCCCTGACTAGATGTGTAAGTCTCTCTTTTATAGTTTTCAAACAAAGAACATTCCTCAGTCCTGAATCGGCCAATCATAGATCAGATACAAGTTTACATATAGGATGTTCGTGTGTTCTTCTCCAAATTTCATGTTTATATTCTGTGCTGGGAACGTTTCTAAGTTGCAGAGTACAGTCCTTTAAGACAGACCCTTATAAGGAAACAATCTACTGTAAGTGTGTCTTACACAATGCTGTTTAGATACTCCTAGAGGCCTATAAGCCTGTCCATGCTTGTCCTAAAGCAAAGAGCAGTCTGCTTACAGCTGTAATTAAGTATAGTTCTAATCTATATATTTTAAGTAACTCTAATTATAAAATGTTGAGAATAAGATACTTCACGTTTCTTGCAGTAACTGTTACAGACAGGTTACAGATTCTTACCCTGCTCACTTTAGGGGATACTCCCTCTGGTGATGACACAGGGGAACACAGGAATGCTTGTCACTGCTAGGTCTAATGGGGAGGGGATTACAGTTTTTGAAAAAAAAATGTATTACAAAGGAACACAATTATACTACAATAAAATATAACTGGGAGTGGCTGATCATCTTCTTACACTTACCTTTATGTTTTCATGTGTTCCCTCATTTGTACAAGCCGCTCCATCAGCAACTGGTGCCATCTTGTCACTTTCATTCTTACCGGTGGTTTCTGAGGTGGATCTCTCTTGTGCTTTTTAGGTCAAATTACAGAATGATACATATTTGCTCATAGCAATATCCAAACAATTGGCAGCAGTTGGCCAATCGCAGGGAACTTGGCAGAGTCAGCAGTTTTGCAGTTTTGTGATTGGCAGAAAAGCATTAGGAGCAACAGGGTCTTCAGTGGTTTTCAAAATGTATATCTAAATCTAATCTAATATAATCAATGTATGTAAATATATATATATATATATATATATATATATATATATATGCTATAACTATAGAACTTATAACTATGTTCTATACTCATAATATCACAGATGTGAGGAAGATGTAATAAGAAATACATTTAATGTTAAACCACGAGCAAGATATATGCCCTCTTTTATCCCAGTTACCTGTTTCTTCATATCTCTCTGTTTCTTTTCTCCATTTCATGCATTCAGTAAACCCTGGTCTCCGGGCTGCAATTCTTGTAATTCTTTATATTTTTTGCCATTTGGCAAAAAAATTAATTGGCGCATTCTTGCCACCAAGTGGTCTGGAGTATGGACCAGAATGTTTTCAAGAGCTCAAGCTATCAAAGCATTAGTTTGTCTGCTACATTTTCCCAGTCCCATGCTCCCCCCTGTCATGTTGCCACGCCCCCCAGTTTGAGAACCACTGACTTGGAGGAACATGATAGGCTAGTCTCCTGTGATGCAGTGAGCCAATACAGAGGGTGGGTGCATCTTCTGCCTCCATGTATCCATTCACTACAATACTGTGAATTAATGTTAATGTTTATTTAAATTTGCAGCCCCTGATGCGCCAATCCCAGTTCTTTGCAAAGAGTGGCAAACAGATTGGTGTTAAGGGACTTTATGTTATGTGATTTACCATTTTTATTGTGGTCTCAATGACATTTTTAAGCTTTGGGTTGAGCGATTTACTCCCAGGAACTTCTCTGTGGATAATACAGTCCATGAAGTTTACGTGAGATGGAACTTTTTGGACTCTTGCTTACAGTACTCTACTGTTTCCCAGCATGGCTGCAGCAGCGTCTGTGCACACACCAATGCACTGATCCCAGGACAGCCACTCCTCTTTCAGCTTGTTGTGAAAATGTCCTTGCCTGTGCACTTCACTTTCAGCAGGGTGCAAAACAGCATGTCCTCGTTTCCATCCAAACTGTATCAGATGAAAAATAGCAGCTGTTTGAAAGATCAGTGGAGTCATCTAATTAAAAAGAGTATTCTTTTTCTTCGCCCCATCAATCAACTGACACTTGATGTCCTGTGCCATGTCTGTGATGTGCCGGGACATGGTCCCATTAGACAGCGGCACTGCTTCAGTGCCTATTCATCCCCATGCTTTATTGGACTCAAAGCAATAGCAGTAGGTTTAGGATTTCTCCAATATGGCTATTTCATCTCTGCAATTAAATATGCCACCTCATATGATGCTTTTTAAACTTTGAAATGCATTGTTGTTTGGCTGGTTATGACTTCTTTTGGTCTTGCAATTTTCTCTCTTTTCAGCAGAAACAAGCTGCAACAGAGGAATGCTTGGTTTTCAAGTGCCTTGGCATTTTTATGGGCTTTTAGCTTTCACATACAAGTACCTCAGTGCACAGTGTTGTACTTCAATGATAACGATGTCTGTGAATCCATATTGGCTTGTTTTATTGATTTGAACTGTTCAGAACTAATTCACCGGGAGGCTACACTGTGAGTTCTGTTAGGTTTACTTTGACACTGTAAAGTAACCTGTCACCCTCAAGTGATACTGTCTGTTGTTATCACCTCAGGGGTCACATCAAGAGGATTTTGAAAATCATCTTGCAACTCTCCAGGGGGTCAGGTCCCCTAATTTGGGAATCTCTGGTCTAGTGGACTCAATGCTTGATTTGGGCTGTTTAAGCTGCAAAATGGTGACCTATTCACTATGATGTAGGTAGTCAAAATCTATTGGCTAACTGGCGATAGAAACCATTATAATGAGAAGTGGCTGGAAAACCCTTCTGGGGACTACATGAACCATCTGAACATGCATGTTAGAAAGCTTCCCAGTTTTAGGGGCCTCATAGGAGCATCATGTGCCAGTTTTTTTATAAATCTAATTAATGTTCAATTCCTATCTATTAAGGTTTATTTTTTTCTTTTTCTCGTATGTGCATTTATAAGTAGGATTTACATTCTTGTCGCTTGTATAAGAAATATATTTTATATAAGGACCCACAGAGAAGATGCTGCTGAGTGTCTGAAGACTGTTTTCTTCAGTTCCCAGAAGGAAGTTCTGTCCTTGATGGAGGTGGATGTGTTTTGCAAAGCGACATGTTTGTGGACTGCTATATCCAGAGGCAAATTGTTTTGCATGAAGTAGCTATGGGAAGGAGTGTATCAGAGGGTCAAGTGTTGATGGTTTAATAATCTATCAGATGTGTGAAAAATGGCTGATTTGTCAGAGGTTAGGGAGCAGTAGCCTGAGGGGTTCAATGAAATCATTCCTCACTATGAATATTTAATCATTGCATTACTTAACTACTGTAGAAGAAAGGCACACAAGCAGTTGACATTCACTGGATTCACATATCGATCAGTATATTACACTCGCCATCCACTTTACTACCTTGCCGGTACTGTGTTGAACCCCATTTTTCCTTCAGAACTGCCTTCATTCTTGATGTCATAGATTCAAAACTTTGGTGGAAACATTCCTCAGAGATTTTGTTCCATATTGACATGACAGCATCACACAATTGCTGAAGATTTGTCGGCTGCACATCCATGATGAGAATCTCCGGTTCCACCACATCTGAAAGCTATGCTAATGGATCTGATGACTGTGGAGGCCACTGGAGTAAAGTGAACACACTGTCATGTTCTGCAAAGCAGTTGGAAATGATTTGAGATTTGTGACATGGTGCATTATCCTGCTGGAAGTAGCATCAGAAGATGAAACACTGTGGTCATGAAAGGGTGAACGTGGTTAGCAACAATACTCTGGTAGGCTGTGGAGTTTAAACCAGGCCACGTTGATACTAAGAGGCATACATTTTGGCATGAAAATACCCCCACACCACTGCATCAGCAGCCTGAACCATTGATAAATAGGATCCATGCTTTCATGTTGTTTTCACCAAATTATGATCATACCATCTGGATATAGCAGCTGAAATAGAGACTCATCAGACCGGTTGTCAGACCAAACATCTTCCATTGTCCAGTTTAGTGAGTCTGTTTTCTGTACTTAGCTAGCAGGAGTGCCACCCAGTGTGGTGATCTCCTTCTTTAAGGTCGGATATGATATTCGTTTAGGGATGGTATTTCGCATACTTTAGGCAGATCATCACACCTGTACTTAATATCTATTTATGATCTGTCCTTATGGTAAATGGGAAATAGACAGTACGTCTATAGCACTTTTCCAGCCATGGTGACCACTCAAAGCACATTCACCCATTCACACAGACATACAGCATTCACTTGCTGTATGTAGGCACACATATATCACTTTTACTGTTACATACTATCATACCCAGACAGACACACTGGAAGGCAAAGTGGGGTTCAGTGTCTTGCCCAAGGACACTTCGGCATGTATTCAGACAAAGCCTAGAATTGATTCACTAACTTTCAGGTTGGCACACAACTGCTCTTCCTCCTGAGCTAAAGCTGCAAACCAGTTTTGTTTTTGTCAACAATAACGATGACAAATTTATTTCGTTGACTAACTTTTTTTTTCATGACCATAACGAGCTAAAAATGGCTCTCTGATGACGAAAACATGACAAGACATTTGTGAGATTTTGTTGACAAGACGAGACGAAAATGTTCAAGAACTGATTGTCCGACATTAAAAATCTACGACATTTCTGAGTGCAATCCTTCAGTAAGCAATGCTGCTGCACCTTGGCCACGCCCACCACCAGACTTGTGGCGCACTCACAGACAAGCAGTTTATTCATTCATCGATAAATCATGGCGTCAGCATCGACAAAGGGGTTTGGTGGTTGGAAGCGACAAAATGATATATTTCATATTTTTACCAAGCTGGACTTGCGCAGTGCGTATTATCTGGTGCGTATTAGGGAGGGGATGAGTGGAAGACCGCCTTCAGTAAACATGCCCGTCACTTTGAGTATTGTGTCATGCCGTACGGGCTGGCCAATGCTCCTTCAGTATTTCAGAGTATGATTAATGATGTGCTCAGGGACATGCTGGGAAAGTTTGTTGTGGCTTATATTGATGACATTCTTATTTACTCCCGATCAAGCTCCCAACACATTTAGCATGTTTGCCAGGTCCTGGAGCGGTTGCTGGCCCAACGCCTCTATGTAAAAACTGAAAAGTGTGAATTTCACAAGACCACCGTCTCCTTCCTGGGCTATGTAATCGGTCCCGACGGCTTGCGGATGGATGAGGCTAAAGTCGAGGCTGTTACTTCCTGGCCGCTTCCCAAGACCGTGAAGGACCTCCAGCGATTTCTGGGGTTTGCCAATTTTTACCGCCGCTTCATCCGGGGCTTCAGCGTAGTGGCGTCTCCTCTCATGGCGTTGTTCCGTGGAAAACCCAGAACCTTGGTTTGGACACAGGCAGGCGAGGAGGCTTTTGCGGCCCTCAAACATCGTTTTACTACCGCACCAGTCCTGCATCTTCCGGACCCCGATCTGGCGTTTGTGGTGGAGGTTGACGCCAGTGACTCGGGAGTGGGGCCGTCCTCTCACAGCGCTCAGGAGAGCCGCCAAAGCTGCATCAATGTGCCTATTTTTCCAGAAAGCCCACGCCGGCAGAACGGAACTATGACGTGGGGGACCGCGAACTGCTGGCCCTGAAGATGGCTCTCGAGGCATGGCGGCATTGGCTCGAGGGGGCGCTCCATCCTTTCCAGGTCCTGACTGATCATCGCATCCTGGAATACCTCCAGTAGGCTAAGCGGATGAACCCTCATCAGGCAAGGTGGGCGTTGTTCTTTACATGCTTTACCTTTACCATCTCTTACAGACCGGGCAGCCGCAACACCAAGGCTGATGCACTATCCCGCCGAGATGGCCTGTCAGAATCAGTCCAAGATCCTACACCCATCCTGCCTGCCTCTGCCTTTCTTTACCCCATTCTGTGGGACCTGGATGCTGACATTGACAGGGAACTGAGGAGCTCTCCAGGGCCCCCCGAGTGTCCTGCCCACCGGAGGTTCGTCCCTCAGATCCAGGGAGTGTGTATCTGTGCATGAAATACTCTCCCCCATAATAATACTTACACTACCGTTCAAAAGTTTGGGGTCACTTTGCCATGGGATTCAATAGGGAAGTGACCCCAAACTTTTGAATGGTAGTGTATGGAACAAAAGATGTTAACATAATTGATATTCAGAACACCTTAAAACTGCAAAGGTTTAAAGCTTTTTCTGTGGTCAGCCCACACAGAAGAGAACCAGTTTCATTTTCAGCTATAACAGCTATTTTGTGTTTTCATTTATTACTTTTTACATTTTTATAGTATTGTTTCTTTCATTAAAACTTTGTTTTCTTGTGATGGCTTGAGTTGCTTCCTGATAAAATATTGAAATTACTGACGTTTTTTGCAGCTCTTAAGTGGACAGTTTACCACCATGAGTGGCTGTTTGTGAAATAAAGGTGCTCTTCTCACTGTGGTTTTGAAGGTGAGAGACATGCGCCGGGTAGGTGTGAAATTTATGCATTATGTATTGCAGTGAAGATTGAAGCAGTGGCCCTAAGAAGATTCTCCACTCATTTCTGCTAAAATTAACTTGTCGCTAGTGTGAGATATGGAGAGGAATCACAGGTATTTAACTGAAAAATGAATTTGAGGCCCATGTGTCTGTAGAAAACCTGCAAATACTGGCACTAAAATGCACACACCTTAACACTCTGACCTGCAAATGGGAAGTTCGCTTTGAATACAAGCAGTTCTTTAACTTCTGTGTGTAAAGTCCCAACACACAATTTCTTGTCCACATGTAAACACTGCAAGGTGAGCCTTTCTGAAAACAAGTTTAAATGGCTGAAAATGAGTGCACAGAAGTCCAAAAAGCTTACTTAAAATTCCACACTTTTAAATATTGTGCGTGCACAAGACTGGAAAGTCTTGTAGTGAAATTAATTATTAAATTAATTAATGGGAGTTGTGGTTCTGACTGCAATTTTGAATGCACGGTATCTTCTTTCTGTTAAAAACAGAAAATAATAAGATTTTGGTGGGACTGGATTTATGTCTTTTCTCGGTACAATTATCCCATCTGTGTAATCAAGCTTGTTTCTCAGCAGTATACAATTTTCCCACAGCAGGGAGAGACTTCTCAGCTCTGCTTAGATTCTTGGAGTGTCTTAATAAGTGAGAATAAAGGAAATAAAAGGCAGGAGGAGTGTGACACACACCTTCTGTCTCACATACAGTGCAGCCACTTCTTGTTTTAACCTTAACGAATGGCCAGCTTTTGTCTAAAAAGCAAGAAGAACTCTGACCTAAGGTCATATAACAAAGCTTCTGAAGGTAATCAGATGGCAGAAAGAGATGAAAGCTTGTTCCACCAAATGTTCGCTCTGTTTGCTTCGCAGTTCTTAAAGGGCAAAAAGCTCAGTTTAATATAACAGCTCCATCTGAATGTGAGTGTTTCTCCTGGGTGTTCATTATTGTGTATACAGGGAGGGAACCTGAGAACATGCTGCTAAACAAAAAGCTTCAATCTAATTCTGCCACAACAAAGTAAAGTAATTTGAAAAACATGTTTTTTTTGTCAAACAATAATCTGATTGTATCATCATTGAGCTGACCAACTGTAAGCCAACATTTCTGTGGGTAACTTTTCCTCCAGTTGCCATGGTAGTACATTTACATATGTTATCTGAGCTGCCAGTTCATACAGCTTTCCAGTCTTTGGATCTTTCTTCCTAATAGAAAGAATTACTGTAAAATAATAATTTCCTCCTGGCTCCAGCTCTGATTTAATTCTAGAGCAGTGGTGGTCACAAGGAGGGTAAAACAGCAGGAGAATTGGAATACATTTACTCCTCAGAAAAACAACCAACTTCAGGTTTGAACATATTATTCATTCATCAATGTAAATTATTAAGAGATAAGAGCTTCATAGCTTTTAAATACATGTTTAAACTGGTAACGGATAATGACAGAATATCATTGGAGGGCACTGCATAGAATAGCAGATGTTGTGGAGAGCAACATGTACGTTGGAATAAATCTTGGATATGGATTTGATCAGCTGGTCCCTAAATGCAATCGACCAAATTTATTCGAACCGGAAAACAGGCGTGGGGGAGCCTGCTTGCCCTGGCGGAACGTTTTCGGCTGGATATGTGATGGATTCCTGGGGAGCGTGGAAAGTCATGTGTCTGTCGATTCTTTCTGTTGAGGACGTGGAGGACATCTATACATTCGGTTTCATGATAACTGGGTTTCTGCTGTTTGGAGCGGGCGGTTTCCTGGCATATCGCAAAATTCGGACACTGTCGGCAGTCACTGGCAAGCTGCCGGATTTCTGTGCGGGTGTGTGCCGAGCTACGAACAATCAGGCTGTGGCGGTACAGGAGCTGAATCGTAAACTGGAGGCTATTCCAGTTCTGGATGGCAAACTGGTTGCGCTTTCTGGGCTTGTACGTGAGGTGGTCACCAACTTGGAGAAGTTGTCAGCTCGTCTGGATGGAAATTGACCCAAAATTCGGATCATTGGGAGTCGCCAGTGGGACCACTGAGAGACTTAAGGCAGACGAAACAGCTCTGGCCTGAACCAAAACAAATGCTGTTATCAAATTTGGCTCCCTGTGCTGGCCTTGAATGGCTGGCTGAAAGCTCCCTGGAATGTTTTGTTGATGGACGCTCAGTCCCCCACCCTCCCCTCACCCTCTTCACGGGCGATGGACTTCAACCTGGATCAGCCCTCAAGGATGCCCCACTATCATCAGGTGGCAGAGACTGTGAGGGAGAACTGGGGCAAAGTTCATATGCTCACTTCTACGCACACACACGCACCACACTCAAGTACACGACTACAGATACACCTCCCCGTTATTCACTGCCTTGCTGTCCTTCCACCTCCTTCCACTCCCGGGCAGTGGGTTCATTGGACGCGCTCTGAGAATGCAGCTGCGTCTGCACTTGCTGCGATGGGAGTCCCCCCCCCTCCCCCCCCCGCCACGTGTTTCTCATGTTGTGATTGTCTGAGTTATGTTTTTGTATGTACTGAGGAGTGTTTTTTTGTATCTCAATAATGGGCCCTTAGGCCCAGTGTGGAGATGCCTATTTTTTATCCTCTCAGCTACATCTTACTCCCTAATGTTCCTTTCACCTATATCTAAGACAAGGAGCGCTGTAGAAATGGCTGCTCCGTCAGTGTATGCCTGTTCTGTTTGTGTTATCATATGTTGTTTTGTCTAGTCTTGGATGGGTTGTACTGAAAACATGAATTTCCCTGCAAAGGGATTAATAAAGTATTTTTCATTCATTTTTCATTCATTTCATTTCATTCATTCATAGCGCAGGGAAATGGCACCCATAGTGTTCACAAGAAACGCAGCAACAGTCAAATACCTGCAGTGTGTAAGGCAAATCCTTACAAGTCAGTTCAGCTGCAAAAAACAAGGTCCAGGCAATTAACAGTAACATCCAGATGGTGATTAGATACCCTGCTGGAATGAAGCTGGCCCCAGCAGGAAATATAGACCACAAACATACAGGCACATCTAAAAAAATGAAATATCATAATGGTCAATATTTTTGTCACTCATTTAAAAAACTTGAAAACATATAGATTATATAGATTCATAACATTTTATAGATTATCTTGGAGGTGGAAAGTCACCATTTTGTATGACCCCGCACATCCCGATAATATACATGTGACTATAAAGCACCTGAGATATGGGTTGGACTGGCCAGATAACCATTTGTTGGTTTATTGTTGTCTTTAAATGCTCATAGGCACATAAACTATGTGCAAGTTGCTATCCTCGCATGATCGAGTGAATTGCTAAATGAAGCCTCTGCAGAGACAATCTGCTCTAAAACACTTCTTGTGGGACTGGGTTTCATGGTGTCAAAGCTCCGCGTAAGTGCTGCACTTTGCTTATAAAAGGGGTTACAGTATTCAAGCCTCAAGATGAAAGCCCAAGTTACCTATTCAAAGTCAGAGAGAAACGGTTGGACCTCAGAAAGGATTAAGCTGTAAGAAGATGACTCTGGTGGCTGCATTTATGAGTCTCAAATTAAATATCATCAAAAAGTTTTTTTTTTTTTTTTTTTTTTTTTTTTTCTTTTCCACAGAGTCCATTACAAATAAAAGATCATTAAAAAAAAAAAAAACTTTCAAAGTGCATAAAGAAGAAAGGATTTTAGTGCACTGGAATTTTTAATGATACCCTTTCCAACAGCTTGTCAACTTATCTACTCATTTACTCATTCCCTTTATTAGATTAAACTGCCAAAGTATCATTTACATAATACATGAAATGAAATGAAGTTAAAATAAATTCGGTTTACATGTAATACTCAATTGTTAGGGATGAAGGTTTCTATAGAAAGGGAAGGGGTAGTTTTTTATCTGGAGACACAAGTGGATTGATATTAGATACCAAAGTAATATGCACATGAATATTGTAGTCCAAGGTTTTGTAGTTCATCCTGAGCATTGGATCATAATAAGAGTATCACTGTTGGTAACTTCACCAATCATCAGTGTTTTTTACAGTATATCAGCACAGGATGAGATAAAGGATAAGAACCCTTCACTATCTTTGTAATCAAATACAGATGCACTCTTATCTGTGCATAACTAAAAATTTAAATACAGTACATTAAAATAAAACACACATACAGCCACATGGGCATAGATTCACTTATGAAAATTTACTGTGTTATTTTAATTCTGTTTTTAATTTTAATTGGTCTGTTATGATTATAAAATGAAGAGAATCCTAAACACATCAGAGCAAACAGGAGCTGGTATAAAGTGACCAGGAAATGAAACTCACAGTTCAGAAGCACACAGCAAAATAAATGTTGAAATTAATATCCATATCCACTGTTGTGATATGCTGACCTTTTACCTTGGCCTCTGGGTGACACTTCCTGTTGATCTGTGCAACTGATTTGTTTGTTTTATTGTTGCCGGATATTTCAGTTGTCTAATAACATGCCTGTGTGTTGTTGTGAATTAAGGTCTGCAGGTGAGCAGGGAGCTGAGCGCTGCACTCCGGCCTTTTTTTTTTTTTTGTTTGCTTACCCTCATGCAGTGTCCAGCCCCCCCAAATCCCCTCACTTCCCCCTGCAGGGACCATATCACAGCATAAATGCCTCACAAGCAGCAGTGCTGTGGTTGAGGTCACCATCAGCAAGTTTACATTCTGCTTACAACAGATTAACAGGACAAATCATTAAACTTCACCCTGCTTCTCGACTGCAGGCGGCAGCCTGCGAGCCATCTGTGGAGTTCTGCACCACTCCATCTGCTTCTGCTTGTTTATGTTACCAGACCAATGATGCTTCCTTCCGATTGGTTGAAGGCTGTACCTTAGTTTTACCTAATGGCAGGACTCGGTCAAGTCAGTTTTCACAAACAAAGAAAAATAAAAATTAAAATCTTTCAGGGTCAATTTTTTTTTTTTTTTTTTTTAGATTTCTTCATACAAACCAGCTTCCCCTGAGGATGAATAATGTATTTAAATATTATTCCTTAAAGCCTTAAATGAAACTTATTTAATTTTTTACTGCTGATTAGACTGTCAGAGTTGCAGCATAAGAAAAGTAATTAAATTATTATTTGGTGTTTGTACTGAGGTTATAAAACCATGCCAGTTCACCTCAGGATAAATTGGAGATAGTTTTCCAAGCTGGTGTGTAAGTTGCTTCGAGACTTCAAGTCAACTTTTTGACCAATTTTGAAGTGGATGCTGGTTCTGGTTCTAAAGATAAATTGTTTAGAAAAAGTTTGTATTTCCTTTAATCACCACCAATATGATACCAATACTGATATGATACTAATATAAGATACAACTTGGTTATTTTTTTTAAACCAGTTTCTGTTTTGTTTTGAATATAAATGTCCATAGTGCAGGGAGACTATCTAGTAGCTCTGTTTTCCGGGGTGTGCGGCTGAAACATTTGGGGGTGGGTGCTGGCTCATCCTGGGTTGCTATCTGGGGGGCTCTAGTCCTCCTGGGTATGGTGCGGGCCCTCTGCCTTGCGGGGGTGGACTGCCTCTGGGATTTTGGAGCCCTGGGCCCTTCGCTCTGGCCACCCTGGATGGCCGGTGCCTGGCGGGGTCAGCAACTGCTGATCTTGGCCAGCGGGGCCTGTGCCCTGTGACCACGGGGGGCTCTGGCTGGGGCCTTCCTGTGCCGGGGTGGTATTTGTGGTGGGGTGGCTTGGGATCGTGCTCCAGAATTGCTGCTGATACCCCGGGTCCCTGGGCCATCCTAGTCTGCCTCTAGCCTTCGTATAGGTGTGGTCATATTTGCAAGATCACGCTCATCCCTGATCGCCTTCTCATGCATGCTGACACAGCCACTTAGTTGTCCAGTGAGAGCTACTTTTGTTGAGGGTTTTTTTTTAATGTGTTTGTCTTTGGTACTTTGGTTGTTGTCCTGATACATCTTGTTGTTGCTGTCTTGGTTATTTTTTTACGAACTCCTGTTGATTGTCAGCTTTACTTGTAGAAGCTGTAGGAAATTCTTTGCTGTGCTTCTGTACAGGTGTAGAGGTTGGTTGTCTGGTGTTGAGTTGGATTGAAGGGTTATTGCCTTCTATCTACTATCTTTGTCTCCTCTTCCTTTTTTCTACTTTCCTTTTTACTTTTCTTCTTTTTTTTCTGGCCCCTCCGATCAGATCCAGCAAGATTACTTAAATTCCATAAATCCAAATACATAAGATAAAACAATATATTTAAATAAATATTGAAATAAAAAAGAGATTATTAAGAGGAACCTAATACCCATAAACGCCACCTTGGCTAAGCAAATTTGTTCGGCACAACACAGTAGCCAGACTATAATTCTGCTTGCTAAAATTCTGGACAGGACAAGTTAAAAAAAATTAAACTGGTGCTCCGGGTCTGCTGCTGAGGGCCCGGCCCAGGCCCTGGTCTGCCTCTGGCCTCCGTGGGGGCGGGGTCGCATTTGCATGATCTCACTCGCCGCTCTTCATCACTGATCATTCCTTGTTTCTCATGCTCTGCATGCTGACACAGTCACTGAGTTGTCTAGTGGGTCTTTAATATTAAGTGATAATTATTAAAAGGAAAGGAAAAAAAAAATTTTCCTGTGAGTTAGTATCTGGTCGCTGTTATGTCTTTTTGATTTGATTTGGTTATTATTTAAAAACTCTTAATGACTTGTTTTTTTCTGTGTGTGTGTTTCTGCTTTTGTAAAAGTTGTAGGAAGTTTTCTGGTGTGTTCATGTACAAGTGTAACAGTTTGTTGTCTGGTGATGGTGTGGATTGAAGGGACGTTTTCCTTCTGTCTGTGATCTTTTTGTCTCCTTTCTTCTTTCCCTTTTGCTCTTTTTTTGCTATTTTCCATCTTTTTCTGTCCCCTCCGGTCAGGTCCAGCAAGATTACATAGATTCCATGATTCAAAGTAAATAAATAAATAAATTAATCACATTATCAAGAGGAGCCTTACCCATAGGCCTCCCCTTGGTAGAGCAAATTTGTTCAGCACGATACAGCAACCAGATTATCATTTTGCTTGCTATGATGCTGGACAGGACAAGTTAGAAAAAAAAAAAAAAAATTAAACAAATAAAAAAAAGTAGCTAGGACGAGAGTGAAATCTTTTTACAAATAAGTAAAGAAAAAAATATAACTGTCATCATTGATAGCAAATGACAGCCAAATGCAGTTTTACAAAGAATTAGAAATCTCTATCCTCCTCAAAGTGGAGTCTTGCGGGATGAGATTTTATAATAATAACGGCTAATGCGCTAAACACCATTCAGTGGAAACACCTGCAAATCGCAATTGCACTTTGTCAAAATTTTAGAAATCCATTCATCCATCCATCCATCTTTTGGCTCTTATCCGGAGTCAGGTTGTGGGGGCAGCTGCCTAAGTAGGGACACCCAGACTGCCCTCTCCACATTCACCAGCTCATTCAGGAAGACCCCGAGGCGTTCCCAGGCCAGCTGCATGATGTAGTCCGTCCAGCATGTCCGGGGTCTTCCCCAGGGCCTCTTTCCAGTGGGAACACCTCACCAGGGAGGCATCCAGGAGGCACCCTGACCAGATTCCCGAGCCACCTCATCTGGCTCCTCTCGATGCGGTGGAGCATCGACTCTACTCTGAGCACCTTCTGGATCACCAATTTTCTCCTGCTCTCTCTAGGGGATAGTCCGGCCACCCTGTGGAGAAAACTCATTTAGGCCACTTGTATTTGTGATCTTGTTCTTTCAGTCACTTCCCACAGCTCGTGACCATAGGTGAGGGTAGGACCGCAGATCGACCGGTAAATCAAGAGCCTTGCCTATTGGCTCAGCTCCCTCTTCACCACGACAGACCCATGCAGAGTCTGCATCACTGCAGACACCACACTAATCTCCTGCTTCATCCTTCCCTCACTCGTGAACAAGACCCCAAGATACGTGAACTCCTCCACTTGGGGCAGGACCTCATTGCAGGCCCGGAGAGAGAACTCCACCATTTTACGGCTGAGGAACCTCAACAACTGAGTCCGGCACTCCATACTCCCGGAGTACCCCCCACAGGAGTCCCCTGGGGACACAATCGAACACATTCTCCAAGTCCACAAAGAACATATAGACTGGTTCAGCGAACTCACATGCCCCCGCCAAGACCCTGAAAAGAGTGTAGAGCTGGTCCACTGTTCCACGACTGGGACGAAAACACTGTTCCTCCTCAATCCAAAGTTTCGACTATTCGACAGATCCTCCTCTCAAGCACCCCTGAATAGACCTTACCAGGGAGGCTGAGGAGTGTGATCCCCCTGTAGTTGGAGCATACCGTCCAGTCTCCCTTTTTGAAGAGGGGGAACACCACCCCAGTCTGCCAGTACAGGGGAACTGTCCCCGATGTCCACGCGATGCTGCAGAGGCATGTCAGCCAAGACAGCCCTACAGCATCCAGAGCCTTAAGGAACTCTGGGCGGATGTCATCCACCCCTGGGGCCCTGCCAATGAGGAGCTTTTTAAACACCTCAGCGACCTCAGCCCTAGAAATGCCAACACCAGGGCCCCCAGACTCTGCTTCCTCATCGGAAGACGTGGTGGTCAGATTGAGAAGGTCTTCATAGTATTCCCTCCACTGCCTCACAAAGTCCCGAGTCGAGGTAAGCAGCCCCCGCATCCCCACTGTACACAGTGTTGATGGAGCACTAGTTTCCCCTCCTGCGCCGCCGGATGGTGGACCAGAATCTCCTCAAAACCATCCAGAAGTCATTCTCCATGGCTTCTCAGAACTCCTCCAATGCCCGGGTTTTTGCCTAAGCGACCGCTGAAGCTGCGTTCTGCTTAGCCTGCTGATACCCATAAGCTGCCTCTGGAGTCCCGCAGGCCAAAAAGGCCCGATAGAACTCCTTCAGCTTGATGGCATCCTTCTCTGCTGGTGTCCACCAACGAGTTCAGGGGTTACGCCACGACAGGCACCGACGACTTTGTGGCTACAGCTATGGCTGGCCGCCTCAACAATAGAGGCACTGAACACAGCCCACTCAGACTCATGTCACCCTTTCTGGCTGAGCCCAAAAGAGCCCCATGGGCAATGGCCCGGCCACCAAACGCTCACCTCCATGCTCCACCTCTTGGCCTGGCTCCAGGGGGGGACCCCAGTGACACACATCTGGGCAAGGGAAATCTGGGTCCATGATTTTTTGTCATCATAGGGGTGTCTGGTCCCTCCCATAGACACCTGTTTGCCATGGGTGACCCTACCAGGGGCATAAACCCCCCAACAACATAGCCACTGGGATCATCAAGACACGCAAACTCCTCTACTACGGTAATGTGGCGACTCAGGAAGGAGAATTTTAGAAATATTGCTTTTATTTTGCAAAAAACTGTAATGGAATTGCCACTGCAGATATGTTGATGGGAAATATGGGATTGTGCAGGTGTTGATATGCTTTGATATGGAGTTTTGTGATGCACTGTCTTGTTTTTTCTGTACCATTTAATGTCTAATGTATCATATTTTATGCAGTCTCTGCAACTTCTGCAACATTTACATTATTAAATCTTTCCTTTAACTACCTTTGTATGCAATTCTATAAATGTTAAATTTCTCCAAGAATGCATGAATATGCACATTCCTCCTTTATAAATATCGGTTTTGTGTAGAAAAGTCATCCCAGCTGCAACAGTATAAGCTTTTAATTGGATCATTATCATGAAAAAAAAGAATTCATGGTAATTGTATTAATACAACATCTACAGATAATTAAATAATGCTATCATTTAATGTATGCTTTCATCTGTTGTGCACATTTAATCCTTTTGCATAGCAAATTAATTAATTAACATGAGTCAGGAGATATAGAATTTCTAACTCTGCAACAATAGACAACCAAGAAAGAAATAGGAAGTGAGAAGCAAATAAACTAATGAGCTTTTTTAAATGACAATTGAACAGATTTTAGAACTTGCCAGAGTCGTAAGTCTAGTAGTAAATGAATCTCAAATTCTTTGCTTACGTGTCAGATCATTAGTGGAGGTCATTATAAACCAATGACACCACTTTTATACATGCAGACATCAATTTTGTTCAGTAAACAACAGAAAATTTTACACAATGTACCTTTAAAGAACCACAAAACTTAATCATCAGTGTTGACTTGTTTTGGGTTTATTCAGGTATGAAATGGGTAAATGATTTATGCTGTCTTCTTTCAAACAGTGTTAGCTGACCTACTGTAAGACCTAGGCATTTGTTGTGTCTGGGAAAATAAACTAACAGTAACTCATGGTGTACCACAGCAACATCTGCAGTATGATAAATGGGAATGTGGTTGACCAGATCAGCAGTGTATCCCCCTTTGGTGCTCACCGTTGATCACTCCCCGCAGACTGCCAACACTCCACATTTTCTCTGAATCCAGAAAAACTCACATTCTGCCAAGGTAATAATATTTCAGACATGGTTAGAGTCTCATTCTTGTCTATCATGATTTTACCTTAAAAAAAAGTCATGTTGACTTATTATATTGGCAAGCAAATGTGGGTAGGTAGCTATTTACTTGTTTGTCTTCTTTTTTTATGCATCATATGATGGAAGGCAGCTGGTATCATGGTGCAGTACCACTCAGTATTGGAGCTTTAGTTGTATACTTATTATTATTATTATTATTATTATTATTATTTCTTTTTTTTCTTTGTTTTTTTTTTTTTATGTTACATTTATCTCCATTTTTGTTACTTTGAGAGGACCAAATTATGCTCATTCACAGGTTCAAGATTACATTGCGATCAGAACACATATAGAAGGAGAAAAAGATTCGGTACAAACACCTTCAGCAACCTAAATCTGTAACAGAATTGAAACGAGAAGCCTAAAATTATTTAAATAAAATTACCAGTAAAAAAAACATAAAATAAAAGTTCACATTGAACTCAACAAGACTTTTTTTTTTTTTTTTTTTTTTTCATCTTGCCAGAAATATTTAATTGAGGGTCATGCTCGTTTTTCTGAAGATATGCCACATAACCAATCAGGTTAGCATCGTGCAAAAATGTGAGTTATTGAGATGTTTTTAAGTAAAGAAAGAAAAATACTGGCTACAGATTGAGTTTTTTAGGGGTAGACATGTTAACAATACAAAGGGAAAAAAAAGTTAACTAAGACCCCAAAATCTCTGAAAAACATAAGAGCTCTATAGAACTACTTTCACACGAAAGGAAAAGCCAATGTTTTTCCCAATTATGATCAGAAGATTCAGACCCAGGCCACTTTCATATTTAGTACTAAAGCAGAGCCATACTTGATCTTTTTGAAAGCAACTCCAGTCTGAACAATCATGTTGCCTTTCATCCAACTTCTACGTTACCGAAGTGACAGACGTCATAATTTTGCGGCAGAGGAGGCAACAAGTTGCAAGAGCAAATGCCAACAATGAACAAAACAATATATCTTGATTTTCTGGGCTCCAATTACACAACTTTAGAATTGATAAACAGATGCTAACAAGTGTAGCGTCCATTTTTATTTTTATTTGCTTTACCTTTGTTTATACAGATTTAACTCATTGAGACATAAGGTCTCATTTCCAAGAGCGATCTAATTGGAAATGTGTCCAAACATTTGACTGGTACTGTATATAACATCCTTATATTTCTTCTGTAAACACAGCGTGTTGCATGTGCATGTTGAGCAGTCCTACTCAATTCAGTCCTATAAGGGCCACAATCCAGGAAGTTTTCAACATATTCCTGCTTCAACACATCTGATTCAAATAAAATGGATCTAACAGCCTATCAATTTCTACAATGACTCATTAATTTATTTCAGATGTGTTGGAGCAGGTATACATGGAAAACTTGCTGGATTGTGGCCCTCGTAGGACTGAAATAAGAAGCCCTCTTAGAGTCTGATGGCAGTCACTTTTGATTTATAATATTGAATGACCACACAAAATAGTCTGATCTCATGAATCTGAAATGAGCAATAAGACCTGGAGTGTGAATGCATCCCAAGTGATGTTTGGGTCATGAGCCATAGTTGAATGGAGACAAGGAGGATGGATCCAAATTCAATTACATTTTTTTAATTGAACTAAATCCAAAGACAGGACTAAGAGGCAGGAGGCAGGCAAAGATAGAAACTCAGATTTATTCAAAGAAATAAAAAGTGTCACAATGCCAGGATAAACAAAATAACAAAACATAAACTAAATTAAAGCCATAACAAACAATGGACTAACCGAGAAAGCAAAGCTATAGGGCGACAAAAACAAACCTGGACTGGATGGAAGGGGATGTGGCAACAAGAAAAAGTACACCAAGGACTGAGGGAGCTCATGTCGGAGGAGTTTTTGTAATTAGCAACTAAAACCAGATGAAACAAGGGAGCAGGAAGTACAAACTAAATACAACTAAATTCATGAATGTCATAAATTTGAATTTTGCACTTGATAAAATCTGCGTATTGTTTACCTTTTAATGTCAGCTGAGACTGTTGGAATGAAAGTAAAACAAAAAACTATGAGGAGACCAAACCAAGTTATCTGTCGTTTCAACGTTGAGTTAAATCCTCATTGCTCATTGAGCTGATATTTTGGGCAGTCTGCTGTGTATATTTTTCCCCCTCAATTTATTTATAAGCAATCATGTGCAGTGTTGTTTTATTTATTACTGGAAGGTAATAAGTGCTGTCAACTTATTATATGAAGTGTTGGCTCGTTTTGGGTTCCAGTTGCGCTCTACCTCACAGTTGTTGATGACTGTTCATTAACAAAGAGGTTAATGAAGCTCGTCAGGTATTACATTTCTTGTAAAAAGAGGTTTGTGTGCTGCAGACGACTGCAGACAAAAACAAAGAAACATCATCGAGGTCATCCTGACGTCACAAAGAAACTCCACCCTGTGAAATTAGCACACAACCTTTAAAAGTATGCTAAATTAGCAAAGCTGTCTTGTTCATAAAGCCTTGAGGTAAGCATGGTAAGATGTAGTGTCCTGCCATTAGGGGGTAGGTAGAGGGGAGGAGGGTGGAGCTTTATTTAGCAGGTGCAGTTTATTACCCGTCATCAAATCCCCCTCTGAACAGGAACAGCTGAGGCTGCAGAAACAGGAGACCCAAATAAGCTCAATCAACACAACTGATAATATTTCATCTCTGGCTGTGTGTGTGTTTTTCTCTGCCACTCCCCAGACAGGACACCATTTTTCAGGCCCTTCGCTCGACGCCCATGGCGACCTCCACAGGGTCCCTTCAGGTCCCGCTGAGATGAGGCGACGAAAGGCGAACGGCTCTGTGCCTTTGGAAAACCAGGGCGCCCCTTCCGTCTGTCCGACCAGGGCACAAGATCCCAAACAACCTGCTCGGCTTCAGTGATGCCGCTGATGAGGGAGAGTTCCCATTGTTGTTCCTTTTTCTTTCTTGTTTCTTTTCCAGTCTCATTACCTATTTTCTTCCAAGAGGAGGAAGTGTGACGAGAAAATAGGAAAGAGGTGATGAGCCCAGAGCAGCAAGACACAGCAAGGACAGAAAGAAACTAAAGTGAGGTGCAGATCAGAAAAGAGAATTGTTGGTGAGGGGAGGATAAATGGTAAAGGGGAGAGTGATGCAAAAAAGGTGAAAAGAAAGCAAAAGAAAGGCAAGGAAATAACAGAGAAAGGGAAGAAGGAAAGGAAATGGGCAGAAAACCAAAGAAAGAAGAGAAGTGAAGATGAGTAATGAGGAAGAATCGGGAAAACATCAATGTTAGAAAGTAATAAAGGACTAAAGGAAACTGGAGGAAACATGAAGCCAGAGGAGGTCAGAAAATGAGGATGTAGGGAGTAAGAGGAAGAATAAAAGCTTCATCTGCAGTTTTACTGTTAAATGTTTAGCAGTGAACTCTCTCACCTGCAAACTAATCACTTTAACTGAAAGACAGTTAAATATATAAATTTTCTATGAATATCTACTTGTTAGAGTAAATTTCATTAAACAAAGAAACAAGCAAGAACATAAAAAACATATTTATAACTTGGTTCTTCTGAAAGACTGGCATGATAAGAGGCAGGATGAAGGAACTTTTAAATTAACATTCAAATTCAGAAGTAAAAATTCATTTCAAATTTGTGGGAGACAGAAATATAGAAGGATACCCTTGAAGCTTTCAGTGCCCAAGGGCATCCCTCCATTTGCCTGGCTGGTAATCCAGCCTGCTTTCCAACCTGTGGACTCTTGTCACATGTGTCACCTTCTCTTCTCTGATCAGCCTTTCTCTGTCTTTTATCCGCCCAGAAAGTGACAGGACTGTAAGCCCCCACAGACCCCGTTAGTGTCCGTATGCAGAAGTCCTGGAAACCCATTCATGCTCTCACAGTTCAGTGCGGTGCAGGTTACAGCATGAGGTTGCAGCACAGAATGGTCTGTTACATTTCCATTTTACAGTCTGATGGGTTTAACTCTCACACTTCACAAGAAGCTTAAATTTAGGATCAGCAAGCAGCTGTAACATGAACCAGGACACGGGTGATCAGCAGGGAACAATATTACTGTCACACCACATGTTAAAGAGTAATTACACGTCAGGCTTTATTTTAGTCACTTCTCATTCATAATAATAATTCTCTACTCACTGTGATTAGGGTTCTGGATACTCTGTGGTCAGATTGTTAGCCAAGACTCAGCAGTTATGTTGTCAGACACATTCTGATAATATTCCCTGACCTGCCCTACACTGTGTTAAGTGGTGGTAGCTTTTTCTCCACATAGTTAATCGGAAACCTAGACTTTTTTTTTTTTAATTTTAAATAGAAAACGGACTGGTTTACAGGCACTAATAATACGAAACTGACAAGGAACATAATACAACATGATAAACTGCTGTGTTTAAGTGGGTTTGGATGCAACTTACTGTTGGAAAACAGAGAATTTTGTGATTCAGTTAATCAAAAATAGCTGAATAAATCACCAACAAGCAGAAAATCACAGCGCTCTGTCAACTCAAGTCTGTCCCTTCTTTTTAACTCATTGAGGCCATTTCAACAAAAACAGTCTTTTTAAAATGGCAAAAGTTCAAAGAATCCAAAAAAAAAAAAAATGTAGAGCTAATAAAACTTTTCTTGCATTATTTTATGAATGAATGAATGAAAGAATGAATGAATGAATTTAGGTGGGTCACTTTGGACAAACAGCTTCCAACAATTAAATGGATTTTCTATGTTTTTCTACTCAGATTTTCTAATATCAACCTGTTTATGCCAAAAATCTAGATGTTGACCAGCAGCCTGAACATCTTCAGAGCCAAAAAGAATGCAAAAATCTCTCAAATCGATGTGTAACGGTCACATTATGTCTTCTTTCTTTGGCTGTTTTGTTCTTATTTGTTGTCATTTTCCCTTTGAAAGATTGTGTTATACTGTGATGGTTTTGTGTACTGGAAATTGCTTTCCTTGTCATCATTTTGAATTACTTTGAAGTCATTTTACATATCTTTGCAGATATCTTACATCTATTTTGTGATTTATTTTGTGCTGTGCTGTTTTAGTCTATTTAAGAAAATCTTCCAGGCAGAGATGCACACTGGCTGTGGTAGCTGCCTAATGCTCATGTTAGTTGTTCTACAAAGCTAAATAAGTTAGCAGTATCCCTCACTTTTAGCCTTTGACAAACGTAGGCTGTATATATATACAGCCTACGTTTGTCAAAGGCTAAAAGTGAGGGATACTGCTAACTTATTTATATATATGTAAGGGCTAATGCCCAACGAGGTGGCCATTATCATAAATTAATGGACGACGCGGAGGCGTGAACCGTCCGCAAAACTAAACTATGGGCTAAACTGACATGGGTTTAGAATAGGTAGATAGGTAGGGATGGTAAGGACATGTCCCTACCGCTCTCCAGCAAATCCTGAGTTGTTCCTGCTATTGTCTGTACTCTAGTTGCAACAAGCAATAATTGCTATAAGTCAAACCTTATTACCTATTTCAACTGATGAAATTGTTTCTGCTCTTTCATTTCTTGCAAAGAAATGTCTGTCACTGCATTGTCTGCATTGTCTGTCACTGTCGTTGCTCTCTGTGTTGCAAAAGCTAGCGATTCTGGCTGGTAGTGCTAGCTAGTGCCAGAGAATGATGCAAATGGTAGTTGTGTCTACAATCAGAAGGTCAGGAGCAAATATATAGAATGGTGGATATCAGAAGTCATTTTAGAGTCAGTCAACATACACTTTTAAGTCACAAAGAAAATATTTTCTTAATTGCCACTGAATCATTAGGAATGGTGATAACAACAGTCAACAAACAAAAAACCAGCTTCTCTAGCATGCATCAATGAGCTATTTGTCAGGTGACCAAATTAAAGCTGGCAGGTAGTTCATACAGAATGGATGCTGAAGCAAGAGGAAAGACAGGAGAGCTAAAATGCTCAGATTTGTGACTTGGACTAAATAATTCAAATTTGATAAAAATCACATTTCTGAAAAATTGACCATATTGTCATTTATGATGCTGCTAATTGCTTAAACAGGTGTTTCCAGAGAATTTACATCCTTTAAGGAGGATGTAAAAGTTAAAATTAAACCAGGTGTAGACTTTCACAAGGTTTTCAGCCTTATCTTCCTTTATCAATAAAATATGTCAGCTTTTGTGCAATAGAATGCATCAATGCTTAAACAAACAAGATAATAGAATATATATCAAAGAACAAAACACTCAAACAAGTGAAGTGAGACACAATTAGCTATAAGACAGTTTATTACAACCAACAAGCCCTGATCAGAAGATCTGAGTTTTGCTACTATGACAGCAGGGTCATATTGTAGCAGGTAAAGAGTCATATGAGACCACCTGGATGTCTTTGTTAGTAGAATGGAAGCTGCATTCTGGATGCATCACTCAGATATGTGAAAAATGAAATTTTATTGAAGGCATAAATACTATCCAGGAACAAATAGCATTAGATATTTAATTTAGTTGATAGAACAGTTAATTATTTCCTAAAATCTGCCTGGCTGAATAAAGATGAAACAAATAAAAGGAGGCATTTTTTTTTAAATGTTTACCTTTACTGGGCTCTGATCCAACATGGGAGCAGATTTCCTTCACCTGATAAAGATGCATTCATGGTCCACGCCTACATGAGTTCAACAACACAGGTTTCATTCCCACCCATCAGAAACAGCTCATCTAAAAAGTTCAGATCAAGCTGTTAACTTTCTAATAGGCCTTATGAAGCTCCTTAAATGCAGCCTTTTGGCAGCACACAGTCCTGTTGTTATTGTTTCATTCATGTTCCTCTGAAGCAAAGTCTTCCTTCAGTTTCACCTTGGAGAATTCCCAAAACATCGCTCACTTTGTTTGTCAGATCACCGAGCCTGCTTTCTGTTTTCTTCTCTTTCTATGATTGAATTATATTTTGCAGAGTACTAGAGGCAAAGGAATTTTTATTCGTATCAGTACACGAGAGAACACAAAAGCAGCCATTGTTGGTAGTCAAATGGGAATGTTAAGTAGAAGCTGGCAGAGCCGCCTTTTATCTTGGGTATTTACAACTCTGTCACAACCAGCAGGATTTTTTTTCCTTTCTTCTTCTTCTTCTTCTCTCTCTTTTTTTTTTTTAACCCTGCCTGGATGCACCAGCTTTCATCTCTTGGTGCTCTTAAGTGAACGGCCTGCTGTTTGTGGAGGGAGAAGCTGAATCAAAGCCAATGATTAGAACAGAATATTTGCAGAGGTTTTCAGGGTAGGAAAAAGAAAAAAAAAAAAAAAAAAAAAAGAAACATAAAAAGAATAAGAAATTGAAGGAGAAAGTTAAATTTACCATCTCCAAAATGTTGTTGACTCTGTGCTCATTGCAGGAGCTGTGGCCTCTAGCAGCTCCTTCTCATCAACATGCAAAATAATCCTCTTTGTTCAGAGACACACAATTGTTGCTTTTTATAAAAAGACACCAGTCTTTTACAATATTTTGTTCTCCTAATATCTGCAAGATGCCTTGAGCGGTGGTGTTATCCGTGTTTCTTCTCAGCCGTAACAGCTCTGCACGTCCTGATATTTCCATGCATCGCCTGCAGCAGGAATTAAGCTTCAGTTTCTCCCACTTTTCTGACCTGTCCAACTCAAGGCCTTGCACCTCTTTTTCTCTTAGATTTTGCTGTGGTTTTCACAACAAAATGCAGCAGCTTGGTGCAGATTACGTTCAGTTCAGCATGTGCTGTGTGTGTCTTGTTCCTGAAGATAACATGGAATTACATGGTTAAGTTATCTAGCCAGCGTGAAGGGGGAGAACCTGAGGGGAGCTTTAAGTGAAAGTCAAGTGGGAGAACAGGGCTTTAATATAGGCTACTGGAGGTCGAAGGGGGAGCAAGTGGAGCGGAAGGTCAAAGATTTTTTGAGCTGTGTGTGTGAGGCTAATGTAAAGAGGCTGGAAGCAAGAGGAAAAAGAAGACGGTGAAGTAGAGCTCCCCTTGCCGGTGAACACCGCTCTACCCCCCTTGATGCTAATCCTCTGAAAGCTGTTTTCTAGCGAGGATTAGTGCCAGCGAGAACAAGGCTTAGAGCTCTCCTCTGAGTCGAGATGAGAAATCGAATACAGGTGCTTGTCGGGGGCTGAGCCCAATGACTTTTCTGTGTGCAATATCATACAGCGGGGAAAGCTCTCGCTACACCAGCTGCTATTACATCCTACAGTGTGATATTGTTGGAATTCAGGCCAATGCTGACTCGTACAGAACAGAGAAAAGAAGTCTCTGAAGCTCAGTGGATCCTATAACCCAGAAATTTCAACCTCCCCTACATGTACAAAGTCAGGTTGTTCTGTATTTTCTAAAAGGATGAATGCAAAGGTTATTAGCATCAAACCCATATTAGCTCAAGTTTTTTTCACTTAAAAGTGAAAAAATTTACACTCTTTTAATTACAAAAATACAATCTCTGTTCATCAAAGAGTTCAGAATGATTTATTCTAGAAAAATCAATTACATTAATTAGAAGCATAATCTATTGTTTTTGGTCGTTTGTCTAATGAGATAGATGAAGTTGTTTTTTTTTGTTTTATTTTTTTTTTTACCGTATTAAACATTTTCTTGAATCTGCTTCACTCTAATGGTGTTAGACTTGCTCTGTAAGTAGGCCCAGTGCATACAAATACTGTAAATCCTCATTTATGGGCTGTGTTTGCTGCAGATGTAGAGATTTTAGTCCCTGCTGCTCTTTTTCTTGGCCTTTTATTCTGCCTTATCAGGCATAGAGTCATCTTTTATGCTGCAGAAGGGCCCCTCCTTCATCAAACCTAACAGCAAGAACCAGCAGCGACTAAAGGGCCCCCTGCTGGGTCTCCAATGCAAACAAATGGACCACAAAGACCACATCCAAACTTACTATAACTGCAGCACAGAAGGAGGCAGTAGTCAATTCATGACCAGACCTCACAATGACTGCATGTCCCCCGAGGCTTCAGCTCACTACCAGTGGCAGGGGTGACAAATTACATAGTAACAGGTTGAAGTAGTCAGGTTACTTTTCTGTGGTAACTAATAATGCAACTAAGTAATTCATTATGTTATCTAAATTTCAGATAAGCTTTCTGCTCAGCTAAAACTGCTGCCCACAGGGAACTTAATAAGCATGCTGCTGGTTATGTGCTGAAGAAGATGCTCTCAAAAACTGAATCACTATATTTCTGTAACATTATATAAGTATAACCCCAAGAGGTTCTTTATGCATTGAGTCCTATCTGCTTGATTTAATGTTTTGTTGTGAACAGACTTGTTGAAGTCCTGCAAAGGGTCACTTATTCTATTTCTCTACACAGCTTCACACTGTCCCAATCAATGGTGTTGGTGTAAGAAGAGGAAAGACTCAGATGTGCGACTATGATGTTAAACTTAGGTTTTTATCTATAGAAAAAACATAAAAAAAAACACTTCTGAGACAGGAACTAAAAAAAAAAAGAAAAAAAACTGCATAAACTAAAGCAAAAACATAAATAACTAGCAAACTGACTGACTAGGGAGAAATTGTGACTAAACTGAAGACAGGAACTATAACAAACCAGAAATGAAGGAAACCAGGCAGAGGTGAAAATTAGAAACTGATGACAAACAAGGAGCAGTCGTGGCAGTTGGCAGCTGAGAACCAGGTGCAACATGGGAGAAGGAAATAAACATGGCCAAATACACCAGAAAATAAACTCTGAAATAAAATACAAAGCAAGACTAACAATTAAACAAAGACAAACAATAACAGAACCAACAAGACCTGAACCTCACAGACCAGACATCACTACCTCTGGACCTCAAGGGCCACTCTCCTCAAGGTTTTAGAGGCTTCCCAATTCCAGCCAACCTGATTCAAATGAAATGTGTCTCCAACAGCTTCTGGACAAGTTCTGCACATGCCTGTTAATGACCTATTTATTTGAGTTGGGTGTGTTGCAGACACACGGCTCACAGACCACGAGGTACATAGTTTGATACTTTGGATGATGTAGGGCTGTCTTGGCTGACATGACTCTAGAGCATCACGTGGACATCGGGGGCAGTTCTGCTGGACTGGCAGACTGGGCTGGTGGTCCCCCTCCTCAAAAAGGGGGACCGGAGGGTGTGCCCCACCTACTGGGGGATCACACTCCTCAGCCTCCCTGGTAAGGTCTACTTAGGGGTCATGGAGAGGAGGATCAGTCAGATAGTCGAACCTCGGATTGAGGAGGGGTAGTGAGGTTGTCATCCTGCTCTACACCCTCTTCACGGTCTAGGAGGGGGCATGGTGTTACGACCCCTTTTAAAAATCTAGGAAAATTTGGGGTCAATAACAAAACAAACCAGACCAACTTAAATATATTTAACAATTTATTACCACCCCAGGTTTTTAACAAAAGAACTTCAATAATAAATCAACAAAAGGTGTCCTATATCAGGTAATATCTTGTCTGGTACAAAAAGAAAACAATTAACAAAAGGTGTCCTCACTATGAGGGAACAATTAACAATTATCAATTAACTAATTAAATCTAGAGAAATAAACAAATTAAAACACAGTCTTACACTTAGTCTTATCGTTACAAATTAAAGCTTTCTGTTCAAACCAAAAATCCACTATTAACTACTTCTAATAAAGTAAACCAAAAATCCTATACAAACTCAACACAAATGGCTACTCACAGAAGATGAGAGCGTCTCTTCTCAATTAACAAACACAAAAAGCACAATCATGCACCAACTACAGGGAATTTACTAAATGCTCTTAACCACAAAGTTACTCTTACAGTGTGTGTGTGTGTGTGTGTGGGAGGTGTGAAGGTGGAGGATGGTGTATGTGTGGGAGGATGAGTGGTGGAGGGATGATGTGTGTGTGGGAGGATGGGGTAGGTGTGGGAGAGTGTATGGTGGAAGGATGGTGAGTGTGTGGGAGGATGGATGGTGGAAGGATGGTGTGTGTGTGGAAGGATGGATGGTGGAAGGATGGTGTGTGTGTGTGGGAGGACAGAGTATGTGAGGGTTGGATGGTGTATGTGTGGGAGGATGAATGGAGGAGTGGAAGGAGAGTGTGTGTGTTTGTGTGTGTTGGTCTGGGGGGGGGGGCAGGACTGGTTCTCGGGGTGTGCGGCTGGGCGCTGGGGTGTGGGGCTGGCCTCTGGCGGTGGCCGTCTGGGCGGGCCGGGTCCCCCCGGGTGGCGTGCTGGCCCTTGGCCTGTGGGGGTGGGGGGTGTCCCTGGGCCCGGGCCCTCTGCCCCGTCTGTCCCGGGCGGCCGGTGCCCGGGGGGGTCGGGGACTGCTGGCCTCGGCCTGCCGGGGCCGGTGCCCTGTGTCCGCAGGGCGGCTCCTGCTGGGGTCTCCTGCTGCTGCCTTCCTGGGCGGGCGAGTGGTCGTCTCTGTGGACCGGTCGGGATCTGTAGCCTACGGGGGGGCTGGTGGCCTGGGTCTCGGGACCGCTGGCCTGACTCTGGCCTCTGTTCAAGTGAGGTGGCATCTGCATGATCACTCTGCATGGTCACTCCTTCCTGAACGTCTCCACACAGTCTTTGCGTCGCCGTGTGGCCGAGTTCTCCAGCATATCCACACAGGTTTCTCTGCGCGTGTTCTTGAATACAGCAGTTTCACTTATATCTATTATCATATTTTTTTTTCTTTTTTTTTTATTATTATTATTATTACTCCTACTCTTATTATTATTACTACTACTATTATTATTATTACTATTATTGTGATTATTATTATTGTTACTATTATCAACTAGTTGTGTAATGACCTACTGGCCAGGATGATCTTAGCTATATATGTTGCAAGTAGTATGGATTACATGGTTTTCTGTATAATGTTTTAAGTCCCCACCCGCACTCCCCACACCCTTTCTGTCCCTCTCTCTCCCCTCCCTCTTCTCTCTACTTTCTTTTCTATCTCTCTCTCTCTCTGTCCCCTCCGGTCGAGTCCAGCATTAAGAGTCTGATTTAATAAAGTTTTTCATGTCATCAAGAGGGACTTTATACATGTAGTATAAATCCCTGCTTGATAGAGTAAAATTGCCTAGCACCAGACAGCAGCCAGACAATCATTCTGTTTGCAACGATGCTGGACAAGACAGGTTAAAAAAAAAAAAAAAAGTTACTCTTACAGACCAGCGTCTCGACCACAATCCCAAGTTGGCAAACTGAGCACCTAATGTATCACAGCAGCTTCGAGTGTTGGCTTCTTCCTCCTTTTTAAAGATCCGGAGTGCTGCTGATTGGTCCTTGGGTAGGAAGTGTGGAACAACAACCATCCAACACAGAAGTGTAGGGGTGGGTCCCACCAAAGATAAGGCTGAACAGGCAGCGACCAATCCGAGAGGAGATGGATGAGGAGGGAGGTCACAGTCTGATCCGCAACCGATCGCAGGGATGCAGTCTAGCAGCAACAAGTAAATAACACAATCCCAAGTCAAAGACCTGGGGATGTGACACAAGGGAATTTGCTCAACCAGTCTACATGTGCTTTGTGGACTTGAAGAAGGGGGGGTTGGGAGTATGGAGTGCCGGACCCCGCTTGTACAAGATGTCCGGTCCCTGTATGAACGGTGCCAGAACTTGGTCCGCATTGCCGGCAGTAAATCAGATTCATTTCCAGTGAGGGTTGGACTCCGGGTGGGGGGGGGCTCTCCATGCCCCACTGGAAGGAGACCCCGAGATGGACTACATTTCTTGGCTGGCCTGGGAACGCCTCAGGATACCCTCGGTTGAGCTGTCAAATCTGGAAAGGGAGTGGGAAGTCTGGACTTCCCTTCTTAGGCAGCTGCTGCCACGACCCAACCCCGGAGAAGCTGAAGAAAATGGATGCATGGAAATTCCTTTAAGTTTAACATCATCTAAATGTCTGTGTTGCATGCCTTTGACTGGTTCAGACAAGCTTTCACACAAAACAGGAAACAAATAAAATGAAATAAAATGCAAACCAAGAGTGAAACACAAAAATTACATGCAAGTCAACCTATCATGGACATTCCAATCTTTACAAAGTTTTAGGCTCCTTAGATGAGCAGATCTAAGCACATTATGCAATACCATCAGAGAGGAAGAAAATCTGGATCTGCAGCAGGACAACAAGCTCATGAATGAATCCTGCAGAGGCTGTTGTGGTCCCCGTAGAGCCCTGATCTCAACTTCAAGGAGGCGTGGGAACAGGTGAATACAGACACTAAGACAGACTGATTCACAGAAGAACGAGCTCCTCAAGAAACTGGGAGACAGCTGCCTGCCAAGTCCTTTGAAAAACTGCATCCAAGAACAGGGAAGCAGATTCTGAGAAAGTTTGTGTGAAGCAGTAATAAATGCAATGGCCACTTTATTAGGTACACCTGTTCAACTCCTCGTTAATGCAAAAAGCTACACACTTTGGGCCGGTTAGTATTAACTGAGCACAGTTTAACCACCACAGTCTACTCGAGTATTGTTGCTGACCATGTCCATACCTTTATGACCACAGTCTACCATCTTCTGATGGCTACTTCCAGGAGGATAATGCACCATGTCACAAAGCTCAAATCCTCTCCAAATGATCTTAATTTAACATGATACTGTACTCCAATGTCCTCAACAGTCACCAGATCTCATTCCAATATATAACCCGGGAACTAGACACAATAACTGGACTTCTTTTGCAGCATAATGTTGTCAGTGACAACCAACATGGTTTACTAAGTTCTGCCCTTCATCGGCTGTGGCAGGAACTAGTGGTAACAGGTTTTCTTTACCAGACTCTGCTGGAATGTGGCAGAACAATAAAAGAAATAAGAATAAAAAAAGGAACAAGAGAAAATATGGCAGTGTGCTCTGGACATTCAGACGAGAATATATTAAAAATTGCAATTAAATCACAATCAATCCAAAGCCCATAAACTGGCAGAAATGTTAAATGTTTAACTTTGCACACACTCACATGTCACAGCAGTTCTTTTCAACGTTAGACACTGGAAATTACACACACAGTGGTTCTTGCTATTACTTTTAGACGACATGGCGGTCGCCAGTGCCACATGGAAGCTGTCTGCATAATACATTTAACAATACACCATCTCATTAAAATACAGACAGGAAACATGTAACTCCCACTTTACATTCTAACAAAAGTTGTGTATATTTACCTTTTCATATAGATCAGTCTCTATTAAAACTGTTTCTTAATTAGCATCCTCTATGCATCTACAGCCAGGTCAGACGTAAAACAGGAAGAAGGCCTGAAATGTCTAGCAAAGTGTCAGTGGAAAGGTATCAGTGTCTATGACACTGCCATCTGGTGGCCAAAATTTGCAAATTGGCACAACTTAATACAAGCAAAAGTCAACAAAACAATACAAACTGCAACAGAAAACAAATCACAAGCCACAAACATCATAGAATAAAATAAGCAACACTTTTAGCAATTTTAAAAGACCTTAAAGGGGGCATTTTATATGCCTAAATGAAAAAGTATATTAATGGTTTATCACCTGTCTACAAATAACAAAATCTCTGAGGAATGTTTCCAACAAATTGTTGAATCTATCGTACCGAGAATTAAAACAGCTCTGAAGGCAAATAGGGGTTCAAATTGGTATTAGCACGGTGGACCTAATAAGTGACTGGTGAATAGATGAGTTTTAGAGATGAACTTACAATGTTGACATTAACAGTATCCCAGTCAATATCTCTCTGCAAATGTCCCATTATTCTTTGTCATTCTTTGATTGCATAATTAGAGGTTTTTAAAGGCAGGAGTGAATAAATTACATTATCTTCTTTGGGGCAATTATATCAAGATCTACAATTGGATGTAGTTTTAATTCAGAACCCCATGGGATGCAAGGAGTCTTCAGAACTGAACATAGTCTGAAATAGTGAAACTGACACTGATTAGAGATCTTTTAACAAGTAATCAGATCACCAAAGCTGAGTAATTTGTTCTTCACTTTTATATAATTTAGTTTTTGACAATAAGTAGTGATTATGCCACAGAGGAGTGTTTTTTGTGCCATTTCATTTCCTAGCAAGGTGTATCTAATTATCCGTTGGGTGTTTCGTGAGTTCATTTCACAACAGATAGATTTATAAAATGCATTTCAGTTTTCTTAATCAAGAAGCAGCAATATCTCCGCTAAGCTGAGAATAGGGATATTTTTTACATGAGATTTTCCTTTTACGACAAATCATATTGTTTCAGTGACAATAACAAGGTAGTTTTTAGAGCCTTAACCTGACCAAACAGTGAGTGAAAGTAAAAAGAAGAAAAAAGCTGGATCACACAGGAGACTGGTAAACAGTTTCCTGATTGGCCAGGACACCAATTTTTCAGGAGGAACTTCTGTCAGTGGAAACTCTGTTCAACATCTGCATCATTATTCACCTGGTATTTGTACTTTTTCTTATATAGGAGACAACTGCAATTAACAGATTAATCTGTTATACCGCTGAGATCCTTGTACTCAGTTCTCACTCCCACACATTGTAAAACTTCCAGTAGTCAAGTGTTTCCTCACATGTAAGTATTAGTGGTGATCCTCAGGTGTGATCCTTAATGTGCTCATCACCAAAGTCAATCCCCTGTTTATAACTTCAGTCAGTCCTGCATTGATGACATGTATTGGCACACAAACCTTCAGAAAGTCAGTCCAACACCAACCATTTCAGGAGAAAAGAGCTACAGTTTTCATCCATGCAGCTGTAACGGGGATACGTGTCATGTGAAAAGAGAAGTTAGCTCAGTAGGCCTAATAAAGCAACCACGAGGTTGACAAACTCACAGCTACACTGGTACTGGAGATTTCACAGTGCGTATTCGTTAATAAAAGTCATTCATGAACCATATAAAGCCCAGTTGCACGGCTACTGTCTTACCATACATAAATAAAACAACGCGACACAACACGTTTGTCACAACAAGGTTTAAAAGAAAAAGAGGAGAAGAGCTAAGCTCCCAAAATGTCCGTCTGCAGTCCATGCGTGTGCAAAATGAACCATTCTCTCGAAATGTCTGAATGACATCATCATTAGTAGACGACCAAAGGTACCCTTAAAGGGGCCATTCCACAATTACAACTGTTATGCAGCACAATGACGGCAGCAGAGTTAAGTGTTTTCAACTGTTATCTTACATTACAACTGACTGACTGCATTTTGCGACAAACCAAAATCTGCAAAGACCGGAGCTTTGTGATGTAGAAGGTCAGGGCTACGAGTGTCATGATTAGCACTGTCGCCTCACAAAGGTTCTTGAATGTTTGAAACTTTATTAGTATTACTGGGTTCCCTTCAATATTCTGACTTCCTCCCACAGTCCAAAAGCATGTTTGTTAGGTTAATCGTTGACTCTACATTCTTCCTGGGGGTGAGTTTGAGCATGAGTGGTTCTTTATCTCTGTGACAGACTGACAACCTGATTGCATGGATGGATTTCCAGAGTTGGGGCATGTAAAGCTGCATTCACTGACCACGTGGAACCAACATTTTCTAAATTTAAATGCACCATATCACAGGAAAAATAGATGGCAATCTGATTAAAGTACATGATTTTGTTGGTTTTGACTTCTGGTTTTGGACTGGTGACCTGTCCAGGGTGGATCCTGCCTCTCCCCTGATCACAACGGGGATAAGCTCAGCATCTTTCTGAATCTGGAACCCATTACAAATAGTGTAATATTACACCAAAGCTGTGGTAGGATTACATCATTTTCCTTTGAAATGTGCTCCAGGAAAAGCCTCTAAATGGAAATAGTGGTGGAAATCAAAAATAATTAGCAGAACCACTGGACTGCCATCACTTTAATTGGAGTATTTGCTCAGGTTGCAGCTCTCAGTGAAGCAGTAGCAGCAGTTAATGGGCCTGTTCTGTCTACTCTGTGGTGATATTTAATTTTAGACCTGATGCAGCAGAATATACGTTCACGCAGCATGTAGTACATCATACAGAGACAAACATGCGCTCAGCTCGTCCTTGTTCATAGTATTATTTTCTGTCAGGAACTCATGTTTACTTTTTTTTTCAGGCAGCCAGCTGGTGCTATGGCATAGGTGGTGTATGCATGTGTGTGTGTGTCGTGTCCCTCGGGGTTGGTGGTTCGGTGCTTGTAATGCATGGCCGTGTTCACCTGTTCGACACCGGAGACACATCGCCTCCATCGTCGAGGCTGCAAGACGAATGAGGAGGAGAAACAGCAGCATCGGCGCTCCTGGAGGTGACCCAGCTCTGTTTAGAGCCACAGCCCGACCTACACCAGTACCGCTGGGCAGGAAAGGCAGTTATGTGAAAGTTGATGGTTCAAGGTGCCCTAAAGCAAGGCACTGAACCTGCAACAACTCCCAGATAACATCAGGAGACTGTTGCTTTGACCCACTTCCATTTCTTACATTAAAACAAAATTATTTATTACATAAGGAGGGTGACAGGGCACAATTTTTCAAATAAGTGTGAAAGAAAACAGCATAACTGTAAATTTTAAAAATGGTTTTCAGCAATTTTTTTTTTTTTTAAATGGTGAGCTATCCCCATTTAAATTAGTAAAAAGCTGGCGGTAGAATGAGACTTTGTGAAGTTGATTTATAACCAACACACAAACAACTAAAAGATGTGAACTGACATATGCCCACTCAGTATTAGCAATGAAGGGGAGTTGAGGAAAATTATTGAAGGTCAGTTTGTTGATACTTTTACACCCTGAAAATGATGACAAATTATTGTTCAAAAGTTCCTTTTTTACCAGCAGTGGTAGAGATTGTAGAAGTGTCTCCAGTAAGGCTGTTAAGCTATTAACAGATACTAAAGGGCCAATGCAAGTAATGCTACAATATACTGCTTTGCAAAACTAGATTATAAAATAACTGACATCTCTTTGTTTATATAATAAATTAGATTTTTAATATTCTTTTTTTTAAATTATAGAAAAAAAAACTAGTGTTTGTGGACATACTAACTTGTTGCTCAAAGTAGCATTTTGGCTAAGAAATTGAGACCAGGGGTCAGTGATGATCTTTCCTGCACCTCTTAGAGTTTGAATATAAATAAAGAAGTCAATACTTTAATTTCCTGCTAGTGTTTGCTAACTTTCAGTTCTCCATTGACACTGCAGAGAGCACAACCAAAAGCCACAAGCCATCAGCTTCTCATCGATACCTAATAACCTTTCTATGAGAAGTGCACCACCCCTCCATCTACAACATAAACAAGCTCGATCGATATCCCCCGTGTTCGATAAAAGTAAAAGTGCACCAACACATTACATAGACTCCCACTGTTTCTTAACTTTGCAATTAGTAGAGACCTGGTGGCCACGCCCCCTGCTGTGTGCTGCCAATCATAGCACCTCCTCCATTCTCCTGCTTCCCTTGCCCCCCTGGAGACATCTGCCTGTGTCACGTCCAGTCTTTACCACTTGGAGATGAGCCTGCCACTCATTACCGAGCAGTAGGCAGTGCACCTCATTAGAGTTCTCATTAATGAGCTGCAGGGCCTCTAAATTAAATAACCTGGTGGCAAATAAATGGCTTGTCTTTATTTTCCTGGGCAGAACATGAGCAGGGGGATTGTTTGTTGAATATCCCAACAAACAAACTATCACCATTACATCCACTTCTCTCAGTTATGATGAGTCCAAAAGTTTAATAACCTGCTGTTTGCTTTAGTGTGTTCATCATGACAACAAAGCTGACAGCTGAGAGAATCTCTCCGATAATGAGTCACCAGTCAAGCATTAAGCATCTGGATGAATTATCTCTACCTTCAGTTTCTCTTTGAAAGTCTTTAAAATGTTAAAGGTCTTTTTCTGTCAGGAAGCACAGAGCATGTGGAAACACAAACAACCATGTTCATCCTACAAGTCTTTCAGAGGAAACATATGTCTGAGGCTCCTATAATTTGACTGTACAAAGTGCTGGTCAATCAAACCAAACTGGCTAATGTTGTACAGGAAGATGTGAGACATTGTCAGAGTATTTGCAAAGTTTTAAAATGAGTTCATATTGCACACCTTTTTAACACTTATAGTCACTCAGCCAATCACGTAGCAGCAACTCATGACATTTAATCATGTAGACATGGTCAAGATGGTGTAGTGATTAGCACCGCTGCCTCACAGCAAGGAGGTCGCTTGTTTGAATCTCAGCTGGAGGGGGGTGTTTGAACAGTGGCCTTTCTGGACCTTTCAAGTAACTACAAATTCTTCCTAGCAGTGAATGTGAGCATGAGTAATTGTTTGTCTCTCTGTTGGTCCTGCAATGACGACATGTCCAGGGTGTGCCCAGCCTCTCCCCTGCTAATTATTGGGATAGTCTCCAGCTTCGCCACAACCCTGAATCGTAATAAGCGGTAAAGAAAATGCATGAACATGGTCAAGATGACTTGCTGAAGTTCAAACGGGAATTATTTTCATGAAAAAAGGAGATTTAAGTGACTTTGAAGGTGGCATGGTTGTTGATCTGAGTATATCAGAAACTGTTGATCTGCTAGGTTTTTTACACACAACCATCTCTAGGGTTTACAGAGAATGGTCTGATAATTAGAAAATATCCAGTTAGCAGCAGTTGTCTGGACTAAAATGTCTTGTTAAAGTCAGAGGTCAGAGGAGAATGTCCAGAGTGGTTGGAGATGACAGAAAACTAACAGTAAATTAAAATGAGCACTGGTTCCAACCAAGGAATACAGAATACCATCTCTAAATGCACCACACATCCAAACTTGAAGCAGATGGGCTACAACAGCAGACAACACCAGGTACCACTTCTGTCAGCTAATCACAGGAAACTGAGGCTACAATTTATACAGATTCACCAAAACTGCAGGTGAGAATTTGGTGCAAAAAACATGAAAGCATGGATCCATCCTGCCTTTGATCAATGATTCCGGCTACTGGTGGTAAAATGGTGTGGGGGATATCTTCTTGGCTCACTTTGGGCCTCTTAGTACCAACACGCCATGGTTTAACCACCACAGCCTCCCTGAGTATTGTTGCCATCCCTTCATGACCACAGTGAAGCACCTTCTGATGGCTGCTTCGAGCAGGATAATCCACCATGTCACAAAGCTCAATTTTTCTCCAAATGCTTTCTTGAACAAGACAATGAGTCCACTGGACTCCAACGGCCTCCTCAGTCACCAGATCTCAGTCCAACAGAGCAGCTTTGGGATGTGGAGGAACAGGAGATTCTCATCATGGATGCAGCCAACACCGGTGTGATGCTGTCATGTCAATATGAAGCTAAATATCTTTGGGAATGTTTCCAACACCTTATTGAATTTGTCTCCAGTGCTGTATTTTTTTGCTCTTGTGTGCTGGGGGAACTGCATGATGACCAGAGAGGGGAAACAGCTCGACAAACTGGTCAGGAAGTGTGTGTCAATGATAAAGAGGGAGGTGGACTCTGTTGGAGAACTTGTGTAGAAATGCATTAGGAGCATGAAGGAGGCCATCCTCAGGAACAGTGGTCACACCCTGTATGACACTGTAGTTGTCATACAGGTGGTGAGAAGCAGAAGCAGCTGCAGTGACTGACTCCTCTCCATACGTTGCAGGACTGGGAGGCTCAGGAGGTTGTTTATCTCGGCTGCTGTAAGACTTCACAATAAATCATATCAATGTGAACTTTATAACTATAGATAGTTGTTTTTTTTTTTTTTATTTACTTTTACATGGTATCACGTTATGGTTTTGTATGGCAGTGAGAGTGTTTGATTATGGCAAATATTGTTTGCTGTTGGACACCTAAATTTCTCCAATTGGTTGATGAAGAAGGTATGTCCTATCTTGAAAGAATTTATGACACCAAGAAGGAAAAATGGGGCCCAATCCAGTAACAGTTGTTCCTAATACAGTGGCCAGTGAATGTACACACAAATGTCCAGGTTATCCTTCTTTGATTAAACGGTGTACTTTGGATAAAATGCCTCCCTTTAAAGAGGGACAGTGTAAGATCAGAGTTCACATTGCTCTAAAACATTTGTGTAAATTTAGCACACCAAAAATGGTTTAGGTAAGGATAAAAGAACAGAACAACGTGTCCTACAGGTCGTACAAAGACAAACAACAAACACAACATGACTTAGGCTGTTATTATGCTACTCATGAGACCAGGAATGACTTTTCTTCCTTTCCCAGATGTCAAGCAAGTTGATTCGACAAAAAGAAATAGATAAATGTAGATTAGTATGATATTGACATGATCATAGGTGCCACACTTCAACAGTCATGTAGATATTAGCTGTATCATCCTAAGTTACAGTTGCAGGATTTTTCTTGCAGTTTTTATGGCACCAACACATGATGTTTGTATTCCCCTTTCATGAATGTGCTTAAAAGCTGACTGATGAAATGACTCCCCAGATGGGCAAAAACCAGAATTCCCAAAATGATGCAGTGCAGTAATTCAGAGGTCGAAATCATGATTGATGACATTCATAATACCCAGAGAATGATTCAGAAATATTTTAGTGCTCTGATATTTTTCTGTCACCAAAAACAAGACCAAATTTCTGTTTTACCTGAGTATTCTGGAACATTTATTTATGCTTCCCCAACTTTGACCTGACCTCCAACATTCATGTTAAATATAATTTATTAAAAGCAATACAAACAGAATAAACAATTACCTAATTACCTCCTAGAGGCATTTTAGTTTAGGGTTATTTTCTTTTTTTAATTCATTCTCTGTGCTTTGTCCATTACGGGTTGCAGAGAAGCATAAAGTTGAATGGTTGTGTTTTGTCGTTGTGGGACCATGCTGCTACATTTGCTGACATGCAAAATGTTATTAAAATGATTTTGCTTCTTTAATTAGAAAAGTCACACAAAAGATGCACGTTTGCAACATTTATGGAATAAATGCTGCCGGCATGCATGTTTGAGTCCCTGAAATCTTGAGGCAAGTTAGAAAAATGAGGAGAGGATTAAGGTGGGCTAGAAAGAGAAAAGCAGAGAAGAATGTCTTTCACTGTCAGACAACTCGGGCCGTTTATCCAGCACACCAGCAGGCACAGAGCCGTGAATAAGGACGCCAAAAAAAAAAAAAAAGAAAAGAAGAAAAAGAAAGAAAGGAAGAAACCGATTCCATTTCATCTCTGTGGGAACATGACAGCGAAATAAAAGCAATACTAAAGTTCAATGGGCCCTGCAGATTTCCTTCCACATGCAATTTGTCACAAGCAGAGAGGTCCATTCGCTGGAAGGGCTGGTCCTGGAGCTTCACTACCACTGCTGCCACTATATTTGTCACAATGCTTTGTTATTAGAGGAAGCACCCTGCACACATGTAACTGAGTTTGTGAGTGTGCTCCTTTGTTATAGTTTGGTCACTAAATCTAGATAAACACCATACCAACTGCTGCACAAACCTGTGGACTGTAAGCTTTCAGTATTTTGTACCCGTGACTGCAACCAGACTGCAGCACCAAAACCAGAAACTGCTACAGGGCAGCTAGAGATGGAGATGCACTGTCTCCAGCTTTTAAATGAGTAACTTTAGACTGATGATTTGAGATTATATATTTTCTTAAATCCATGACAAATAGTTTGACAACAGTAAACTGGTTGGAAAATCTACAACGTTTTTTTTTTTCTTTGTTTGTTAATGGAATTTCTTTATCTCTGCTGCTGTGTAAACAATGAGGTTGCCTGGACTTATGGTTGCAGAGTGACTATGACACACATGTAAATCTCCTGAGGATTACAAAATTTTACTGATTCAGATTTCTGAGCTCTCACATGATGCTACTGTAACCTGTGTACAGAACACTTGAAGCTGATCAGGTTGGTGATAACAGCCAATTTATTTATAACTGCTTCTGTGACAAGGGGGCAAGAAAGTGAATTGGTCATTTGTTGTAAGCAAAAGAATACAGTCTATCTATGCCTGTGGTAAATCCTCTATTGCTGAGTGTTACGCATAACAACACTTTTTGTACAACAAATACAACTATATTATATAGTGGATTAACACTACTGCCAATAAGCATACAAAGAGGCTAAACAAACATATTTCCCTTCAGTCAACAGGGGGTAGGAGCAAAATATGCAGAAATTTGTGAATGAGAAAGCCTGATAAAAGATCATAACCTTTATTTAAGCATTTTTTTAGAGAACAATACACACTGGTCATTACCACATATAAAAGACATGTCAGTAACAAGACTGACCTGTAACATACTAATATTCTGCATTTCACAACAGAGTGGATTAATCATCTATTGTGAACAACAGCTTAAATTATGTCTGAAAAGAAGTGTAGCTTAGCTTGCTAAGCTACAAAATTCTCCAATGATAGTAAAACATTTTAAAGTGAAAAGTTTAATCTATGATAAATCAAATATGATCAAGCAAAGCCAGCTTCACTGTTAAGTGCTTTTATAATGATTTAACCATTGTTTTCATCCAGATATACTTAGAGTTAAAATGGTTCAGAATAAAATCTCCCTTGTGAGTAATCCTCACCGCAACAGAGGATGTCTGTTACACACATAAACAGTAATGATTTAATATGGCTGAAGTGCAGCACAAAGGGAGCCAAACTGAATCAGTTAGCTAACTATAATTACTCGGGATGGCAAAAACTAATCTTTAGATACATCCACAGAAAACCAAGGAGTCGTTTTGGTCAAGTCCTTTGACCCATATATTAACCTTTTAAAACAAGGGGACTTTGACAACAGATGGTGCCAAAATGAGCCAAAATGGCCATTTTAGAGACTGCGCCTTAACTGTGTGTACTAAAACCTCTCTTTTGTTCTGCTTCACTTTATCAGAGTTGACCTTTGCAGGGATAATGTTCACATACATGATTTAAAAGAAATTTAGAGCTACATCATTCTGAAGTGAGATTTACAATCCTCCTGAATGTGTTTTTGTTTTTTAATGGCAAGCCTGGTACTTTTCCCATTTGTGCTCTGTTCCCTTTTTTTATTTATTGTTCACTCATAACATACCAATTAATATTTATACATTTTCACAAATCTCAACTGTGATCTATGACTGTTCAAATAGGTGTTACGGCCCATTTATACTTTTTTATATAATCAAAATGTTTTTGACCTGACATTTAACTGTTAACACTAATAGCAAAACTTACACTGTATAATCAACGTTGTTCATAAATGTAGCCTATTAAATTCTTTTAAATGTGTTTTATGAACATTGAACATGTTGTTCACAGCATTAGAGCAGCAAGAAGTAGTTTTACAAAACATTGTATAACACTACATGTAAGCTCTTTTTCTACTTTTGTTACTTTGGACAAATTTTACATTCTAATCGAATGTTATGAGTAAAACAATGAAGTGGGGCAAGTAAAGCAGTCATTAACAGAAGCTTCACAAACCTCTTGTGGGAAAGTCTATTTCTTCTAGGCCTAAGTATCAAACCTCCCAGACTGAAAAGCCGCTCCACAGGAGCACTTGATGGCGTTGAAGTGTTATACTTTAAGAAAATGTTCTTTATGTTTGAAAACTGATGAAGAATCAGAAGGTTTATAGGCTCACCTCAGGTAGTTCATGACGTCTTTTTCTGCAGAGTAGATGTCCTCCACTGGCTCCACCACAGAAGTATAAAAGTCTATCTCACCTTGGCTGGTAGATGTAGTTGGACACACTGGCAGGGCTCTGGGTTGCAGGAGCAGTTTGCGAGAAGGGCATCTTTAACACTCAGCGCACCTGCAAAATGAGTCTAGATAGCCTAAAAGATATAATTGATATGTTTATGCCTACAAGGCCTAGTAATAATTATGTAATTGACTTACTTGCAAACCATGCTTAATGTCAATATTATGGATTTTTAGTATTGGAGTGATTCTGTTCACCGCTGTGACATAGCACCTACATGCCCAAAATAAGGTTCTTTTGCTGAGATAATTTTAATATGGAATGAGTAATAACTTTGTTAAATAGAATTAAATAAAATGTTAGGTAGAGGAGAACACTTTAAATAAAAAAATGTTGAATAAACAAAAGGAGAAATTGTTGTTCAGGGGTGATGACTTCAGTACCATCTAGTAAAGGGAGGAAATCACTTTCTCATATTTCTTCCTCATAGACTCTGAATGAATGACCCTGGTTAAGCGTCGAAACTCCTCTGAGCTTCCCGGACCAGCCATTCCCTTCTCTGGAAGTGGTGGGAGCAAGAGGATAACAAGTCGTGGCTTTGGTTTGAGGGTTGCGCTGTGGTGAGCCTGGCCCAGTTCGGGTGCAAAACAAAGGATTTCCTCATGGCCTCTTGCAGAAGTTTCAAAGAGAACTGCATAGGTTGTGGAGCCTTCAGTTCCCTCAGGGAGCCAAGTCAGCCGAACGTTGTAGCGTCTGCCTCTCCCCTCCAGGTCAGTTAACTTATGAGCAAAAAAAACAGGCGGGCGACCAACGACAGCGACAGGCGAAACTCATCGCCACCCTCATGAAACCAAACACACGAGACGCAACTAACAGCACCGACGGCGCCAGTGCTGTGCATCGTGCTCTGAGAACTCAAATTTGATTGCTTATGATATTGGAGGGAATTTTGACATTTTCAAACCAGTCCGTGACAGACAAAGTATGATGGATAAAAGATTTTGCATGAATTGACAGAAATCTTGCTTTTACTGTACAAAGGAGAAAGAAAATCCTAGGTTCATCCGAGTTTACAAAATAGGTAACAACATTGTGAATTTCATCATTTGATGGCGAACCTCAAGGCTGATCCAGACAAATCCAGAACCTATGGTCAGACAAATTCACCCTGGCAGCACACGGCTGCCTTTTTATTTACATCTCTATTATCTTTGTGTGAAGTATCCTAAAGTATGGGGAAGTCAGACAAAGCTAAAATGATCCGTTCTTCCATGTTGAAAGTGTTTGCAGACTGCGTTGTCTAGCCGGCTCTCATTGGTCAGTAAATAAAGCCCCTCGCTGGTTGGTTGTAGTGATATGCAACAGCGACAAAAATCGAACATTATTCCATTTTCTTGTTTCGCGTCACAAGCCCTCTGTGCACGTCTACGTGAAAATGAGTGTAACATTTCACATGCACGAATGTCGCCTGTCGCTTGGCTAAAGGAGGGCAGTGATTTTCGCCTCATCGTGCAAGTTCCATAGGAAATGAATGGAGAAGGAGTGACGCCGCCTTCCGTGTGTCTTGCCCATTAGGCTTTAGCTTACTGCTTATCAGTTTGAAGCTGATTCCCAAAAACAGCAAATGGCCTGCCTCTCTCACTACAATGGTTGTTGCCGTTCCTGCAGCGGCAGTTGCCATTTCCTCAATGGTGTGTTGCTGTTTTAAAACGGCCAAAGACACTTTCCACTGGTAATTACTGACCCCTCAATGGTTTGCCACTGTGGGCTGGTTGCAGACCTTTTACATTAGCGCCAACTCCAAATGCTTGTGCAAATTTTGTTCCAACCACCCATGTTTACAACAAAAACTGCATATGTTTGCACAGATGTATCTGCACTGTCAAGTGTGGAAATAGAAGAGGTATGTAAAACAATGTTTACAAAATGGGTTTCGTGTTGGTTTGTGATGTACTTTGAAATCGTTTTGCTCTCTACAACATCAGAAGGATCAGATCCTACCAGACAGAACACATAGCACAGCTCCTGGTTTAAGCTCTGTTTATTTCACGTGTTGACTATTGCAGTTCCTTACTGGTAGGCCTGCCTGCATGCTCAGTTAAATTACGACAGATGATTCAGAACCTGGCAGCACATCTGGTCTTCAACCAGCCCAAAAGAGCTCATGTCACTCCACTGCTAGTCTCTCTTCATTGGTTTCCAGTTGCAGCACGCATCAAATTCAAAGCCCCACTTGTGGCTTACAAAATAATAACCCAAACGGCTCCTGTATTCCTTCACTCCTTAATCCAGAGCTATACTCCCTCTCAACTAGACTCTTTTTTCCTCTGATTTTCCTCTAAAGATGATATTGTGTGATAACATTGTGATCTCATAATTAATTAAACAAAGGAATATTGTAGGGCGGGAAGGAGAAAAAGAAAAAAAATGCACTGCCCCTAGCACTACATGACAGTACCTGTGTCCAACTGGACTCACAGCAGCCTGACTACCACTGAATTATGATGTCCCCTCCAGGTAGATTTCTTGCTTGTGTTGTTCTTACTCTCAAATGTAAGTTGCTTTGGAGAAAAGCATCTGCTAAATAACTGTACAATAGAATAGAATAGAATAGAATGCAAGGTGGATGCACAATTAACCATCGATAGGGGGCGTGTCACTGAGAAAATGACAAAAGTTAAGTAGTGCATCTTTAAGGGAACATGCCTGCACTGTGTTACTCGGAAGGCATGCAGTCATACTGGAGAGGGCATGTTTCAAAGCCAGGGTCTTCTGTATCAGACCTTCATGTGTGGATAGTACAGTCTCATCAGGATAGTAACCTTGTAAAATGTCCAGTGCTGCAGAGGCTTGATGGGTGCAGTACTCATGCAGGAAATGGTACTCTTTGTCTTTGAAGAACTAACACCCAGCTTGGTGCACAGAGTGTTCAGCTCACTCATGGGGATTTCAGCAATTCTCTTTACAGCATCAAAAAAAGGAATTCCATCTTGTGAATACTGATATTAGGAGCTTTCTTTTGCTGACTTCCTCTTTCTGATGCAAGAGTAGATCTCCTTGATTTGGTCCAAAGAGTTTTGCTGTGCTGCTCTTATACACAGTCTTGCGCTCTGTATTGGTAGTTAAACGTTTCTCCACTTGTGGAAATTATACAGATGATGTGTGAAGCACACCTGCGGTGCGGGGGAGGAGACAGCTGGCCATCACTTTCATTCTCAGCTGAAAGGATTTCTGACAGACCTAAAAAATTGACACCATCATCATCTGTGGGGGTGGACATCTCCGTCTTATCACCAGACTCTGATAAACTTGAAACACCTTGACAAAGTTGGATCCATTATCAGTTACTGTTGCCACTACTTTGTTGAGTAGCCCATATGAAGAGTGAATGTTTTCAATTTCTGCACCAATGACATCATACATGTGTCTACCACAAAACCTTGATGCACCCTAATGTGCACCCTAAGTGAAGTGTAACGCTTTATTAGGGCTAAAGATCTAACTACTGCTGTTGTTAAGAGATGTTAGGTATAGGGCAACCAGAAGTAAGTCCAACTACGAAGCCAAGGTATGTGAATAAAGACAGAACACAAAGTAGATCTAAAAATGCAGTATGAAATCTAGAATAGTTCAGTATCAAAACATAGACACAATAACTGTTATATATATATATATATATATATATATATATATATATATATATATATATATATATATATATATATATATATAATCATTGTTCATGTTAATATTTGCTATAAATAATCAGGTAACGTTAGTAAAGACAAACACAACAAACAAAACACAAAAAAAAATGGTTTAGAGAGTCCTGTTTCCTCAAGATATTTCTAGGTTGAGGATTTTTTTTTTCACATTCCACGTGAGGGAAAAAAAAATAAAACCACAAACCAAAATGGGTTCTGTGAGTCCAACCACAATGAAGTGTGGGCTGTTGGGTAGCTCACCATTTAAGTTCCTGAGGTATTTGAAATCCACAAAATAATAATAATAATCATAATAATAATAAAATAACCTAAACAAGGCCAAACAGAGAAATTAGTTATAAGGTAACGAAATTAAATTAATTTGGCTTTTATAGAAAAAGGCAATAAATAAAGCAATGTTACAATGACAATGGTGGTCACCTTCAAAAAACCAAAAGAAAAACACTTTCAACATGAATATCAATACAAGTAACAATGCATTGTCAATATATGAATCATTCAATTAATTTGAATATCATTCAATAAAAATTAGAATCAATGTGAAGCTTCTCAGGAATATTCAGAAAAAGTAAAGTATTCTTTAAACCAAATATCATCACCAAAAGTTTGGTGTTGGTCTAACGTAAGTAAAGTCAATATTAAATAAATAAAACACAAAATTGTGATTCTGATTGTTGTATGTTAGCGTTAGCAACAAGTTAGCAATGGCTTCCAATGAGGTTCTCCACATCCTGCAAGATGCATGGAATCTAATGTCTTATCTGACTCACAGGAGAGTTGCAAGTTGTGACAGACCACAGTACGAGTCACCACAGCGCTGTCATCAATGGGTTTCCAATTTAAATCCAAAATGTCCAGCCACAGAAGGAGCAGCAACTAGGAAGCAGTTAGCTGGGGAGAAGGAGAAAGTGATGCAGAGCGTCCTCTCCTGAAAGGAACTCAGCCCGCGAAAGTAAAAGCACAGCTGAGCACTACATTACGTGGGTTACAGAAGCGTTACTCCAATATAGCTTTTGCTGTTAGCAGTAGTTGACACAAAGTAAACCTCATTCAGTGTGGCCTTCAGATTTCTCTCCATCTCTGCATACTCCTTCTCCAGCTAAGAAGATGTTATGTGAAGCAGCTCGGTATTGATAGTAGTAAAGATCTTGTTTATTCCATTCACCCATCCATGTTTTGTCCAATGAAGGCTGGAGCCTATCCCAGCATTTTAGTAGGTGAGAGGCAGGGTACACCCTGGTCAGGTCACCAATCCATTGCAGGGCCAACGCAGAGAGAGACAAACAACTATTCATGCTCACACCCACTCCTAGGGAGAATTTTAATTAATCTTTTACCTAACATGCATGTCTTTGGACGGTGGGAGGAGTACCCATAGAAAACCTACGCTACAACAGGGAGAAAATGCAAACTCTACACAGAAAGGCCACTGTTCAAACCTCCCCAGCTCACACCAGCAACCTTCTTGCTGTAAGGACGTGGTGCTAACCACCACACCACCGTGCAAATCTTCTTGTTTATTATGGCATAAAACCAAATCGAGTCAACTGGATTTTGCAACTTTAAATGGCTTTATTTTGGTTTTGGCGATGGTTCAGTCTGATCTTTTGATCTGTTACCTAGCAGTCTTTCTCTTAATGGGCTAAACCTCTTTCTCTATTACACTGTAATGATGTTTAGTATTTTTCCTGACACTTATTTTGGCCTGAAAAACAAATGTGTCACAGAGAACAAACTTCACATGAAAAGGATGCAACAGACACATGTCAGAAAAATGGTGTGTGTTTGTGTGCAAAGCTTTTGGTGGAGGGGAGAGTCAATATTCTCACACACATACAAACACACACACACACACACACACACACACACACACACACACACACACACACACACACACACACACACACACTCTCTCTCTCTTTCTCTTAAAGCTTTAAAAGCCTGTCTCATTTATCTTTATCTTTAATGGTTTGGGGTTTGTCTTTTATTGGGCTACAAAGCACTTTGGGACACACCTGTTCAATCAGAAGTGTTAAAATCTAAATCAATTAGGATGTTTGATTGATATGTCATATTAAAAGCAGAGATGGCATCAAGCAACGGTCCAAAAATTAAGGAAGACCAACAGACTTATAAAATAACATCACATTGCTTCAAACCAGCTCATGGTAATAAATCAGGCACAGCTCACAGGTGAGCCTGAAATCCAATAAAAACTCAAAAACAAGTATGAACTGATTACTCATGCCACTTACAAGTCAGAATTTATTAAGCCATTTTGGCGTATTGTTTAGAGTGGACCAATGTCAGTGCATCAGTGACTGGTGAAGCTTGGAAAACAATTTTCCTTTAAAGACTTTATTTCAGCCACTATATCACCAAGAATCAATAATAATATCTCACTGGACATGAAAAGTTCTTATTTATTTACATTTATTTATCTTAGCAGAGATTAGAAGGGGAGTAACATCTTCCTCAAGTTCATCTTCCTTTAGATGCCCCCTCCCAACTTTTTTTGACACATGTTGCTGCCATCAAATAAGCTGGTAATGTTTATTAAATATTACATTGTGAATAGTAAAAATAGTAAAATAATCTTCTCACATCAATGCATACAAAAAATTATTTTATCATACTGTATATACTATGTGGTTTTCATCCTGGTTGTGGAACACTGGACCAGAACTATACTCTCAGAAGGGTCCTGGAGGATGCACAAGAGTTTGCCCAACCGGTCTGCACTTGCTTTGTGGACTTTCAAACCTGTTCTTCAGGGTCTTAATGAGCCATTCATCTCATCCAGGTGTGTTAAAGTAGGGTTATTTCTAAAACATGGAGAGCAGTGGGTCCTGAGGACCTGGATTTAGAAACACTGCTTTACCAAGTAACAGATCTTTTCGTGGAGCGGGATGTGTGCATAGTCTTCTTCTATAAGAATGGTCAATATGCTGCCATTTGAATTGATATTGAGTTCTTAACAATTGTAAATCTTACTCCAAAGGAGTCAGTGCCCCATAAGTCATGAACCTCACCACATGTTAGGGTACCAGTTCCCATTGTAAAGGTTTGTAGTGTCAGAGCTTGGTACACCTTGCCAGCAGTCAGTTGGATCTGTTTCAGTTTATGTTGGACTCATCCCACTGGGGGTGGGGGGTGGGCTTGCTGCTCTTGGGTTGGGGTTCTGGGGGATTTTACTCTCTGTAAAGCACCCTGAGTTGCTATTTTTATGTATGAAAGGTGCTATATAAATAAAGTTTGATTTGATTTGATTTTGATCTCTCTCACCAGACCAGTTTGCAACTGGGGGGAAGACCAGCACTTTCATTTGTTTGCAGCACAACAGCTAAATGCTGTTTTTCCATGTTCAGTCTGGACTCTGGCCTGGAGCACTTGACATGGGCATTGTTAGGATCATTTTAAAGGGGTCTTGAGCCACTCTAAAAAGTTCCTATGCCCTCTAAAAAATCATAAATGCATTTTTTTATTTATGATTAAATTATTGAGGTATTAGTGATTGCTTGAGCTGTGTTCAGTGATGTCTGGAACACAGCGCAATGAAGTTTCCCATTTAAATTCCCAGGAGCCAAATCCAGTTTATTTATTACAGCTCCACATTTTCATTCCCACCTTTCACTTTACTGCAGTTGCACCTGTAGGTAACTCCATGAGTCCATGATCGACACTGACATACAGGGGGTCTTTTTAAGGGATGAAAGGAAGTAGTAGTGACTAACTCCAGCTGGTTAACAGCAAAAACTAGGCGCTCTGTTATACAAATGAGACATGCTAGTCTGTTCAGTTAAAATCTTAGGATGATGTTGACTTCTGTTATCTGATTACCTCTTAGACCAGTTTGTTCTCTAGTTGTTATCATGAAAGAGAGAGAGAGGCAAGGCAAATCTATTTGTATACATTTCACGTACAAGACAATTCAAAGTGCTTTACATAAAACATTACAGTGAGGTGCAAGAAGCAATAATAAGTGCATTTGAAATAAACTTTGAAAGAAATAAAAGAAATTAAATAAAAACAGAAAGAAAAAGCTTAAAAAAATAGATCAAATACAATGAATAAAATTCTAGTATGGGGAGCACTTTTATAACATGATCAAGTTTAAAAATTCAAGCTTAAAAGAAACAGATGCAGGACTTCTAAATTAAAACTGCAATGGAAATGCAGCAGAGAAAAGGTGGGTCTTTAATTTGGATTTAAAGAAACTGGGTGTTTCAGCTGATCTGAGGCTTTCCGGGAGTTTGTTCCAGACATGTGGAGCATAGACTCAGAATGCAGCTTCTCCTTGTCTGTTTCTGACTCTGGGAACTGATAAGAAACTGGAACCAGATGACCTGAGGGTTCTGGCAGGTTCATACTGGGTCAAGAGGTCACTGATGTACTTTGGCCCTAAACCATTCAGAGCTTTATAGACCAGCAGCAGAACTTTAAAGTCTATTCTCTGATGAACAGGCAGCCAGTGTAAAGACCTCAGAGCTGGACTGATGTGATCTACTTTCTTGGCCTTAGTGAGGACTTGATCAGCAGAGTTCTGAATAAGCTGCAGGTGTCTAACTGACTTTTTAGGTAGAACCTGTAAAAACACTGTTTTTTATAATCAATACAATCATTTCACAATAATCAAGCTGACAAAAGATGAAAGCATGGTTCTAGTTTTTCCAGGTCTTGCGGAGACATCAGATCTTTTACCCTTGATATATTCTTAAGGTGATAGGAGGCTGACTTTGTGTTTCTCAAGTTATGGTCTGAGTCCATCAATACACCCAGATTTTTGGCCTGGTTGGTGGTTTTTAGGTGTATAGAATGAAGCTCTGTGGTGACCTTTAATCGTTTCTCTTTGGCTCCAAAGACAAATAACCTCAGTTTTGTTTTGGTTTAGCTGAAGAAAACTCATGCACATCCAGTCATTAATCTCCTCAGTGCATTTGCCAAGAGCCTGTATGGGGCCTCGGTCTCCTGGTAACATTGTAATATATATCTGTGTGTCATCTGCGTAGCTATGGTAACTAACTTTGTTTTTCTTCATGACGTGTGCCAGTGGGAGCATGTAGATAATAAACAGAAGAGGCCGCAGGATGGAACCTTGGGGAACTCCACATATAATTCTTGTCTGCTTAGATGTAAAATTATCTATCAGGGCTCCACACTAACATTTTTTACAAGGAGAACAGTGGCCCCTAACTTAAATTTTTAGGAGCGCAAGCAGAAAATTTAGGGGTGCACACTGAAATTGCCTCTAAATTTCACTGTATTAGTGATAAGTACTTGAAAATAAATTCAGAAATTACAATGTTTACAATTCACTTTTTTTTTGTGCAGCAGTTGACATAACATAAAAAAAAAAATCTTACTGGTCACACCACTACACAACAAGTAGACATAGAACTTGTCAGTTCAAATCAGTTCAAATCAGATTTGATGATTTGATTTGATATTCACTTTTTAGTCCAAGCAGAAAGGCAACTTTGTCACCATCATCCCCCATAGGACATGGTATGACTTGTCCATGTAGTTCCTGGCAATAAACAGCTTCAGGGACTGATACTCCTCTCCAGCCACTGTTCCCAACTCCTCAGTAACAAAAGTAGCTATTGGCTGTCCTCAAAGTCGCTAGAAGTTGCTAATTAGCATAATCAACCTAGTACATATAGTTGTAATGGATGCTGCCATAAAGAGGGATGTAGTGGGAAAGGCAAAAATTGATAAAAAGACATCCAAAAAATGTTTGGAACAGCAAAAATAAATTGATAAATAAAATAATAATTCTGTCAATATTTTCTTTATTTTTAGTTCAGTTTTTTAAGTGTCTTTTGTTTTTTAATTAGGAGTCTGCAACATGCCTCAACACTTAACTTCTTAAATAATTTTTTCCACACTGTTTATTAATAGACATTACTATCTAATAAGCCAGCACAGGATCATACAACAGCAGCTTTGTATGTTTCATTTTCAGCCTGGTCATGAAACAGAGGTGAACATCGTCTGCTCTGAATACAGCTGAGAGCTCCACTGTGTACGGGGAAGGGTCTGCACAGCACCTGCTCCTCAATGGGAAGAGTAAATGACATTCATTCACCTCAGTCTCCAAAAATCTCCAATAATACCAGAAAAAGTCACTAGATTTTTCGCTAGTCACTTTTCTTTATTTTTTTTTTTAAAAAAACGTCACTAGAAAGGGTCTGAAAACTTGCTAAATATAGCAACAAAGTCGCTAAGTTGGCAACACTGAGAAATAATAAATTCTCCCAAGACCCGCCTCTTTCCACTCATAAGCCAATCACAGTGGTCGTTGGTCCCCCGCTCACATGCACATTGGCTGTCATCTTCTTTGTTGGTGTTTGTCTCCTATTCTCGTATTGAAGTTAGCTTGAGTCGGCAAACCAGCAGCTAATTTGTGCATTATTATGAATTACTGGGCTGAAGAGTGTAGCAGAAGTTTGTTAGCGACAAAATAAATTCAGTTATAACTACTACAAGAAAAAGACCGGCAAATATATTGGTCGCCATTGTGCGAGTAGATGAAAAATTCACTTGCACTGTCTCACATTTTAGTCGCAAAATGCAACCATTTGGTCGCAGTCTGTAGCCCTGCCTATTGATACAAAGCACGTTCTGTTCTTGAAATATGTTTTAACCCAGTGTAGTGCAGTGCCAGAGAGGCCCACCCAGTTCTCCAGTTGTTTAAGTAATATATTGTGGTCAACTGTATCAAATGCAGCACTCAAGTACAGTAAGACTAAGACTGACACTTTTCCACCTTCTGTATTCAAACACATTATTAATGCCTTTGGTCAGAGCAGTCTTAGTGCTTTGGTGCTGTCTAAAACCTGACTGGAAGACATCATAGCAGTTGTTTTGTGGTAAAAAGTCCTTTAGCTGATGAAGAATGGCTTTTTTGATGATCTTACTTTGAAACAGAATATTTGAAATTGGCCTGTAGTTGCTCATTTGTGTCTAGTCTTGTCCTTTTTAGCAGAGGCTTGATTACAGCAGGAGGTGAGTCTCAAGACAGAAGTCTGAACTTCAAAAATATGGAGTTTTATTATTCAAGAAATATAAAGCTAAAATTATGTTCACCCTCCTGTTATGTTACGAGTCAAATTGACAACGTTCTTCTGCTTGCCCTATTTAGTGTGATCAACATATAAAATGAAAGTGGTTCATCCCACATATTGGCACCCATCCCCTGCATGTTTATATCACATAGATACTGTTCAGGTCAGTTTGACCCAGCAGTTAAACTGGAGGTAAAAGGGTGTCGGAAATGTCAGACTATTTCTTTCTTTGCAACTGTGAGACATATTTCACCCCAATCATACACACACAGAGACACACAGGTGACTTTTGATGGGAACCATTTATGTTCTCACAGGAAAACTCCATCCATATCCAGTGGACACTCAACACGGCAGGGGTACAACATATAAAGGATTATCTGCATATGAGTCCTACCAACATTACTCCTCCTTTACACTGGATGCGTGTGCCCACGTTAAAGCTGCACCACAGTTCTGTTCCGACCTCTGTGGTGCGGCAATTTTCACCGGCAGCATGTCAGGTGTGGAGCGCCCACGAGTGCGGTCCACCTAGAAGGATCCACGAGATCACGAAATCACAGGAGGAGTGGAGAATCTTGTGCTTCTCCACTTCCATGATAAACGTCTCGTCATCTATGATGACTGCTCCCGTGTCTGATTTCCTGTCTGCCCCTATCTGAACTGCGGAATTGACGTATTCTGGGTGTGTGAAGCATCAAAAATAGACTCGGCGCATAAATTTAGCCGGGCACTGCGACAACTTCTGGGACTCTTCTCATATGTGCTGCGACGCACCCAGTGGAAACCAAACCATTGACTAAAATGGCTGCACAAAGCAAGGGAGGCCACGACAGGTGTGTTTGCAGCTAGAATGTGCCACGCACACACCTGGTGTAATACAGGGCTTACACACTGTCAGACAAACCTTTACAAAATGAGCAGCAGAAGCAAAAAGATGACAGTCCAGGAGGCCCTGGAAGTCACCTTTGATCATGACAGTGAAATAGAGAAGGATGTGTCTAATGAGTCTGATTCTTATTTTGAACCAGGTGAGGGAATTGACATTTCTATTCCTCCAAGCAAGACATTCATGTCAAAAAATGGTGAAATACATTGGTCTTCATCCTCAAATATGCATCAGGCAAAACTGTCTGCAGAAAACACAATAAAGACAGTGCCAGGGCCCACTAGGATGAGACGTGCCTTGGTTGACCTGAATCCTAGGATCTAAGAGCTCAGCTAGGTTTACATTCTCCAAACATATCACAAACGTAATCTGAGCCTTAACTGTTCTGGCATTCTGTGTGTATCCATTCTGTAATAAGACTGTATTTTTCTCCCTTTACCAAAGAATGGGTGACTGTGCACAGATGTATATTTTTTATGTTCAGTTTAGTGTCATTTTGAAAATAAGGTGTTATTTTCCTGATTTAATGCTTGGCTGGAGTGTTTCTTTGCAAGCAATTTTTGGAAATTGTGGATTTTATTCCCGAGAGTGTGAAAATTTTAAAAAATATTTATTGAAGCAATAGGATGTATATATAAAAGCCTTCATGTTCTATGGCACTTTAACCATTTTGTTAGACAAGTGATAAACAACCATTATTTTCACTATTTACCACTTTATTACTACATTTCCACTCTTCCAAAGGGATATTTTCCTCATATTTTAGTGGAAAACATTCGTTTCTTCTGATTTTTCTCTGCCTCAAACTCATCCACCTACTTCATGGTTAGCAATAATTAGCACATCCTAACACTTCTTTTTAAAGTGGTGACTTCTGTCAAACATTAACAGAGGTGTAACTGGATGTGACAAAGTAAAATGTTACTTCAAACTAGTTTTCAGCATGCAGTCAGTAACATAATGTGTTGCAGCTTGTTATGTTGCTGTAACCAGCCTGCAATAACAATACCAACTGAATGTACACGTAGAGTGGATGTTGTTTAACAGGACAGAAGCTGATACATATTCTGCTGGAAGCAATGGCAATGGAAGAGTTAGGGCTGCCCCTCTTATTTCTCCTCTCCTTCTCCTCTCCATGTCTTCCTCTTCCTATCTATAGCACAAGTACTGATTAACTCCCCATGAGGCTGAAGGCTTGAACACCACTGAGGCCTTCAAATTAAAGACCCAGTTCCTCTGCAATCAGCAGCCCCTTCCTCCTCCTCACAAGTGGTGATGTCGAGCTTCCTCTCAACACAGCAAGTAAATATCCCGTGTCTGCTTCACCACTGCAAGGTGAAGTGAAGGGAGCTAAGCCTGAAGCTAGCTACAACTTCACTGAGGAGTAATCGCCTCATCCCCGCCTCCCGAGCTCAGTTTGGAGGTGGAAGCAGGAAAGTTTAGCAGCTGTTTCTGTTTTACCCGATTCTGGAGGCAATAAACCAGAGCAGCACAGAACCGTGAAAGAAATGTTGCACTTCAGGAGCAAAAAGACCACACAGAAAGACCAGGAAAATAACTGTTGTTGCTGTGGGCTTGGTATTTAGTTCATTTAGCAAAGAAGACGCGTCATAACCGCAAACAGGCTGGATTACATCTCACCGTCTCCCTGACCCACTTTTGTCATTTATTTATTAGTCATTTATTTATTGCTGAACTTATGTTAAATATATAAGTTAAAAAGACTACTTGTGTATGGAACACACACGTTACACAAACAGCATCTCACACGTATATATATATATATATATATATATATACACCTCTGCCGCAGGGCCAGACATGGAGGAAGAGACATTGGACTACAAGCCTCTGCATGTGGCCAGTGAGCAAGAAGTTTGAAAAAAAGAAAAAAAAAAAAACTGTGTTAACGCGGCACTAAAAAAATTAACAGCGTAAGTCTTCCCTCACCCAACCTCCCATCTCCCCTGGGCGAGCTAAATGGCTGTTTAAAGTCGGGTCCTCTATCAGAGCCCTGAAAGCTTGAAGGTCCTACCCAATATTAAAATCAAACTTTTTTGTAAAGCGCTTTTCATGCTGGGGCAACACATGCTTTACATGAAAAAATCAATTCATGCATATTAAAAACAAAATGAGCAGTTACATGCATCAAAAGAGACTACTCAACAAAAAAACACTGAGTCTTTCACACCGTTGCACACACACACATGCATACATATACACACAAAGCATTCATAATTTAAAAGCAAGTCAGATAAACAAGAAAGCCCAATACCATTAAGACATTTGTAAACTACTAAAAGAACCTTAAAATCAATCCTGAAATGCACGGAGAACCAATGCAGCAATTTTAAAGCTGGTGTGATGTTCCCGCCCTCTGGTCCACGTCAGAACTCGTGCCGCCAAGTTCTGAAGTAGCTGTAGGTTCGAAATGGACTTTTTGAGAGGACCAGAGAGCAGGGCCTTACAATAATCTATTCTCCTAGAAATCAAAGCCAAGTATCTTAACTGTTCCTAGGACTGCACTCTTCTGGATGGAGATGTCTGATGTTTCTCCAGGTATCTGTCGGAGCCACTTCTCCAGCGTAGAGGGACATGACCCCCAGTGCTCCAATGACCACTGGTACTACTGTTGTCATCACCTTCCAGACTTTCTCCAGTTCTTCCTTGAGTCCTTGGTCTTATCTGAATGTGGAGCTGAAATGGACACTCATCAAAGCAGGCATGGTTTCTCCATCTTCTGTTGTCTAGTTTTGTTGAGTCTGTGCAAATTGGATCCTGTTCTTAGTGACAGGAGTGGTACTAGGCGTAGTCTTCTGCTATTGTTGTCTATCTGCCTCAAGGTTGAATGTGTAGTGTGTTCAGAGATGGCATCTGCATACCTTGGTTGAAATCAGTCTATAGCTGCCTATTCCCCATTGACATCAACAAAGCATTTTAATCCAGGCAACTGCTGCTCACTGGATATTTTGTTTTTTAGACCATTCTCTGTAAACAATAGGGATGGTTGTGTGTTAAAATCTCAGTAGATCAGCACTTCTATTTCTTCTTTAATTTGATTTTCAGTTTGAATCTCAAGTTATCTTCACAATGCCTACATTACTAAACATGTGGAGTTGTTGCCATGTGAATGGATGATTACATGTCTGTGTTAAAAATTAATTGAATATGTGAACATCATAAAGTGGTCGATGTGTGTAAAGCAGGTCTCAGCCACATTTGGGTAACCCAGTCCCATCTTTCTGTAAATTATGCTTTACAACATCCTTTCTACAACAAATTTTCACTGCATTACCCAGAAGAAACTTCTCTATCGTCTTCCCAAAAGTGTCCAATGATGGACCATATGCAGGCCATATCATGCAACCACAATAAAAAATGTTCCTTTTAAATGTCAAGCCTAGAAATCATATTTCAGATGGAAAAGCTTGCCTGCTGAGCCCTAGATTCATCATGCCAGAATCTCTCTTGCCTGATCCATCACTGGTGTGAGTGTGAATAGCAATGCCCACCAGGCTCCAGCTACAAATGCTTTCTCTCTCTTCCTGGAGCTTTTTTATGAGTTTCTACTATAATGAGGCTAAATGTGGGTCCCCATCCCTTGAGTCTCGAACTAAACCCTTTCTAAATCATCTTTACTACAGCGTGGGACCTTTGGTGCTGATAATCAGACTAATTAGGCAGACAACATAATTTATAGGTTGTGGAAAAATAATGTAATAAAAATAATAGGAAAGATTATGTTCTGAAGCATTTGTATTTCACATAGAAAGTTCCTCTGAGAGCTATTTTGTAAACTACATGTATCCCTGAGGGTCCCTGGAGGTCAGATTTGGAAATAAAAGGCAAATCTTGAAACGTTCCACCCTGCTTTGACTGACGCTTCTGTCAGCCAGTAAAATTTAGCTACGAGAGCTAGTGCGCTCTCTGACCTCGACAGATTGCCTGGCTCAGTCTGAGATTTCATCCTCGACCTGCGGTCACAGAAATGTTTGTTTCATGTCTTGTCAGCTGGGGCCTCTGAACTCTGACCTCATTACTGCTGCTGTTGGTGAGGTTCACCTCAGAGGATCAGTGGTACTAGTACTGGAGGAGGAACAAGGCCACAAAAATATAATTTTCCTTTTTTACTAAATGTTTTCACCTGCATTCAGTACACACACAGAGAAGCTTCCACAGGGCCTGTGGTTTTTAATTATCCCCTCTGTCTGTGCTGTTTGTTCCATTAAATTACACATTAGCATTAATTAACATTAAATATGATTGTAATTTGAATATAATCTGAACTGTACACACAGAGGTCGCATTTAATTTACTGTATTGTTTTGCTGCAACATTTACTCAGACTAATAGAATTTTATCATTTGACTCGTTTGTTTTTCAGACTAAAGTGGACTACAAATGATCACAAATTATGTCACGCAATGTCCCTTGGCACAGGTCCAAGTCAAGAAATCCTCAGATTGTGATTGGTAAGACAGTTTCAAACCCCACCTCAGTGTCTTTTCAGTGTGTTTTTGTGACATTATGCAGTAATTTTCCAGTTTTAAGCTTTCTGCATGCCCTTTTACCTTCATTCCCAGTACAAAGTTGAAACTCTATTTATTTTCTTTATTGTGAGCATCAGCATTCATAAGTTACATTTTTTTTGTGTCTGTACAACCCTCCACCATCAGACACACAAACCTTAGTTAAAAGTAGCCATTAAAAGCAGGGGTTGGGAACATTTGCCATTAAAAACGTTTTCTTTTTCTTGTAGAACGGGGGTGTTCATGAATAAAAAAGAATGCTGTGTTCACCCTTCCCATTCCGCATCTACGCGTTATTGCTTTGTCATGGGCAGCTGTGAGAGAATCAAGGGGGCTTCATAACAAGAGCAGGACAAGCCCAAATAAGCAACTACAGTGAAGAAATCAAGCCCAAAAAACCCACAACCCATGACTGACTGAAAAACAAGCCCAAAGTCTCTTATAACAGGTGGGTTTGGCAAGACTGTTGCCTTTCTCTGGGGCAGTCGTCTCTATCTCTCTCATTGCTTTTTCAAGCTACTTTCTTTCTCTTTCTACTATATTGTGACCTGTCTCTTAAAGGCTAAGTAATTAGGATTTTTTCTGTAAGATTTTTTTTTTTTGGGGGGGGGGGGGGGGTTAATTGCTTAAATTAACACAAAGATTTTAGTGTAATTTATTTCTCGCCACTCATTAAATTAATTTGTATGACTGTATGGATATGTTAGCTGAGTAAATTGGAGACCCAACAACAAAAGTAATGATGTTTTGGCCAAGTGAATAATGGGTTTGTCCTTATAAACTTATGAAATTACTGTCAAGCTCTCCATGTTTTTCTCTTTCAACTGCAGTTCTGATTTGAAACACTAGGGGTCAATGCTACTTATTTCGCCTTTAAACTCTTGTCTTGTTGCAAGTTTACCGCCGGCAGCTTTACAGACTTAACAGGCTAAGTGTATCATGTGAGATGGCTAAACTCAAACGCATTTGGTCTGCATGTGTCCTGACCACTTTTAGCCTACAAAAGCTGAGCCAGTTAAAATGAAAGCACCCTATCAGATTTTATTTTTTAGATCCGGGTTCATATGAGTTCGAATCCGGACCGCGGCCCACTTGTTAGTGACATCTGCTCTAGGAAGTAATTGTCCTGACTGGACAATTGTTTTGTTTCTGCTTACAACACTACACAGCCTATTTTATTTACACAGCATCCCATTTCTCTGGAAAGAAAAAGACGGGTTTAGGAAAACTTAATTTAGAGAAAAAGTTCATGCCGTGTTGAAGTGAGCAGTTGATGTTGTAGCTCAGCTTTTCTGAGCTTTCCTGATATAAGTTTTTCCACCATTTTGTAAATTATACTGTGTTTTTGTATAGTGCATTAACACATATTTGCTCTGTTTTACAAAATCACTTTCCTTATTAGCTTATTTATGTCTCTCAAGTGTATTTTTACCATTCTATTTCTTTATTACAATAGACTTTTTAAATCAACATTTGGAACTATTTTAACAAAATAGTTTCAAATGTTGATTTAAAAAGATAAAAATATGGTTTTACATCTAAAACTGTGACAATGATAAAAAATTGATTAAATTTAATAGGAACTTAAAAGGTTATTGAATGCTAAAGAGTGATAAAAAGTCTCTGATGCCTGTTCTTTATGTTTATTTTTTTTTAATTGAATCCAATTTGTTATGTTGTTCAGTGGTTTAATATAAGGGTTGGTCTTGTTTTTGGTCTTCTGGTTGCATGGACATACAATGTTCATTTGTTGTAAAATCTAAGCAGACCATAAATCAGATTTCCATACGGGAGGATGAAACTGATAATCAGTTGGGGGTAATTTCTGAACATCTGGAGGAGGAAGAATAAGTTTTACTTCTGACCCCTGAAGTGGTACCAGATGCAACACTGTGAGTGTTTTAGAACATACTTTACTCTTGTGTGATGTGGATGCTCTGGTTACTGACACCGGCCTGTTTCTCTTATTCTCAGCTTTTAACACTGTGGTAACATTTCAATGCCCATCATGATGGAGAAGCTGCAGATGGGCGGAAACACACTTTAACCTCACTGCCTGCATGTTAAGCCGCCCACTCCCCAAAACTCCTCGCCCTCAGTGGGATTAGTGGGCTACCAAGTAAGTGCCGTTGAGTTTGCCTGACCTCTGGCCTCTGCTGAGAGCTCCCTGAGCTGTGTGTGGGTTTAGCTCAGTAGCTGAAAACCAGCCCTTACCCTTATTTACCAGCGTCCTGCTTGACTCACGGTTTGGCTCCCTGCGAAGGTTTGTAGAGCATCAGCAAGCAGCGAGGAAGACAGGGACCCTGAGGTTGTGCCAGTCTGAAGGTGGAATGCCTTTGATTATCCGATCTAATCCTTGCTGTAACATGCCTGCCGGCCAAGCAGGCGTGGGCGGCAGGCGGCGGTGTTGGTGTTGGTGGAGGAGGGAGGGTGGGGGGCGGGGGGGTTGTTGTTGTTGTTGTTGTTGGATGTTGCTCTCACACATCCCTCTGACACAGGTAGGCGATTCACACCCGGCTGGAAGAGCTCCAGGCCAGAGTGGCGAGTGTGATTCACATCAATCCAAATTCACCTTTTTTTTCCCCCCACAAACCTTTTTCTTTTTAAGCACCACTTCTTCTTCTCTGGTACGCAGCTCGACTTGGCACCGAAAATGGCGGGTGTCCGTGTGAATGGGTGCATTTCTCTGTGCACGGTTTAATCCCCTGCTACCCAAAGACCCTTTTTTTCTATTTTCTCTTTCTTCTTTTTTTTTTAAGTGGATTTCAATGGAAATAAGAGACAAGCCTTTTGAGTGTTGTCTTTTCCGGCCGCCCACGGCTGCGGAGGATTCGGTCCAGTCTTTCTTTACAATGCAGACAATGCTGACTTTTTGCTCTCCTCCAATTTTTCAATTATGTTTCCTCTGGCGAATAGCAATTACAATTCACTTGACAGAATATGAGCGTCTTATTCCCCCCTGTGTGCTGTGCTATGGTGACGTGGAAAAAAACACTTGTTATCTTTAATATGACTACAATGTTCATTCCTCCCGATGGGGCTAACTAAACAGAAGCTTATCTATAACTCTGACACCATAATCCATCTCTGACATGGATGGACGCAGTGCATTAAGCTGATGCAGAATACGGTGCTCTATAAGGCCTCTGCCACACACTCAAATAAGCGTCTGTTTCAATTATTTTACATTTGAAGTGTGATTTGTCTTACTGTCACATTGGATTGCAGCAGGAGGTAATTTGATTGGAGAGTATTGGATGGTGGTGCAAGTGACAGGCTGGCCTCTGGTTAAGGATGGAGGTGCCCACTCTGTCTCACATCTGATACATTTTCCTTCTACACTGTTTCACAGAGAGATATGTTTTTTACAACCCTTACAGTGTTGAAGAAATTTATCAGTGCACCTTAAAATGGTGTTAATATCACTAAATTGCAGTGTTTCCTTACAAATAACCTTTATGTACCCTTGAAGCTGGAATCATAGATATTTCTTGGAATGGCACATGATAAATGTATCATCAGATGTAGTATTTCTGCTCCTTGTGCTGTGAAGTATCACCACAGGCAGCTTTATTCAGCTACAAGGGGGTTGGTGGAGAGAGAGAACAAAACAGATCAAAAAGAATAAATAAACAGTTTTATGAAATAGTTACCAACATGACTAGTAAATAAATAAATACATCAATAACTACAGCTTTTGAAGCTGACGCAGATTTTTTTTTAATTTTTTTTACTTTCCATGTGGAGTTGGAAACTGCTGACTGTTCAACCATTTCAGTTTGATTGTATTTATTTTCCTCATAAAACTAGATTACATAGAATAAACATTGGATTTAATTTTGGATTCAAAATGTAATTATGTTAAATATATATATATATATATGAAATATAAAGATTTTGCTCTCGAATTTATAATGTATTTTTAATTTTGTATCATTTAAATAACCCTTTATATTGGAAAGTAAAAAAAAAAAATGTATTTTCCGGTTTTTAAAATTTATCCATAGTTACTTAAATAAATATTTCCATTTATTTATTTCTATTTAAATGCAGCCATTTCACTTTGTTGTGTAATTGTATAAATCCATTTAGAGTCATGAAATCATAGCAGGAAATTTCAGTCTATTTACACTGAACTCTGGTGGTTACTGACATCCCTCCCTTTAAAATGAAGTACCAGGTCATTTTAACCCAAATTAATCAGAATGAAAGAATTAAGAGTAAAAGTACTTTGAGTCTGAAGTTTTTCCTATAAATTGTCATTTATATTACAAATAATACAAATGAGTTAATTAAAATAATACAAATTACCTCATTTCCCAATTGGGATTAATAAAAAAGATAAATTATTATTATTATTATTATTATTAGTATTATTATTATTATTATTATTATTATTATTATTATTATGTGCTTAATGTATTGCTAATACTGTGATCTATAATATTATTAAGTGTGCTGACTGTATGTACATGCATATAAATACAGGTGGTGCTACTGGTAACATTGGCAAAGTTAAATACTTGTGATTCTGTAAATCGTAATGATTTTATTTATTTAAAGGTGCAGAGTTAAATGCCATTAACAAAGTAACAAAGAAGACTAACTCCGGAATCCATTTTGGATGTTTTGCCACCGGTTAGTGTTGTTTCTGCTACTTTAATTGTCCTGCCATGGCTTCCGCTGAGAAACATAGTCCTTCTAGCAAAACAGAAGTAGCAGGTTTTGTGTAGTGCCATGTTGGAATTCTCTGCATCGTTCTGAGGAACCGTGATGATTTAAAACCTACTGGTGCCGTAACAAAGTTTTTGTATTTTGTTACATTCCACCAGTGCAGACAGCCATATTTTGCATTTGAAATAGTGAGGTGGACTGTAAGGCTACTTTAGATTAAATGTGTCCAAATTTTAGGACACACTGATTCTGTCCTTAAGTATGAACTATGATTCAGTGCTTCATCCTCTCTCATCCTCATCTACCTCATCTTCTAAAGCTGTACAGGTCAGAGAGAAGAAGAAAATCAAGTTGAACTGTAATGATTGCTTTCTCTGGAGCAAAGGCTTCTCAAAATCTTTGGTTCCCAACATATTTTCTTGAGGACCCCCAATATTTACCACCAAAAAGCTGTGGAGCTTTGGTGTGTGTGAAGTGCAGAAACAGCAGCATGCAGTCATGTTTGCAATAAATACTTTAAATTGGGAGCCAACAAACATGCTTCTCACCTGTCAATCAAAGTTTGCTGTGCAGCAGAACTTCTAAACATCTTAATTTCAGAACGTCATGCTAGTTTTCCTTTTTCCTTTCTTTTGTTAATGCTTTGGATGTGAAGATCAGTTCAGACCGTGTGACTCTAAGCACAGAAACGTGTTTGTCTTCAGGTCAAACTGCAGCAGGAAGATCCACATTCAGGTTTTTAAAGTGAGCACAGAGCTGAAAAACCTGAGTGCTGATTGTACTGGAGGAGGCGGCAGCAGTCAGCTGTTCGTGGGCCGACTGGAGACTTTCAGCGGCGACTGTCAGAAGCTGACAGAGAGCAGAAAGACACTTAAGATAATTGGCTCCCATCCCTCCCGCCGTCACCTGCGGTAAGGAATTAAAATAAGAAATGGAGGGAAATTATTCTAAGCTCTCACAGCTCAGCGCTGAATCATAAATCAGCCGTCAGTCATCACTAGCGAAGAGCAGCTCAGATGAATCATCCCTTGTCACCTTCCCTTTTCTCTTTTTAAAGCCCAGCCATCTTAGTCATTAGCTCTCCTGGCCTTATGAGAGGTGTGAAAGTGTGTGTGAGAGAGAGAGCGGCACAGAGCGAGAGACAGCAAGAACACACCAGGATGATCCTTAAATGTAATAGATGTCAGGTGACAACTCAGCGAGGTGGAGTGTGAGAGCGCCGCCAACCAGGGCAGAGCAGTGAGCAGCCGGGGGACAAACGACATCCACACTGATGGGAAGACTGGGGAGGGGGTCTCTGTTGATGGTTAATACGCTTCTGGTGTATCTGGGGAGGTGGTGGGAGGGCAGATCCTGCTGTGGTGCAGGAGACGGTGATGACATTCATTCCATATTTGGAGGCTCTTCTGAAGGAAAAAGCCTCCAGTTTGTGTCTTTAATATAAATCAAACACACACACTGGCCAGTTTATTAGGTGCACCTTGCTAGTACTGGGTTGGGCTCTCTTTTACTTTTGAATTTGCCTTTTGCTCCATGTTGACGCAACAGCATTATACAGCTGCTGCAGGTTTGTTGGCTGCATCCATGATTAGGATCTCCACCACATCCACACCACCTCCCAAAGTTGCTCTTTTGGACTGAGATCTGGTGACTGTGGAGTCTAGTGAACTCATTGCCATGTTCAAGAAAGCAGTCAGAGATGATCTGAGCTTTGTGACATGGTGCATTATCCTGCTGGAAGTAGCATCAGAAGATGCTACACTGTGGTCATAAAGGGATGGACATGGTCAGCAACAATACTCAAGTAGGCTGTGGTGGTTAAACCAGATCACGCTGGTACTGAGAGGCCCAAAGTAGGCCAAGAAAATATATTTTTCTTTTATATTTTTTTGTAATGTTTTCTCTTTTTCAGATCACTCTTTGTAAAGCCTGGAACACTGAAAATTCCAGTAAATCAGCAGTTCCTGAAATACTCAGACCAACAACAATGCTACATTCAGAGTCACCTAAATCTCCTTTATTCCTGATTCTGATTTTAAGTTTAAACGTCATGAAGCTTTCTTGAACATGTCCACACAATGAAATTCATTGAGCTGCTGACATCTGATTGGCTGATTAGATGTTCATGCTATCAAGTAAAAGTATAGATCAGTGTAAGGAAGCATGAGATACATAATCTCCCTGAGCACTACATGCACTCAAACTGTATTTGGTCTTAATTTGCCTTTGTGAAGTTTTCAGTCAAATTTTGTAAATTTTTTTTGTTTATTTATTTGAAAGGGACAATGCACATTCATGAACATATAAATGTAAATATGCCAGAATTAGCCCAAAGGCAACTTTATATCTGTAGTCCCTGGCAGGTCAGAGAGATAAAAACATCATATGACATTATAACTTAATATACACACTTTTTTAATTATTATTATTTTTTTTTTAACTTGTCCTGTCCAGCATTATAGCAAGCAAAATGATAATCTGGTTGCTGTATCGTGCTGAACAAATTTGCTCTGCCAAGGGGAGGCCTATGGGTAAGGCTCCTCTTGATAATTTGATTAATTTATTTATTTATTTACTTTGAATCATGGAATCTACGTAATCTTGCTGGACCTGACCGGAGGGGACAGAAAAAGATGGAAAATAGCAAAAAGAAGCAAAAGGGAAAGAAGAAATGAGACAAAAAGATCACAGACAGAAGGCAACGACCCTTCAATCCACACCATCACCAGACTACAAACTGTTACACCTGTACATGAACACACCAGAAAATTTCTAACAACATTTACAAGAGAACAGAGCTGCTAGTCATTACGAGTTTTTAAATAATAACCAAATCAAAAAGATATATCATGAATGTAGCATAACAGTGAGCAGATACTAACTCAAAGAAAAAAAAAACGGCAGCCGCCGGCCTCGCCAGGGACCGGCCACCCAGGGCAGCTTGAACGAAGGGCTCAGGGCCCCAGGAGCCCAGAGGCGGCCCCCCCACCCCCCAAAGGCAGAGGGCCTACACCATGCTTAGGAGAACCAGCCGCCCCCCCCAGACAACCACCCAGCATAGGCCAGCACACACCCCGATGTTCCAGCCACACACCCTGGGAACCAAGGTGCCATCGACCCCCTCCCCCCACCCTCCACCTACTCCAATCTCCACCCCATATAGCCCCACACTCACACCCTCCCCTGTGCCGTACCCACAAGCACTCACTATCACAGTCACAGTCAATGTGCCAGGAGCCAGGCCACCTAAGTGGTCCCGCCTGACATGCAGCGGATGACACGCCCCCTAGGTGTTGTTTGTGTGTTGTGTTTCTTGTGTTTTGGTGTCTAAGTGCAATTAAAATTGAGAGGTGAGTCACCACGAGGTGCATCTGAGGAGACCACTGAATGGCCGCCTACGCTCCACCCCGCATGGTGTGCACACCTCCCAAATTCCTATGTGTGTGTGTGTGTGTGTGTGTGTGTGTGTGTGTGAGACAGAGAGAGCGGGAAAGAAGAGGGGTCTGGGGATGTAAGTGCAGAGGGAAGCAAACTTCCCTCTGGATGTTGAGCCTCTAGTGGCATTAGGTACCCCTGCTCCCCAGGAGGTCCCCCAGGGCAAGACAGGCCAGGAGAGGCCGCCCCCCATGACCAGGCCATACAGGGACTGCAGCCAATGAGCCGCCACCGACCCCAAAAGGTACCCAACCCCCACATGTCTAATGGTGAATGAGAGGACAGGGAGGAGGACAGCGGCAGAGCCCAGACCAGGGTTGGTTTTTGCTATGGGCAAGGTGGGCGACCGCCCAGGGTGCAATCTATTTGGGGCCACATGAGCGCCCTCATTAAAAAAAAAAAAAAAAATTGCCAGTTTTCTAGACTAATCCCGCTTCTTTCCATGTCAAGTTACTTGCTGCTGAGAGTCATACATGTTGTGTGTGTGTTAGAAGAAAAGCCAGGGGGGAGACAGGCGGGGGATCAAATCGCAACTGCAGAGGTTGTGAGCAGGTTGAGTCTCACTCTCAGGGGAAAAGCAAGGAGGGGCCTGATCCTCTGGGTGTTTGACGGACGGAAAAGGTGATGATGTTACGTCGAGTCAAGGGTGTACCACGAACAAAAGACCAAAGAAACAATCAGGTGCCCAGAAAGAGAAGGAAAAGGAGAAGAGGAGAAAAGCTCAAAAGATAAAGGTATGCAGGTCTCTATGAGTGATATTAATTGTGCATGTAATACAACAGTAGCCTATACACTATTTATCCTCTTGCTAATATGTTGCTACTTAGCCACAGAAGATGACTGTATTTGGTTTTTAACTTTACTTAAGCAACTATAAAAATTTGCGGCATGAAGTCATGCAGTTAATTTCACCAATAGGCTAGTTTGTGTTTGCACAACAAGTGCAAGTTCACATGGGTCTATTAGTCTGGGGAGTTGGTAAACAACAGTACGTCCTGACTGAATTTTTAATGCTATACATTGGCCTATGCTAACTTAAATAACTTATATAATATTCATGTCAATATACACTGACATGACATTTTGTAAGCTTTAAGTGATATAGTTTTTTTTTTTTTTTTTTTTTAATAATTTGTAATGTTATGCTTAGTTAATAGGATGTTAACAAATGATAATAATTTGTGCATTACTATGTTTTTTTCTTTTTTAATCGGGTATCTGATGCATGTTAAGTGTGATGTAACTTACATATTACATACTTACGTATCTTAATTGTAAATTCAGGGGCACTTCTGAAATATTTTGGAGCAGCTCCCACTGGCCAAAATGAAGATCCACCTCCCTCTGCAGCCACATCTTTGCAGGACTTGTGTGTGTGTGTGTGTGTGTGTGTGTCAGGAGTAAACAGGGTGAAAAACCCAGGTTGAAAAATCTGCTACAGTCTGAGCACTGAATTCAGATTATGTTAATTAATATTACTTTTTTTTTATTTATTTTATTCATTTGTATTTGTGTGATGAAGGATTTGTGCAATTTACATTGGTTTTTACAAACTCTATTTCATTTATCTTTCTCATTGATGGGTGGTTCGCCCAGGGTGCAAAACTAGCCAGGACCACCTCTGGCTCAGACCCACGGCACACCACCCCCAGGCCCGCCCAGGCCCCGCCCACAAGTGCACTTGACCTCTCCCCATAAACACACACAGAAACCAGAAACACATGCAAACACCTATATCCTTGCACACTCCTGCTCATTCTAACACACACACACCTCCTCACCCACACCGACACACTATAGCCACACACACAGCAAACAAACCTCCCAATCTCACTCCCCAGCCACCCCGACACAATATTCATACTAAGATCAAATTGTCAATGACAATTCAAAAGACACGATAAAAACAACACAATAAAAGACAATCATGACATCCAACAGTAACATTTACATAAGTGTAACATCAGTGATCGCAGATCTGGTTCCCCTTGAGCCATCGTTTCAAATTAGTTTTAAAAGTATTGAATGTGGTAGAGACTCTTATTGCAGCTGGAATATTGTTCCAGATTTCTGAACCCTTGATGGATAACATCTGCTGACTGAATGTAGTTCATCTATAGGGTATTACACAGTCACCTCTGGTAGAGGCTCTTGTTACCCTACCACTAGTACTGGTTTTGACCATAATGAACTCACCCAAGGGTTGTGGAGCGAGTCCATTTAATACCTTATAAACTGAGCAGGCTAGTTTAAAATTTCTTAGATTTGCAAAACTCAAAATACTACATTTATGTAGTATGAGACAATGATGGAAATATAACGATTTTCTATCAAGTACTTTTAAAGCTTTTTTAAAAAGTGATTCAGTTGCTTTTAAGGTTGTCGTACTTGTCAATGACCAATTAGTAATGCAGTATTCAATGTGAGAAAAAATCATGCTGTGTAGAAACATTTTAGCTGCATTGTCTGGCAAAGATGATCAAATTTGCCAAAAAATTGTGAATATTAAAATTAACATTTTTTATATATGTTTTACTTTTTTTTTTTAAAGATAAAGTAGAATCCAAGATAACTCCAAGATAGTTAAATTCATGTACAAATTGGAGCTCCTCTCCTTTCAGTAACACATTTGAAGAACCCTTTGATGGTAGACATTTGAAAAATAGCATACAGACAGTTTTGTTAGAATTCAGTAGGAGACTTGATTTGGTCAGCCACTTATCTACAGAGGTGATTGCTGATGTTAACTTCCCTGAGGCTTCTATAACAGATTTTGCTTTAGTAAAGATAACAGCATCATCTGCGTATAACACAATATTAAGATTGTTACAAACATTCAGCAAATCATTAATATATATTGAAAATAAAATAGTTCAGAGTATGGAGCCTTGTGGTACTCCAACCTGACAATCAATTTGATACCGTTGACAGACACACAATGGGTTCGGTTTGACAAGTAAGATTTTATCCAGAGGATAGCCTGTTTACCGCGACCCGTAACGGAATAAGCGGTCAAGGTAATGGATGGATGGATGGATAGCCTGTTTAGAAAAATTGAATTTCATTAATGTAGTTAATAATGATTGGTGGTCAACTGTATCAAAAGCCCTTTTCAAATCAAGAAAAACTGCACCAACAAAAGGATAAGAATCTAAAGATTTTTTTTTTTTCAAGAAAAACATTTATTACCGTTTCAGTTGAAAAGTTTGCATGAAAACCAAACTGCCTATATGCAGGGGGATTAAATCCATATTCAAGTGACTTATTAATTGTTTAGTGACCCATTTTTCCATTATTTTATATACTGTGGGCAGTATGCTAATTGGTCTGTAATTCTTAATGTCTGCTTTATTACCAGAATTAAAAATTTGAGTAATTATGGCCATTTTCCATGCTGCTGGAACAATTTAGTGTGTAATTGACAGATTTTTCAAATGTGTTGTTGGACATATCAAGGAGTCTTTATGTAGCTTTATAAAATTTGTGTCCAGACCATATGTATCCTTAGCTTTTAAAGTTTTTAATTCACTTACAAGAGAAGCTACATCTGAGTCACGAATTTCAGCTATCGTGAAGACAGGGAAAGACTCATTAACTGAGTAGGGTTTATTTGCACATGAAGTAAAAAGCTATGAAATTTCTTGGACTGAATTTTTAAAAAAAATATTAAATTCGATTGCCCGTTCCAGGATCTTTAACAAGATCATTATTTATTTGTAGTACTAATTATTTATCCTGTTCAGTTTTTTTGCCAGTTAATTTACTAATGTTGTGCCAAATATTTTTGGAATGTCCTTTAGCTGATGCAATTATTGACATATAAAAATTTGCCTTGGCTTTGCGCATTGTGTGAATTACTTTGTTTTTTGCAAATGCAAAAAGTTGTCTATCAGAAATAAATCTAGTTTTAAGTGATTTTTTAAATAACTGGTCCCTTTTTCTAATTAATTTCATGTAATTCTCACTGAGCCACAGTAGATCACCATTACTGGTTTTGCTTTACTTTCTCCTCCTTGTAAATACATTTATAACATCTTTCATTTAGGAGAAGAAGGTGTCACTATTTGTCATGATGTCATTACATGAGGCTAGTCCTGTCCAATCTAGCTCCTTTAAGGCCTTAGCTAGATTTTGATGTTGACTTCTTGGGACTACATCATAAAAGGATGAGGAGGTCTAAGCACCTGTACAAGGCATTTGGAAATGCAATTTAGTAAGTTTTCTAGCAAAGAAGATGGCATTATGGTCAGAAAGACCAGTTAAAAACTAAAGGTTTTAAAAATGCTGTCATTTTTGTTTGAGAATAGGAGATCAAGCCTTGTTTTTGACTGGTTAGTTATAAGGTTGGCTTCTCTGTTAATTGAACCATACTGAAAATGTCAGTGATCTGTTTCAAAATTTTCCTTTCTTTCTTATTATCCCAATTTATATTAAAATCACCAATTAAGATGATCTCTTTCGTATGAAAACAAAAGTTAAGAAGCATTTTGAGCTGATCATAAAAATCTATTGGTTGATGGTTTCCAATAAATACAGAGAATAGTAAAGTTAATTTCCTTTGAAAGCACAATATTTACTCCAACATATTCAATTTTTACATTATCATGCCATTCAATTTGTGAACATTTTAAAGTATCTCTTACATAAACTAAAACACCCCCTCCTCTACCTTGACCCCTGTCTTTCCTAAACACATTATATCATGGAATATGTGTGGCATTTGACCAGTGTGGTGAAGCAGGTGGGTAATCTTGTCATATTTATGTATTTATTTATTTATTTAGTTTGTTTTAAAACCCACTGCATACATGAAAGCTATAATATTAATGATGTGGGGACGTAAACTTCATTTTCTCACCTTCACGAGTTTATAATATAAGAGGAACCATTTACTGTCCCTGTCCAGGAACTGTCCTGCAGGTGTTGCCATTTATCCTTCCATCGTGGAAAGTCCTGCAATATTAAAACATGATCTAACTTTGGAATATTTTCCACACACTCAATTAGTACTTCGAGGTAACATTTTTAAAATTATTGACGTCCTTTTGTAGGCTTTTATATGACACAATCCACTGCCCGAACAAAGATCAGAACAGACTTTCTCTTTGACCTCAATCCACTCAGAGTTCAAAGTGTTTGCAGCCTAACAGACAGTTTCATCCTGAGTCATTGTCCGAATTTTCACAGCAAGAAAATTAAGCTACTCATCCTCCACTCATCATCAGCTTGTAGATCACAGGTTTTATTTGAGACCTTAGAAGAGCCATGTAGCACATGTACACAGCCCTCTTAATGCCCTGGCTGTGTAGCTTTAACACCTGAGTCCCACGTTTGGGGCTTGTGCTTGTTTTCAATCTTAAAATTGCAATTAATAATGTTTTAGTTAATCCTGTCTTTATATTTGACTTCCTCTTAATGCTACAAAACAGTAATTCATTAGGAGTGATTAAGGAAATTTTGTCTGAGGATGGGATGTTTAGTGACATGTATTGACACAAATTTGAAATTACAAAATCTGATATCCTGAACTATGGTTGCAACATGGTGGTGGAGGAGTGGGGATATATTTATCTTTATCAGATAATAACGATGCAATAATTCTTATTCTATTACATAAAATAATCTTTCAACCAATAAGTCACCATAAACATGACAAAATGGTAGTTTTGATGTCTGATCAGTGTTTGAAAACAGACTGGTTTTCATAAAGATTGGCAGATTTTTAAAAACTCTAGACATCAAGGAACCAAAGCCAACCTTTGTCTTAATCACATACACGATGAAGGTAGGATCAAAGTGTGGGATAGCATGAAAAGAGGTAAGCAGATGTAGAAACTAAAAAAATAATAAAAAATAAATAAATAAGAAACAAGCACCATAAATATCCATCACAGAACCAGGATGCAACAGACTGACATTAGGAGCCGAACAAAATAAATAACAGAAACCAGTCCAATCAGTGCTGGTCCACGTCTGCCCCTTAGAGCCCACACTGAAATATGGCAGGTTTGCCCTGAATATCTGTAACTCACCTCCACGTAAACTCCAAATTCTCCTCGCTTCTCCTCTGTGGATGGACAGAGGGTGCACACCTTTTTTCATCATGTAAACTATTCACTTCTCAGCCATTACCCAGTCAGCTTAGATTAAACCAGCTGTCTCTCCTCACTCAGCCACATCATTCACATCTAACCTGGTTTCTGGAGCTACCTGCTTGTGTTGCAGTCTGCTTGTGGATTATTTCTGTTGCCTCTTAAATGACAAGAAATCTCATTAAACCCACTTTCACTAAAAAGCCTATTTTATGATTTTGCTGAACTTTTTGTGTAACTTCACATTGCAAGAGTCGAGCAGGCTAAAAACCCTGGAAAATCTGACTGGAGTCTGACTCTGACTCAGGTTTGAGCCAAACATCATGTCAATAAAGATTAATTGAATTGGATTGAGAGCCACAATGAGGGAGCGGGCAGAGGGATGGAGGAGGGCAGGTTGATATTCGTGTGTGTGTGTGTGTGTGTAACGCCTCTCGTTCAGCCTCCTTTGACCTCCCGCCTTTATTTAAGTGCTGAAAGAGGCAATTTGCCTGGAGTCCGCCTGCGTTCTCGTCTCGCTGCTCCGTCTGAAGTAATCTGCCATTTCAGCCCCATTTTTACCTGATTGCTTCGTCAGAGACGAAGTGACACCGAGGTCAAACGCTAGGATTGGAATGTAGATGCAGCACAAACACTGTACACCCACAGATTGAAAATGAGGAGGCGACTGAAGAGGGATGAACAAGAAAGACAACATTTCTGACATTGTCAACTTTCAGCTGAGCTGATAAAGCGTCGTGTTTCTGAAGAGGTGCGGGTGCAATACATCCCTGTATCCTGATACAAATCTGCAGGCAATCAGTTTTTCCCACCATCCTGTGGTGTTCTATTCAAGGCTTGTTACAAAAAGATCACATATCAGTTATTTTGGAGCTCCTCACCTTGTCATGCAGGTTGTTAAAACAGGAAAAATCACATCAGCTGAGATGGCGAGGATGAGCCTGACGTCTTGGAATTGTTTCTAATATATCTGATAAGTTCCCCTTTGTCTTAGCATTTAAAGTACAATTGCACTCAGATCTTTTTGGGAAAAAAAGGACAGAAAGTTTTAACATTAGGACCACATCCACTGCAAGCTAATGTAAAACACTTCACATTAGAAATGATTTCCTCATCACATGACACCATTTGTCTTCTGAGACAGTAAAAAATGAGCAACTAATAACCTCCAAAATTTAAAACGATCTTGCCAGTGCAGAGAAATGGTGTGAAAAACTCCAATTTTAACTCGTACAGACAAAACAATCGATTCTCAAATGGATCAAGGTAGAAAATTAGTCCACTATTTAAAATTTTTTTAGATACAAAATGGATTTAATCCGTCTGTTGAAGTAAAACATGTTTCATTATCATTGTGTGGATTTAAACTAAAATATCAAAACCTCCGATACCAGCTTTTTATGCTCTAGAATTGATTTTCATGTTAACATATTGATGTTTATGTAAATTGGGGTAAATGTTTAGTTTACTGTTAACAGGAACACAGTGGAAAGTAATTATCTCCTCTAAATGATATGTATGTAAGAACTACTTTTTCTTCCGCCTGCCATCGTCATATATGAAATAAGGCACAGCGTTGAGTTGCAGCAGCGCACCACTCCCACACTGCTCAGTTCTCTCAGTCCAATAATGACCTGATGAGCTGAACAACAACGGCGCTGTGTGATGTGTCTGGGAAAACAGAGGTATTATAACAACGCCACAAACCTTCGGAAGCATCTAGCCAGCAGTCATTAGATGGAATAAGATGAGGCTGTGAGGAGAGGACGAGGCAAACTCCAAGTCCTTTGGTGCTGCAGGCAGGTACTGTCCAGATACAGAGACAAAACTGAGCTGTTCGCAACATGTAGTGCGTCTGCTGAAATTTGGAGAAATTATTTATGTCTCTACCAGGTTTAGTCTTTTGTGTTGATGGTCAAATGAGTTCCCCACAATCTTAAAACTAGGACATCCTGTTTTTATGTACAGTTATTAATATGGTTATGAAGTCAGTAAATTATACAATAAACAGCTGCATGCAGTCAGTTTGGAGTAATTTGTGACCCTGAAATCATCTCACATCAGTTCTGGAGGCCTAGATTTGTTAGGTAAGGTTAGCTGTAGAGTCCATAGTTACAAGATCGAATTACAACAGACGTTTTTCATAGAACATCATTTTCATTTGCTTTGACTTATGGTTATCTGAATAGTTAAAAATGTAGCTATTAAACTTTTGCAGTTATTGTTGCATTTTAAATGTAATTATGTCTTTTTCAGGCAATTTCATTTTGAGTCCCACAGCAGTCTGTATAAAACAGCAAGCACACGTGCACTATAATTTCCTTTCCCCTCGGCGGAAGCTGTTTTTAGAGTGATTTTCCAAACACACTTTTTGTACAATGTATCAGATCATATTAGTGTAAATGAAACCAACCTTAATTTTACTTATCAGATCAGAAAGAAAATCAGTGGTGTTTCACATCACTCTGTTCCATAATGTGACAAAACTGAACTCAAAGGTCAATGGCAGAAAAATGTCATAAAAATATTTTCTATTGGTATATTATCACTTGAGTAAAATGGCTGTTATACTTTTATTCTCTAAGAGAGAACCATTACTATATACTTACTATGAGTCTACAGACATGGTAGCTGCCACTATTTTTACTACAGTGTCTCTGAATGGACAAATAACTCAGAACACTTTGTGTTTTAAAGAATGTCCAAGAATTTACTTCAAAATCCTGCAGTAGCTACCTGTAGTGAAGTGATCGCTGCATCTGAGGCCACATGGCCCCTCAATGATGAAGACATGTTTATATCTAAAAGAATCTGGCCACCATCCATTCACAACTGTGTTTGGCATTTGAGGTCATTTCTATGTCCATACTTACCACTAGATGTCAGTAATTCTTACACACTGAACCTTTAACTGAGTTTACAGTCTGCTTACCATGTTGAGGTTTTGTGAACATTCTCCTTCATTATAGTGTCTGGCAGCAGCAGATTTTTACTTTACAAACTTAGATTTTTTTTCTTAACCTCCTGACCAACACCAAACAGCTGACAGATATTAAATCCTCATGCAGATATCTACCTGATGGCAACTGAATGATCCCACTGCTAATTTTCAGTTGAACCGGAATAGAAAGGCTTAAACCATGGACATAGAATGGAGTAGGGATGGTAGGGACATGTCCCTACAAATCCTAACTGATCCTTATCACGTTCCATCTCACAAACCGCTTTCTGTAGTTAATCTGCAGCAAAGAACCGCTGTTTTAAGTCCCACCTTATAACCCATTTCACTGTTATGATTGGCTCGGCTCTTTTGTTTTAATGCGAACGTGATTGGCTGTCCAAGGCTTCAGAGTGATGTAAACAGTGGCTTTGTCTCCAGTCAGAATGTCAGGAACATAGAAAAGACAGGTGGACATCAGGAGTTATTTTATAGTGAGTCAATGTAAAAGTTTATCTCACAAAGAAATAATTTCTTTTAACGCTATTGAGTCATTAATATTGACAATGATAACAGTCATCAAACAAAAATCCTGTCTCCTTAGCCTGCATCAGCGTGTTACTTTGTCAGATAACAGAATAAAAGCTGCCAGGCAGTTCAAAGAGAAAAGGAGAGGCTGAGGTAAACAGAGAGGCAGGGTCACAGCAGCAGGTCAGGTTTAGTACTCAGAGTTGTGACCTGGACTACTTAATTAATTCAGATTTAACCAGTCATTATAATGTGGCACACAGGAGTGTTTCGCTGGCCTTTACATACAATTGTACAAACTTAAAAAGACAATTTTTTATACAGATCCTTCAAATATTGGACCATAATATGTTTAATTTGTTTTTTAAATATAATAATAATGGTCATGATGTAAACATTAACATTATCTCTAATATTGCAAGTTCTTTGCAACTGCAGTGAGTCCAAATAACCACATTGTTTTCTTTTTTCAAAATATTACATATGAATAATGATGTACTGAACCAGCTGTCTTCAAATCATATGACAAAAAAAACAAAAAAACAACAACAACATTAAGATAATTCTGTATTAAGTTGGAAAAAAAACCTTAATGCCAATCTCTGCATAGAATGTTTCTGATTAAAACATTTTATCTTGTTTAGATTTGTTATTCATGGTGAAGAATAAAGGAGTACTTGGCTACAATACACCATTTTCGACATAAAATATGTAAAAATGTATGCATGACTCAGTGATTTATTTCACAATGTGTGTTGCATCAGGGCTAAATGAACTAAAATACAGGCATTGATATTGATTCATGTCTTGCTTAGTTTGCAGGTAAGAGGCAGGTAATTTGTTTACACATATTCTCTTATTCTCCACACTAATAGGTTTGCGTGTGTGAATGGACAAAAGCTGTATTACCATAGAAACAGTTTGGAAAACGGGGCAGCGCTGTGGAACAGAGTGTATCCACATTAACATCCGTTTGTCAGAGCGAGGCAAATAACACACTGCTGCGTACAAAAGATTGTACAGATCAGTGCAAAATAGAACATTGTTCATAATGTGGAAAACAACAAACCCATAAAGGAAAATTGAACATGAAACACTCAATTTTACCTCAAGAGCACGTTCAGCATCAGCATTGACCTGTTGTTACAACCACCTCCGCTCTCCTGGTCTATGCCTTTGTACCAAATGTTGGGCAACATCAGTGAGATGCCTCAAACTTCTAGTCCAAGTTCATCACAAAGAAATCATAAAGCTGTCTAAGGTTTGCTTCATGCAAGGCCCACCCAACTAAAGAATTTCTATAACTGCATGAACATTCCTGGAAAAGACGTGGTCTTGAAGGCGAAAAGTTACTGTAAATTTCTGTTGTTTTTTTTTTTTTTTTGTCATCACAGTGATGTAAATGAGCTTTGTCAGTGGTGCTGCAGTGAGGCCAGAGAGCCTGGCTTTTGCTTTCAGGAATAAGTCTACAATGACACAATGCTCCAATCTGAGGAGTGCAGACCCTTCTGATCACAGCAGGAGATCAAAGTCACAAAGAATAATAAGTTATTTATTTATGACTGTTCAGAACATGTTTCATTTCTGGCTTTGAATATTGATTTCACCCATCCAGATACTGTTTTCACAGCTTTGGGGTAAAGGAGAAGGCTTGGTAGGCAAAGGTTTCTCATTTTGAGGGACTGTATTATGAATATTTGTTTTGATGGGTGCAAACATGGCTGTGTCCCAGGTGGATGTAATGTGGCCATACTTCATTAACTGGACAATTTTATATAATTTAATTAGAATATAACTGGAATAATCTGCAACCAAGGGATAATTGTTTAAATGCTGTCTAGTTTTAAGCCCATCATGTAGGTTAATCGCAAGGATATGTTGTGTAACACAAAAGATGCTTCATTTTGTAGCATACTGCAGTATTTTTAGCCTGTTTGCTTGTTTATAAAATCACAAGGAAAATGTAACATACCTGCATTTACCTTCAATACTTGTGTCCAAATATTTTTTTATGCATTTATATATATATTAGTGCTGGGCAACGATTAAAATTTTTAATTGCGATTAATCTCATCGTTACGCACAAAATGTCTCTTTCCTTTAAAAAAAGGCCTACAGCTATAAAAAGAAAATGCAGTAAGTTTTGGTTTACAAACATTACATCAGGGGTCTCCAACCTGCAACTCTGGAGCTGCAAGTGTCTCTCTGGGCCTTCCACAATGCCTCTAAATACATGGCTAAAAAATTTTTTAAATCTCTTTCTTGTCATTAGGTTGGAAACCATGGACTTTTTTTTCGCTTTCTTTTACATCATTTTTCACAAATATCTACATTCCTTTAGCAGAAATGGAAATAAAAATGTGGTTCTTAAAAAATAACAAACATCCTCTGGTGGCTCTTCATTAAAAATATATATTAACTTGCCTTTTTGAAAAGTCTCGTAATATTTGCGTCTCTAAAGTAGTTTCATTTAGCTGGCTGAGGGGAAAATGGCTCTTTGGATTGGAAAGGTTGCAGACCCCTGCACTAAACACATAAACAGGTTTAGCAGCAATTTTCAGATTAAATATTTCTTCATATATATTTATAAAATCAAATATTTATGACAAAGAAGGATGAATTGTTCAGGATTTACTAACTAAAAGGTAAAAAGTCAGCAGGATGAATTTAAAGCTGTGAAGCTGCTTCCTTCTAAACACAGAAGGAACAATATGTGATGAATATCAGCATCAGGTGAACAGACAGAAAGCAGGATTAGAATCTCACAGCTTCTAGATGTGAGGAGAGAGAAATATTCACAATATGCACAATAACTTCCATCCATGCACCTTCAGTGTTTCATTATCCAGGTTTCTGGCCTATAATTTCTCTAAACTTTCATTTTCAGCCTCCGCTGCCGGGAGTTAAAGGGTTAACATCTCGTTTCGGGTGTAACGTCAGGTCTGTAGATGTAACTGTAAACATGTGTGGTATCCACAGAAAGTTCAGAATCTCAGCTACCAGCTCAGTAAAACCATTTCTATCACCAACAAACACAGTTAAGACAACAAATTATTTAAAAAGCAGCTACACAAAGTCTGAAAAATATGTAAACACAAATTATGTCTCCCCGTGTCCACCCCAAGGCATGAACACGAACAAACGACTCCTCTACTGAAAGCTCACATCTCACAGATTCCACAGCTGGAAGTTTCATCTCGCTATGCCCAAGATTCACCGAACCAGAGGCAGAAGAAGACCCAATTTATGCTTCACGTTAGTAAAAGTCAGAAAGCATGTCTTACCTTTGCTGTCTTGCATAAATTAAAACCGCATTTATTAAAAAAAAAAATAATAAAAAAGTTTCCCATCCAAAAATTACGATGTTCTGTCCATCTGCATGTATTTTGACAAAGAGAAACGTCGGTTCTTTTTTTCTTCTTCCTGTTCCAGACAGTAAACATCTCTTTATTTTAATAAACCCGCTCTCTCCCGATCACGTCAGACGCACCGCTGCAGCAGGGAAAGGAAACATGGACCCCATGTTTCTGTCATCAAAGCCAGTGGCCAGCAAAAAAAAAAAAAAAATTAACGTGCGATTAAAAAATTTAACGGCATTAATTAAGCGTTGCGTTAACGCGCGATTAACTCGTTAACGTGCCCAGCACTAATATATATATATATTTAATTGGTACAATATCCATAAACTTTTTTCACACTGTGAATTTTAGCCACAGTTTATTACACACTGAAAGAATTAATCAATGTTTCAGGTGCCTGAATATATACATATACAGGTAAAAAGATGTATCAAGTGAGTCCACTTCAGTACACAAATGCACCCAAACAACAACAATATGAAGAAAAATTAAGTGGTTGGTTAAATTAATACTAAATTAATACTAAAAACTAATGAATTTATTTTGTGAAAACAGTGTGCTACATTTGCATACTCTGGTACAATCTGGTAAAATCATAGCATATAACTCATAGTATATAAAGATGGACGGAGCCTCTGTGACATCACCCATAGGTGTCTGAAGAGCTCATTGGGTGATTTCCACAGTCACCATCTTAGCAGCCTTACGTGTGTCGTAATTCCAGGAAAATCCAAAAATGGGAAAAGAAGTAGAGCTGAGAGGGGGTATGTGAAGGAGGGGGTGGATGATTGACACCCATCAAACTCCGAGCTGCCTGTTGCTAAGAGCTAACCAAGCTAACCCGCTAACCAGTTAACGAAGATAGGCAGGCTAAAGCTAAGGGGCGCTGCTAGCTGGCTAAAACACTGTGGTTGTGCTGCACTCTCCCATCTTGCCACAGGTATTGGATACCTGTCAAAAAGGATACGCCCCTAATTATGCCGAATTTCAAGATTAAATAACATCTAAATGGATGAGTTAGAAAATAATTCACCCCCCTCACAGTCATGAAGGTAAACTTGACCTAATAATCCTAAAATGTTTTTTTGTACCAGGCATTAAACATTTTTCTTTCTGCTGTGAAGTTGGCCTTTTTAACAAGGGAGTCTGTGGGGATTGACTCTGTTTTGGAGCCAGCCCCTAACGGATGAGCGGTGAACTGCAATTTTTTGCACTTCCACATAGGCTTCACATTTTATTGGCGGAGGTTGCTGCTTGATAAAACTAGTGTAGTTTGTCATTTTGGAAACATGCATTGCTTGTAATGTAATATTGCTGCATATGTGCACACTTCCACTAACGCAGTGGTTCCCAAACTTTTTCTTGCAGGGTCCCCTTTCAACATGGCAAAAGAAATAATCTGATATTTTCAGTTAATGGCAGCTACTTTTATAATTATAGCTAATTCCTCCTGTCACTGATATGGTTTTATTAATTCTTACACTATAGTGTGAGGCTTTTTAGAACCAGATACTCTTTTTGAAAGGTGGGCGCTGGTTTAGGAAAAACAACTCTGCTATTTACCACAGTTTTGTTTATTTCAGAAGTAATCAACAGGCTTTTTTTGTGTGTGATCAGGATGAGAAGTCCCCAAGTGACATTGGAACATTTTTGGCTTCATATTGTCAGACGCTAAAATTTTGGGACCTGCGCATGGTGGCTGAGAGGTGCAAAACACATTTACATAAAAATAAATAAATAATTAAATAAATAACACAGTAACAAATTTGACAACAAAATTAAAAAAAAAAATATTTCATAAAACACATTTGCAAATTTGAAATAAATTAACAAAAGACAGATTTTAACAGAAAGGAATGTTTTAAATGCAGGAAGTGATGCGGCGATGACCACATCGTGCAATACAAACTAATGATTTGTAGCTCAGCAATGCACCGGAAGTCCACGCTGGTTGTTTAAGAACAAGAATCGCACGTAACGTGTTTCGTGAAGTTTTTGAAAACTGAACAATTTTTTTACGGCGTCTCTTTCTGTTTAGGGATTTGTGTTTGTGTTTTATCTCTTGCAGATTTGTCCCGGATCTCATTCAAAAGCTTAGTTTTGCAAATTTGTTTCCTAAAATGCAAATTTGTTTTTCAAATGTGTATACATAAAATTTACACATTTGTTTTCTAAATGAGTTTTCTAAATGTAATTTTGTCTTCAAATTTATTAATTTCTTTTTTGCAGTGCAAATGTGTTTTGCACTTCTCAGCTGCTGCTACGACACATTCTGGTCTCTTTTTATTACACACCATTGCATCATCACTTCACTGCTACCTGGTCAAGTCAAGGGCAAGGTACTCTATGTTTGAAACGTCTGTTGTTGATTTGTTATTATTGTTTGGCTATTGGTCATTTTAACAGCTTTGTTCCACTTTTTACTAGTAGCACAAAAATTAAACATTTCTTTAACCTAGCTGGGCCCCTTGTCATATAGCTGCCCTGGACATAATGGAAACCATAGCTTCAACCCTAAAATTTCAGCAGTCCTTTTAGTAGCATGATACAACATTTTTAGCCAGTTTTCTGTACATAAAAGCAGAAGTAAAAAGTGGGTCCATTTCATGGGTTTATGTGAAACACTTCTGGTCAGTTGGTGTATGATCTGAAGTAGACAACAGTCAGAGCACGCTCAGTTCTGACCTGCAGGCTAAAGCCAAATACTGCAGAGAAGGGCCAGAAGAAGGAAGGAGGAATTTTCCTCTCACTAAACTCAACACTGATTTCCTTAAATGCACTTTACACAAATCCACTTAAAAAAAAAAAAAAACGAATAAATAAATAAATTCCAGATAATATACACTACCGTTCAAAAGTTTGGGGTCACTTCCCTATTGAATCCCATGGCAAAGTGACCCCAAACTTTTGAACGGTAGTGTACATGAAAAGCTTATGGGTTTACATAGATTAGCAACACCATGACTGCGGAATGACTTTCACCATTTTATCTGTAAAAATCCTGTTTTTGTGAATCTTTATGTTCTCCTCATATAAAGAATTATCTTAAGCTCTCATCGCCAATCTCACCAACAGCAGCTAATTAGCTCAGCATCATCACATATCAACTGTGACTATGACTGCGATTTAAGAATGCCTTAATCTCAATATATCTGGTGCTATTTCATAAGGGTTTGTTCTTTGAATATCACAGTTGTTATCTCATCACAGCAGCATAATCTCTCATACTGAAACATCAAATCATTTTCTCATGACTCTAATCACATCAACTCCTTATGTTGAGCTAACAAGCTGAACAGAAATTAAACACTATTTACTTATTGCTTAAGGTGAAAGGACAAAAAAAATGCTATGTGCTGCTCAATCTGCTTTAATTTAATTCAATTGTCCTAATGTTTGCTTACAGTCTTAGATAATAGTATTCTTTCCCATCTTTAAACTATTGCTATAACAATGTTATGGAACAGTCTTGCTAGCATTAATTTAGCTTTAATGAGTGTGCATTTGTGCAAATATGTGTGCAGAATTAATATTTACTGTGTTCTTTGCAAATGAAAGCAGTGACTGCAGTCAGGTGACATTAGCTGCTGGTTTCTTTGAGATTAGAAGAACCTCCACATCAGTTCTGCAATTTAAGTCTAAAGATGCAGGATTTTCTCTGAGGAAACTTTTCTCTGTAAACAAACTCTGACCTTAGTAAACTCTGAAATCTGAGGCGCAGCCGCCAGTGAGTGTCTACCGCTGTTACCTTCTGAACTCCAAACAAGTGTCAGAGCATGCTGATGTGCCACCCTGTCTCACCCAGATGTCCCTCAGCGAAGCAGCCAACCTATCTGGAGTCTCAGGTCGTCACTCTGGCCTTTAAGTGCCGAACCCACAGCAGGTAAGAAGCAGGTCCCTGTGGCTGTCTGCATGCCCTCAAAGGAGCCAACGGTGACCACGGAGCAGGCCGCTCGGACTAATGAGGTCCCTGGGTACATGCAGGCAGCAGGATGGCACTCGAGCTGCAGCTCGCTGACTCAGTCATGTCCTGCCTGTAATATGCTGTAAGCTCCACTTCAGCATGATGCAACTGCTCTGGTCTGCAGGCACGAGGGACCCATGTAGACCTCAGTTGTTGCGATGCCTTGAAAAATCCTTTGTATAATAATCAGGAAAAGTCTTTCCCTGGGAGAAATACATGAAAACAATCTATTTAAGGCCCTGAACATTCAGGATGAAGCAGTCAAGTATTATCACTGATCCTTACTGACTGTTGAGCTTTAACTTTGCTTTCTTCTTTTTCTTTATTATTGTTTTATTGTGTATGACATGGAGTTAGATGACATTTCAACCAGACTGCTTTTCCGTCTGAGGACCGCCTACACATCTAACTCAGTCTAACTCACAGTCTCCTTAACATTCTCTTATCATATGCTTACTACTTATATTAACATAAATCTTTTACAGAGATCACTTTATTACTGTGATTAATGCAGTGTGCACACTACAGACTAGAATACATTAATCTGTGACCATGCTTTATGAAACCATGATTACGGATATCTAGGGGGAATGAGCTGCTGTGCCAAAGAAATTTTATATTATGATGAATTAAATTTTAAGTAAATAACGCATTGTGGATTTAAGGATTGACGTTTAAGTATATTTATTGTTTGGTTATTGTTGGATTACATGTTAATGCTGGAAGAACGGGGGGAAGTGAGAAGAGGGGAGGCGAAGTAAAGAGAAGACAAGAGAGAGGGAAACAGCAACAACTGTACAACCTAAATAGAAAAGCCAGACAAGCTGCTGCTACACCAGTAAAGAAACTTAACAGAAAACATCTTAAGGCTCATTTATGCTCCATGCTAAATAAAAACAATTGAACCTTCTGTCCATTTTCTGTGTACGTTATGTAGGTAATTTGATTGGTTTTCATAGACCTTGAAGATGCAAACCCAGATGTAGAAAAAAAAGAGTGGTACTACTAAAAACTACAGTGGCAGTGCTGTGCAGTGTAACTGCAGTGTGACCAGTAAAAGACAAAGAAGAAGCTGCAGTGTATTTAATGACTGCACAGATCACCTCCATCTACTGCTTTGCTGTATTTATGTGTCTTTTTGGGAATGTACATTATGTGATCTCCTCCACCATCGCTATATTTGCTACTGTCTGAGAGTGGGAGGCGATCTCTGAACTCTTCACTGCCCTCTAGTAGATGTATGGCCTGATAACTATGCTAATGTAGAGGATGCAGGGGAGTATGTGGGCAGTTATGATTAACAATGTTGACACTGACAGATATATTTATTTATGTAGATGGGGCATAAATAGGAGTTTATGGTCTCTGTAAGAACACAAAGCAGAGAATCATTAGGAGCACCTATATGAAGACAAACTGGGAAAGCACATTAACAAAACCAGCAGCAAATTTAAAAACACGACTATAACCATTGGTGATTAAACCTGCAAGACAACACAGTGACTGGATAAACAATCATGTTAGTTAATAAGTTTGTATGTCTGTGTGTGAGTGTGTGTATGTCAAAATGCAAAATATAAAGACTGAGTTGTACTTATTGATGAGTGCCTTCATGCAAATGCAACAGTGCCTCCTCCAAGGATCAAAAGCAAACACAAAGGGTTCCAAGAGATGGAAACCAGCAGCCACAACAGTGCATGGAACCCAAGTAGCCCATCCCAAAAGATGGCAGAGGAAGGCCCATGATGGAGCACAGCCCGCCAAGTCCATGCCTCATGGCCATCCCGCAAGCAGACCTTTCAAATCTGATTGAAAATCTGGAGATGACAGCGCGCCAAGCATTTGTCACCCAGCCCATTTTACTTTGATCCTACAATTAATCATAATAATATATCTAAGCAATTTTCTCTAAAATAAACAGAGACGGGACACCAGGTATGCTATTCAACAAGAGCCCCACCACTTTTTCTCCAAAAATTACAAATCCTGCAGATATGGGCAACAGTGTGCCAACTGTAATGGTTGCCCTGGTGGGACATACATCCTGCTCAAAAATCCCCAAATAATAAAAAACAAGATGGTCTGTTACAATGATATCCAGCCATATCTTGCAATTGAGTACATTTTCGTAACAATGTAACATTATGAAAATGTACTTAATGTAATGTAACAATGTAACGGCGAAAACCACGTCTACCAACGCATATGAACTTATAGATTTACTAGTTTCAGACTTGTATTCTTTCACAGAGTTTCTGATTAAATATTCCTGCAATGGGAAGTGAAGTAATTCAGATAGCAACACCACAATAAAACACAAGGAAAAAAGCAGCAGGAATTACCAGGGAGGAAAATAAGTATATAGGAAGTAAAATCAACTAAGGTACAAAATATGAAAACCCCACAACAACAACCCAATGTCCATAACCAGACTAAAGCAATAAACGTAAGAATTTAGTAGTTAAAGCAGATTAACTGTGTCTCACTTGACCACAGACATGAGCTTATTCTATTTTTCCTTTTTTTTTTTTTTTTTTTTTTCTTTTTTGCTTGTGCCTTTTGCTTGTGCCTCAGCAACAGGCAGAAAAAAATCATCCCCTCTAGTAAATCTTATTGATTATACATTTAGGCTGCATAAATTACTATTAAGGTATTATCGATTAGAGTTTATTTTTCATGAGCACATAATCCTTCTTATTAAAAAATCTCCTTCACTTCTGGAATAAAGTCAATTCTTTTAATTAGTGTGTCAGTGTCTGTCAATGTAATATGATTTTCATGAGATAACATTTCATTAGACTAATTGTGTTTACCTTACCTCAGATCTAACATAATATATTAAGAGACACATTGGATTGCCCATCTGACCCCCCATCATGTTGCATTAAGGTTATTATGATTTATGAATCCACCCTGCAAACCAAGGCAGCACTAAGATCAGCAGATAAATATATATATGGCATAACAGATGTGGCAATTTCATGAGGCTCTGCCAGTGGCAACCACCAAGTGATCTATAGTTTAGTGGTTTATCTTATGGTGGCTATAGATTTTTCACAGTCTATGATGTGACAGGAACTTCGACTTATTTTGTCCATTACCACTACACTTCCTGTCCTCTTAAGTCTCTTCAATATAAGACGTTTTCTTTCTTTCTTTCTTTCTTTCTTTCTTTCTTTCTTTCTTTCTTTCTTTCTTTCTTTCTTTCTTTCTTTCTTTCTTTCTTTCAGACCACAGTTTGACTTCCCTGTCTTCAGGCTGTTAGTTTTGCCCTCTGCTCAGCGACATTTTATATCTTCTAAATGGATATGGGCAGTGGTGAGGGAAGGCTGACACATACAGTACACGAAGGTCAGCGCCTCACCGCCGGCCACACAGAAAACAATGTCAGGAAAATGATGTCGCTGTGTCATTAATTCCCATGAAAATCACAGGTTGGCAGGAAGGCTGCCACCTCTGCCTCCCCTGCCCCCTCACCCACAGACAATTATAGGTCATCCAAGCTCGCTACCATGCTGCTGTTGTCTGTGGAAAAGGCAAGCTGTTGCTTAAGAGCCCAGGAGAGTGACTTTAATTAAAGGATGTGGTGACCGACTGCTACTGGTAATCAGCAGCCGCCTGCTCTACCTGCAGCCTCTGTCTGTCTGCTGCTTCCTCATTTCTTCTCTCCCGAAGGCATCTCGTCGCTTCAGATCTGCTCTTCTTTTCTGTCCAGCACCTCAGCTCTGTTGGCTCCTCTTACTGTGGCTATTTTAGGCTTCTGCTAAAAGTTAGCAAACACTACAGCTGCTTGTTAGCTAGTGTGTTTAAGATTTGAAGCAATTTTAAGTGTTGTCGAAATCATGCAGATTTTAGTAACTTTATAATGTTATGCAGACAATACAAGCATGTACTGGACAAACTGAAGACATCCACACTGTACAGACACTTGAATTTATTATTTTTACTGACAATTTGCAACCCACAGCCTAGAGACCAACATAATCAATGCAATTCTTGTTTCATCCCTGTTGTAGTTTTCTTTGCCAGTAGACTGGAGCTGTATGAATAAGAAACATTTTAGTTTTCACTCTTCCTACTAGATGCTCTCTGGAGATTTTCTGTTATGAGACAGAACAAATGCATCCTGTTTTGGGCTCTGTAAAGCCACAGTGTTTTCTAAAAACTTTCTGAAATAAAGTTACAATCTTGGCAAATCCTAGTTTGTGGTCTCATTTATAATCAAGTTACCACAATCCCAAATCATAAATATCATCTTGTCTTTTTTTAGCTAAGAGATTGTGTTTAAAACCAAATGTCTTTCACCACCATGCAAAAGCCAGACTCACACACACATAAAATACAACATCTGCACATTGAATGCATCGGGGCCAGTTCTCGACAGGTGCAAACCAGGACTCAAAACAACAAGCTTCTGAATCATGAATACTGCTCCCCTTCCTGAGTTAAAGTTTGCATCAGGATGACAAGTCCTGCCCCTGGTAGTGATCACAACACATTCTCTTCTGTGTAAGAGTTGAAAATTCATTCATCCTGAGATGAGAAAGAAATCGAGTTGTGTGATCATTTTTCCATGAGTTCCACATGTCCTTTATTTGCCAAACTTTATCCATGTAGTTTTGACCTAAAGCAAGCTGCCTAAGCCTGACAAGCACAGACTCAAAGTGTATTTTGGTGGTGAAAGGGTTCAGATAAGTTGGTATGGACATCTCATCAGGATGCATCTCCGTTGATTAACTTTAGAGGTCTTTGGAGCAAGCCCAAATGGGACAAGAGCCCAGGGGAGACCCAGCACATGCTGGAGGGATTACGCCTCGGGATCTCGCAGGAGGAGCGGGAGAGAATAGTGAGAGGGTTTTGGGGGTTTCCTCCTTTGAAGCTTTTGTATTTGGGACCCAATCACAGATATTCATATTGAGTCCTTTTTTTTTTTCTTCTTTTTTTTTGTCAATTTACCACATAGACCCCACAGGAATTCACCATGCCTAATCTGCTAACTGACTGTCTCTATCTGCATCTGTCTTTTCAGCATGTAATTCTGTGCCCTCATCATGTAATGGATACTTTATTATACCTATTCCACATATTGATGTGAAATCTGGAGGGTATACATTGGTATTTGGGCTTTCTAGTGACTCAGACACCCCTACGTCTAATGTGGTTCTTGGCCTGAGACTCTGTTGTGACTGGCCAACCTCTAACTATGATATCAACCCCATCCAACACCCTCACCAGCTGTGAGCCAGACTTGTATTGCCCAGAATCAGCATTAGACCTCAGCAATGCTCATGTGCTGAATGATAACAGCCAAGTTCCAACATCTGGTGGACTGACTGAAAGCAGAATAGGACAGGTTGTTAGAACAGCTAATTAACACTTAACATGATGCAGTCACATATCTAAGTCACCCCTGGGATCCAAATACTTTTTGCTCATGTGGTGTATCCTGCCTTGGATGAAAGAACTGTATGTCCCAGCTGGTGGTGATGGATTTTCAGTTTTAGTTACCAGTAATAACTTTGGCCAGAACTTCCTTTTCTTTCCAGCTGTGTTTCTTTTCTGTCAGGTCCTGCTTGCCGCCTCAGTCATGTTGTTGCTCCAGCACACATACACACACTCTCCATCTTCTTTTTGGCCACATCTCTCATTTTCTTCCCCTCACTCTCCATCTATGTGTGTGCTGGATTGATTGTACCTTGGGTTACATATTCTGTCCACATTTCTGCTCTCTGCTGCTCGCCTCTCCTTCACATTCGTCTCTGGAGTGCTGGCCGACCGTGGGCTATTACTGTCTCATTAAAGGGAGGCTGGGGAGACGCAGGCCTGATAAATCAATCAAACTTCCTCTCACTGTGCCAGAGGGGAGATGGATCGAAATGGATTCTGTCCCAGCGAGAGAATATCCCAGGGTGCACCTCTTCCAAATGGTGTCAGAGGATGTATACGCTGAGGCAGCACGCTGACTCCAACAATAGCTGAGCTTCTATTTTCAAACATTTAGTGGGATTACATTGGCAGTGGAGGGACAGTCTGTGCTTTCAGTCTGTCGTATCACACACACTTGGTGTGCATCACGGTCAACGAATCCTGGTAATTTGACAGAAATCAAGCTGTCATGTGAAGGGAGGTGACTCTGATTCCTATTCTAGACATTTTAACTTATTTTACTTTTCAGATGTTGGCTGTCACACTGGTTTATATAACAGAACGGAATAATAATGGAAGGAATACTGCTGCTTCCACACCACTTTGCGCCAAATATTGTCTTCTGTGGAACACACAAACTTGTATAGTTTTATGCAGCTTCACTGTGGATGAATGTTCTTTGTAAAATTATTTTGTAAGGCTAGCTTCTGTGTAAGCACACACTGATGCAGTGCTGAGGCACCTCTGTTTGAGCTATATAAATTAGCAAACGTAAACAGCTTCGTCTTTGTAGCTGTAAGGTGTAACCATTGTCTAAAAATATCTTAAGTATAACCTAAATTATTATCTAAGGCAAGCCAAACTTTTACCACATCTCCGTCAAATCCGAAAAAATATAGTTAATTTATTACTTGTTCTAGGCCATATTGTTTGAACCTATTTGTTCATTTGAGTTTTAAAGGCAAACAGCCTCTGTTTGTTATAATTAAAGTATTTAGGATCAGTTGGTGAGTCCGCCTAAGTCCTATCCTTTTCTTTTACAAGGGTGAGGTGCCCATTTTCTTTGTTAAACAGTAGTGGGTTCTCTCTAGTAAAATGGTAAATGGACTGTCTTTTTAATCACCCAAAGCATCACACAATACACCATAAGTGGAATTATCTCTTTAAAGTACTTTTTTTCACCATCACACCCCAATGAGCACATCAGAGGGAAGGCAGAGTGTCTTACCTAAGGCTTCTTTAGTCTGGTAAAGCTAGAATCAAACCAACAACCTTCTAAGTCAATGACGGTCATTCTTCCTCTGAGCCATTTTCAAACTTATGGGCATCTTGTCCTTTAACTGGAGTGAGTGCGGCCCAGCAGGAAGTAGGGTCCCCAGTAGGAACGATGGACCTACCTTAGATGAGACAATATGAAATGAAATGTTAGGGTCAATTATAGAACCAAGAAGAGGAATTAGGATTGTATCTCTCAAGAAATTGCAGCAATGCAATGTCAAAGTTGATTTAATTTCCACTTCCCCAGCTTATGAATTGCATTTATTCTAACATCAAAGAGTTAAAAGGTCAAAACTTCCACCAGCCTTCATAGCTGACCTGGTAGAATCTAAAAAAAATGTAATAAAAATTAGATTAAATATTTTAAACCATTATTTATTTATTTATTTTTGTTTGTTTGTTTGTTTGTTTATTTTTACAAGATCTCTCTTTTTCCTAAACTATTTTTATATAAAATCATTTCATTGCTCTATAGTCCTGATTGTTATTTTTTTATGTCATGCTAATTCATCATTGAGATTTTATTAAAGGTTCTAATCAGCATTATGCTTGATGTTAGAAATACTAAAAGTGTAAATCTTTCTGATAAATACTGACAATTCTTAATTTCTTTCATGAAACAGTCAAATCTAACCAATTTTTGTCTGATCACTGTAGTTTTGCTAAATGCAGTTTTCTTACAGATAGTTTTACAGTTTTTACAGATCAGTTGTACAAGTGCACATACCCATTTCATCTCCTTTTGACTTGCTTTTTAAGAGTTATGTTTTCCAGTTTGTAAAACACAGTTGCCAAGAAAAATGTAACCATTTTAAACAGTAATCTAAACTGTGTGAGTACGTGAGGTAGTTTATCTCAGAAAGTTCTGCTTATCAGAATTTACCTGCCGGTAAACAACAGTGTGATGCGACTGCTTCATGTGTTCCTCGCTGATCATTTCTCAACCGTTTTTCAAAACAATGTGGCCCCAGAGCTCAGAGGATGAATAAGCTAACACTGCAACAAGAAAAGATTTAACCAGCATGTTTTAGCGGATATTTGAAATAAACGCAAGACTACGGCTGGTGTAATAACAATATAAAAGAAAGACTGCTCACTCCACTGTAACAAAAATGAAGAAAAATGTGCGATGAGAAAATCGACACTTTAACATTGCAGATTTGTTTTCTTTTTCTTCCTGCTGCTTGCTCTTACTCCATGTTTAATGCTATTACTGCAGCTCCTGTTTGTGCACAGAGGACAAGTTAGACTTGAATTCTTCTTAATAAAAGCTAAATGTGTCTGTTACCTCTGGGGAGAGTTTGTCTGATTAAATTAGAATCCATCCTCGCTGTTTCCTGGGCGTGTTCACATCAGTGCATTATGCTGTTGCCAAAATGTAGAGATTATTGCTTGTTTTATTATTCAGCTACTCATAATTTGTGTGAAATCTTCAGCAGAAGTTGTTAAAACCCCACCAAAGCTGTGATGTATGAACAATTGTTCACACTGCAGACACACAGAGAAGCTCAGATTTGGTTTTGTTCTGTTTTACGACTTCTAGCATCAGTTTCCAGCTTTGCCACAAGTTGGCTTGTGAGTTTGAGTATAGCTCTTCCAGTAGACTTGTCACACTGAGATCCTGCCAGAAATCTCCCTGTTTTTGATATATCTTGCCTCAAATGTATCTTTGGCTTTTAAAATGCTATGTGAAAGTCTTTGGAACAATGCTGAAGGAAAATGCAGTGAACAGTCTGCAAATGCAACAAACTTTCATTAAGAAGCGATGCAGGGCTAGCTTGCTGCAGAAGGATGTAGAATTGCTAATAAAACAGATAATGGAAGGCAAGGAGGAAACTTGGCAGGATTTTCAGAGAGGAAAAACTTTGAAACGTTACAGCTGGGTGCAGAAAAAGCAATAAAAAGTACATAAAAACACATTTTAAAAAGAAATAAAAGAAATTAAATAAAGAAACAACTAAAGATAAATGCAGGGACAGGTTTTTCTAGATCCTGCTGGGTCATTAGTCCTTTAATCCTTGACATGTTTTTTTAAGTGATAAAAGACGACTGCTGAAATTCAGGTCAGAGTCCATGACAACTCTCAGACTTCCGGCTTTTTTTTTTGGTTTTTAACTCAGCTGTTTGAAGCTAAGTGCTGACTTTTAATCTTTCTTTCTTGGCTCCAAAAACTATTATTTTAGTTTTGTCTTCATTTAACTGAAGAAAGGTCTGACACATCCAATCTTTAATTTAATCCATGCATCAGAACAGTTTGTTGAATTGCACTACAGGAAGGAAGGATGGATCCATGATTTCATGATGTTTCCACCAAATTCTGAGCCTACCATCTGAATGTGGAGCTGAAATGGAGACTCATCAGACCAGACAACATTTTCCGTCTTCGGTTGTCCAGTGTTGGTGAGTCTGTGTGAATTGTAGCCTCAGTTTCCTGTTCTTAGCTGACAGGAGGCACCTGGTGTGTTCTACTCATGCTGTAATCCATCTGCTTCCCGGTTTGACATGTTGTGTGTTCAGAGATGCTATTTTTCATACTTTGGTTGGAATCAGTGATAATTTGAGTTACTGTTGCCTTTCTGTCATCTCCAACCAGTCTGCCCATTCTGCTCAGACCTCTGACATCAACAAGACATTTTGGTCCAGACAACTCCTGCTCACTGGATATTTTCTCTTCTTCAGACCATTATCTGTAAACCCTAGAGATCGATATGTGTGGAAAATCCCAGTAGATCAGCAGTTTGTGAAGTACCCTGCTCATGCCACGTTCAAAGTTCCCTTTCTTTTGCAACCTGATGATCGCTTCAAACACAAGTAAACTTTAGTCTTAAATGCATTAAGTTGCTGCCATGCCATTGGTTTATTAGCTATTTGTGTTAAATTGGCCAGTGAGTGTGCCACTTCACTTCTAGAACACCATCAAAAGATATGGGCTTAACCCCCCATCTGTAATGTTAGGATCTTAATCCCACACTCTCTGTAGGAGGTGTTAATGTCCTGAAGTAAAGAATTAAATACTACTTCAAAATGAACAAGCACCAAGTTTCCTGTGGCCTCTGCATTACCTTTTTATCAGCCAGTCCAATCCGGCGTTATTTGTTAGCACCTGAAAAACCACAATCATGGAGAAATCATATAAACTGTGTTTGACCTGCATGATGGCAGGCAAGAAATTAGTAGTTCAGAAGTGCCCCCTTTGTCACCTCTTAGTGAAACACTAGCTTTACACTGAGTTAGATTTCTTATATTTCCATTTTCTATCAGAACTGGTTGAAGGGAATTGATGGGGTAAAATTAATGCTAATGGGCTCGTGTTCATTAGAAACTTAATGCTGTATTTTAAAAGAATGAAAATTTATTCTAAATTTCAGTCAAAATAGACTAAATTCAAAAATCTTAGAAAATTTGGGTGAAAGTGACATAGTAATGTAATATTTCCTTATCAGGAGTGTAGATGGAATCATGGACCAAGCGTGGTTTAATAGACTCAAATTTCCAAATGCTGTTAGCAAAATGACCACAAGATTATTTTGAAGGTTTTTCCAGAATATAAGAAAGATGGCACCAGCCGTGTTTGAAACTGATTCTGTAGCTCAGACTTCAGTCGTTTGCCCATTGAAAACTAGTTTTTCTGGATTTTTCCCATCCAGTGTTTCCTCTGCTGCCGCCCAGCTTCCTGTAGCATCTCACCAACTGATGTGACAGGCTGCAGCAGAGTCGAGCAGCTCCTGTCAGACTGCAAATGAGGAAAAGTAAACAGGGGAAATATGACAACAAAGAAGCAATAGACAAAAATTCTCTGTAACTTATGAAGTCTCTGTCACAAACAATACAGAGCAGATAAATCCTCTCTCTATCTGAGCAGCGATTTTTAAATACTGAGCCTCAGATATGAGTCACACCACCGTTAACAGGTTCTATTCAACTTTTATTAACATAAGAGGCATTGCAGCACCCCCTGCAGGTCTGTTAGTCATATTATCCCTGTCTGTAGAAACCAGTCTGAGCTTCCTTCCATATTTATTAAAGAGAAACCACAATGCATAAAACTGAGATGAAGAGAAGTGGAAAATTTACATGTAGATTTACATCCAGATCAGATTTATATCTGTTAATAATAGTACCCAATTATTGATCATAATGCAGCATTGTCTTTACGGATGATTAAATGGGTAATAGGGGGAGAAAGTCCAGATCTTTCTTTGTTAAAGGTTTCACAGCCCATTTAGATCCAGACACGCCTGATCTATTGTCAGTTCATCAGGAAGAAGCATGTTATCTAAACTAAGTTTTCAACACTAAACTAACTAAACCATGTTATTTTATTCTCTAAGATTACAAACCTTCCAGGAGGCTTCAATATGTTGCGAGCGCTGTGATACACTGGCACTGATAATGATTGTGATGATTGTGAAATGGCCATATTGGATTGTTAATGCAAATGTTATAATATGATGATTTGATCTCAGAGAAAATCTGAACATACTGAATTAAGACTTTTGTACCTTTTTTTTTTAAAAGTTCCTAATCTCAAAATCCCAATCTCTTATTCTAAGTGAAGTTGCTCAACAAGAGGAAACACAAGACTCAGAAATCAAAGGTGAATCAGTCTGAATACAATATATGTTAAGTATTTTTTTTATTTTACTATTCTATTCTATTCTATTCTATTCTAAGTCACTTAGCAGACACTTTTATCCAAAGCGACTTACATTTGAGGATAAGAACAACACAAGCAAGAATTCAAACAAGATGGGACGTCATAATTAAGTGGTAGTCAGACCGCTTTGAGTCCAGTTGGACCAGGTGCTGTCATGTAGTGCTAGAGGCAGTGCATATAATTTTTTTTTGTTTGTTTTTTATAGTTTTTTGTAAGTCATTTTGTTTAAATACAAGATCATGATTTCATCAAACAATATCAACTTGGGCATAAGTGCACACAGCTTATTCAGTACTTAGTTGAGCCAAAGACCTGGACAAACCTTTCTAACTCATTCTGAGTAGAAGAATTAAGCTAAATGCGGAAATGCTCCTTAAACAACTGAGTCTTTAGCTTGCTTTTAAAAGTGTATAAGGACTTCTGCAGATCGGACGGAGTTTGGTAGATCATTCCACCAACAGGGGACAAAAGAGGACAAGAGTCTAGCTACTGATTTTGCGCCACGTTGTGGTGGGAGCACTAGGCACTTTTTGCTGGCAGAGCGTAACTGTTGAGAGGGAGTGTAGCTCTGGATTAAGGAGTGAAGGTAGACCGGAGATGTTTGGGTTATTGTTTTGTAAGCCAGAGACAGAGCTTTGAATTTAATGTGCGCTGCAACTGGAAGCCAGTGAAGAGCGATTAGCAGCGGAGCGACATGAGCTCTTTTGGGCTGGTTGAAGACCAGACGTGCTGCTGCATTCTGGATCATCTGCAGAGGTTTAACTGAGCATGCAGGCAGGCCAGCCAGTAAGGAGTTGCAGTAGTCAATGCATGAAATGACCAGAGACTGGACCAGTAGCTGTGCCGTGTGTTCAGTCAGGTAGGGTCTGATCCTCCTGATGTAGAGGGCAAATCAGCAAGAATGAGCAACTGAGGCATCATGGTCCTTAAAGGTCAGCTGGTTGTCTACCATGACATCAAGATTCCTGGTAGAAGACGTAGGCACAAGCCTGATAGAGCCAAGCTGTATACTTATTTGGTGGTAAAAAAAGATTTGCTGAAAAGACAATAAGCTCGGTTTTGGACAGATTTAGCTGAAGGTGGCGATCTTTCATCCATGCGGAGATATCAGCAAGGCATGCTGATATTCGCATTGAGAAGGTTGTGTCGTCAGGTGGGAAGGAATGGAAAAGCTGAGTGTCATCTGCATAGCAGTAGTAGGAGAAACCATGAGAGTTAATGACTGCACCGAGTGAGGAGGTGTACAGTGAAAAGAGAAGAGAGCCAAGCACTGATCCCTGAAGCACCCCTGTTGTCAGCCCATGTGGTCTGGACATTCCCCCTTGCCAAGATACTTTGAAGGATCTTCCTGTGAGGTAGGACATAAACCACGAGAGGACAGATCCTGAGATGCCAAGCTCTGAGAGTGTGGAGAACAGTATATGATGGTTGACCGTGTCAAAGGCAGCCGACAGGTCCAGCAGTAAGGACTGAGGATTTTATACCACAATGATGCATTAGTTTATTTACGCAACTAGGGAAAAGCTAAAAAGAGAGGGAAGAAATGCTGTACACTGTACAAGATTGTGGAAAAATGTAAAATGAAATGTAAAATAGCATCATAACAAATGTAGCTATTGGATATTGCAACTGTGCTTGAATTAAAAAAATAAATAAATAAATCATGATTATCTTCAAATAAGAGTGACACTGGTTTACCTGAATATGGCGACATACTCAGGTTGACTGAACATCTGGTGGCAAATGAATAATGTGTTTTTTGTCTTATTTTATTTAAGCAGTTCTTATTTCACATCTGAGACTCTGAACAAGCTGTTCAACATTTAGAAAACTGTGATCCTGGAACCTGGGTCCATCTAAATGTTTAATAAGTGATTATGAAAAAGCCTCATCACTTCTGTCGACTTGTGTTTCTGCTCTGCTGCATCCCGCAAGCCACTGATCTCTCAAACTCACCTCCCATTACAACCACAGGCTCATTCCAGATGGACAACATTCCTGGTTCTGACTTTAATTTACCTCTAATTTGTCGTCACGTTACTTTTGAAAAGTGTGAAAACAGATGTGTTCTTTTCAATCTACCAGAATAAACCAGATTGAAAATACTAATTAGTCAATGCAGAGAAGAAAAATACAAAATCAACAACCTTCAGTCTGTTGGTTCTTCACACATATGTAATTTTTATGATCCTTCCATCAGATGTTTGATCTGAAACAGCTTAATACAGGTTCGAATGGTGGGACAGAGCAGTTAAAGCTTTACACATTTTATTTTACACAAGATTTAATTAGATATTAATCAAATATGTCATAAAAATTAGAAGTTTTTTTTTTTCTTCCTTTTGTTATGTATCAAACTTTTGAAGTGACTTTTGAGCCAACACACAATTAGATCTGGTTCCATTCACTCCCAGAGACAGCTGGCAAAAACAGCTGGGCAACAAAAGCTGCAACCACCTTTTTCTCCTTTATGCAGCAGTTGCATGTTTCACCAACATGTACATTAGAAAAGTTCAGATTTTCAGAGGAATCCGTTCCTTTGTTTGTTAAGCACCTTGACTTTAACCTGTGAACTGGCAGGATTATTTGTATTGCACATTTCATGTACAAGGCAACTAAAAATGCTTTACATAAAAGCAATGTGCAAAAGAAAGATTGGAAAATACATCAAACTAAAGCAAACAAACAAAAAGAATAAAATAAATTAAATAGAAATAGAGCAAGCTAAAATAGATAGAATCAGACAACAGAACACAGACAATGGGTCACATATGATCACATGGGAATCAATAGGAAATGCATCACCATTGTTGTCATCATTACGGTCAGTTCACATATGGAATAAAATATATTCAGGAAGTAAAAGGAAAAAAAAAAGAAAAGGAAGAAAAATATATCTTAATTAAAAGTGGTGGCAAATGAAACAGTTTTCAGGCTTGATTTAAGATTAAGATCAGACTTGCCTGGTAGTTTGTTCCAGATATTAGGAGCATAAAATCTAAACATTGATTCTCCATATTTAGTTTTAACACTCAGGAGCGAAAGAAAACTTGACCCAGATGGTCTTAGAAGTCTCAAGGGATGAACCAGTGTTGCAATGACACATAAAAGACAAATTGGAAAAGAATCAGTTTAAAACAGACCTCATTTAGCCCCTTTTATTTTTAATGAAATTTGTCAAAGATAACATAGTACGACAGAGAAAAAAATATTTTCACAGCTACAATGTGATTCCCAAAGAGGTGTTGGCTGAAAACTCTTCAGCATGGTAAAGAGTGCATATTTTTAAACAAAATTCACGAAAAATGGACAAGTGGAGGACAAAACAAGTGGCAAGCTCAAGGAACATGCAGAGGCTTGCAGTCACATGCTTCTTCCTCCATGCCTTGTCCTGCTGCAGCTGCACATCTGATGCAATCAGGAGAGAGCGAGTTTATTACAATGAAGAGACCTTTTCTATCTGGAACTTAAGAATGAAGACAAAGAACCGACATTTCTCTTTGTCCGTCAAAACCCATGCAGATGGACAGAAAAAAACTTAGTTTTTATTTTATTTTATTATTATAAACTAAATGCAGTTTTAACCTGGTGGATATAAGTTTTGAGGCAAGACAGCAAAGGTAAGACATTTTATGACTTCGAACGTGAAAAATAATCTGTGCTTCTTTTGCCTCTGGTTTGGTCAATCTTGGTCATAGCGAGATGAAACTTCCAGCTGTGGAATCTTTCAGATGAGAGCTTTCAGTAGAGGAGTCATTTGTTTGTGTTCATGCCGTCAGGTGGACACACAGAGATTTAATTTGTGTCTACATATATTTTCAGACTTTGTGTACCTGGTCTTTTAATTGTTTGTTGTCTTAACTATGTTTGCTACTAATAGAAATGGTTTTGCTGAGCTGTTAGCTGAGATTCTGGACTTTCCGTGGATACCACACATGTTTATAGTTGCATTTAAACACCTAATGTTACACCTGTAAAACCGGATGTTAACCCCTTAACTCCCGGTAGCGGAGGGTGCAGGTGCAGGTGCAGGTGCAGGTGCAGGTGCAGGTGCAGGTGCAGGTCAAGCTAAGAATGCAAGGTTAGACATATTGATAATGGATAATGAAGCTGTGAGATTCTAATCCTGCTTTCTGTCTGTTCACCTGATGCTGATATTCATCACATTTTGTTCCTTCTGTGTTTAGAAGGAAGCAGCTTCACAGCTTTAAATCCATCCTGCTGACTTTTTACGTTTTAGTTAGTAAATCCTGAACATTTCATAAATATTTGATTTTATAAATATTTATGAAGAAATATTTTAACTGTTGCTGTCTAAAGAGAAAACTGCTGCTATACCTGTTTTTGTGTTTAGTGCAGGGGTCTGCAACCGTTCCAATCCAAAGAGCCATTTTTCCTCAGCCAGCTAAATAAAACTTCTTTAGAGCTGCAAATGTTACGAGACCGGTTAAAAAAGAAAACTTATCATTTTTAATAAATATCTACTATAGAAAATCTGTTGTCATTTTTGAAGAACTACATTTTTATTTCTGTTTTTAGGTTTTAAAATAAAGAAAAACATAAAACTTTTGCAAAAAGGGGATAGACAGACTTTCTTCTATAGGATGTAGATAAATGTGGAAAATGATTTTTAAAAAAAATAGCCCATAGTTTCCAACCTAATGACAAGAAAAATAGATAAAAAAAAACGTATATATATTACTGCAGGTACTTTTAGTGTCAATATGTTCTGGAAATTCAATGCAATTGTTCCATAAAAAACTGAAAAATTGCTAAAAATATTTGTTATTACATCTATATTTTAAAACATTAGTTAATTTTTTAGCAGTTTTAGTCATGTGTTAAGAGTCATTGTGAAACATGCAGCATCACTTGCAGCTTCGGACCTACAGGTCGCGAACTACTTCATAAAGCAGTAGGCCTTCTTTTCAAGGAAAAGGATGTTTTGCAATTAATCACATTAAATGTTGTGATTATTTGTGATTAAAAATCTGTTTATATATATAGGCCTTTGAAAAATCCTTCAAGAAGCCTGTAGAACTATTCTTGAACACCACTTAAAAAATGACATAAGAAAATTTGTTGAATTTAACTTTTCATTCAACAGTGTTTCTACTTGCCCGTGTTTCAATAAACTGATGCACCTACTATCTGTTTCGCTGGAAATATATGAAAAAGGCAGTGCGGGTAAAGACTTTTGCACAGTCCTACATGTTATATTAATCAAATTGCTTGTAGTTTAAAAGCTAAGAGCTTTTACAAGTGAAACATCATTTCAGTCTTTCCCAAAAGAAATTGCTCAAAATGTGCCACAATTGATGCAGGCAGCCTCGGTTACATTTATAAAACCCAACGGGTCTCACATGTGCAGTTGTGATGCATTTGTGGACAGTAAACTTGCATAGCAAATTAGAAAGAATTTGATGCAGAAAAAAAAATCTGCTCCTCCTACACATGAGCTAGCCTGAGAAGCCTTAATTAGTCAGCGTGGCTCCTACAGCTAACCCCCTTCACAATGGTATCGATCCTAACACAGACACAAACACACACTTCTTCTGTTAATGACCTCCGACAGCAGGGACAAGACTGCTGCGAGGAACTAACTACTTCTGGATCTCCACAACTGCGACATTAATTTAGCATGTGTACTCTACTGTATGCGTGTGTGTTTATATTTACAGAGTGCGCTTAAAACAAAAGGAACATCAGCTCGAAGGCGGCATTTCATTTTTCCGTCCAATTATTCTGTGAGGAAACCGAGAGCAGCCGTTCCTTTGTTGGAGACATTTCTGTGCAGAAACAGAGCTGTTAAGCTCTGGAGCTTTGCCTCACCAGCAGCTAATTCAAGAGAAATTCTTATGTCTGCGGTCCTTTTCAAACCCCAATTTGTCTTCTTTTTGTGCTTTACTGTATGACTGTTAAAATATGCTGATGAAAGGAGGCCGAGCTTTTGCAGGGAAACAACAGTAAACCAGAATTTTTATACCCAGAGGAAACCAGGCTTCTTGTTAGGCTGCTTTTCTGCCTGACTTGACGCTTTTGCCGGATCAAACGTCTCATCACAAAATGCAACCAAACAAAAGTGCTTTCCCATAAGCCATCGGTGCAGGTGTGTTATGCGGATGGGGGGGCTCTGGAATGAACAGCAGAGCTTGCTGTTAATCCTTCAGACAAGCTTCTCTCTAATTAACAAGCTTGACTTTAACAACACAACAGAAAATAAATTGTGTTTTCACAATGACATGTATTCCTGCTCCTCTGCTGCAGCCTCTGTGTGTTTTTGGCAGATTGCAGGAGAAGCTGCATCCATCAAAGACAAAAAGCTTTAAAAACACATACAGATGCTTTGCATGTGATAGTTTTAAGGTTTTACTGTTTGCACTGCTCACTTCTTGACTTAAATCATGTTTTAGGTGACTGTGTACTTAGGTGAAGTCTATTTTTTTTAACTCATCTGTGAAAAGTTGGGATGATGCATGTTGGGAGGTGCCTACTGTTGATATGGCAGATGTAAAATCAGTTTTAAATTGATTAGGAAATAACATATTGTTGATGCTTCTGGTGAAAAAGATGAAGAAATGAACAGAAAGCAACTGAAATATTTCCATACAATTTTAGTCTGCAGATGCTCCAAGAGCAAGTTTTTCCATCAGTCATAATTTTAAATTTTCACCGACTGATTAGAGAACTAAATATAAAGTATCTGTACAAACACAATCTGAATGAAAAATTATATATATATAAATATATAGATTATAGATTGCTTTTTGTAATCATTAGATGTGTATTGAATTAGTGAAAGGAAGGCTTTCCAGAGCTTGATCTGCTGATTTTTAACAGTCAAGTTAAAATCCAATGATTACAGTCACCAGTAGTGAGTGAATACCTCTTTTAAAGCAGTTACCCATAGGCTGATTACAGCAAAAACATCCGTGATTCATTGGTGCGTTAAATTCAAGACTTAATAGCTTTCCTTACTAAAGCCAGCTACATACACTGCAAGAAGCGAGAACTTTTATCTTGTTATCAAGGCCATGAGAACAATATGACGTCATTTTGCTTTCACAGACGTGAATGGGGACAGCTTGTGGCTTGTTCTCGACACATCAGCCGAGCAAAACTTTCTTCTAGTGGGGCTCAGAGAGGTATTGTGTGATTGGTTGGACATTTGAGGTGGGTGTTAATGTGAAAAAGAATAAAGCAGAAAGTTGTGGCTTCTGTATTTCCCCTGATACAAGGTTGATTGGATAGATTTAAACAACAGCTGATCGAGGTGGTGAGAAAGTACGTAAATGTATACAACACATGTGGATTTAAAGACACGGACACCGCCGCGCACACAACCCCGCCCTCCCAATGAAACCCAATGACCCCACCCTGATGAAGTTTCTCATTTAACATGTTATAAGTGGTCAGCTGTTCATTGCACATAAACTACATACATTTCCCCTGCAGTGATCCCACCCGTTGCAAACAAAGCTTCTCATGGAGTATAAATTGACCGGACCAATACAAACTTTTTTCTTGTTCTTGCAGCCTTAAGAACAATAATAACGATTTTGCTTCTTGCGGAGTATGTAACAAGCTTAACTTGGCTCAGTGAAGATGGATAAATAGACAAAAACTAGCAGCACTATTAAAACAAATGCAGAATGGAATTTAACTTTAAAGCCTTCAATGTTTCAGCCCCTTCTTTCCACCGGATGCGTGTGCGCCGTGGTTTTGTTCTGACCTCTGTGGTGCGTCAATCCACACAGGGAGCGTTTTAGGTGTGGAGCGCCCATGAGTGAAATCTGCCTAGCTGGAGCTCATGAAATGACAGGAGAATTGGATAATCTTGTGACTCTCCAATTCCATGATCAAAGTCTCATCGTCCCTGGTGAACTGCACCCCTACCTGAATTGCAGAGTTTGACGCATTCTGGGTTTGTGCTCCATCAAAAATAGACTTGGCACGTAAATTTAGCAGAGCGCCATGACAAGGCACCTCTGGGATGCTTCTGATATGCACTGCGGCACACCTGGTGGGAACCAAACCATTGACTAAAACGGCCGCAAATAGCAGAAGAGGCCGCGGTACAGCCGTAATATGGTGCCCACGCTCCCGATGGAAATCAGCGGTAAGACTGTGCTCACAGTGCATGTTTTAATGCATACTATGAGGTTACCACACATCACGTAGCATACTGGCAGGATTGCTGGATTTAACAGACAGGAAGTAAAATGGGGGTTAAAAGGGGCCCAAATGCTTATTTTTGCCCCACAGTCTGCTATTAAGTTAATCCAGCCCTGCCAACCTTAATCCAGAGTAAAGTAAAATATGAAAAATAATCACTATAGTGATTTAAAATGAGCTGTGTGACTGTAGCTGCCACATGCTGTATATGAAAAAGGAGCCACATCAGCACAGCCGGTTCCTTCCTGGCTTGTTATTATCTAATAAAACTGTCCAGAGTTTCCTGTAGATGATGCTGTGCTGATGCAATCTGAAACAAAGAGAGGAGCAGTTAAGTGTGATGCTAAAGTTTCTAAATCTGGCAGCGGAGAGTGGGAGCACTGATAACTGTGCCACAACAAAAAAAGGGGACATCAAACATGAAGAGCAAACGCTCAACTGATTGTTTCTCCATGGCGTTGAGCCCACATTCTGCCGGGGAGAAATGAGAGGGCAGGAGGATGCAGCGTGGAGCCGTTCTCGCCTGTTAACACCCGCTGAAACAGCCTGAGCTGCTTCTAATGGCCTCGCCAAAACTTTTTATTTTATAATTGGCAGGGAGCCGCGGTGAGATTGACAAATGAGTGTCAGCCATCAGCAATTCCTCGAGCCAGGAATGCCAGAGATGGAGAACGGAAATCAAAATAATTAAAATAAATAAGGTGCCAAGTGATGGCACTGTTCCCTCCAACATGGCAGATGAGAGCTGCCAGCGAGAAAGAGAAGCAGGGACGGCTTGAGTGTCAGTCTTCACCTCTTCCCCGAGACCTCTCTCCACTAAACCGTTATTAGCCACAAAAATCTGCCAGTTTGTCCATCGCCTGTGTGTGTTTGTGCAGTTGTGCACAGTTATGGTAACAGAAGCCTGGTTATTAGATTGAAACTATCCACTAACACACAGGATTTTGTACTTCAGTCCGAGTTGATCAACACTTTCTGTGCACCGTTACTGTTTGTAGAAAGACTGAGTTAAATCACACACAAAACTGTTTTATGATAATGTCTTGACTGATGAGTGCAGGGTCAATTATTCCAAATCTTTGGACTGCAGTGCTTACTGTGTTCAGCCATGCACATGAATACATTCCCAGTGAATACACCATTTACATAAATATCTATCATTTTGTTTTCCAGACTGCAGTTAAACAAACAGGCTGTATGAAATAATGATGCGTTGTCTCGGAATTCTGAGCAGTCGAGAGTAGATGATGTCATTACCAGGTAGTTGGCGTTCCATTTGCCCCACCTCGGAAAAATGGATGCCTCCGAAACAGCCAATTTGTGAGCATCTACAAATTCCGCATAAAACTAGAAAATCCTACATCCATTGTAAAAATGTGTACCATGAGATCACCAGCCACTTTTCTGATTAATAAACCACACATACGTATGCATTTTTTCACAAACAAGCCCTAACAATATATTTATTGATAACAACAACTTGCTGGTGTTTACACTAGAAACCAAACAGATACAAAAGATAAAGAATTTTGATAAAGACAACAAATAAATGGTACTGGGCGCAGCCACCTTCAAATCTGGAATCTTGCAGTCCTCTGAAATTTATAGGTTTGCCATTCAGAACTTCGTCATTATAGGCAAAAATTATCCAGAATACCGAGTTCTGAGGACAACTTGAACACACGATATGCATATGCAATAAAAGGAGCCTGAAGCTGTCTTTCATTTTCCTCAAATTTGTGAACTTAAAGCTGGAAATGATGTTACACCTGAGTTGTGCATTGTTGTACTCACTGACAAGGTTAGCTATTATTGCCAGTGCAAGTCAATAATGATGCATTCTGCTATATTTCTGTATAGAAACACCTGGAAATATGTTTATTTATCATATTTGGACAGTGCTAAGTTGGTGAGTGATTTAATAATATAAATTACATGCTAACATAAATGACAATAAACAGTTTATCCTGTAGCTGTTACCACTGTTAAGCATGAAAGCAGCCATGGTTCAAATTACTTACTAATACTTACTAATAAGGGGCAGTGTTAAGCAGTATAGTATGATGTGTGACCCAAAAAGTTAAGAAGAAGGTGCTGCAATGGTTTTAGTGGCTGCACAGACCATCGCTCATCTCTCTGAGAATATATTTATCTTGATCTGTTCCACCGTCGCCATGTTTGCTATTGTCTAAAACTGACGAAGACAAGCTCTGAACTCTGCCCTGCAGTGTTACGGATGTGCTTACTAACAACCATGACAACATAAAGGACTCATGAATGTATGAGTGCAGTGACTTTTGAAAAAGACATACCTATTTACGTACATAAAGGGAGCTTAAATGGGTTTTTAGTCATTGTATGGCTCACAAGCCTCAAACCGTATTTCAATTTGTGGCTCAATCGGAAGGCAATGAGTCCACGAAATGTCCGCAATAAATATATATTTTCTTAAAAAACTGCTTTTGAAAACTAAATTGTCCAAACAAAAGATAGGTTACATAACAGCTGTTAAGCAAATGAAAAACAAATAACTCATACAAAGAAACACAAAGCTGTGCCACATATGAGAAAATGTGTCTGAACTGCAGCAACCAAAAACAGATAGAAAGTTGTCAGAACGGAGACCAGTGGATGGAGGAAAACAGAAAAGTCATCTTTTACATGATGACCACAGAAATTTTCAAGAAAAATGGATTGACAAATTATATGTTTAATATTTTGGTTGTTTTTTTTTACTGTTTTGTGATACAAGTGGCTCCCCTGTTATTTTTATATAGCAAGTGTGGCACTCATGTAAAAAAAAAAATAATAATAATAATACCTGGTTCTGTGTCTAGTTGTAGCTTGTCCCAAAATCAATTTTGGAAACAAATGACAGGCTGTGCACTATCAGCTGGCAGAAGGCAGAAGAAGGAAAGATGTGAGATGACTGTTGATGTGATACAAAGTTCAGAGGAGCATTTTGTGCTTCGGGGTTTCTGGTCTGGATTGGTTGGTGCAATCCAAATCTACATGTTGTAGCATGTTGCTGCCACTTGGGGGCAGTCTCAAAAGCATGTGGAAGAGTCCGTTGCACAAATGTAGGATTCACACATCCAGGATAAAAACTTAACTGTGCTTATCCAAAACAAGGGCATCCAGGCCTAATTGGTTGCATGAGGTGCAAACCAGGATGAGCAGAGAGATTCATCAATCCAGGTGAAACTTATCCTGGATAAGTGCACATTTCCAGCTTCCTCAAAAAGACCCTTGCAATCTATCAGATAATCACTGATCTACCATGACAACAAGAGCAGCATGTTCCTTTCTGTTGGAGCAGGAAATCCTCCTAGAAGCGTATAGGACCTGCATAAGTTGGACACAAATACACACTCACTACTCTGCTGAAACCCTCACAATCACAATCTACATAGTTAATTAATATGTCAGAAAACGTAGTTGTCCTCTGATGATAAAATCTTTGAAACTGATGCAGACGTGAGTGAAATGATGTAAATGTGTCTGTCGGGCTATTGAAGTTCTATCAGGTGTCTTTAGGTCCTTCCCTGGACAAAGAACAAAGTGTTAACTGTCATACTTGGAGACTCACTGAATCCTTTCACTGCCTTACTGCTGAGATAATCAAGACTGTGTATTGCTTGTGATGTGCATTGACGGGTGTGGTTTATATGACTGTTCATATTATATATTGTGCCTTCATAGTATGGCCCAGGTCAATTTTGAACTGTTATTAAAATCTATCTATCTATCTATCTATCTGTCTCTCTCTCTCTCTCTCTCTCTCTCTCTCTCTCTCTATATATATATATATATATATATATATATATATATATATATATATATATATATCAATATTGATTTGACTTTTATTACTAAAGCACAACACATTAAATAATAAAATGCTTATTAAAAATTTTTCTGCAATTTCTTTTCAGTAATTTGAAGGACAGATGTTGCATCTTGCCTTTCCCGTCCCCTTGTGTTGGCTTCTTGTGAAGACCAACAAATAGCACTGTTTTTTGTGTGTGTGTGTGGGTGTATGTGTGTTTTTTTCTTCCATGTTGTCTTTCTACTCTGACACGTCCTCCTCCAGTTGGAGGATCAGACAAAGGGCACATGACACATCATGTCTTGCTATCATGATGTCCATCAATGAAAGGACAGCTCATGTACTTTCAAAATGGTATGTGTCCCTTACCATCACCCCCTCCCAACCCCAGTTTAATCATTTGTAGTTTTTTTTATTACATTGAAGGTGTTTGCAGGTGCAGCTCTTGTGTCTGTGTCACGGCATCGTTTGACCTCTGCATGACTTCTGTTCCCTTTCTTCACTATATATGCTCACTCCACTCCTGTTTCACTACGCCTCCCCCCTGCACACACACACACACAGACACACATGCACACACAAGGCCCTTGGATGACCAGCAGGTGTATGTTTTAAACAAGACAAATGTAGTGGGAACAGACAGTGTCCAGGCTCCCTTGGGCTCCCATAAAAATAAATGAATGAAGAAGACATAACAAAACACAGAATCATGGCCTGTACAGTTTCACAGTTCCAATACTCCCTAACACCACAATTTTCCTTTGAGTTGACCCGCATTGGTAGAAATCCATTTAAATAGATAGAAGGTCAAATTTGACCTGAAACAGCCTCAGTGTGCAAAAATCTGCAGCACCTTTACAAAAGTCTAGAATTTAAAAATATTTACATTTTTGTGTATTTTGCATCATTTTAGTGAAAGTAATCAAATTTCAGACAAAACGAATGATGTTTAGGGTATCACTGCTGTCAAATGTCAAAATGGGTCAAATTTAACCCAAACAGGATCAGCCCTGGCAGGACAAGGGACATCATGGTGGCATGTGTTGTCCTCCACAATGTGGCCAATGTTTTAGTTACTGTGTATGCATGTTAAATGTGACCTGCAATGGCAGAGGATTTAGTGTAATTCTAAATAGATCTGGTCTGTAATGATGTGTGTGCTGTATACTGTGTGTACAGCCCTGCAGGAGCCTACTTCATTCATTTGTCTGTTAATTAGTTGTGTATGGATCTGTCCTGCATTTATTTCAGTGTGCAGACATGAGGGCTGTAGACATTAGAGAGGATTGTCTGATCATTAAAAAAAAAAAAAAAAAAAGACTTGCTCTCTCTCTCTCCAAATATATATATGTGTGTGTGTGCGTATGAATGTATGTTGTCTTGGATGTCATGGCTCTAAGGAGCACTGCGTAACTTCAGTTTGGAAAGTGTAAATTATCTTTGCAGAGTAATGTAAAATCATCTAAGATTGCAATTAATGATCACAAGTTATTAATAATACCTGTGGGCTGGTTGAATTTGATAACAATTCTTGCAGGGAGTGGGATAAATAATTGTTTCCATTTGTGGTGACTGCTGGCTGTAATAAGGTATGAGATTAAATAAATCCTGGTCTACAGCAGGCTAGCTCCACAGAATAAATCTCTATGGTAACTGATGTCATAGGATATCCCACTTTCCACTATCCTGCTTCTGGGCAACCGGATCACGGATGAGTTGATCCAGGATAACCAAGGCTCAATCCCTTATCTTGGTTTTGTGCTACAGGCTTCTGGTCTGAGGTGAAGGTAAATCATTTTTGTTTTAGTGCTGTTGTTGATCTTTAGTTTCGCTCAGCCAAAAAATAAAATAAAATAGATTTTTGTCCACTCTGACTTTTCTCTTTTGCATGGCAGAATAAAGCAAAGTTTTAGAAATACCAGAGACTGTCCAATATTTTCTCTGCTCTTCACCAGTACCTCTCAAGTCTTTATGATTTATTTAGATTCCATCTCTTCCTGCTGAAATCTGTTGTTGATGGACATGTTCAGGTTCATACTGGGTTTCAACCAATCATTATATGAAGGTAATTTCTATGGTTGACTACACACCCATAATCCTTCACAATGCACAGTGCAAGAGTGATGCACATGGAAACTTAGGAGCTACAATGAGTCATGTTTCACACTGTGAGTCTTTCATTTTAATAATTTTATGCTCAGATTACTCGTCGGTGTCAGATTTTATATGCAGGATTTTTGCCAGCTGGACATCTAGCTCTTCTGTTACGTTACCATAGCAACAACAAAAGTGTTGTAGAAGATCGCTCCGCTGAAATGGTGTGTTGTAACACTTGGCTAAAGTGCTAACCTAACCCTAACCTAGGATATTTATTGCCTAAACCAAACCAAGTAATTTTAAGGCCTAATTTAGAAGTAAAATGATGCGGTGAAAGGAAGAGGGTAAAAATAGGTGCTCTACGGTTGGTCTCAAACACAAGTACTGGTCATGCAACTGTAAAAAAACAGTACACATACACCATAAAAAAATATTTCCACCTTGACTCTTGCCTTGGTAGAGGAAGATAGAATGTTTACATACTTGTTAGGCAAAAGCCCTTCAAGTAAAAGTCTCTTTTTTCCTTTTGATACAGTATGTACATTGGAAAATAATTGAATTCTCACTTGATACTCTGAAAGCTCAAGTGCACCTGAAATTCCACTTCACTTAGCTGTAAAATTTGTTTTCTCTCTGCTGATGTCTCCTTTGTTGCTGCTCATTGGTACTAATATCATCAGGGTTTAGCACAGAACTTCTGCAGGACTTCACGAGGTTAGGGTTGTGATGTCTTTTGTGATGCAGGGCTTTGGACACTATCTGAAACTGTATCTCCTCTGATTGCACAGAGAATTAAGCCATAATCATGCTCTCATATGACTCCAATTTACCTAAATGTGTGTATACTCCATAAACATAACATTTCTCTGTGACTGTGTGGTGCAGTTCTGCATCTCTTTATAAACCTGCACATTTACAAGCAGCTTGATCATTTGCTGATACACCCACCCACACATACACACACATGCTGCTGTTGTCTCTTTTGTAATCCTGCTTCATTTCTCATCTCCTCTCTCTCTCTTTCTATTTTACTCTGCTCTCATTTTCTGTGCTGTTATCTAATGGAGCTCTGCCGTGATGTGCAATGCTACGTGAGATGGCAGCAGAGCAGACAGGTGGAAGCCACTTTGTCATCACTAGAAACCACCTGCGAGCTTCCAACACGCTCATTAGCACCTTTTTGCTTCTCTTCTGATCACTCGTCTCGCTGTTTTTCTATCTCTAACCCCCCGCTGACGCCAAGCTTTGTTCCGAAATGTCAAACTGCCATCCGGTCGCTGACAAACACTGACGCTGATTACAGAGTGAGGGCCTGGACGAACAGCCCGGGATGGGCGGAGCAGGAGAGTGATGCAAAGGGAGAAAAAGTAAAGCCACTCACCTTCCTCGGCCATTAGTACTGATTCATTGGTTGCCAGATCTGAGCCAAAATCACTCATTTCAGTTATTTATCTGAACCTAGAGGAACAAAACGAGTTTCTTCATTTTCACCTCATTACTCATATTGACCAACATTATAGCCCCCAAAGCAGCCGGTGAAAATATGTGTACTATTACAAGTGATTATTGCCTGGTGCTGAACACTGATGCAAAGTATAGTTTCTTGCAGTCACGTTCTGCTTTCCACTGATTTAAAGGCAGCTGAATGGGTTGGCTTTGTGTTTGAATTGGCATTCTGGTGCTTCGTAACACCAGTAGTGACAGTAATCTTTCCCACTTTGACCTTGGAACATTCATTGCTTTGAACATGGCAAACTTGAACCACATTTAGTGAAAATAATATTCATTTGCAGTAATTGTGGATCTTAATTCGACATAAAGCCTACTTTTCACAGGAATCTGACAGATTCTGCTCTTAAAAGAATGGCAACGAGGCAAAGATTTTCCAGCTCTGTGCTTGTCTCTCAAGGTGTTTTAACAGTTTTTCAGCACCTGAGCCACAAGAATGGCAAAAAAAAAAAAAAAAAAAAGACTGCAGAAAGTTCTCATTTTAGGGCTCATTAAAGGTCAAAATATCCTTCTCCTCCATGTCTGACATACATGAGCTGGATTTCCATTTACAAGAGAAGTAAATCTGAGGCAACCTTTTAAAAAGTTTAAAAAAATACATACAATTAAGACATGTGGGTTTCCTTTCCCCTCTATTAGGCCACCAGAGAATGGCAGCATAGGCTACAGTGATAGTGAACGTAACTGAGTATAATAAGTCATTGTCCTACTTAGAAAAACAACTGTGGTGGACATATGCAAAAGGAATATTTCAGGAATGACTTTTTCCCTGGGAAAGTCGGATACCATTTAGAAAGTTGTGTCCGTTACCTCTGATGCTCATCTAGTCAAGTGAGTGAATACATTGTTTTTTTGTGCTTTAGTAGATGCTATTTAGGGGGAAGCCTGTAACAGACAGCAGATTGCAAAAGGGCAGCAATTACATATTACTGGAAGTACAATAAAATGTGTTAAAATAATCTTTTCATTCATATAACTTGTTCAGTGGGCTTAAACAAGAAGCAAAAACTGCTCCTATCCACTGCTAGCATTTCTTCCACAACCCTGACACATTAAAGACTCATGTCCAAGTTTGTTATTGCAAGAGCAAACTCAAAATTTAATTCAGATTTAAATTAAGCCTCTTAGCATCAGGCCAGAAAGAGATCTTAAACATGCTACCACTATCCACCGTGAAATGGCAGATATGTCAGTCTTCAGTGTAACACAAGGGAGGAGATGGTGGGGGAGGCTGTCCATCTCAAGCTCAGGTCCTCTTACCAGAGTCCTGGGAGCTTGACGGTCTTGTGCAGTACCTTAGCTGTTCCTAGGACTGCACTCTTCTGGATGGAGATGTTTGTCCAGGTATCTATTGGTGCCAGTGTGGGGTACACGGCCCCCAGTGCCCCGATGACCACTGGTGCTATTGTCGCCTTCAATTGGACTAACTACAACTAGACTTTCAGCTTCTATACATGAGGCATCCACTGTGCTCTCTGGGGCCTACCGATCTTTTAATAAGATACATATTAATGATTTAAAAATCCCTTTAAAAGTATTTTTGATCAGTCACTGACAGAGTTCTCCAAACCTGATTGGTTTCTTGAATTTAATTTTGCCTTTCAAAAGTGGTTACAATTCTAAACTAATGTCAACATTATGACAGTGGGACATCCATTTTAATGAAGTGAAATGAAAATTAAATAAAATGAAAAACACTTTAATAGTCCCAGAGGGAAATTGCTGTTTTTTTTTTTTGTTGTTGTTACAGCATTCTTACCAGAGCAACAGCATCAATTTCAAGTCTTACAGCTATCTGCATGAAAAACATCATGAAAAATATCATGCAATACCACAAAAGAGTTTCATAATGGCCACATCAACATGACAGATGAAGAAAGAAAACTTCAACCTCCTGCATTGCACATCTGTTTATGCATATATCCCATGAGAATATGATCTTATTAAGACTCAGCTGAGTGCCCCCCATCAGTTTCACTTGCCACCAATACGAAAACAAGCTCCAACACAATGAGCAGATGCCTGAATCTGGTATGTGTTAGCCCTGACCTGCGGTCTGCTTTTAAACTGTACGAAGCCGTTGGGATGGAAGAAACACTCCTTCAATGAAACTCTGAAAAGCTTCAGTTTTTTTTTTTTTTCTTTTCTTTTTGTCGCAAAGCTAACCCAGGGAAATAAAGTCCTTTAGCTTTTCTTTCATTTATTCTTCCAGGAATAGATGTTAGCAGAAAGCAGAGGACATGCAGTAGCAGACATGCCGTTTCTCTGCAAAAAGAGCATTCAGCAGGGAGCACAGACTTGCCTTCTATTTTATTTCCTCAGATATGAGCCTGAATAAGGTCAGAGAATAACCTTTGAAGTAGTGCACTATAAACCACATAAGGGCTGACTGAGAGATAGTGAGTATGTGTGTGTGTGTGAGTGCACTGTGACATTTCCTCCAATCCTCTAATTTGAAGGCGATCCACTTTAAGGATGTTGGAGGTGGACGGACTCCAGTGTTCCAGTGTTTTAAAAGAGTTTATCATCTGTTGACCTTCTCAGCCATAAAAGCCACTAACAGAAAAGAAAGAAATGGATAGAAAAGAAAGAAGGCACCCACTTCTTTCATTTGTGTTCAATAAATAGGTTTCATGCAACAGCTTGTGATCAAAGCCAGCTGAACAAACCAGTCTGCACCCAGCACAAACAGCCCTGTGTCAGCTTTCAGCCAAGCAAATTATCATGTCACTGATTGCTTGATGTTTCCCCACCACCGAGGCAATGGCTACAGGGTATTAAAGTGCAACAAGGCTTATGTCCCAACAGCTGTCAAGCAGCTACAATAAAATGAACGTTTTAATGACTCAAATAATCAAAGATGAACTTTTAAAACTGTCCTCTTTCCTGGAGAGATACAAGGTTCGAGCCTTTGTCCTTTAAAAATTTAATTCTACTGTCAAAATACTGTTATAGAAAATTATATAAAATTCATTGAGGAAAGATGACTCAAAGTTCTGTTACACACAGCAGTGTGGTAGTAAATGGTGTAAAATAGCACTGAATGATATGATGAGTAAATATTGAAATCCAGATGGATTGAGGTTTTATTTGAGGGCATATTTTAATTTTACTTGCTAGGAGCTGGTTTGGTTGCCAGATATTGCAGGAATGTGCTGCTGTTCTATAGATAGACCTCAAAGTTAACTAGTATTTCCTTTAGAGACTGTAGGTTAAAAGAAAGCTCTTCGTTTGATGTCAGCTGCCTTTTGTTCTGTTCTCTGTCCAGATGATCCCACATGGCTTCAGTAATGTTCAGGTGCAGGCTCTGGAGAGGATTCATCCCTCCATCAGACCTGTTGCTACTGATTTTCAGACCTTGTGTCATGTGGATTGGATATGACACAAAGGGGCAGGTCTGGATAAATCCTAGACTTCACCTGTTTTCTGTTTTGTGTTTTATTCACTCGTTTGAATAAACTTCCATCTCTCTATCTATCTTTTCCTCAGCCTTTTCTCTCGGTTTTCCATCTGTTATGTGTCGACACAACACTAGTTCATCCAGTAAGTAAGAGCACTTTCATAATTTAATGTCCTGTACATCAGTTTGTGTCTTAACAAAAGAAAAAGGAAAAAAAAATATTCCTTTTATGGTTTTTCATTCAATTCATTTTTTAAATTGGTCAATATTGGAAAGATCTTCAGCAAACCACTCGTGTAACGCCAGAGCGATCATGTATACAACCAATACTACACGCACCACAGTTGGAGAACTGTGGGATTAGATCATATGGTATACAGAATCTCATTTCCAAGTACAATATGATGTTACAACTATCATGTACTTGACAAGATGTCATGAAGTGCTTCAAAAGAAATTGTTTTTTGTTTTTTTGTTCTTTTATTTTGTCTGATTCTGAAAGAAGTACATGTTGTCGCATTAAAGGAAAAAAAGAAGTATCATTAATTAAATGGTGTGTTTCATATCAGAATCAGTGGTGATTATTTGACAGATGGCACAGAAAAAAACTCTTCTGAGCCATCTGTGTCATCTGTTAAAGGCAAAGTTAAATGGTGAGTAGTGGTCAAACTTTCTTATAAGACCATTTTAGCTTCATGTAAAGATGATAGTTTCCAATTATATATACATATAATGTATAAACTTTCATTCTCCAATTTCCTAATCACAATTCCAGAAGCAGTGCAAAGAACAGCCGATGAAGCTTTCCTTTTGGATGCACCCCAAAAAGGATTTATCCCTTCTGTGTTTGTGTCTTTTCTGTCAGAATGACACTGTCTTTGTTTGTGGTTCTGACCTCAGACCAGACAGTTATCTGCTCTGTCCAGGTTCCTTGCTCTAGCTTTGCTCTGCTTGCCATTATTAGCTTTTCCTCCAACAGTGTGGCGAAGCTCCAATCTTTAGAGCTGGCCAACTTGTTGTTTCCAAACATGTCGACTTCTGAATTGTGACTGAAACCCTCCGAAGTTTGTTTGTTCCGTTATTGTTTTCAGAGTATAGATGCATTTGTTTGCATCTGTTCCCTCAAGAGGGAGAAAAAGGGATGACAGATGTCGCCCCTGTTGGCTTTGGTTCTTTCCGACGTGCCATCAATAAAGACACAACTCCCATCAGTCTGAGCAGGTTGTCGTGTCGCCGACATGCAAATGCGCAACAAACATACAGTGTGCACACAGTGTGAGTATTCAACTATAAACAGACACACTGTGTGAGTATACACACACACACAGTCAAACTATGGGGAGTAAATGGGCTGCAGTTGCCATAGAAACAGCTGAGTCTCACAACATCCATTCCAGAGAACCTTCAGAGAAAAAAGGAGTGTTTGTCTCATTTTTCATATGTGTGTGTTTCAACATAAAAAGCTGCACACTTACACTTGCACTCTTACACACACACACACACACATGGAGAGACTCAGGGAGTTTGTGTGTGTGTGTGACTGTGAGTTTGAGGTGGAACCCCCTCTGTGATCACAAAGAGCAGCTCTCATCCCTGAGAATCCCATTTCACGGCCAGGCTTAGAGATACATCTGTGTGTGTAGGTGTGTGTGTGCGCGTGTGTGTGTGTGTGTTGGGGGGGTGTTGTTGGATTACAGGGCCACTGCTCATACAGGTTGGGATTATTTCAAATAAGATGTGAAATTCCTTCAACACACCACCAACCACCAATTGGACCAAATGCTCTTTTCTAAAATCACCCCTCTGGGTATTTTTTTTTGTTTTTTTTTGTTTTTTTTGTTTTTATCCTTTATCTTCCGTGACTTGGTACCCTTATCTCAGACAAACTTCTTTCTTTGGGCCTGGGAGCGATGAGGTTTGTTGAACATGTTAACAGTTGAAGCCATATATTTGGTCTACAGCAGCAAAATCCTGGTTTCCTCTGTGCACCAATCCTGATCTTTAGACCAAATGAAAGTAACTAATTGGTTAACCTGAATGATCCCAAAGGCACCTAAGGTTGCCAGAGGGCAGATATATACAAAAGAGCTACCCCATTAAGTGTCTTATAAGTCAGCGATAAAACCTTAAAATCTACCCTTAAAGGCAAAATAAGTAGCACTGACACGTGTTTCAAATCAGAACTGCAGTCAAAAGAAAAACATGGAGAGCATTCTTCCTCCGTCCCCCCATCCCCCTCAAAGAGTTTCGCGCAGGTTTCCGGTTTGTGAGAGGACGGCTCTTTCATATACAGTCTGTGAAGGATGGAGAACATAGCACCAGCAAACATCATGATGACGAGCGAAGATGATTCACACACAATAAGCTGCGATGCTTTGCAATGCCAGTGCTAATTTCACGCGCAAGTTTACGTTAGCATAAAATAGAGTGTAAACAAAAGCAACATTAATCAACAAATGCCACACAGTGGCTTTTTCCCTTTAGTGTCACTTAATAAATTAATTTGAATGTAATTTCATAAGGTTATATTGACAGACACACCATTTACTTGACCAAAACATCATTACATTTGTTGTTGTAAACTAATAGGCCACCAATTTACTCAACTAATTAATTTAATGAGTGGTGAGAAATAAATTAGAATAAAATCTTTGTATATCAAGATAAACTTTTTGGTTAATTTAAGCAAAATTCTGGTGCTTACCTACTTTGCCAGCTTTGCATCCGTCTTGAAATTAATCTGGTCTCTCAGACTTCTCCACCTTTCAAAAGATTCTCCCATATTGATCCTCGTTTAATTCCACTTTTGTTCATTTGCTTTTTTAGCTGGATGCTGATGCTTTTTAGGTTTTTCTAAAATTATTTCTGGTCCGCTTCTTTTACTAGCTTCCATACTTGCATGCTGCTGCTCTTTTGCTGACACAAAATACCAAACACTGCTGTTGTTTGGCAACCATGGGGAGTCGCATATGATTGGTTAAGGAACCAGGATGTAGGAAAGAGCTACACAGCGCACTGAATTTATTCCGTCACATAACTCTTACTTTGAAAGGAGTAAAACTTGACAAAAACATAGAGAGACAGATTGTTTATAGGGAAGCTTCCTTTTATCCCATTTTAAATTATTTTCACAGAAAAAAAATCCTAATTATTTAGCCTTTAAACATAATGGGAGCCAGTGAAGGAAGCAATACGGTGGAGATGTTTTTAGGCTTCCTTGCAACAGACCAGCTGCAGCCATAAATGGAGACCTGGCTAACACCAACATATTGTATAAGATATAAAAGTATAAATGAGCATTTTCAAATTCATTAAATATTAACAATGGTTTAACTTTAGGCCTCAGTTTATAGCCATGCTACTGAACTTTAGTGCTCCCTAACAATAGCTAATTGAGCATCTGGTTTGCATCCTGTCTCGTCTCTGATCTCTCTCCAGTCAGTCAAAGTCAGTCTAAGGTTGACTCATCTTTTCTCTTGCTTTGTCACTTTCTCTCTTTTGTTTTGCCACTTCATCTGATTATGGCATTGTATGTTTCTTCGCTGAATAGGCCATGGTGCATCCAGTTGCTGTTCTGTGATGCAGTGCATTTAAAAAAATTGCTGCTGTAACTTGATGGTCTGGGATGGAAGAGAAGTTGTAAAGGGCGGTTTCTCAGATGCTGCACAGCAACGGCAGCTCCAGGAATGTGCATGATGAATGTCAGTGTGCCATTAAAATGAGCACAGAGTTTTAAGAACAGACAGTTATGTAGCACCACTGAGTTGTGAGGAAACATAAACATTTCCCCAGAAACCAAAGAAAAGTGCTTTAAGTTCTGTAACAGAGAATTATTCATTTCTATTGTCAGCTATCTGAAAAGAGAGAAATGATTGGCCTTTAGCAACATTTATCAGAAAGATAGGGATAAACTGATATATGCACTTTTCAAATCTAAGCACTTGGGCAATGGCTCCATAAAATGAAGACAAACCAGCATTCATGCCCAGAAAATGAAACAGACTTGAAAATAAAGATTGATGAAGGAACCTTGAAATCAGCAAGCATTTCTGTTTGTTACAGATATGTTATGGAGAGATTGTATCTAATTATTGACATTACGTTAATAAACAGCCTGCAGCATGTGCAAACTGCTTGGCTTATAAGTATATATTCCAAAGTACATGAATATATTTTTCACCTTTTGTCTAATAAAACATAAACTACTATAATGAATTCATTATGCAATTCCAAATAACACCTATGGTATATGTTACATATAGTTCTTGATGTATGATTTGAAGTATTTTTTGGTTTCATGAAGTGTTATATTGCTGTACTGAATGAATATGGTGACGTCCTACACATAAAATCAATGTTGGAATTTTATTTAATGACATAACACAGTGCACAGATTTTCTGTCAGTCATTTGGTTTGTTATTGACTTTGTTTTGTCTTTGTATCTGTCTGTAGGTAAATGTTTTGGATGATATGCGGCTTGTAGAGAAGTGCCAATCAATGTTAATATGATTTATTTAAATATTTTCATCTATCTGTTATGTGCAAGGCTCAGGTTTCCAATTTAATAGGATATATATATATATATATATATATATATATATATATATATATATATATTATAGGTTTTGATGTATTCTTTCGTTCCTTGTTTCATTGATTACTAATCCTTTTAAATTTTATTTTGGATGGTTGTATTCTATGTGTGTGTGATAAATTTTTCAAATCGCTACTTGGATTTCAGTGCTTGACATTTTAATCAGCCTCATATGCTTTTCACTTGAAATATATGTATATATATATACATATATATATATATATATTCATTCTGTTAGGTTAGTATTATTTCGACACCTGTCTTGTGTTTGTCATTAACTCTCTCAGTATTTATACTCTCTGTGGACAAGAAATTAATGATTTATTTCACCTCTTTGTTTAGGTAAAAGTTTAGGTCTAAGTTTATCTAACTGAACCAGAATTTGGCAGTCATGGTGGTGATAAGTTCATTTGATCCAGATGTACAACTTACATCCTGCAGAGCAACACACACACACTCCATGAAGTTAGTTTACAGCTGAAAGAAAATAACCATCTCAGTGAGACTGAACACTCATTACGTCATAGAGCTGGTGATCTTGCTTTATTTTATAGACCTCAGTTCAGCTGTCAGCTTACTCATGTACCTAGTCTTTGTGCTTATTATTTCTGTATATAAACCTTCATCCCGCAGCTTTTGAGGTGGATGATGTTTTGAAGTGAACTTGCAATAACCCTTTTTTCCTTTAAGGGATGTATAAACACTTGACATGTGAACCTGTAGATGAATGCTGGTGTAAATTGATTATGTATGTCATCAAAAAGTGTGAATGCTGTCACCCCAACCCTGGGGGGCACCAAACATGTGAAACCTCATAAAGGTAGGTCGTAGTCTGCATCTGTGCTCTGGTTTATGCTGCGTTTAAATGGTGTAAAAAGACAAACAAGTGTTCAGTGTTTTATACTTTCAAAAAGGAGCTACTAAAATTTAATACAGATGTTACAGCAGGGATGAGGAAGTCTGATCCATGAGGGCTGCTGTCCTGCAGGTTTGAGGCTTTTTTAATTGTTCATTAAGAGGATGGTGGAGAACCACTTTCAGGTGTGTTGCAGGAAGGTAAAGATCTAAAATTTGCAAGACATTAACCCCCAAAGCGAAATCATCAGAGTCACAGTTTTCTTGCATCTTTGTCCATTTTAAAAAAAAAAAAAGATATTCCTGCTGGGTGAAGAGAAGATAAAAAAAAGAAATACAATCGAAGTCAGAAGTGAATTCTTCCCAATGTCCCATTGTCCAGCATTGGTTTGTAAGTCTTCTGTAACCTCCATCAACAGGATACATCACAACATCTGACGACAACAAGCCACGGATGATCAAAGGACTACTGAATATCTGCAGTAGCAAAACGGGCATAAATTCTAAATCAGATGAATGAAAATAAAATGGTATGGATTATTATTATTATCTGGCTTCCTCACACAGCTCAAAAGCATACATGTTAGGTTAAATGGTCACTCTAAATTGTGAGTATGAGAGGTGGTTTGTATCTCCGTGATGGCCCAACGATGGACTGGCGACCCTTCCAGGGTGTACCCTGCCTCCCACCTCCAGCTTCCCCACAAACCTGAATTACAACAACCTGCGTAAAAAATGGATGGATGGATGAATTAATTAATTGATTATATGAAGCCATAAAAAAGACTTCTATAGTGACTAATTAGATAAAAATTGAAACAAGATTAGCAATGCATGGAGAATAAATAATAAAAAATGTAATAAAAAAAAAATAAATAAAAACACATGTCCATATAAAAAAATCATTTTTTCTTTGTGTATGTTTGTGTTCCATAAACAAGTGTTTCTTACTTTATTATATTTTTAAGATTGAGTGAGATCTAATGGTCTTTATTGTTCAGCAGGTAGATGAAAAAGTGGGTCAGGAAGATATAGGGCTGAGTTAGCTGCCCATATCCAGAAAAGATTTGAAAAAGGAGACAGTGAATATAAACTAAACATAATATAATCATAATATAGAGGAACAGAGGTTTTTAATTTACCCAAATTTGGATTTTAACTGGTGGAGAAATATATTTCTGTAAAAGGAATTAGTTCATGAAATAATCTGAGTGATCAAAGGTTGAATAATTTCAAATAAATTATTTTTAAAAAGTAATTGATTGGAAAATTATATCTGTTGAGGGTTTGCTATTTTGTAGCGATGGATTAAAATGATGAAAGCCTTGTCAGGTTGACCTGAGATACAATACTATCTGTATTTTATTTTCCATTTGTTCTGTTTTATTTGTCTTCAACGCCAGTTTATACACATTTTTTTCTTTTTTTCTACTCCTTTTCATCTTTTTATTTGGATTATTTTTTTTATTTGTTTGTTTGTTTTTTTTTTGTTTTTTGTCTTAAGAATAAATTAACTAAACTAAACAAAACTAAACAAAACTAAACTAAACTAAACTTAAAAGTTAATTCATTTAGGCTTGGTATTGCTTGACATTTCAGAGATTTCAGAAGATGAGCATTAGAGATGACAATTAGACAATTAGACTGCAGTGAACGCAAACCTCGGCCTTAGTTTTGTCTTAATGGGAAAAAAAAAACTCAAAATGAAGAGATTGGATGCAAATTCGAGAGTTTTTAGGACTTTGCAAGGGTTAAAAGTCAAAGTAGACAGTGTAAAAAAGAGACAACTAAATAATGACACATTGTCATCTGAAATATCTTAATAGTTTGGAATGAAGTGAAACTTAATCCACCATCTGGCGGTCCTCTTTCTCCCACTTGTTTTAAGAGCAGTGCCCAATGCTGAAAAAAGCAGCTGCTTTAGATGGAGATCGTGTGATAATAGGTTGTGTGTGGGAAGGCCGGATTGCTTTCAAATACAAGATGAGGATAGTCTTATTCTATTCAGCTTCATCTCACTCAGCAGCTTCACTTCGTATCTCTCCATGAACAAAACAGCTGAGTTGAGATGACTGATCATGGTGGTTGTAATACTGCCTGACCTGAAAGACATCATTGCAGCTTACAGTGTGATAAGATGCAGTTCCTGGATCGATTGTTGCCAAGACATAGGTCATATCACGCTGACAATACAAAGGATGGAGAGCTGTGAATGAAATCCTCTGTATTGTGGAGATAAAAGAGACAAAGTGAGGTAAGAACACATCTTTCTTCTCAACAGGAGCACCTGCCACTCTTGTAGCATACCAAACTTTTCTACACTCATCATTGCTAAACAAGACTAAAATGCTCTCACTGCATTGCTCCTCAAACTCTCCACCTCTGCAGCTTGAACATGTTTTTATTCCAAACTCAGCATATACAAAAGATCATTTTTTGATGCACAAGGAAGACTTTTATAGCTGCATAAAATCAAATCATGGTTGATGTGTCTGCTCAACAATAGACCTGTGTACATTATCTTTGTCATTTTCTGCAAATTTGGTAGGACCGACTGTGCAGGTTAAATAACTGTAACTGCACCGTTAAGTCTCCCATTCTATGCAGACCTATTACATGCAAATACATGGAAAATGTTTGTGCATCTGACCAAAATCGATGTATGTGTCAGACTGTGTGCACATCTGCAAAGTCTCAGGTGGTTTGAGCACATAAACACGAAAAGCTATAAAGGTATAAAGTTCTTATAAAGGTACAGTGTGTAAGAAATACTGGCATCTAGTGGTAAAGATGGGAATAGCAACAAAATTTAAATGAAGCAAAGTTGTGAATGGACGGTGGTTGTTGGTGGCCAGAATTTTTCCACACAAAAACATTTTTTCATCTGTAAGTGGATCCAGTGGCCTAGGCTGCAAAGAAGACTGTACTACAGATAACTAATTGAAAGGCTAAAGAGGCAGCATTTTTTCCGTAAAAATAGTTTAAAATGTTCTCATTTGTTGCAAGGGATTATAAGAAGCTTCCCTATAAACAATCTGACTCTCTACATCAACAATGTCTGTGTCAAGCTTTTCTCAAGAGTTACGTCCCGGAATAACTTTGGTGCACTGTGTAGCTCTTTCCTACTTCCTGGTTCCTTAACCAATTATATGCGACTACCTCACGGTTGCCAAACAATGCAGGCTTTGGTATTTTATGTTGGCAAAAAAGCAGCAGCATGCAAGTATGGAAGCTAGTAAGAGAAACTGACCAGAAATAGTTTCAAAAAACCTAAAAAGCCCCGGCATCCTGCTAAAAAAGCAAACAACCAAAAACAGAATAAAATGAGGATCAATATTGGAGAATCTTTTGAAAGATGGAGAAGTCTGAGAGACTAAATTAATTTCAAGACTTTTGCAGAGCTGGTAAAGTTTCTCCTTGACAGCTAAGCACCGGAATTTTGCTTAAATTAGCCGAAAAGTTTTCCTTAATTTACAAAGATGTTAGTCTGATTTGTGTGACTTTGTGGATGAGTAAATTGGTGGCCTACAACTAATGTAATGATGTTGGGCCAAGTGAATGTTTGTTCTTATAAACTTATGGAATTACTATCAAGTTAATTTATTAAGTGAGACTGTTACGGCCCTGCTTGTCAGAGACAGCTGAGGCCGTTTGTGTGGTGATTGGGGGCGGAAGAGCGCTGCCCTGAGTGGCCAGGGCCAGCACCTTTGTCCCCGCCCCTGTGTGACTGGCACCCCTCTGGACCAGTCAGGCTGCAGCCCGAAGGAAAGCTGAGGCTGAAAAGGCTGCAGCCGAGGCAGGTCTGGAGGGGGAGAAACCAGAATGACTCCGGCCTCTCTCCCCCTCATGTTGTGCACCGGGTGTGTGTGTGTCGCGACCACCTCCTTTCCACAATGGGTGCTTAAGTGTTTAGTTGAGTTTAGTTTGCTTTGTGGTTGTTTTAGAGCTGGGCTAGGTTAGCGTTTTATTGTGTTGTGACGACGGTCACTTTAGTTTATGGGCCTGTTGCTTTTGTTTGGTTTTAGTTTCCTCACCGAGTTGCGGTTGTGTGTCTGTGTGTGCACTCGGTGAGTGTTTGGTATAGGTTTTGGTTTGTTTCTTTCTGCAGGTCCGCTAACCCCAGCTCATCTTTTGTTTTACAGGTTGTCCATCACTTACCACGGGAATTGTAAATAAATGTGCTTTTATTTTGAAATACCATCTGTCCACGCCGTGTTTTTTGTTACGCCCGTCCCTACCCCTTAAGTCGGGTCGTAACAGAGACCAAAGGAAAACAGCCGCTGCGTGGCATTTGTTGATTAATGTAGCTTTTGTTTAAACTCTGTTTTATGCTAACGTAAATTAGCGCGTAAAATTAGTGCTAGCCTTGCAAAGCATAGCAACTTACTGTGTGTGAATCATCTTCGCACGTCATCATAGACTATATAAAAGAGCCGTCCTCTCACAAACCGGAAACCTTCACGAAACTCTTCGAGGGGGATGGGTGGGGGGCGATCTCCATATTTTTCTCTTTCAGTTGCAGTTCTGATTTGAAACATTAGGTGTCAATGCTAGTTGTTTTTTTCTGTGTGTTTCAAGGCGTTACTTATCCCAAACACTACTCCAGCATAAATCAAACAAAGTTGGTACTGATGTTTTAAAGTTCAGAGGTCTATCACTTCACACCTCTCATAGTTTTTTATCCTATACAGAAAAAAATGTGTTATATATATATGGTAGTTGTCATGCATATGGACCCACAGCAAGCAGATACAACCAGCTCATTCTAAGAGAATAGAAACGCAACACTTATTTTAGTGAAGTAATTAGATACCAATAGAAACCATTTTTTTCTGTCATTGACCTTTGATTTTGTTACATGTTGCACCTCTAAGTATATACTGGCTGTGCCAACACCAAACAGCAACATGAAAAGGTCATTTCTGCCTGCTAAATGACTAACATAAATCACAGGATATCGAGTGGAGAAACAAGGAAAGACAATAGACTTACAAGAGTCTGGCTTGTGCTCAAGCTCCGTACTTTTCCAGATGTTTTTTTCCTGACTATATATAGATTTTTTTCTTTTGCTCTGACTTTTTTTTTTTTTTTTTTTTACTTTGTTAACATTAAAAGTAACTACTATCAACTTAAGAAACCCTGCACAAAACTTTGGGGGTAATCTATGCATTTTGACTAGTGATGTGTCGTACACGAACGAGCCAGCTCTTAGAACTGATTCTTTGTAGCAAATGAGAAGAGCTGACTCCCGCAAGGAGAGCTGAATCTTCAGCTGCTTCTATTTAGCTTTGCAGCATGACCGGGCCTTTGCCTTATGTTGCAGCAATCACATGCAAGGATAGACTAGGATCATCCCATTTATGTAAGAAAGGAAGGCAGATGTTCCAACCAAAGCAAATAAGGTGGTACAAGCCAGGCACTAACAGACACAGAGAGAGATGAGGGAGACAGATTTAAAAACAAGCAAGTTGGGGAAAAAAATGAAGAAATGAACAAAAAACAAAAAAGAAACAGTATGTGGCTGCATTTCAATGATATTAAGAATTTGTAAAATGAAATTACTTGTTTGAGCAGGGTCAACAACAAACCGAAGTGTCCATCTGCAGACACTGTTGCTTTTTACTGACAGGCCTGTGTCTTTGGGATTATGAAGCTGAATCTGTATCCTGCGAGTCAATTATTTATTTTAATTTTATTTTCAAATTTATTTTAAAGTAGATAATGCATATTAATTAGCATAAAAGATATAAATTTTTTTAGAGTTAGCCCGTGGCTACTTTTTATCTGTGGTCCCTGGCAGATCCAAAAATGATAGAAGCAGTTTACAATAATGATTGAGAAGAATCAAAGACAAAGATCATCCACACAATCCAACAATGGAGACATAAGTCATAATTTTACGTCAAAAGTTTTGTTTTAAATATTTTACATGTCATGTTTTCTTTGGGAACGTAACGCACAGCATCTGTCATCTCAAGCCACAGATCAACTTTATGGATGGCTGATGAGTCCACACCTTCAGGATGACTACAGAGCAGAACCAAAGAGGAGGAGTTGAAGTTGTTTAAGGATATTTTCTTCTGTTCTCACAACAAGTGATTCAAAGTTCTCTTATGGAGGCATGATAGCTCTGCAGGATCCCATAAAACATGATGAGGGATGACTGAGAAGACAAATGTCTGGACCAACTTTTAATCCTGTTTGGACTGAAATAAATGATGCTGTCGATTATGTTTGAAATCACTAACGTTTGATGTACATAAAAAGCTTCTGTTATTGTTTTTCTTTTCTTTTTGTTCTGTAATAAAGCTCCAAAGAATCATTGCCATGAATCTAATACTACCAAAACTGTAGATAATCCTGATCTTCAGGGGATGAATTCTTTCTTCTTTTGCCAAACATTTCCTCTTCAAGTCCTTGCTCTTTACTTTTCCTTTGGGTGTGGGCCAGCTGAAAGTCATGAAGTATTTTTCATTTAATGCTGAAAACAGTCAAACTGCAGTTTGAAACCGACGTGTTATCAGCTGCAGTCTGGGTTTCATCTTCTCAGTGTGTTAGTTATTAAGGAATAACAACATGTCAGGGCTTGCAGCTGGGCTGTGTTCTTAATTTGCTGACCAAGAAACACTCATGTCAAAATATTCAAATGAATGCCAGCGAGAAGTGTGTGTTCTTGTTTTTGCTGCCTCATTAGGACCTTTTGTGGTATGTTCAACGCCTTTGTGAGTACCGGTAATCCTTACCAGAAGTAAAGTCTACTCTTTATGATGCAGTGTGTTAATTCTGGACTCCTGATTAGTGCTGAAGTTAGACTTAAAGTTGAGGTTGGATTCAGGTAAATGTAAGGGTTTGGATTAGTCTGTAAAAAATGAATAGAACCAATTTAGTGTCCTGATAAGGATAGCTGTGAAAGCTTGTGTGTGTTTGGAGTTAACAGAGATCGTATGGAGCAGATGGATGGAGATTGCAGCTTTGTGAACCATGGCGGATAAGACAGATGCTTCCAGGATCATTTCACTTTTTACTCATTCAGAAAATCTTCCTGTGAAAAACTGCTTTTTATCTGCTTGTAAAAGGAAATTTATCTTTTTTTTTCTCTCTGCAAAAGAATTTAATAGTTTTCTGTGTAGTTTTAAAGTGATTTTTAAAAGACTAATATCATTCATTACAGCCTAACTAACAAGTAAACGAGTAAGCAGATGAAGTTGCTGCTAGAAATTCTGATGATGCTGTTTGTTTTGTGTTTCAGGTTCATGTATTCCTGCTTTGTTCAGTTAGTGCACCCATTCACTTGTACACCAGTAATCTGTACATTTCTGGACTTAACAGATTATTAAAGTGATCATTTCAACAAAAATGTGATATACCTAATCTATTAACAGCAGTTATGTGACTCTGAGTCAAGTCAAATCAACACACTCGTATTTTCCCCAATACTTTGCCTTCTTGCATGTTTACCTGTAAATCAGATTTTTATCTTAAAGGTTAATCTTGTTTATTTTTTACATCTGAGCATCTGTTAAAAAACTAAATATATAAATTGGAAGACGGGCGGAAAAAAAAGCAAAAGCCCTATCATGCTATGACCATGGGCAAATCCTTGCTGTATAAAAGCAACTGCCGTTGTGTCTTCACTGAGTACAATTAAAGGAGCATCAGGCCACAGAACTTGTCACCACTTTCCACTGCTAGATGGCAGACATGAAGCAATCAGCCGCCGTCAGTGATTGGCCATGTTTGCCGGGTACTTCCCCGCCTGGTTGGGATTCTCAGCCGTTTCACATTCAGCTGTGACTTGCTCCAGGAAGAGCTAGTTTTCTTTATGATGAAAAAGTCTTCCTAAATTGAACCAAAAGGGGTTGTTATTAAAACCTTTAAGGCTTTTTGTGTTTGTTGGTTTGTTTTTTATTGTTGTTTTTTTTTGTGAACGAACAAAGATATTTTAGAATTTGTTATGAGGTTGTGTTAGCTACATGATCTTTCCATAAATCTGTCCACTTTCCAGCATAATCATATTTTATCTTTTTTTTTTTTACTTCTTTTAACCAAAATCTTTTTAGCATTTCCACTTAAGTTCTCTGTATGTTTGACATCATCATGATCATTTTCTATCTCTAAGACCATCAAAATAAAGATGCACCAGCTCCCCCTGATTTAATTTCAAAACTTTACTTTCTCCTGGAAACTCAGTTGTCTGCTCAGCCTCCAGCACACAGCGGACATTATTTCTACCTTGGATGTCGAGGTGGGAGGGCTGCTTCATGCTGAAATGCCACTCTGAGGGTCACACCAGTGACTAAAAGGAAACTTTGATCCAGGGGAGATCAGTCCATAAAGGCAAGTTTCTCCAATCAGTTCGGAGTCATTCATCAATCGACAAGCTCAGCGGCATGCCTGGCCTTCTTGTTTTCTTTTCATTCTTCATTCAGGCTGTGTTTTCTGGGTGCCTGTGACTGGATGTGGTTGCAGGTGGTCGCCACCTTAGTTTTCTGGATCGATTTGCCTGCGTGTGGGTCTCACAGCTGTCTTTTACTGGCTTGTTCTTTAAAAGAAATGTAGTAGCACATGCGTGGAGTAGAGTAAAGGCAGCAGATGAAACGGAGATAGTTTCTATGACTGTTCTGTAATGAAATATCTGCTTATGGGAATTTGAATAATCTGCTCTAATGGGATGGCAAAATTTATTATGGAACTGATCAACAAGACATTCAACATACTATTCACACTGGAACATAAACACACTGGAAAGCAATAAGGAATATAAGCTGGAATTTCAGCTATATTTAGATGTAAAATTATCACTTAGATGAAGTGGGATAAAACACTGATGACTGAGTGACAGCTCGGCTCTGTCAGCTGAATGAGACATTCTTTCCTGTCACACATTTACATTAGTTAATGTCTCCAGGAGGCAATTAAGGATTGACAAAAAGTTGATAGATTTGTTGTTTTGTCTGTATTGTGGACATAAACAGAAAAATAAAACATATGACTCAAACACAAGACAAAAATAAACCTGAGACTGGATTTTCCTGCTAGAGAAAGCTCAGAGAATGAAACAGGATGGAAGGCAGGTGCAGACTTACCTTTGTTGTTGCTGTTGACAAGTAGCTCATTTTATTTGCTTGGCTCTGTTTATAAAGTGGCTGACTCACAGGTTTATAATTCAGAAAAAAATATGATCATTTATGGTCTGTGGACAATGCTGATCAGAGAAGGCTATTACTACAACATGTTTGCTATACATCAGACATTAAATGTAGTGTTCTGTATCACTGTTAACAAAAAGCCTTAGCCACATCAGTACTGCTTCAGCCTCTCACGCAAATGAGGTCTTATGTACCAAAATGCTGGAAGTGTGCAAGCTTTTAAAAGGTTATCTGCCAGCTAGCTATAATCTGTACACACACACACACACACACACACACACACACATACACACACATATATATATATATATATATGGGCTGGTCACATTAACGCATTAACTGAATTGCACCATTATTTATTTTAATGCATATTAACAGAGTTTTTTTTTTTAATGTTTTACCTAATGACTCCTGAAATTTTCATGCTTTTTTGTGATAAATGTTTGATTTTTTTATATATTAAGAAATATTTTTAACAGCTGCTGAATCTGTTTATTTGATTAGTGCAGGGGTCTGCAAACCATACAGATCAGATCAGATCAGAAATACTTTATTAATCCCTTGCAGGGAAATTCATGTTTTCAGTACAACCCATCCAAGACTAGACAAAACAACATATAACACAACAGGAACAGACAGACTGACGGAGCAGCCATTTGACAGCGCTCCTTGTCTTATACATTACATTTGTCCCTCGGTCCAGCTAAATAAAAGTCGTTTAGAGCCACAAATGTTGTGAGAACTTGTGAAAAAAGACAACTTATAGTTCTTTTTATTTATTTTTCTTCTTTCCTTAGTTGGGGCACAATCAGTTACGTCATGCAAATCGATCTCTATGGCAACATGCCCAGGCAAACACACACACAGGCAGCAGCATGCACGTACCAAATATAACAGATCAGAACTTTACACTTAGACAAACACATTACTGTAGTCCAGTAAAGTAATTTCATTACCAATATTTTCAGTGTAATGCACTACTTTACTTTGTTACCCCAATATCATTACTTTTTACTCCTGTTACTCCGAACACTTTTTTTTTTATGTATTTATGTTTTTACTGGTACTTCTAGTGTCATTAAATTATGAAAAATTAGTGCAATTATTCCATGAAAAAAAATGGAAAAATGCTAAAACCTGCATTTGTTATTATATATTACACAACATTAGTTAGTTCTTGAGCATCTTTAGCCATGTATTAAGAGCCATTGTGAAAGGTAATTGAAATTACATTTTTTTTATTTCCCAGATAAAAACAATTTAAGCTAGCATGGGGAGCTAGCAGAGACATATATACTGCAACTCTGCAGCACAGCTGATTTTGTCTTCTATTTGTGTATTTGATCTATCAGACACTGGAAGATTATAAAATTTGTGAGAACATTGATTAATTACATTTCTGAGTAAGTCAAAGCAAGTTTATTTGTATAGTACATTTCATGTACAAGACAATTCAAAAAAATGCATTACAGTGGGGTGCAGGAAGCAATAACAAAAGAAAAAAAATAAATTTTATAAAAATAGAAAAAAGGTAAACTAAAACAGATAAAATGCATGAAATAAATTTCTGCTTAAACTCTTGTTTCCTGCTTCTGTTCCCTTGCTGATGCTGTGCTGCTTCACTCCCTCCTCTGCTTGCATTTTTCTGCCAATATTCTTATTTTTCAACTCAAGAAATTCATGGGCAACGGCTCCTGGATGCTCATTAATCCCTGGAACTGTATTTTGTGGTACTATTTTTTAAGACTGTTACAAGTTTGTAGTAGTTTGTTATATGCTAATATTTTGTTGCAGAGAGTGATATTAATTTACATAGATTACGTTGAATATTATGATTCATGGTGTAGTAAATGGTGACTGGCTATTAACAGTAAAAAGACACAAATCATGCATTTTCTAAATAATCATGTACAGCACAGTAGCCATATATTTCTGTTTGGATCAACACCGCTGATGTTTACCTCCCCCTATAAATATCGGTTTTGTTTTTACTGAAAATATTAACTTTTATGGGGGAAGGAAAGCACTGGCAGAGTCAGCAGGGAGGGTCAATAATGAATAAAATTAAAAGGTGTCCTGACTTTGGCTTTTAGACATTTTCTAGGTGTTTCAATTCAGTGGTTGGTATAATTTTATTTTATGCTGCTAGAATATGGCATTTTAGGGACTCCCCTGAAAGTAAAGCCAAGTAGAGCCAAGCCCTGAGGTCTTATCTTGGAGTTCATAAATTTACTGCAAAGGGTGTTTTAAATGGGGACACAGCATTGGAAATCATGTCTTGTAAAGCAAAGATGTGAAAAGGTTTGGCTTTCGAACCGACTTTATGAATGGCTGACCAAAAAGATCTTTAAATATAACTGAGCCCATAATTTCCCTTGGTCAAGAGATGTCTCTGCAGTATTTTTTTCTGATTTATATTATTTTTTTAGCAATAATCTGCAGTGTAAGATATATATTGTTAAGGAAAAAAAAATCTAATCTCCATAAGTAACAATGCAAGAACGAAATTTGGAAGAAACCTAACCTTGGAAGCTACGTGGCGCGAAATCAGTAGCTAGACTCTTCTCCTGTGTTGTCCCCTGGTGATGGAGTGATCTACCAAACTCCATCCGAGCTGCAGAGTCCTTATCCACTTTTAAAAGCAACTTAAAGACTCAGTTTTTTAAGGAGCATTTCTGCACTTACCTTAACTCTTCTACTCTAATGAGTTAGAAAGATTTGTCCAGCTCTTTGGCTCAACCTGTACTGAATAAGCTGCGCGCACTTATGCCCAAGATGATATTGTGTGATGAAATCGTGATCCTGTATTTAAACAAAATGACTTACAAAAAAACAAAAAAAAAAAAACAAAAAAACAAACAAACAAACAAAAAAAAAAAAAAAAAAAAAAAAATATATATATATATATATATATATATATATATATATATATATATTAGCGGTCCAGCAGCATTAAAGCTAATTCTGCATCTGTCTCGCATCCTGTCTCGTCATTGAGCCAGTAGAAGTCAGTCTGATGTTGACTCTAGTCTTATCCCTTGCTCTGTCACTTTCTCTCTTTCATTTAATCCTCTTGGGTTTTATTTGCGGAATCAGCCATGGTGCCCACCTCAAAGAGGCACTCTAATGATATCCAACTGCCTGAAATGTCTTACTGCAGTCAGAAACCCATGTCTTCACATTTAGTGAGAAATCACTTTATATCTATTTCAGTGCCAGCTTCCTCTAAAGCTGATACAACTATACATTTATTATACATTTAGCCATCCTAAAGTGTTGGATGAATTTAGAGAAAAGGTGTTCTTGAACGACGAGAGGGACATGCCCCCCATGCTGATAAAATTTGGAAGCTCATTCCAGTATCATGGAACTAGAGGTGGGCGGATCGATCTTAGTATCAATACCAGCGTTGGTATCAAAATCGATAGCAGTGTGATAATGTAACGTTGATACTTTAACGTAAAGCTTAAAGCTATCAGAATCTTTATACATAAGGAAGATTAAGTGTTTTTTGGTGGATTCGGTACACTGCTGTGACAAGGCACCTGCATCCCCAAAATCAGCTTCTCTCCCTGATATAATCCCAAATTTATACGTTTAAACTGGCGCCAGTAATAACTTTGTTTCCAGACACGATTTATAAAATATCTAAATGTAAGGCTTGAGAACTATCACAAACTTCATAAATATGGACGATATGGTGGAATCAGTTCATCTCAGTGCTACATGCCCAAAATCAGCTTATCTTGTCGAGAGGGTGACAAATTTGGATTTTGTTGGTGTGAGTAATAACTTTGTGCATTAATGCATTAAAGAATAAATACCTAAATTCTACAAATTAATCTGCTTGCATTAACGTTTTCATTTTGATGGCTCTATTAAAAGGTTATGGTATCAATAATACAGGATCGTCACCAAATCTTGCATCATCACACACCCCAAATGAGAACAGTGCGGACTGAAACAGTCTTATGTGTAGGGATGGCAGGGATCCAAAGGACGTCCCTGAGAAGAACTCAGTGGTCCAGAAGAAGCAGAAGCCTTTATTACTGAGTTTAAACGCCTTCTGTAGGCCCCAAAATTCACTCTATAAGCTTTAATACATGTCCTGGCCTGTAAGGTTCAGCAAACACACTCTGCAGCTTGACATCTGGTGTTCAAGCTTAATTCTACAAGGAAAAAAGTCCACACTATGGTCGTGGTAAATTCTTAGCACTGCTGCAGTTTGTTTGTACAGCCATGTTCTAATGATTGCAGCAGTCTGACTTCAAAATCTTTAATAGTGCAACACCTCAAACCAACATAAACCTTTACCTGTAGGCACTTGTTGTTATATAGAATGAAAGCTGGAAACAGTTATTTATTCATTTTTTTATCTAACATGTGCACGAGTGAACTCACGATAAGGACTTCTGGCTTTGATGCTTCCATCGTGCATTGAGCCTATTGAGACATTAAGAGTAAGAACGACACATCTCACTGAAATGAGTGGTTCTCACATTCAACTGAGATGATCTCAGTTAAATGGGATGATCCCATCTTCTGAATTTTTGAAGCCACTGTTCTGAGCTTCCTCGTGGTGGGTGACGAGGCCAGAGCTACGATGTTAAACATAATTTCTGTAATTACCATAAAATCAGCAGCAGCCTCAGTACATACCTCAACAAAGAGCACGGACAAGTTGGAGTTGTAGAACTCAAATTTGAATTGTGTAGAAAACCTCCAGGCGGTCTTTAACTGAGTTCATAATGAGCATAACAGACGTTAAACCAGCGGCTGCTCCAGTGGAAGGTTTTGTCTTAATGGGATGGAGGTGCTTTGTGTTCAGATGCTGCTCCTCCCCTCTCTCCTTCCCACCTCCTCCTTCAGTCCTCTGGGCCAATTTTCACAGGCAGCAGGGGACGAATGGAATGAGTCTCCTCACAGCGAGGTGTGGCACTGAATGGGGAGAGGATGATGAAGGCTGGAGAGAGAAAAGAGACAACACTTCACTGTTTGGCAAACTAAAGTGTAGACAAGATTCAGAAACTTTCTGCCTATTCTTGTCAGACTGACACACACATTTACTTCTTCTTCAGCTTCCTGTGGTCTCCCAGGTCTTTTTTGTTGGTCTACGATTTATCTTTAACACCCATTTCACACCCACTCAGCTTATTATAAAATTCATGAAACCAGTTATTGAATTGGTAAAATTCATAAAATCTATGAATGATGAGTTGATGATGAATGATGAAAATGTTGACATTAATCCAGCTGAAATATTTACGGTCACTTATGAAACCCTTTTAAATTTAAAACTTATTTAAATTGTTCAGTTTCTTTCACAAATAAATGTATAATTGTCTAAGTCTGAATGTATAATTGAGTGCATGAGTGTACACAGTACAACATCCCTCACAGGTTAAAAAGGTTGAAAAAATCATGACCTTGCAATAACTCTGTTGCTTTAACTTACGGCCCCTAACGAAGCAAATTTTCTGTAAAGTGACTTCCCAGGCTGAAAAAATAAATAAATTGTGAAGTGTGGTTTCTGTGTCCCGGGAAGCTGCAGGGCAACAACAGCTCCAGGACCGTACATAATGAATGCCGGTGTGCCATGAAAATGAGTCAGAACAACATAGTGTTGATGGTGCAGCTTGTAACAAAATCAAAGGTCAAAGACAAAAATAGTTTTTTTGGGTGTTTTTATTGCTATTTAAAATAACCTAGGTTTTTATTTTCTTTGAATCAAAACATTTGTACCTGTTTGGTGCATATATAACAGATGCCATATTTGTTCCACCATTTTTTAGTACAGTGTCTCTGAATGGACAAACAACTGTGTGTGTGAAGTGAAAACCCTCTGAGCCTTAAAACTGTAGTACCAGCTTTGTTTGATAAGTGCTGCAGGACCGTTTGGAATAAATAGCGCCTGAAAAAGACCATAGAAGAAGACAGTAGAAAACAGATAAAAACATGTTTATTTCTGGAAGAATTTTGGCCACTGACAGCCACCATCCATTCACAAGTGTGCTTGGCATTTAAAATCATTTCTATTCATATATATATATATATATATATATATATATATATATATATATATATATATACTACTAGATGTCAGTAATTCTCACACATTATACCTTTAAGATCAGAATGTAGTATTGCTTTAATGTTGGATCCAGTATACAAACAAGTTTTTAGAAAAACTATAAAGTTTTTCCAAAATACAACAAAAATTTGAATTTCTTACTTTTTTCGTTGGTTTAAACATTAAAACACAAACATTTAAAAGAAAAGAAATTCTCTGTGTCTGTACTGACCGACTTTATTGTATGTACAGATTAACACTGAAAAATTGAAGCAGCAACACACTTGAACCTGATAGAGGCAACAAAAGATAAACGTTTATAAAATATACAGGCAGTAGTAAGGATGGGTTGTTGCTCTCTACTTTGTGCTAGATTGTCAGAGAACCTTGCTTACGAACCACAATCTTGATGAGTAAAACAAGAAAGCGGCAACAGCTTTTATCCCCCATGAGCTTTAATTTAGCCACAACTTGTCAGAAGCTAACAAGAAAAGACCCTAACTGAAGTAAAGGGATTTAAAAGCCTTTAACCAAACGTTCACTGCAAACTCTGGCATGCTTTGACTCAGCTACTTTTAATATCAACAAAGAGTTGACAAGCCCTTTTTCTTGACATCTTTTCAGAAAATTCTTGGGTGGATCTGCATCAGTTTAATAATTTTAATGATTAGAAAAGCCAAAATTAGCAAGTTTAAGGAATTTTCCAGTCATCAAAAAAATGACACACAACATTTAGCTCGGTTGTCCACCACTTCACGCTGCACACAACTAATGAAGCGGCTGTGAGGAATGAGGCAAAGTGGGAATTAAAAGTATCAAACTTTGCAGTATATCTAATGTTGGCATTATTTTTTTTTTTTAAGAACAACATTCACTTGTTCAGTATTTGATGATAAATTGATGGGCACAGTTTCCAGCTTTATGTTAACATGTGTAAAACAAGAGGTTTGAGATGAGAGGTTTTATTATAGACAGATCAGGCAAAGTCTCCAAAAATGGCTATTTTAGCACAGACTGGCACATCTATGCCCTGTGTTCCATAATTAGGAGACTTTAAGTTTAAAACGGATAAATACTTATTGTTTTAAGACATAGAGTTATACTTCAGGCATCATCCCTGTAAACTTCCAGACTTCTGAGACCCACTGGAGGACCCATGAACGGTGAGCTTCCCGAGCTCAGATTGAGACACATGAGACTGTCATCACAAGACAGTTTGAGAGTGACTGCACAGTTTTTAGAGTTTGCTCTCTTTCCTTGATTTATTGGTATTTGAGGCTTTTATTTGTTTGACAGATTGTTTTGAGGACTGCAGAATAAGGAGATGATACATGAAGTGTTTTTTAGAAAATAGTTTCCGGGGGCAAACCTCAATTTTCTTTCTTTGTGTACAGTTTGTTGTTCTGAGACAAAAGGCTTTTCTGCCAAGCTTCTATTCAGAAAAACAGCTAACACACACACACACAAACACACAGCAGGTTGTTTCTGCTTGTTTTCAGCATCGATTGCAGAGATCGACCTGCTGAGCCTCACAACATCCAGTCAGTAACCAGTCAGCAACTGAGTGACCACTGCATCGATCCTATGCTTCACCGTCTGATTAAAAGCCCGGGACGGCTGTTTCCTGCCTGGTTATTAACGCACTGACTGGTTTCCTGCTCAAGCAGCTCTGTCACTGCTTGACTCTTCATCTTTTCTATCATTCCTTTCCAGTGTTTTTCTTTATTTCTTTATTTTTCATGGTTCCTGTGGTGCTGTTTAATGTTGAGGATCAGACAAGCAGGGCGGTTCGTACGCAGCAGGCCGCATGTCTGATCCCCGCTACACGTCGTCTTTCAGCAAAGAGCTTGGGCGCTAAAAGGACTGCTGGTCGATAACTCGCTGTGTGGCTGCACTCGATCGACAGGCTGATAAAAGCAGCTGATTGGCCAAGAGATCTGACCATGGATTTGTGCAGAGACGGATGTTTGGGTGTGTTTACAAAGCTCAAAGCGTTATCGGATGTTTTCCGTCTGCGTTGTGGCATGATGATGAGACACACAATGCTATGACCTCTCCTTAAACAGAAATCGCAGCACATTGAACTAAACACTCGTGACATTTTCTGCTCTTTTAAGTAGGAAAAAGGAAACTCCTCAGTTTTCTCATTAAGTGTTTGGGTTGAAAGCAGCCTCAGGCATCAAAAACACATCAGATGAAGTAATTCACTGTTTTGTTTTGGGTTTTTTTTCTATCATAATGGTGAAATAGTAGCACGCTTTAACATGAAGGATGTTTTTGTGTAATGATAAACTGTCCGCCTGGCGAGAATAGATGAACAGGAAGGGAGGGCGGTGGAGTGCTGCTACATATTTATTTCTCTTTATATTTTTATCAGAACAGGGCTGCAGAGCAGCATGTTTTCATGGTGAAGTGGTAATTTCTTCTGGTGGAAGCGGATTCTTTTTCCCACCTTTGCTCACTCTTCCTCCCACTCAGCGCTCGTCTGCAGCTCAGCTTTGGTGCTTTTTAAAGCTGTTTTCTTGTGGCTTAGTTGGTGAGGGCGAACGTACAAAGACCCTGGAAAATCCCATAAACCCCCCTCTTTGAAATTCTTCAACCAATGCATGCCTTTTTAACATGCACATCAGAAATGCAGAGCGAGGCGGCAGTGATGTTGACACAGGCCATGAAGAGTGATCATGAAAAAGAGATCAGGTTTCTCTTTTAAGGATTTATACACTTTTGCAAGACTTTTCACTTGTGTAATCCTGTTAAGCAGAAAAAAGCACAATGTTGTTGAATCTTTCCCAGTAAATTAAAACATTAAAGGAAAGACTCTTCATACAGATTTTTACAAACTGAATCACATATTCTTCTTTATACCAAACATTGTTAGATTGTGTGTATTCTCAGAGCTGTAATCCATGGAGGAAAAAAATTAAAGAGCACAACAAGATTTTGTTCACTTGTAATTGTCACCAGTGGGAGAATCTTAATTTCTTTGATTAAACTTTCACATTATGGGACTAGAACTTTTGGTGATATAATAATTTAGTCTATCTCTTTAACTTAATTTGTTTATATTAAACCAAATTTTTACATTTCAGACCTGTAACATATTCCAAAAACAGTAAGGGTAGTACAGCTTCCCACTCTTTAATGTTAGATGACTGTTAAGGCTTTTGGAGTACAGTGAACTTATTGTCATGTTCAAAAATGCAATTGGAGATGATCTGAGATTTGTGACATGGTGCATTATCCTGCTTGAAGTAGCATTAGAAGATGTTACACTGTGGTCATAAAGGGATGGACATGGTCAGCAACAATACTCGGGTAGGCTGTGGTGGTTAAACCAGGACACGTTGGTACTAAGGGGTCCAAAGTATGCCAAGATAATATCCCTCATACCATTACACCAGCAGGCTGAACCGTTAATAAAAGGCAGGATGGATCAATGTTCTTATGATGCTTCCACCTAATTCTGACCCTACAATCTGAATGTGGAGCTGAAATGAAGACTCATCAGACCAGGCAATGTTTTATTGTCTAGTGTTGGTGAGTCTGTGTGAATTGTAGCCTCAGTTTCCTGTTCTTAGGTGACAGGAGGCAGCTGGCGTGGTCTTCTGCTGCTGTAGCCCATCTGCTTCAAGGTTGGACATGTATGTTCAGAGATGCTATTCTGCATAACTTGGTTGGAACCAGTGCTTATTTGACTTACTATTTGTGTTAACAAGCCACTGAACCGGTGTACATGTGAAATGTTGGGTGAGCATATATTCTGGTATTAAGGACATCAACAAGTGTTCATTTTTAGAAGCTCTTCTATAATATTCTTACTGTAAACACAACTTACGATGTACAGTTTTAGATTCGCCAACATTCTCTAATGGACTCAAGTCAAGATTGCAGGCAAGCCGGTCCAATAGCCATACCTTACCAGATAGCAAATTAATATTTGGCTCAAGCGTGGCCCACATCTGCAGTTTTGGTTTGGTCCATATTTGGTCTTTTCTTACAGCATTGATGCAAGTTTGGCTGCTGAAACATAAGCACCAGATGTTGCCCATAGCATACTTGCCATAATCCACACCCAGGCTGGTGTTCTGTCATTTCAGCATACTCATGCATCAATGCGCTTGTGTGCGCATTAATGCACATTGTAAAATAGTTCTGCCATGTGAATAGAAGCTGTCATCAGTTCTACACAAGATGACAAATAATGTTTATTTTAAGGTAACTAAATTGTTGTTTTTGGTGCTAACTATAGGGCTTTTCAGTGCATTTACACAGTTTGGAGTTTTTAATGCATTTTTGACAAAACACCTGCTCACCTGCAGAAGGGGTGAAGCTGTGGTTCAGGGAGCAGCAGCAGGTGATTCAGATTGATGCAGCTGTACTGCTTGTCCAATCATGGTCTGTCTTTATCTGCAGTGTGTGCTGAGGCCCAGAGAGAAGAAAGAGATAGTTTTTTTTCTTTGTAGCTAAAATTATTTAAATAAATAAATCGGTAGATAAAAAAAATTAATGAAAAGCAAATGGGAGGAGATCTACGCCTCTTTGGCTACAAGTTCTTATCCACCTAAAAGCACGAATGTCAGACCATCAGTAGGAAACTATGTATTCTATTTAAAGGTTGTTTTGCAATAAATTCTTTTACTCTTGAAAATAATTTAACTTTCAGATTTTGGTTTGGATTTTCATGTTGCATGAGGTCTTGAAGTTAATTACCATTTGTATGGGGGATGGTGTTAAATTAAGCTTTTAAATATATGAAAGGCTGCTAGCAACAACTGATAAAAAACTTAAGTGTATGCTAGTCTGACAGATGTAGCCGTCAGTTTGCGCTATGCATATGTTGAGCTGACAATGTATGCTAAACTGACAGAACACAGGCTCTTCACACCTGGATTACATGTGTCCCACAACACACTTTGCGTAACCTAAATCCAGGCTGGTTAATCAATTCTAATTAAACTTTATGTATAAAGCACTTTTCATGCAGAGGAACACAAAGTACTTTACATAATTTAAAAAACATATTAAAATACAGTAAAGATAAAATAAGCCTCCACACAGCTGATCTTAATTTCTTTCCCACCCAACCCAATCACACACACACACAAACACACACACACTCTCTCTCTCCCTCCCTCTTTATTCTTCACAAACATTAAAGAGCAACTGGCAGGTTAAGAGCATGATTAATGGTTTGGATTATGCATATTTTATAGTTAATATCTATTTAGTTTTTGTTGAAGTCCGTGAATAAGAAAATAAAGAAATCGGTTATGGACTATTAAAAACTGCTCAAATGACTGTAAAAATCTGTTTTGCCGGAAGTGACGTCACGTAAGGAACTCTGTTATGTACGTTATTGCTAACACAACAGTTATGGCTAACACAACGGAACGGAATGGGCGTGAGATTATGGAGGAAGAAGAAGATAATTTTATTTTTAGAAGTGAAGGACCGGATCCATACAGTTTTGAACCTGAAGCTACAAACAGAGTCACTGACAACCAGCAAAGGAGATCGTTGACGGGAAACAGGCAGCAGATTCAGTCATGGGCAGCTGAAAACATCTGGAGGATTAATCAAACAGCATGGTAAGTGATACAAATGTTTCGTAAATTTTCTTCCACATTAGCCTTCTGAATTGGGCAAGTAATACCTGGTTATGCTGCAGACCAGTGAAAAAATACAGTGTTTGCAATAGCAAATAGATTTTAAAGCCTTTTACTTACTGCAGCCGATAGGAAGACATCCCTGTCCTGCCCCGCCCTGACAGGTTTGTTTTAAAAATCACGTTTCGCCACAAAAAAAACAACTTCAAGCTGCTACTATGTCACTAGCGATTCGTGACAAAACATTGGTTAAATAAAATAGTTCTGTGGCAGATAATGCCTATAAAAGCTGTGCAATGGCTACCCCGTTCACACAGTTGTAGACAGAAAAGCGCTGTTCTAATCAAATCATCTGATGATACGTAGGCTAGTGCCCAAAGTAGCCTCGCTAAGGCTCCATCATCTAATCCACGTCGGGTAGCCTAATTAACAGCGCAAAACAGTCATTTTAGACTATAAACAACTTTCTGAATTGTGTTGATTGATCAAGGAATACCAGAGTTATAATCTTTTTTCTGAAGTTGGTCAGACTGGATGTGCGTGTAGTGCGCAAAAAAAGCCCACGCTGTTCTAAACTCATAAATACCTCATAGAATGTAGGTGCTGTAATGTCTTAGTTTTACCAGCACTCTCTAAACTTAGAAGCAGACTATTTCAATGGGGTATTTAAATACGCTTAAAAAAAAAAAAAAAAAAAACTGGAAGAAAATTTGTTGCGCCAGGATGCTGGTTCCATGACGAAGGATGGATCTGCGCACTGGCTGAGCAGATCCATCGCTTGTTTTTTTTTTGTTTTGTTTTTTCGCTAAACTTACCTTTTTTTCTAATCCAACACTTGGTCTCAGCTTTTTCAGGATGTGTATAATTTTGCACTTTTTTCCCAATGATAAATATAGCCTGATTCTGAGGTTTAAAGATATTGTTAAAACAGAAAAACTATTTTTAAAACTGGATTGTAAACCCTTCTGAATAATGGTCATTCCACATATGATGCCATGTGCACTGCAGTCTTAACACTTTATCCCCCAAACAACAGAGCCCACAACTCTCACCCACAATTGGTAATCCCTCTTCCCCCTATATTCAGCAAGGCCAGTGACAACAGAAAAAAGGGCATCTCAGCTTTATGTATTACATGAAATGTTTCAGCATGTTATAAGCAGCTATGACTACGGATGAAATATAAACATTTAATTTTTAAAGCCTGTATGTAAAAGTAAAAAAAATAAAAATCTTTACATGGTTGAACATATATTTACAACACTGTATCTACATTTAACAACAGAAATTCTTTAACAGCATGTTATCTAATTACAGGTGTTTATGTGGACACTGTCAGCCCATGAGCAGTGCGGAGGAGAGCATATGCTGCAGGGAGATTCCTGCAATTTGAAGCCTCGTCGAAGACCTCCATCCACAACCCGAAGGCATTACTTGTGTGGGACAGCATCCTGGGTTCTCTGCATGCTGTTTGAACCCCTGGGTGCTTCAGGTGGCCTACAGCGCTTTCAAGCAGGAACATGGTCCACTTGATCTGACCCAAAATGAACAGTTCAGGTATACTGCCTACAGGCAGATGGTACGCTGGGCACATGGAGTGCTTGGACGACATGTGAGGAAACCTCTTCCAGCATGTGTTGTCTCAGCAATCCGGTTAGCTTTCCCTGATGAACATGGTGTCTACCAAGGTTTCAGATGGCCTGACCTGTAACACATACAAGACATGTCTTCCTATTCTGTAAATTGTAATAATAAATAAAATATTTTGCTTCCATCTCAATGTCATCTTTCTGTTATGATCATCTTCCTGGATTTATTTAATAAGTTCTAATTATTAGAAGCAAAACATCTTATTTAAACTTGTTGCTAGAAGTAAATAAAGCTCAATTAATTTACACAGTCATACAGGAATTACAAAGAGAGAATAGAGATAGAAAATACACTCTGAAATACACAGGCACATATTAGATGGTCCAGAATCTTATGGATTATATAATTCTGCGGGAAAATAGATGGCCATTATTTGAAGAAAATTTGCGCGATGCCTTCAATTATTTACCATATGATGGCTCCTTCTTTACTGGACGCACAGTGAATCCACCTTTGCAAACGGGATTAAATATGTTGAAACTGTCCTCAATAATAAGTAGTAAAAAGGGGACAATTCCGTTTTATAAGAAAAGGTTATAAACAGGTTAAAAAACAGAGAGAAAAACTTACTCTGCTCGTCTCCCGTTTCCGATGGGCGGCCCGCGGCTTCCCCGGTGAAGGCAGACGTGATGGGGCACCTGCTGCTGCTAGCATGCTAGCCGTAGCATGAACAGTGGGAACTGCATCAGACCTTAAACGCACTGACCTCATGGTCTTGTACCCCATCTTAAACGCAGTTAGGTCACTAGGCATATAGTCCGTTTCCACAAAGTGTGCGCTGCAAATGACGGAGTTTTTGGGATGAACGGACTTGAAAGTGAAGTCTTGGCGCCTAGCCTGGACAAACCTGACCCAGGAGCGAAAGGTGGGGCTCTTCTTGTTAGGGAAACTGTGGACACGATGTCCAGAGAGACTTGAATTTGTGCAGGATGCACAAACACAAGTATTCACCATGGTGATGTTCCAGAAATCTTTAGTTTTACTATTAGAAGTCTGGAGTAAAAAACACAGCCGATGCCTACGATAAACTGAGCTGATAGCCGCTGGCGTATGGGCTCGTTTACCTTACATGACGTCACGTATCACGTGACAGGAAAAGTTATGTTTTTTAAAGCACTGGATCGCAGACGAGCTGAATTAAGTGCAATTACAAAAAATGAAATTTTAAGAAGCTTTTATTTATGCCACAGTGTCTCTCGGACTTTTTCAAAACGTCATATTGTGGAAAATTCAACCTGAAAGATGCTCTTTAACTCCAACAGCTAATTTCTGTCTCTTAACTGAACACTCTTAACTGGGTGTAAAAATCAACATCTGGCTTGACGTTGCTGGGAGGAAACGATACCTTTAGCCCCGTTTCCACTGAGCAGTCCGGTCCAGGCCTGTATGGTTCAGAACTTTTAAATTGGTCCAGGTGAGCGTTCCCACTGCAAGTTGGACTGCCACCGAGCATGAGGGGTTTATATCAAATGCCTAGTATGGCATCATACTAGTGTGACAACAACAAATGTGATGCTAAAAACAATGGAGGCCATTCAGCCACTGGTTTTTGTTCTGCTTTTGATTCTTTCTATGAACGATACATGCCAAATTGTACAACCCGTCCCTTCTGTTGTTTGCAGGCATCCTTTTCCTATTATCTTTCCAACGTCCAACTGAACCATGAACTGAGCAACGTTGTGTATGTTTCGCTCTTCCTTTTGTTGTGGGCAGTGACATTTTCTGTCCGCCAATCAATGTGTTTGATCGTTAGATGCCAGTAGTTCTGCCTTAACTGTACTGTAGCATTTTCTTATGGAACTTAAACTGAAGGGGGTCCATAAATGGCGTGGTGTGGTTTGGTTGTATGGATCCCTTTCATGATGGAAACACACAAAACAGTGTACCAGATCACACCGGCCCAAACTGAACCGCTCAGTGGAAACGGGGCTTTTGGGATCTGTCCACACCAGAAGCCAGTCCACCCATGGCCACAGAGGGCTCCACCACAGGAACTGCCCAAATAAGAGCAGGCTGAAGCCCACAACACAGGCATAGGACAAGGAAGATCCCCATGGCAACAGCCACACAGACCCAGCAGGCAAAGCTTAACCCTAACCCTAAACCAGCTTTCTGGAGTTGCTGCTGACAGTAGTCTGGATGCTCATTTTGCTTTTTGCTCCATTTCTTCCAATCACTCATTGGTCAGACCACAATCAAGGTTTCCACTGTGTGATAGTCCATCCCAGATGCCTCTGAGCCCAGATATGTTGACGCTGCATCTGGAACTCTGGACAAGGTTGGCATGCTGCTTCTTTTCTGCAGAGTAAATTCTGAAGTGGCCCTTATGAATGTAACTCTGTATTGCAGAGTTTGACAAAGATTTCCCACAGAAATCCCTTGTTCATGTGTTTGTATCAGCTGTGGGTGAATGACGTTTCTTTAAGCAGTGCAGTCAGAGGGATCAAAGCTCATGAGTGTCCAGCCTAGGCTTGCTCACTTTACACAATGAAATTGTCAGGTTAAAGTGAAAGGTTTCCTACTTTCTTTGCCAATGAAATGAAAGTCTCTTTGTGAGCTGGTTTCCACAACAACCTGGTTTTAGGATAAAGAGTATGAGTAACAATACCAGATCCCATTTTACTTTTTGTCTGTTCTACACCACATACCTCCACCAACCTCAAACATTTCTCATTTAATGCCGAAAATTAACAAAAATACATGTAAAAATTGAATGCAAATGCTGTCTGCAGTGGTGTGTGTATATACTGTATACACACAACCATGACATGATGTTAGTAAGAAAAGCCACAAACTGTCTAGAAAGTTTATATCAAAGAGGATTCCAACTAAATTTTACTTGAATAAGACAAAGTTAAACTCAACAGCATCATCATCAAACTCTTCACGGTTATCATCAACATCCCCTTGAATTCACTCCCACTCTTCCAGCCTGAGAGCCTCGAGGTTGCAGGTTCAGACTGGGAGCAATCATTCTCTCCAGCAGACAGTGGGGTTATTTGGTCTGTAAAGGAGTCAGGGCTGAATGGAAGGTGGAATCTCCTGACCAGAAGACCGTCAGTCCGGTAGACTGAGCTGCATATTGGAACCAGGTTTTATTAATGATCACAGGACAGGTTGTTTCTTTATTTTAATAGCTGTTAACACATGGCAGGGACCTCCAGGGAATGAATGATTATTACTCATACAGTCATGATGCTCTTTCAAGCTCAGATGGGAGATAACAAGGGAAGAGGATTATGAAGAATACAAGCAAGGTGTCTTTTATATTTGCTTTGTATTGTTATTACTTTGTGAAAAGTCAGCCTTAAGGGGACCACGAAACCATAATATATATACCATATATAGTTTGTTGAACATGAACCTCACAAATAGCTGACGTTATATATCAGCAGCTTCTCATAAGAACCTGGAATATTATTCCAACATGCTTAAAGTCACATCAGAAATTCAGTTTAATTCAAACCAAATTTTTGAAGTTTTACTTTAACTTAACTGGTTTTTCCTCTCTTGTCAAATCTGTGAAACAATTTCTCAGTTCTGCCTCTCAAAGTTGAACATTTTTTTCATTCAGCTCATGTCAAATGTAAATGTTATGTGATTTAAATGTGACATCAGTGGATGGGGGCAGGTCATCAATGCCCCCACGCAGTGCTGGTTAAAGGTAATGTGGATCCCTAGGTGTACCTCCACTGTGGCATTCCCAAAAACAAAACATGTAAGACAAATGTAAACACTGTAATTTTTTACCTGAAATTCCAGCAACAACAACTGAGGAGTCAGTGTTTGGCCCTTCCTCAGGTTTTTACATTGAACTGAGGTACTTTAAAAAAAAGCATTTAACATATTAAATAAAATATTTCTAAATGCTCTCATGGTTAAATTTTTATCATATGTACTACAGTAAAGTACAATGATGACATTTAACTGTATTATAATGCTACTGACATCAGCACGCATTTTAAAATATCTAATAAAAATTAAAATAATTAAAATCTTTATGATGGAAAAATATTGCATTATCATTTATTTAATATGGTCCACATTTAATTCCTCTGTAGGACTAATCTCCTTGTCTAGGGTAGGGGTTCTTAAGGTTTTTTTTTTTTTTTTTTTTTACAACTTTTCCAGTACATAGTGGCCTGGGGCCAATTCAGATTTTACCATTGTTTTGATTTAATTGATCTCCTCACTCCTGATTTAATCTGTATTCAATAACTAAACAAAATCAACTTGTTTAACAGCTAAAACCATGTGAAATATCACATGATGAATAAAATAGGACATGATGCAATGACATCATCACAAAGACATTTATATAGCACTTGTATTTGAAACTGCACAAACAACAAAAAACCCAATAAGATAATAATTCATGAAAAAAAAGCAAAAGCTCAAGTCAGGCTTAAAAACACAAAATCTACTAAATATGAGATCTTAACAGCAAATAAAGAAAAAATAAAGAAACTTGAAAAAGTTTTTGTTTTAAATACTTCTTCATAAGTTTTGCTACAGACTAGTGGCTAGCCTGTAGCAAAGAGACAGATCACACGTCTGTAACATACCTATCTCATGATAAGATGGTTAATATAACTACCAACAGTTTATGCCTCTTCAGTTTGATACATACTAACTACATTAAGTTGGTGAAGCATGAATGTAACGTGCAGTGTGAGCATAGCCTTATGTTGATTTGGCTTACAAGCAGCTGGATAGAAACCCAAGTTCAAATCCCACAGGAGACAAATATTAACGCCTTTCATTTAAGTCCCTAGGCAAGAAAATGTTCTCCACCCCCCACTACATTGCACCCTAGGCAGTCTATTTTTTATTTTTTATTTATTTATTTATTTTTTGTATGTTTTATTAATGCCATCATGCGTTTTTTTCTTATTATTATCACTGCATAATACAATAACACTCAAACATAATAAAGGCCCAAAAGTAAAATATGCGTATTTGTGCTTATGAAAACAAATGATTTTTTTTTTTTTCTTTTTTAACTTGAAAAAATTGAGGTTTGTTTTGAGGTGCGTTGTCTGATGAGTGAACAAACAGAGTTTTAACATGTGATCGATGTTGCAGTCTGTTTTAAAATCATGCTTTCCAAACTCTAACCAAGTTCATAAACCTAAACACAGTAAATGCAAAATACACTTTCAGATATTGGGTTATTATTATTGAGGTGAACAAGAGAACCCTCTATGATAAACTGTGTATAAATCAAATCTTCATACCTGAATTTTATTTGCCTTTTGAAACAACTGATTTTATCACAATTTCACACAATATTGTTTATATCAGAACACACATCAAGAAATGTGCAAGAAACTGCCTCAAAAGCTCACTTCACGATCTCTTCAGAACTCTGTACAGCAGTTTTTGATGCCAAACCAGGATACTGTGCTGCCTAAAGGCCCATTTATGCTTGATGCAGAAGACGGATACACAGATGGAAAGTTTTGTACTTCGGCATCGGTTACGTGCGTAATTTGGTCCGTTTTCAGGAAGCTATATGTTGTTTGACGTAGAAGACAGAGGAATACCAGTGGAAATCATGGGGATAGTGCTGAGCAGAATAGCTGACATGCAACCAGTGAAAGAAAATAACCAGAGAAGAAGAAGAGGATCAGGAAGGGAACAAAAAAGCAGAAGAAGAATGAAGACTTGGGCAAAAGCTGTAGAAATTGTACAAGCTTTTGAATAAAGACTGTATAGTGTTTAGGACGTGTTGGGCAGTTGGAAACAACTTTATACCGGTGCATTACCACTCCCAAATAAAGTCTGAAACTGACGTCGGCTCACAGGAGTGAACTCTGAACCCAGCACTGCCCACTAGTGGAGGAACTGACGGAACAACTACGGCAACGTAAAAGATTCATGGAAGTATGAGGACAGTAATGTATGACAACGATGAAATGGATGTTGCTATTTATGTACGTAAAAGAGCATAAATGGGCCTTAATCCCGCAGGTAATGTTGATGAAAAGAAAAAGCTTCATCAATTAATGTTTCCATCTGAAACTGGATTTCCTCAAACTTTGGCTGGTGTCGTTTTTATGTCAAATATTTGGGTGTCAGACCTTTATTGAAGGCGGATCATTTGTAATTGTCATTGTTGTTAGTATGACTCATCATATTGTTCTACATGCCTTATGTTCATGCCAAATGAAATCTGGAATAGTGCATGTTAACACTATGCATGTTTAAATCCAAAATGGATTCTATATTTATTTCCATGAAAAGTCCCACAGGTTGTTACAGATTTACAACAGTGAGTTTTTTTAAAAAATGAATGAAATTAATGAACAGTTGTAACTTGGGGTGAATTTCTGGAAGAAACCACGTTATCTCTCAGGAAGGTAATGAAGTAGCATTTTAATTTGGGATTATACTTCATGCTTCTTTCTCCACGCTCTGCCCTCAGATTCAGAAAGTCTCTGCTTGTGTGTAAATATGTCGTATGTATATACTTTCAAATACAACTGGATGTACAAATGTAACTCTCCTTGTACTCAAAGTTCATTGTTAAGCTTCATTTGGGCTCCCTTTACATACATAAAAAAATATGTCCATTACAAACATTGTCAAATATCACTGCCCACATCTTTTTGTTAATATGGTTGTTAAGCAATACATCCACCAGAGAGCAACGCAGAGATCAGAGTTTACTTCTGAGTTCTGATTTCAGTTTCAGACAACAGCAAACATGGTGATAGTGGAGGAGATCAGGATAATGTACATTCCCTGAAAGAAGCATAAAAGAACCAGCGCAGTAAAGAAAATGTTTCAAAAAGGAAGTTCAGATTTAATAAAGACTGATAATTAAAACTTTCACTATGACTGTAAATACAAAATAATTTACAGTACAGATGCTTTCGTTTTTTTTTTGTTTTTTTTTTTGTTTGTTTTTTTACTCCCATAAAACTGGATGTTTGTTTGTGAAAAATGGTTGTGAAAATGTATCCTCTGGATAAATCAGGCAGGACTGTGAGGATCATGTTCTTTGATTTGTCCATTTTATTTGAAAACAGTTCAGCTTTAGCAGTAAGTCACAGATTATTCTGGTACTGGTGCTGTCATCTCTGCAGCATTTTGCTGTTACTGTTACTGTTTTTATTTCTTGGTCTGTACTTATTCAAGATTTATTCAGAACAGTATTAAAAAATATTGAAAGTTGTGTATCTGCTTCCCACTTGTAGCAGTTTTAACAGCTTTTTTTACAAAATCTACTACAAGCTAGGCAGAATGACCTCTTAGCTTCCTTTCCCATTGCACATTTCCTGTGCATGGATTTAAAGTTTCTGTAATTCTTTGGGCCTTTTTTTTTCTTCTTCTTGATACATTTAAGCAGGAATAAAAAAGCTTTTGAAAACTTTTGTTGATAAGGCTCTATAACCAGTGCATTCCAAGATATAATATCCTACATATTTTTCTCCAGAGTTCTCTCCACTTTCCTTATGGATATCCATTTTTTGTTTCCCTATTCTTTTTATTTCTTCAGTGATTTACTAGTGATGTAGGGCATGTTGTCACCATATTAGCCCAGCCAAACAATTTATCTGTTCCAAACTTAAATCATGCCCAAAGCCCTGCTTACACGACGATGCTGAGACAGTAAAATGTAAAAGTTTTAGTTTCTTATTTACACAGTAACAGAGCTTGGGGTGAAACTACAGAGGTTTAAGAAAGGGCTCCAGAAATTATTATTTTTTATTTTTTTATTTAATTTTTATTTGGTAAACAAGGCCTACCTTGTCTAAATAAACATGAACTGGAATATTTTGGCAACCATGACATCTGCCATGTCATTTTGCACATGTACACTGAGGCCCTGTTTTCTTCTGCAATCAACACAATAACAACAATGGCGGACCTCTGTGCTCTGTTTGGGCTGCTGAATTTTTGGTTATTTAGTTTAAGTAAAATCTGCTTAACTTTTTTAATGTCAGTGAAAATGTCTAAGATTAGATGTGTCTGATCATCAATCTACCTCTCCTCTTCCAGTCTGAATGTAATGCACACACGTGTGGGTCATTACAAAGTTTGCAAGCATTGACTATTTCTTTCTGTTGTTCCTCCAGGGGGGTATTCCACGAAGCTGAATAAAGGGAAAGCCTAGCTTATCTTGATAAGTCTGGTCCTTTAAGGCAGAGTTCTGTTCCATCAACGTGGCTTATTTGATTGCCCGCCGAGTAACCATGGTAACTTATGCACCAGAACTAGCCAACTCAGGGGCAGGCTAATGTTCAAGCTTAGCTTAGCTGTGTCTCAAAGGTCTGATACAGACTCCCTAAAGAAAGTTCTACCTGGTAAAATGTTGTGCTCCCACCACTCATTCTTGTATAAAAGTAAAAAAAAAAAAAAATGTAACTGAAGAAATGCAGCTATACAAGTATGGAACATGAAATAAAATGAAAAAAACATGGTATTCATTAAAACTAATTAATACCTTATTAAACCCCCTCCCCACCCGACCTCCACTGCCTCTGGTTGGCTAACAGTAAAACTGGAATCTGGTGATCCCTGTCCATACAGGCCTGGGTATTTAAAGAGCGAGATAGAGAAAGAGAAAGCTAATCTAAAGAGATGGATGGAAAATGATATAGCTAGATAGAAATAAGGTTCCTTTTTGGTTACCATGGCTTGGCCTTTTATTAATGCCCCTGCAGAGGGCACACGCTTAATTCAAAGTGCATTCAGGCCACCAGCCCCACAGATTTTCAGGGAGAGGACCCCCACCAGTAGCAGTGGTCTCTGATGTTGTCTTGGTATCTACAGTACAACATATTTACAGCTCAACACGTTTAGAACAAATACATTTCTTCAAAGGCTACCCCCCACCCAAATATGTTCTTGTACTTTATTTCCACCTGCTGCAGGTACGCTTTGGCTGGTAAGATTGCTTCTGTTGAGATGTGACAGTGCAGAGTTAATGTAGGTCACACACACGTGCGCGCACGCACACACACACAATAATCACATAGATGATGCATATTGATTATTGGGTTATTAATAAATTGAACAGGGCCAATACATACAGAGACAATTCAACTGCTTTATGTAAACAGATTTATAACACTAAAGGAGACCATAAATAAATGAGGACAGTGAAATTGACAGCCATGGTGTGCAGTCAGGAGGGCGCCATGATAAAAAAGAAAAAGAAAAACATACATAAAATAAATATTAATATTTTCTACTGATCTGTGTTAAAATGCATTGTCAGTATCTGGGTGTCTGGGTTGCATGAAGCGTGCCCATTTCTGTTCCTTAGCATATCACCAATATGAATTTTACAGAAATATTTGTTATACGCCATGACTCTCCTCAGTCTGTGTAATGTCTTTAATGTATGTGTGGGAGAATTATTCCTACTTATCGTACAATAAGGTGCAGAGAAATGTCAGCAGGTGAGGCAGGCAGTACTCTACCTCACCTCAAGGGGGCATAGTTGCATGCTGTTGGATGAATACTGAAATAAGATGTTTTTTTTTTCGGTTCTTACAATTGTAAATCTGACTCCAGAGGAGTCAGTGCCTCACCAGCCATGAACCCCACCGCACGTCACTGATCTCCAACAGCATTCTTTGTTCAGCTGCTGACAAAATGACAGCTATCGGCTTGCTTTCTTTTTCTGCCAGCTCCTCTTTTCCACCAACCACTTGTCAGGCATTCCTCAGGACCTTCCACATAGCCAGGCTATGTAAGCCTCATTTGGATTAGCCTCAAGTAGATGCAGCTGAAATGTGTTAGTGGAACGGCTTGAGCCTTAATTCAGAGATGGTGTTAGGTCAAGCAAGGCTTTCCTGATACAGCCTGGCTTTCTTTAGTTGTGTTCGTGGAATACCCTCCAAATCCCTCCCAATGAAAACCTTTGCACCGCAGCAGCATGCCTGTTGACAGGAACCAGGAAGAAAGCCTGCATCACTCCATCTTTAAGTCTATACACTGGCTTCCAGTCACCTTCAGGTACAAAACATTTACACTAAGACTTGTGGAAAGTTCTCCTTTAGTCTTTATGCTAAGTTTTTAAAACCAGGCTCAACCAAGCAAAGGTCATGTAGTTGGGTATCTGAAGGCGTGTTTTTAACTCAATGTTCAATTATTTTAATTTGATGTTTAATTATTGTTGTTATTATGTAAAGCTTTTGGTGCTGCTTTTTGGTATGAAAAGTGCTATATAAATAAAAGTGTATTTGATTTGAAAGTTCCACTGCCTACCACAGACCTAGTATGCACACTACATCGTTCCCTGTTCTGTTTGCGTTTTCCATGTGCACAAATATAGTGTTCATTCTGCTGTTGTGTAAATACAATTCATTTAAATATACAAAATGAAAAAATGTTTTGTGTTTTGCGTGGAAAAGTTGTGTAAAGAGGGTCAAAAAGTACTTGTAGCTACAGCTGTTTCCTCAACACAACCTGCATTAACAGAGAATGCAGACTGAATAACAGAAGAGTTTTTCTAGAAATAGGTGGAAATCTTCCCAAGCAGCATACAGGAGAAAATAGTTTTGTTTTTCTATCCTAAATCATTTATTTTATTCGTCTCATCAACTTGTAAGCTCATACTGGCAGTCTGGAGCTTATGATCCGTGTATACAGATTAATTTCACGTGATCACAACTCACTGTAGAAAGGATGTGAACAGGTGTCGGGAGAGGTCACGCTTCACTGAGCAGGAAAAACCTGCAGAGGTCTTTGCAAGTCTACATGTTAGATTATGAAACTTCAGTATCAGAAGCAGAAAAACTTATAGAAAGATAAGAATTACTGTTTGCATTTTATCTGGTCAGAGCCCAACTTCGTTACTGTTGGATACAACACTGTGCAGCCTACGTATTATTCACATAAGGAGTGAGTCAACAAGTGCAGACAGAGTATCAGTAAAATATGAACTATGGTGAGTCAGATGCTGCTGAAAGTCTGGAGGATCTCACATATCTTTATTGAAGAAGAAAGCAAAAAACCCAGAGACTACAGTTGGAGTTCTGTTTGTGTTTGTTTATGTTTTCTCTGCATCCACAAATAGCTTCCATTTTCTGTTTTCCTGCCTCAATTTTCTTTCATCTTTCGTGCTGACGTGAGCTTTTAATGAGCGCTGTGTTGTTATCACTAGCACTTATGTTTATTATTCACAGTGTGTGGATCACTGAGCTAGAACAGAACAGACGTAAGCGGTCATTTTGAATAGGTTGGATAATCTAAGCTGCAGATCTCTCTGTAATCATATATTTCTGTGAAATAAAACTGTAAAGAAAAAGCTTGATGTTTTGGAGCAAATTTCCATCTCTTTGTTTTTATGGAAACAATTTGAGCAGGAAAACGGCTTTCAGATTCTTTAAATGAAGGCGGTATATTTCCTGATGGATCATCCTGGAGGCCAGAAGCGGCGTGTGCCCTGAGGTGAACAATAATTCACACCCTCTGACTGCTCGGCTGCAGTTTAACTGCGGGGCTGATCTGCAAGTGATGATGTGCCCTGATGTTAGGCAGCAACAGTCGAGCCAGAACTGACTCATGTATCTGAGGGCGTTACAGTTCGTGTGCTGCAGTCCAGATGTTAACTGTTGCAACGTCTCAGCAGGTCTGAGTCGGAGCATGTGGTCCGTAACATCTTTTGTCTGTTTTAAAGCCTGAGGCAGGATCTTTTCTTTCCTTGTACATCCTCAGCATCTGTTTCTCCATCTTTTTGCAGAGATGACGTCTCCGCAACTAGACAAATATAGATAAACAGAGTTTTAGGTGAAAGTGGTCACTCAGAGAGAAAAATTTGTCCTGGTCCACTTTCATCTGGAGCTGTTTGTTTGTTTGATGTGAACACAAACAGACCGACCACCTCCTCTTCTTTTTCTGTTCCTCTTTTGTTGAATTCCATACATTTAGTTGCCATGGTAACGCGTAAGCAGGTCAGCATGTGTGTGTGGGGATTTTCTTGTGATTTCTGTTTTAACCCACACTGAGAAACAGCAGCATAACATGGACTTGCTTCTTTTCCTTCCTGGTTCTAGTCCTCCATCATGATGATGCAACAGGTGAAGCTGAAGTCCAGGTCAAGTGTGACCAGCTGGTGCATCCTTGCTTCAGTACTACAGATATGATGACTGATAGCATTCCTGTTGTGATTATACTGTGTGCTGCTGCAGCCTTGCATTGCCTTGGTGGAGCAGATAGCTGGTTTATAGTTTGTCCTGCACAATGTTTACAAGAGTCATTGTTTATCTTCCCTCAGCAGGGCTGGCAAACACCTGAGGTGTTTGTTGAACCAGATTATTGAAATTTTTGAGTAGCAAATTTGATTGGAAGCAAGTGTAGTCATCCTGGCAGTCCAAAGTCACATATTAATCAATTATTTGCAGCTGCATTGTTATCAATTTTGCGATTTTTGCTGAGCTCCTGTGCTTGAAAGCTGACTTTCAGCAGCTATAACTGACTTTACCCTTTAACTGCCTGTTATGCTGTCGGGGAGAGCAAAATGTTTGTAGATCATTATGTATTTAAATAAAAATGGTAGAAATAAACTTATTTTCTTATTAAACCTATTATCATATTAATGTTTATTTATTTTTTTTTTTTTAACATTTCACTATGTTCCTATATTATTAACTGTCATCTCAACCATTGGTTTAAACTATTGATTCTTATCATTATTGTCTAAATGGAAATAAAAAAAAGAATGTAAAGAAACATTTTTCTCTTTACTTTTTTTTCTTAGTGAACATTAAAGGGTTCACTTAGTTTTTATTCTGAGACATCACATTTTTGGAGATGGTGCAACAGTATTTCACGACTTTTTATGTACTTTTATTTTTCGTTGCACCTCGTGAATTGCCGGGATGCAAAGACAATCTGTCTATATGTGTGTTTGAGTGAACGTGAGCTCATCTTACTCATCATAGCAGCACAGGTAGAACTGTACCTAACAGCACAATAAAAACTGTGTCAGTCCAGTAAGCTGACTGTTTCTCCCGCTTCAGTCTGCACCTTGAACTACAGTATATTCTTCAAAGAAACAAGTATTAAGATCCTGTTGCGACAGGACATCCCTGAGTTAATGATAAGGTGTGGAATCAGTAGGCAGATCCCCTCTTCAATACATGAAATGGTCATGCGGTTTATCAGGTAAATACTTCATAAAAAGGAAAGGTGCATATTTCTTGCTGCCTTGACTAGAAACTTTAAACTGACTAGCAGCAGATCTGTCTGCAGCGTTTTAAAGACAGGGATCAGTCTTTGACTCTTCGAAAACACATGGGTGTCACTCTGACAATCTCACTGAAATAAAAGCGTTTAAAATGATTTATTTAACAAGCGTGTGTTGAGGTTTTGTGTTTGATTCTTGGTATTAAGAAGTTAACCTGTTTGGTTCAGGAGGCCATGTCTCCACCTTACCTGCTAAGCTTCTTATACCTGCTTCACCCACTCAGATCTGTTTGTCTTGTTCTCTTGACCCCATCACTGTCCTTCCTCACCCATCCATCCTTTCCCCCCTCATCTGTCAAGTCATCCTCCCCTCATTCATTCATCTCATCCATACTTCTCTCCTCCATCTGTTCTTCCTGCATCCATTCATACTTCCTCCTCATCATCTTTATTCCATCCATCTTTCCCCCCTTCATCTGTCCATCCTTCCCTCTCTCATTTACTCATCCATCCTCCCTTCCCTATACCATCTGTTCATTCTTCCTTCCCTCTCTATTACATATGCCCATCCTTCCTCACCTTCCCTCATTCATTAATCCAAGGCCCCTTTAGCATCTTCGTTAGAAAGTGGTAAACATTAAAAATTTACTACTCAACCCCATATGGTGGGGATAATGGGAAGTCCATGTCATCTTTTTAAAAAGGTGGTACAGTTTACTTGTCCACCCCTTTTAGATTAAATTTCTCCAACATATGAGGAAATGGTCGAGTATTTTACTGCCAGTGCCTCTAAGATCACAGGTCCATGACATACCTAATGGCTGCCGCAATAACAGCTGCCAGGACCATATTTACATTATAGAAGTCAACTAAAACCCCATAAATGTGAAAATAAAAACATTGCATGTTTAAAATTGCCTTATAATCCCTGTTTATTAAAAAGAACAAAAGAAAACTACAATTAATGGCCAGTTTGGGGAAGTTTTTGATTCTTTCTAATGAATCAGAACATTTCAAATGAATTTCTTAAAAAATAAAAATATAAAATAAGATCTGGTATCCTTAATCGTTTGTGGTAAAATAAAGGTAAACTAACTCACTTTCAGCTCACTGGAAATCATTCTTTTTGTTTTTATTCCATCTTAAATTTGAGAGTAACAGTTACATGAAAGCTGCGTGGGGTCTTGATGAGCAGTATAGACTTGGAGAAGGTTGACAAGAATAACTGTTGTGTAAAAGTCAGCAGAAGAAAACTAGAATAATCCTCTTAACCTGCTGGATAAATGATAAGAGGGCAAGCTGGCAGTGATCCTCAGGATAAACAGCTGGACCGACCTTAAAATTTTATCTAACAGATTCTTTTTTTCTTTTTTGTAATCAGCTGATGAGCCATTAGAGACATACAGCTGCTAATTTCAACAGTTTAAATATTGATCTCGTAATCAACTTTCTCTCTGAGCTCTTTCATACTGTCTGAATGTGGGTTTGGTCGTATTTTCTAAGAGGTGAGAAGCCGACAGCTCCTCAGACATTTAGGAAATGACACTTCAGTGGATGCAAGTTCATAAACGTCAAAATTTTTGCAAGGATTGATGAGTTTTTTTTAAGAAAAATGAGTGAATGAATCCTTTAACACTCTGCTGCTGAACATGTCAGTGGAGGCCACACAGCTGCACTCCTCCCTGCTTCTGCTCCCCGCACAAGTGGCTCTTTTTGTTTTGCACAAAGTCGTCCTAAAAACTACAATACCAGGAGACATGTTTAATATTCCTCTCCGAACATCAGATATTTTCTTTTGCATGAAATCAGATATTTTCTCCGTTAATATTCTCCAGCTCCATTATGCACAAAAAAAAAAAAAAAAAAAAAAAAACATTTTATACTCCGACCAAGAAAATGATGCCTGGGAGGCATTTCACTACAGGGGATACAGTTGCAATGAAGGGGTCCGGGAGCTAAAGAAGATCCACAGTGACCCCTACAGGATGAAGGTAGGGGCTCTGACAGGGAGAAGCTGTGCTGAGGAATCAAGAGGAGAGGATGGAAAAGAGACAAATGTACAGCAAAGAGAAACAAGAGGAAAACAAAGGAGGGGGAAGACAATTAGAGAATGCAAAGTAGTCTGTGATAAAAACTACTTTAGACAATCATAATTAATAATAAAACACTGTTATGGAAACTGGGAAATAAATTGTGAACTAATTTTTTTTTATAAATTCAGTTTACAAGGTATCAGAAAGAAATGGGGATGAATACTACAAATTATAAAACAGCCCATTTCCTTCACAAAATTCTACTCTAAAATGAAGACAAATCAAATTTGTCCAAACTTAAGTATAGTAGCATGGTATTAATTTGTTTTTTATTTCCTTTTTTCACATGGACTTGGAGATACAGCCACAAATAGTAGCTGTTAAAGACCACATTTTTCATATTCTATGTCACTGTTTATTGAAGTGTGTATAAAAAATGAACTTCTGAGCTATGTAAAAACATGGAATCACAAATATTCAGTCATTTGAGTCAATGTGAAACATCAGCTGAAAAATATGAAACTGCATATTTTTTCAATAAATCCTTCAAAGATAACCGGCGTATTGATGCTGAGATCGGCTAGATATGTTCATTATAAGTCTGGCCCACATACATGGAACTGAAATTATTTAGTCTGGAAATAATAAAAGCATGAGCTACCTTTTGACTGTTATTAAAAAAATGAAAGATGAGTATCTCTGCTACACTAAGCACAAAAATATATAAAATTAAAAAAGAAATAATGAAAGATTTAACATGCATCTCCAAGGCAAGAGACAAATCCTCACTAATATAGATGCTCTACATGTGATGCGAAGATGGAAAAAAAAACAGAATATGGATAAGAGAAGCAACCTAAATAGGATTAAATGGGATCAAAATCTGGGCTTTACTCTTGTAGCCTTCATTCCAAAAGATAATTACTTGGATTGATATAAACATGCAGTAGTTTGCCTTTCACCCACGTCTGGAGACTAAGCCGAGTCAAGAGTCGGTGCAGAGGCAAGAACAAGGACTTTGTTAGAGAGCTGGCACGGTGCTCTGATTGTGCTCTGCCGACACAATAAATGAACTCACACTTTAAAACCATTCTGTGTCACCTCTGCTCGGCCACTATGAACAAGTTATAGGGTGATCTCTGTGTAAAAAGCTGCTGTTACTCAAGCACAACAGTTTCACTTCACAGTGAGTAAAGGCTGCGATGGTCCACAGTGCAACACATAGCAGATTCACAGCAAACGCTTTTAAGCTAAAAACAATCAATTAATTTATCAGAGGTTGTGTTAATCTTCAGAGATTGAACCTTACTGCTTCAGCCCGAGCTTTCATTGTTGGGGTGGGGCAAACATACCTGCATCTTTTGGTCTTCTCCTGGTTTTAGCACATTAAATCAGGAAATTAGTGTTTTGTGGATTATTTCTTTGTTGTAAAAATGCTTCTTGGCAATAAATCCTATATCATTGGGAAGCTCTGTTTATATGCCTTTCAAATGGTGCCACATATATAAGGAAATGCATGTATGAGCAGCAGGGTTGAGTATGCGGGTTGTGCCCATAAAAAAATGACAAAACTTCTCTACCAAAGCCAAACAAGTGATTCTGCTTTTGGCTCTATTTGGTGCCGTTCATTGGATTGGATGATTGAAGTCTAAAGAAACAAGAGCTGTTTACTGCCCCCAGTAAATTATAGTTACATGATCTCTCTTTTGCTTGGGCAGGTCTGAAAGGAAAGATGACCCGATTATGTAGGTCATTTTTTTAAATGTAAAACAAAAGGTCACTGAAGATTGAACCGTGGAGGCAGAAATAAAGTACATACTTCTAACTTCACAAATTATCTGGATTTGACTTGATTGACTAACAAAATCCTATTATATAACAAAATCCAACATATTAAACTGTTAGATAAAAAAAGATAAAACAGTGAATTTCTCTGCTGCCCTCAGTCCACCAACCTTTATCAGCACAGAAACAGGCATGCAGTGTTGGGTCAAAGAAATGCACCACAGAAAATTTTGTAAAGAGTTTGTAATGTGAAAACTGTAAATAGCAGCCAAAGAAATTCACATCTTGATTGGAAAACACATGCTTTTGTTTGATGGTCAAAGGTCTGACCCCAAAATCCGAGGCAGTTCAGAAATGTGTGGTTATTAATGCAGCAACAAAACCACACTTCAATTCCCACTAAAAAAGAAAGAGAAGGACTTGAAATACTATATGAAAAAATGAAGCAAAACACACAGAAGGGACATTCTTCACTCATGGTGAAAGAAACTAATTATGAGACTGTTTGCTGCACTTTATGTTGAAGGTTGCTTGTCAAGGTTCAGTTTGTGCTGCTTATGTCTAACAAAGTGAAAGATCACAGAAGACAAAGATGGTTTGTTTAAGAATTTAGTAATTACAGTAAAAAGTATCAGTGTTGAAGTTTGTGATAATGATGTAAAATCTTCAGTCAGTCCCACTAAAGTACCATCACATCTCTGACTTAAAGCAGCTCCATGACTGAAGTGGCCACTTTATTAGGCCCTATCCTACAGGTTTTTGGTTTGGGCCTTGTTGCATTTCTGTGTAATCTGTTTAGTTTATAGCCTTGATTATCCAGTTTCCTGTTTTATGTTGTAGAGTTCATCACTTATGTTCTGTTAACTTCCTGTCCTCCACACACCTGGTCTCATTTGCTAATTTGCTTTACCTGATCCTCCTCCTGCTATTGCTTCCTCAGTGCATAAACCTCTTGCTGTGTTTTGTTCTCCACTACATTGTTGTTGTTTTCTCCAGTGTCATCCTTGTCTTCCTAGTTAGCACCAGTCTGTTGCTTAGTTTTGCTTCTTATTTGTTTATCGTGCTCAAAACCTGGTTTGTTACTAATAGGCAGATGAAGCAAACCTCATGAAGCATTGAAGCTTTGTAGCAAACTGGTTTAGAAAATGGTTCATTTCTATCTATCTATCTATCTATCTATCTATCTATCTATCTATCTATCTATCTATCTATCTATCTGTCTGTCTGTCTGTCTGTCTGTCTGTCTGTCTGTCTGTCTATCTATCTATCTATCTATCTATCTATCTGTCCATCTATCTATCTATCTATCTATCTATCTATCTATCTATCTATCTATCTATCTATCTATCTATCTATCTATCTATCTATCTATCTATCTATCGATATAAGTGTCCAAAGTGTATGTTTTTTGCATAATGCTGTGAACAAACTACTGTAAGATGGCAGAACATATGAAGTGAAAATGTGAAACAAATGTATTCTGTCATGTTTTCAGTTACCCTACAAACACCAGTAACATTTAACTTTACTGTAGTTTTCAAATGGCTGTACATCTAGCGTGTAGTCCTGTTTCAGGCATTTTCAGATAGATTCCCCATGATCTGACTCTTTTGTATTCAAAAACATTTCCAAATTGGACTGTTATAATGAAAACATGACTAAACCATTTGAGTACCTTGTACTCAATCATGACAGAACTTTTCATTTTGATGGCTCTGACAGTGTCATTGACACAAATACTTGCTTCTGAGAATGAACTATCTATTTTTAGCAAGTGAGGTGATTTTGCAGGTTATCCATAACCTGCAAAATGTTAATTCTGATGTGAGAAATGCAATAAAGCAACTGAGAAAAACTGTAATATTTTATTTGTGGAAGCCAACAATTTTGGCCAAAGTTGTATTGTTGTGTAGTGTCATACGTTATAATAAAGGCATGAGTAGTAATGTGTTATGTGCCACTTCTGGAAAATGGGATTGGTTTAATCAGGCAGATGACAGTGGAAGTGCTGTTTAACCAGCACAATGAGCTACAGTTGAGAGGGGATTTTATTCTTTCAATTTACACTTTCAACTGTGTTTAATCCATTTATTTATTGATTTATTTATTTATTTGTGGGGCACGTGCAACTTCCTTAGGCACTCTTTTGCATGACAGAGATGAGGCTTGAAGTAATATCTGAGCAAATTTCTGAACCAGTCTTTTAGTATGGCTCTACAGCTGTGCCACATTCAAATGCTAGCCTACCAATAAAGGAAAACTTTAATTATGAGTAAGGCAGAAAATGTGTGATGTACAGTGTAAAGTCTACTCTAGCACCAAAATGCAGAACTGAACTTCTTGTAGATATGTCACTAGGATGTTCAGATTATATTTGTATTGGCTGTGTGACGAACCAATTCTCTCCCTGTCCATAACTTTACATAAAATCTTGATAATTATTTGGCTGATGATTATTTCCATGCATCTGTCTCCAAAATACACAGTAACTTAATTAATGCTCAATTACTTTTTTTTAGAAAATTTGGTTTGTTATAAACACAATAAACTGGATATACTGCTGAGCAGTGCTATGAAATACCTATTTCAGCCACAGCTTTGGGGAAACACTATCAACATTAATTGTTTGGAACTTAAACCTCTGAATTCCTCTGAATATATAGATTTCTAGTCTGCGTGGTTGTTTCATAATATAGCAGACTGACACACATAAGCCCAAATCTGTGACAGGTAAGAGCAAGACAGAGAGTGGAGAGTACGCTCTGGTACGTGTTCCCCTATCTCTGCGTCCAGAGCTGATTATTCATCCCCTTTCAACACTACAACTCCAATGAAGGATCCCATGCAGTTGGGCAGAGCCCATCTTACTGCAGAGGAACGGCAGAGGAGGATAAACACAGGTGATTGTTTTTACTGTGGGAAACCCGGACACAGGTTTTCAGCCTGTCATACGTGGCCAAAGGACCAGGGCCGTCCGTAGCAGCAGGAGTACTGATGACCTCAAGCACCTCTGAGGCGAACCCTCTCTCTTCTTAGACGTAGATTCTGATGGCCCACCGTGGGGAGAGATGTATGAGAGTTTGTGGCAGCCTGCACAATCCATGCACGCAGTAAAGCACTGCATCAGCCACCGGCCGGGTTACTGGTCCTCTGCCTGTTCCTTACCCTTGGTTACACATCACTCTGAACTTTGTCACTGGAGTTCCTGCTTCAAGAGGTAACACCACCATTCTCACTGTTGTTGATCGTTTTTCCAAAGCTTTGCATTTTGTAGCACTCCCTAAGCTCCCATCCGCCAGAGAAACAGCTGACCTGCTGGTACATTACATCTTCTGACTCTATGGACTGCCTGTGGCCTTAGTATCAGACAGAGGATGTCAGTTCACTTCTCTTGTGTGGAAGTCCTTCTGCCAATCTCTTGGGGCCACTATTTGTCTGTTTTCGGGTCTCCATCCCCAAACCAATGGCCAGGCCGAGAGGGCTAATCAAGATCTGGAGACCACGCTGCGATATGTAGCTGAATGTGTAGCTCAATCTAACCCTTCTTCCTGGGGTGACTATCTGGACTGAGTTGAGTTGAAAAAGGTGCTGCATCACCTTTTTCACCTGGCTGTCTATGTGCAGAGACTAGGACAGATCCTCAGTGATGTGCACACCCAGGTACTTAAAACTGCACACCCTCTCCACCAGACTCCCATTAATCCTCAGAGGGGGGTAGTTCCTCTGCTGTCTCCTCCCAAAGTCAACAATCACTCTGCCAGTTTCTCCACCTCCCCTGTATACGCCCGCTCATCATTGTTGTTGATGCAACCAACCACCACAGTGTTGTCACTGAACTTCACTATGGTGTAGGAGCTGTCCATGGATACACAGTCATTAGTGGTCAGGAAGAAGAGCAGAGGGCTGAGGACATAGCCCTGTGGAGGTCCAGTAATGAGGGTTTGGGGACTGGAGGTGTACCTGCCCACTCACACTACCTGAGTTCTGTTTGACAGGAAGTCCAGGATCCAGGCAAACAGGGTGGAGTTAAGCCCCAGGCTGAGCAGCTTGAAGTGGAGCATGGTGGGGACTATAGTACAGTGTTACTGAACTAAGCTGAACTAAAGTTAATAAACAGCATCCTTACATAGTCCCCTGTGTCCTTGTCCAGGTGTGTAAGGGTGGTGTGCAGTACCTGTGAGATGGCGCCATCTGTGAATGTGTTTGGCCGGTAAGCAAACTGAAGTGGGTCAAGAGATTTAGGGAGGGAGGCACAGATGTGCCCCCTGATCAGTCTCTCAAAACACTACAAACACCACAAGGGTGGTAGGCTGGCTGGAGAGCATTCTTCGGCACAGGAATGATGATGGTTCTTTTAAAGCAGGCGTGGACCACAGACTGACTCATAAAAAGGTTTAATACCATGGTGAAGACAGGAGCTAGCAGGTCAACACAGGAATTAAGCACCCAATCAGGAATGCTGTCAGGTCCTGTTGCTTTTCTGCAGCTCATTCTCCTCAGTGTTCTCCTCACGTCATGTTCGGTCAGGGTGAGTACATGTACTACTCCGGCAGGAGTCCCAACGGCTGCAGCAGTTAACATGCTAACGCCAACAGAGCTAGCCCCAGCCTAAAACATGCGTAAAAACTATTCGGGTCCTCAGCCAAAACTTGCGTCTGCACTCACCAGAATGGGGGCTCTCCTCCTGTAGTCCGTTATAGTTCCTGGAGTCATAATGGTGGAAAACCTTCACTATCTCTGTAACTCCGCTTAGCTTCCTTCCCCCCTTCCTTCCATCTTGCTGTTGAGAAGTCCCGAGTTGTAGGCAGTAGCGTGTTCCCTGAGTGCTTTGCGGATAGATTTGCCCACCCATGGCCTCTGGTTTTGGAAAACCTGGACAGTCGTTATGAGAACAACATCATCTACCAGTTTAGCAGTGAAGTCCATACACATTCATAAACTCGCTGACGTCCCGTGAGCTGGACTGGGACATGCCCCTGTCAACATCCAACAGAGCATCCAACAGCATAGCCTCATTCTGGTCATTCCAGCGCCTCACCTGCCTTGTAGAGATCCTCTCCTGTGCCATCCTTTGTTTGTATTCAAGCATAAGGAAAACAGAGTCGTGGTCCAATTTTTTGAGAGGAGGCAAAGACACAGCTTTATAGCCTTCTATGAATTGTGTGTAACAGTGGGAGATAAAATGGTCAGCACAATATAGAGACATGTTCCAAATCTGGTGAACTCAAGCTGGAGAGGGTTTGGTGTTTTGGGGTTACACTAATTTTTGTTCACCATAAAACAAACTCCTCCACCTTTTGACTTGCCTGGTTCCTCCGTTCTTATCTTGTGTAAAACAGAGGAGGATTCTGGAAGGACAGTGATGGCCAAGTCTGGCACCAGAGGAGTGAGCCATGTTTTGGTCACAAATTTGAATTGTGAGTGAATCTTTAAATGTATTAGCTTGTTGATAAAAAAGATCTTTAGTAAAAATGAACATTCATCACCTGCCTTGCTATGCTAACTGTCATGTTAATGAACAGCTTGGAATTCATTATATGGTGGTTGTAAAGTTTAGTTAGCCTTTGGAGGCTAATGCTAAATTGGGCTATATACTAACACAGACTTGAAAGTACATTGCAGTAGCAAACTGTGCTGTTAACATGTGATGGTAGGCAACATGTTTCTACCAGTAGTATAGCCTTACTAATGATAAACTGTATCAGCAACATTTTAGCTATTGACAAGTTTCCTAGATGGATAAATTTCTTGCTGTCCTTTGAGTTGACATACAGGTTGTCATTTTCCGCTAATGATTTAAGTGAAGTCCACCCACCATGTATCAATATTGTTATAATAAAAAAATCTGGCCATTCCATTTCCTAAGTAGCATTCTATAAATAAAATAAGCATTTATTTTATTTATTTATTTTTGCCATTCCAGTTACAAGATGTAGTTACATGCAGACAGATGTAGTAACATTAGACAAATCTGTTAAGCCGATTTTGCAGTGAAAACCTTTTTTGTTTTTTGTTTTTTTTTTTTTTTTTGTAGGGGGAAATGCCTCTTTATTGTACTTGTTTTAATGATTAATCAATTATTCTTTGTTAACATGTCTGAAATTTTGGTTCAAGAAACGTTTTATTTAAAAAAGCTTTTCATTCCTGCACGCTTTTACCATTTGAAAGCAGGGTATGTTTTTCATTTGGAGAATCTAAGGCTTTTATATTGTTTTTTTTTTTTTTGTTTTTTTGTTTTTTTTTTTACTTTTTTTGACAACTTGTAGGTTTGTCTGCTGTTATCTTAAACATACAATATAAAAAATAATTGTTTATCCATAAGGGAACACAACCATCAGCATGTCTCTACAGACACCAGATTTAAAAATCAGGAGATGTACCTGGTGCTGCTTGGCTTAATCTAACCTGATGCACCAGATGGTTTGTTATTCTGAACCATCTGGAAACACCTACATAAAAATAGTTTAGAAAAAGACAAACATGCTTAAAAAACATTTAACAGGTTATTGGATGAAACAGCTGTCTATCCCCATCTGTCAGAAGCAAACTTTAAACAGAGATGCAGCTTAAGTGGAGATGTTCAGCAAACAGAAGCTGCCTTTGTCAACTTATTTGACATCTAAAATCAGTAGTGCAGAGATTGGTCCAGACTTTTGTTTTACAGCTGCCTTGCAAAGAAAGACTATTCCAGAACTTTATAAACACATTTTAATTCAATATATGTTTTTTTTTTTATCCTAAGGCCTCACACTGCAGGTTTCAAAATTTAAATCAATACATGTGGCAGAGGTTTACATTATCACCTGCAACAGGTGCAGTTAATTCCTCATAAGATCACCCTGCATTGTCAGGTTCTGATGGACAAAATTCATTGCATGTAAAGACTTCTTTACCTGCTCACTCATGAGCTATAGGCACACTGGAGGCAATCAGGTGGTTGCTGGTTTGAACCCCAACTTTTCCAGTGTGCATGTTGAAGATTTCTGGGCAAAAAAACTGACCCATGTGTTGCTACCAATACCTGTTGTTGCTTTAGATAACAGGGTCCACTAAATGAATGAGTGTAATGGGAAGCAGGTTCAGGATTCACAAGCTGCCAAAGCGCAAAATGTCATTACTTTTGTAAGTATTATTTGGTCTAAGTAGAAATATTGATTTTACCTCTTTAGTAGGAACAAAAAATGCAGGCTCTGAAGTAGACTTTGAGCATTAAGAGAAAAAGCAACCTATTATCGGACAATCTCACCAGTTGTTTAAATGTGAAGCTAACTTATCCATCAATCCATTGTCTACGTTGGCATATTTCAATGCAGCCCAGGTCACAGCTGCTAACTTATCCTGACACCATAACATCATTTTCACTAACTCAAACCCTTTTGATTGAAAATATATAAATTTATATTATGACATAATTAATGAACACTTACATTACACATTTTAAAGTTCTTACAGTTACAGTACAATGATACAGTTGTGAAGCCACTTATGAAAAAATACCTTGCTGCTCGGAATCTGTTTAGTTTATGATTCATCTCATCACATCTGAGTCTCTTTCACTTTTGTTTACATTATTTACCATTTTATATCCTCATTGGTTTGTCATGTACAAATGGATATTCCAAGCATTGTTATTTTTTAACATTACTTTCTGACCGACGTACTTTCAAATCTATCTTGAAGTTGAAAAGGTGCAGAATAATGCAACACGATGACCCTTTAGTCAAATACTTTAAAATTAAATGAACATGCCTGTTTTAAAAATATGAGGAAGAATTACAAATATTTGTGTTCAAGTACATCAGTGGAAAGTTACAGTGAAGACCTGAAGATGAAAACATGCAGCAGCTTTTGTGACAAATTTCTAAGAGATCTTCTGTTTCCATCTGAATGTATTCGTCAGTATTTTCCATCTCTGAGTCAGTGGTTTGTGTTTCTCTGTTGACTACAAACAAATGCTTAACAAAAGGATTTTGAATTTCTGGTGTCAAAGTTTGACCAAAACTTCAACCCACCCACCACCTTTGGGATAAACCACAATTAGTAAGATAATCGACTAACCTCATCCTTGGCTGAATGAGAGCAAATCCCTGCTTCCACACTCTTAAAATTAGACAGAATCTCAAAAACCACAAGTTACCGTCCACATGCTTTGGCCCCTTCTTGTTCGTAGAAAACAGTTTCCTTCTCTAGTTGTAACTTAAAGTCAGCAACGGTTACAAATGAGCCAGAGAATTGTCAATCTGCCATCCCCGACTCCACCTGACACCTTCCACCTGTTTGCAGTTCCAACACAACCACCCTCTGACTTTAACGAGTCACCACCCGACCGTTTTCTCCCTCCTGGTGTTTGTCGAGAGGTCAAAGTGTTGCCAGTCCAGATGACCGGCAGAGCTTGCCAGAGCAGGTGTTCAGCCATATTGGCTCAGCCATTAATTACCCACAGTCGTGCTCAACGACGCGGGGCCCCAGGCAGGCACCATATTGCTGCCTTATCGTCATGACAACACATCAAACAGACACGGCAGGGCCAGAAGTGTAGACTCGAGCTTGTGGTGGGGAATTTTTATAATGATGATTATGAATAAAGGGGGAAATAATTACAGCACTACATTCGCCAAAACCTACTCCATCTGTGCTTGAGTATGTGTGTGGTGTGTGTGTGTGTGTGTTTGTGTGTGTGTGTGTGTGTGTGTGTGTGTGTGTGTGTGTGTGTGTGCGTGTGTGTGTGTGTGTATAAAAGCGGGGTACCCGGAGCTTTGTGGCGAGCACCACCCGATTCCATTCCAGATGAAATGGGATAGCAACACAATTATCTCAAGTCCAATTCTTCAAAGCCTATTGTGTCTGTAAACTGAGCCTGAGCTAAGGATTAATGTGTCTGTGGGGTTTAGAGAGGAGGGATGGAGGGACGGAGGGAGGGGAGGCAGTGGAAAGCTGTTGCTTCATCTCTCTGGTGAATAGACCCTAAGCTGTAACCATCAGCAAGGTAGAGAGAGGAGAACAAAATCAGATCTGGAGGATGGAGGGGGGAGTTCGGAGGGAGGAGGAGGAGGGGAAGGGACTGGCCTTCACCCACAGCAACATGAGGAGAGGAAGAAACACAGACACAAGAGAACAAAGAAACCTCATTTACACCGTCAGCTGTAATGTGTGTAACAACCACAACATGCATTAGTTCCCACCCAGAGAGAGAGGAGGGAGCAGAAGGTGAGGGAAGAGGGAAAGGGGGAATCAGAAGTCATCCCTGCTGTCACTACGGCAACAGATTGGCAAAACGCTGTCAGATTCTCCCAGGATGCTCGGCTCCCCTCATTTGGTATAATTTACCATCCAATGATGAAATGACGAGTAAAAGCCCAAATCTCGGACTGAGAGAGTTCAGATTTCACTGAACCGACACGTCTGCTGCTGCAGAAGCAGAACTAACAATCACAGGAGTCACTGCTGGGAGTACTACTTCCATCTGCAGTAATGGTAATAGTAGCAGTAGTAATTTTAGGGTGTAAGATTAGCAGAAAATCTTTCTTTCAGACAGTGATTCAATTTTTCAGACAGTGATTCAATACAGTTCCTGCAGTCTGCTCAGGTGAAGGCTGAACACTACTCATCATTATGTCGATGAATAGAGCTGCTGATTGTTAAGGAAATGGCTACCAATAGACATAAACTTTACCTAAATTCAAGCTCATATTCCAAACCATTTTTGGTTTGATTATTTTAGATGTATGTAAAAAAATGCTGTTTGGTAATGTGGAATGTGAGGATGACAGGTTAAACAAAACATTGTCATGCATCTTCTGCAGCAGAGAAACATAAAGTATTAGAAATTGCAGCAAGACGATTGGTAGTACTAGTTATAGTTGTAATGTAAAACTAAGTGGAGCCAGTAGGGGCATACAAACCACCACTGGTAGCAAAATGTCTCCTCTCCTAAACTAAAACCCTCTTTCCGACAAGGGGTACCGATTTAAGATTTTTTGGTACAGTAAACTGTCTTGCATTTTCACAGCCAACCATACCTTTACTTGGTGGGTAATAAGCCAGATATGAAGAATCTGCTACATCATTGTGTGATGTCTTAACTGTGCAACACCTTTCTTGAATTATAACAAGAAAGAATATGATGCAGAAGTAAAGGAGGAAAATAGGGAACATCCATCAGTTTACATTCTTTCTTCTTGCCACGTGTCTTTAAAGAAGCATCTAACTTTCTGACCTCAAAACTCTGAGTTCCTGAATCATTTGATGGCACACTGACATGTATGATGTACATTTCTGAAACAGATATTGCCCAGCAGCATCCCAATTCTTCACAACTTTTTCACACAATAGCTTCACACAAAAATAGATATCAACACACTGGCTGTGTTAGACATGCAGTGGCTGATTCAGCAAAAAAAAAAAAAAAAAAAAGAAAAGAAAAAAAACAAAACAGGAGGACATTATGAGAGGAAGAGAAGAACAAAAGAGAGAATGGGACAGACAAGACAAGAGTCAGGATAAGAGTGTCTTTTGCTGGCTGGAGAGAACACACAGCACAGGTAGGATGCAAGATGGACGAAGACGAATTAGCTGATGATAGGGGTGCATCACTGAGAAAATCTGCCAAAGTTCAATAGCGTGTCTCTAAACAACAAACAATCCATGGTATATTTAGAAATGGCGTCGTTCCCTCTTTATTCTTATTGCCAAGTGACAATTCTTTTAACCATTTAATCAATAGCAATCTGTTCAATAAACCCTTTAAGGTCAGATAAGTAAGATTTTTACCCTAACAGTTGGATCCCAAAAATAAGGATTCAGTTTAGATAGTCTTGCACCCTTCACTTTGCATAGGAGCTTTGCACAGCTTTAGTAAGGCATATCTAGATATTGTACCATGTTGTCACTTAGGTGTAGTCTTTCAGTTATGTGGAACAATCTAAAATGCAGGACAGTGTTCTCCAAAATTTGGTTCTTGGTAAGTCCGCTCCTGCAGGGTTAAAAGTTTCCCTGCTCCAACACATTCGATTCAAATTAAATTAATTTTATCAACAACTTGTCCTGAAGTTCTGCACAAACCTGTCAGGTCACCATTAATGTGAATCAGGTGAATTAAAACAGAGAAACCTTTGAGAGTACCAGTGTAGGATGCTAGTGCTGATATGGACATTTCAGCTTCTTGTTGTAATGTAAAACTAAGTTTTACAGATAACTAACAAATTATAGAAGCTGTTAGCTTCCAGCTTGCACCAACTTTCCACCAGCATATGGTCCAACACAGCATCACTGATGCACTCTAACTTTCCAGGGAATTGTTAAACTTGGAGTCCTTAATTCTGAGTTGGCTGTTAGTTTTAAACTAGCAGTCGCTCTTCGAGGCGTAATAATCACTGTTTCTATATAACTTCACTGTTATGGCATAATAGTTGTTTCACACTACAACATTAATGGTGGTCATGGCTTTACCTGTAAAACACACACATGCCAGGAGGGGAGTTGCAACATCTTGTCACATGATCATTCAACATTTTAACACACTGATGAGAACCACCTGCATGTAGTGGAAAAAGCCTGATTTGCCTCAGGTCTGAAATGGGACAAAACCCAAGTCCAAATACATACATATTTTACTTGTAATAGAAGTACAGCTTTCTCACACTATTTGTAAGAGCAGGAAGCCTATCTGACTTTCTAGAAATCAATCATGCTGCTGCCACCCGCAAAAAAACAGAACAGAAAACTTTTCCATTGGGTGCAACACCCTCGGGCTGTTGTAACTCTGCTAGTTTTGATGTTTTTTTTACTCTGCACAGCAACAATAACAACCTGACTCCCTGTCGAACTGAACTTACCTGCTGTAAGTCAGCACAATCTCTCAGACTAGCCTGGAGGAAGGCCACATTTTGTTCCTGTACAATCAAGAGAGAGAAAAAAAAAATCAAACCAAACATTTTAATCAAGATGTATTTCTTTCAATGAGAATCTTTAAATTATGAAACTTTGGAATGACCAGCTGGCTAAAAAAACAACATATTACAGTTTTTCTCAAATGCTAAAACACAAAAGCCAATCCCCTAAACCAAATGACCAGTTGTCTAAACACATTTACTAAATCTCGCCATCATTTTCCAATATCATAAACACATTTCACATGAAGACACAATTCACAAAACACAATCCTCCGTTCTCATAAATCTAAACACATTTTTCTAATGCTAAAACACAAGTTGCAAAAGAACTCTGTTCATATTCTCAAATGAAAGCTCATGTAATGCAAAATGCTTGCCACAGTCAGCAATATTTGAATACAATGAACACACCTGGCGTCATTCATTACACACAACGACTCAAAATTGAAGACACCTGTTGGTAATGCTTGACCACATGTATAAAAGCAAGTTCAGAGTGCACAGTTTGCTGAAGATCCCAAACAAACAAAATGGATGAAGGCAGAGTCAGGGGTAGAGGAATTCAAGTCAGAGGAGGAAGAAGAGCTGGCCATGGAAGAAGAGGAGCAGGCCAACGACGAAGAGGAGTTCAAATCAGAGGAGGAAGAGGAGCAGGCCAACAAGGGAGAGGAGAAGATGCAGGAGGGAGAGGAGGAGGTCCAGGACGGAGAGCAGGACAACCTCGCACCATCATTACGGACGAGATGCGAGCAACAGTCATTGACCATGTCATTGTTCATGGCATGACAATGGCTGCAGCAGGGCTAAGAGTCCGTCCAAACCTGAGTAGGGTCACCGTGGCCAGCATTATCAGGGCTTGTCCACCGGCATGCTGTCCTTGGGTCTTACAACACCCAACATCTCCTCAACTTTCTAGAGGAGCTAAGAGACATCCTCCTGCTCTGCCAACACCATCCTGGGCCCGCACATCACATTTATGTGATCATTTGGGACAATGTCAATAAAGAACCTTCACACCCTGATCATGTTTTCAAGAGTACTGTTGTGTGCAATAGATTCTGCATAGAGTCGTGTTACAGTAGTGTACATGCAGTATTTTCTATAGATTTATACTCGTCATATGAAACTCACAAATCTAAATGCCTAATCTTCTGCAGAGATCTAAGAAGATCTGTTACTGTAAAGTTTCTAAAAATATGCATTGGCAGTTATGAAACAAAGACCCGTCTCACAAATTGAGCATTGTGTTTTCAATTGTTTTGCTGTAGTGTGTAATGACTTGTATAGTGTTTACATTTGTGAAAGCTTCGAGCTGCTCTTTTGGTGTGGAAGTTTGAGCTTTGAAGTTTGAAGGTGTGGTTGTGTTAATGTAGCTTTAGAAAAGGGTGTTGTGTTTAGACATTGGGGAACATGGAGGAAACATTTGTGAAATGTGTTTTAGCATTCGAGAAAAACTGTATAATCTAGTAGGAAAAGATAAACAGATTTTACATAGAAGTATATATTGTATATATTGTATATATTGTACAGAATGTTAGACCATGTTAGACTGATATTGTTGAGCTGAATGTTTTTCACTGCCACTAAAACTTTTCTTTTCTTGCCATTAATCTTCAGTTTTCACTGCAGCTTTATTAGCATCTTTAACTTGTCACAATTATTCAGTAAATTTATAATCAAGTTGAACAAACTAAACATGAGTTATCAGTCTCTCTAGAGAGAATGCAGCTTGTTATAACCTATACCTCATCGTATCATTACATTATGTAGTGTCTAATTATTAGCATTATGTAGGTAGTAGAATTAGATTTAGATATAAGAGCAAGATTAGACATAAGGGTATGTTTCTGTGAGTATCACATGGATCTAGCAAACAAAATGACCTTCAAAGTAGAAAATATCACATGAAGTCAGCAAACACAAACATCGATTCACCATAGGAAACCATAAGTTTAAGTTAGCCTAAGGGAAGGTTAGCCTCAGGAGAAGTGTCAGAGGTGAACTCAGGAATGTCTTTGTTTTTTAACATGTATAAGTCTACTGCTTTCAATGTTCAGTGGGATTCTCAAAATTGACCAGAGACCTCACAGGTGCAGATTTGTTTAAGATGCCACTTTTTGTAATAAACCATTTTTTATTATACATCAAGCTGGCGTCCAGAGCTCATCTTTTTACCTCTCAACTATTTTCCCACATCACCTGCTTCAAGTAGTTTAAAACAATAATCACGTAAAAAACAGAGGCCGTTTGTTCAGTAAATGAGCAAAACAGTTGATAGATAGAAAGCGCCCTCTAGTGGTGACAGTGATTGTGGCAGAAACAAAGTCGTGTTTTAGATGAGTTCAACTAGGAATTATTTTGTGATATTGTTAGAAAATTTACTAACCCATTGCCACATGTTAAGGGTGCATGAAAATTTATGGCTATTGCATGCTCTAATAGTTATCATTTTGATTTAATTTCATTATATTTGAATCTTGAGATTAATTATAATGATAAAACTAAGTACTAAATCAAGAGTTTGCTACAAAAGAGCAAATGAAGAAGGGACACCAGTGAGATTCAGTGGTTGCTCCACTGCTTTATTGTGCCCCAAAACCTACAAATCCAACAAAAACGGACAACAATCTGCTTTTTATATGGTAACTCTGAGGGCACATGATTACAATTGTCATTCCATGCTCCAGCTGCACCAGTATGCTCCTCTTCACCAGCCTACTGATGAGCGGTCCTACGACTACATTACCCAGGATTCCTTGTTTCCACCTCATTGGACTTCACCTGTCTCTTCTCCTCATCAGCCTGACAAGCCACACCTGTTCTCCCCTCTACTTAAGCCTCCAGTTCACCTCAGTTCATTGTATTGTCTTGTAGCTACTTTAAACTACTTACTTTACTCAGAGAACGCTGTATTAAAGCCTGATCACATTTAGCGTGTGCTCGTGTCCGTCTTTCAGCCGATCCTCCCTTACAACAATATACTATATGCATGTCCACATACTGTATGTCCTACTCAAAAGCTCCAACATTTTTAAGAATATGATGGTCTGTTACAATGATATCCTGTTATCTAAATAATTAATCTCAAACAGTGCTTTAGGTGTATGGCCACATCTTAATTGTTCCTTCTCCACACATTAGTAATTTTAGCTACAATTTAGTAACATGTGGCCACATGATAATTTCTCATTCTCGCACTTAAGTAATCTGTAGTCATATTTTCTCATGTCACTCCATCATTTATCATTATTAACCTGGAAATTATTGCTGCAGTCCTTAAAAAATAGACTTTGAATTAGTTCTCCCCAACAAGTAGTTGAGTTTAGCTTATCACACTACTTTTACATTCAGCAACATAATAAAAAGGCACTTTCAGTAGTTACCTATTCGATACATGACTAAACAGAAAAACTAGCACTAAAACAGAATAAAGGACATTACTGCACTGTGTCTGCACAAACAAAATTAAACAAAATTAATAAAATTATTACTGAACAGATGAGGAGCATGCTAGGAAGCTTCGCCCAGCCATCTTCAACACGCTAAGTTTGTATGGGTTATTTTATCTTTCCTCCACCTTCAACCACATCCCTTTCATATTCTGTGTTATTCTTATTTTGACATTTCTGATGTGTTTGCCACTGTTGTTTGGACAAACAGCGAAAACTATCTATTTGCTATACCCACTTACTCCAGTGCAAGGTCACAGCAGCTACTCGGTTAAAGGCAGGGTGAACCCAAGTCAGGTCATCAGTCCATCGCAGAGCCAACAGTGAAAGCATTCCATGTATTTATGCTCATTTGTATATTTATTAATGGGAGGAGGCAAGGCGGTTTAAGTGCCATGTGCAGATATGCTCAATTCTAAGTCAGTTGAGATGAATCAAAGAAGGATGCACAGGTCCAACCGTACAGATTCATATATCTGAAAATTTCTGGGCCTACAGACCTTCCCACTTTTGGCAGCATGCATTCTTTCAGTCAGAAAACTACACAGTCTTTAATGCATGATGCCCCTGGACTGTAAACTGGGCTTTTCTCAGCCACAGGTTGTGTTTATATCCAATCAGATCACAAGCACACAGATACAGATTGACCGGTATAGCAGACCTGTCAGCTGTGCATCTGCTTAGCTGTGTTTGAAGCCTGAGTGGCTGCATCCCGCTGTCTTCCAGGGAGAAGGATCAAAGACTGCAGCAGGGAGTGAGATCTCTAAATGACACAGAGAGCAAACCTGCATTCACATAGGTAATATTCCTCTGCTAAATAAAGGTTGGCTGCAGAAATCTGTGAAAACATGAAGTCTCAGTCATCGTTTAAACACCGCAGGAGTAGCGTCATACAGCTGAGCCGCTCCATGAATGCACCCCAAGATTCAAAAACACCTCAAGATACAGGTTGGGAACCCCTGCAGGCTAAAACGTGCATCGCAGCAACAAAATAAACTTGACAGAAAAAAACATGTTCATTATTAAACTTTCCCTGGAGGTTTCGAGTTTATCCTAGTTTGAAAACAACCAGAGTGGGTTTGCAAAGATTTTGTCAGACATGTTAACTGATTAGCATTACGTCCTACTTTGTAAAAGGATCTTTTTGATGCATATGACAGAATCAAGATTTTTAAAAAGTCTCAAACTGTTGAAAGAGAGGAAACTATCTCATTTAAATTATTATTCATTGGAAAAATAATTTTCTTCGCAAATATGTCATATTATTAAAACACATACTTCATGTTGTAACTGTATTTTACAGAAAAACCCCAAAATAACCATTAAGGAATACATATTCTGTCAGTCTTGCCACAAGCTCGTAATAAAATTATTATAACGTTTGGGTAAAAATACTTCCAAGAAGCAGGAAAACAGCTCCTTTCCCAACCCTGTCTCCTCAGTTCTTTTTAAAGCTGCCGCAGAGGGAACACTTAGTTGATCATAATTTATTTAAGGAATGGTCAGTTCAAGGGTTGTTTGCTGCCTTTTGGAAACATTAAAATTCAAACTTAAAATGTGGAGAAAAAAGAAGTCACATTTCCTAGTCTAGAGAAGGCTTATCAACCCATAAAAAGGATTTCCCAGAAAAATATCTTTAAAATGCCTTTACAGTATAAGTGAATGTAATCCACACTGGTGAATGAAAACACCTGAACTTGACATTGTCTCGGCAGGAGATGCTGATTTTAGACGGAGGCAAAACCAGTTGTGTGTGCATATATGTTAAGATCTTGCCGAGCTTTGCTAAGTCAGGCAAGAATAGAGTCACGTTATCTAATAAGGACATATATAAAATTATCTCCAAGTTTTCAATATTGAATTTATTTAATCTGAATCGATTAAAATCAATGAATCAATGTTTTAAACCCAGCCCTACTCTTAAAACGAGTGAAAATATGCTTGTAACAAAGACAAAGGACGGATAGAAGGTCTGTCTTTATGTGTATATAATGTAAAGCTTAAATGAGGCTTTAAAGTAATAACATGATGCGTGGCTGTCGCTGCAGATGAAGCTGAGGAAGCTGGTTAATTTTTACTCTGAATTATATATCTGCATCTGAAGTGATCAATCCTGTTTAGAATAACACGAACCAGAAAACCCTCAAAATAATATTCTCATGCAGAATCTATACGTAGAAAAGTTATTGTGTGGGAGCAGATGAAGAGAACTCATTAAAACTAACTTTCCAGTCTTAAATTGAATTCTTAGGTTTGAATTTATTTTTTTTTCCAGTTTTCTCTCACTTTTCATTTCTTGTCAGAGTCTCTTTGTTCTCTGTGATACTGTTCTGACAAGCTGCCATCCAGTCTACGATGTAAAGAGTCTTTAACATGTCAGTCAGCCTGCCTCTATGCACCTGTCCTATTATAGAAATATATTTCTAAATCATTTTACTTTTCATGAATTTCTAATTCTGTTATTTTTATATCATTGTTACAACTCATTGGAGATTTTTTTGTTTATTAGTTTGAGAGCAGATTATGTTTTGATTAGAAATCCATCGTTAAGATTTGCTCACTGGGTTCATCTGTAGCATATTTATCAGTAATCTACACTCTAATTATTCCAGTGTTTCTTATTTCACCGTTAGTACAGAATATAATTTTTATGTATGTCTGGGGCCATGCAGCCAGGATTTCAGGCAACTATTGATGAAAACAGCTCAAACTTTACTTATGTATTGATCTCGGAGCTCCTGTGGATTTCCAAACTGACCAGAAGAAAAAGCCTGTTGTGATTTTAATAAGTAACAAACAGCATTAATATTCTGACCTGGAGGACATCTCAGCACTAAGCTGCGAGTGAAGCGTGATTTGAATTTCCTTTAATGTCAGAGGGTTTTTCGTGCAGAATGGACCTCCATGTATGACCAGCTCTGCTACCATTAGATATTTCTACTAACCAACGGAGAGCAGGAATTAGAAAAAACCTCTTCTTGGAAGAACTCTTAACAAGTGAATCCACGATCAGGGAGGTTCTGTTGAAACATGAAAAATATGTAGTGGTTTCGGAAAAGCATGACTAACGAACACGAGTTTGTCAGACTTTCAATCTCCACAGCCAGATGGAGACTCATTTAGAGTTCGCTGAACATACAATATTTCTGTAGAGGGTCCTTTTGCTGTGTTGTACGTGCTTTTTAAAATATGTTATCAGTAGACCACATGACACATTTAATGCTGCTCCAGTGTCACATCACCACTCTGCATTGTAAATGCTTCCTTTCAAAACTGCTATAAAACTTCTAGTAAAGTTGGAGCCTGAATGAAGACAAAAGTCAATTGTCAAAATAGAAAACCTAAAGATGATCAGGCTGCCAGTTGCTGCCTATAAATGCTTTAAATATTAAACTGTAACCGCTGTTGCCAACTCCTCAGTAAGAAAAGTAGTTATTGGCTGTCCTAAAAGCCGCTAGAAGTCACTAATTAGTTTTAATGGATGTTGCCATAAAGAGGGATGTGGTTGGAAAGACAAAAAACTTGTCCACACTCTTCATTAATCTTCTGACGGTAAGCCAGAGCAGGATCCTCAGCAGCAGCTTCGTACGTTTCATTTTCAGCCTGGTCATGAAACAGAGGTGATGTCGTCTGCTCTGAATACAGCTGGGAGCTGCTGCTGCTCCGAGATAGTGATGTGTCGGTCACAAACGATTCGTTCAGTATGAACTAATCCTTTATATAACTCGGGAGTAACGGGTCCTCTCAGTGAGCGATCCGTTCATTTTCATGCGGTACCTCCTCTCGCCACATGGCAGGCAGCTGCATAAACTCAGTCAGTAGGTCAGGACAGGAAACAGAAATGATTCGTTCAGGACTCGCTCAGGTCCGTCCTCAGGTCCTCGTTCTTTTGTCACGTGACAGCCAGGCTGCTCAGGCATTTGTGACAGACAGCTCGGGCTGCACGGTCTCGTTCTCGGTCTCGTTCTCGTTCATCATTCAGGCTGTTTGGCGAACAGTACGTTCGCTCTCGGATTGGTCTCTCTAGTTCTTCTCTCTGTCACGTGACAGGCAACTCAGTCTCTGAACGGGTCTTCCTTTGTTCGTTCACAGCTCAAGCTGTATCAAGCTCAGCAGTACGTTCGCTCTCGGCTCGGTCTCTTGTTCATTTCTCACGTGATAGCTACCGAGTCACTGTTGCGCTGTTAAACTATGGCAGGGAGGATGTAGGACACAAATCACTTTATTGTGGTGTGTATTTGCTTCCCTACGTTTTCACATGGTTTGAATTGCTTGTGGCATTACCAGTAGATTTGTTGCCTTCAGTATTTACTGCTTGAGAATCGCGGACTTTTTTACAACGCCACCTGCTGTAAAAATGAACGACATGATTCGTTCAAGATTCGTTCACTTTACTGTTCGAGAGTAAAAGACCTGGGTTAGTGAAAAGAGTCGAACTTCGCATCACTACTTCGAGAAGACCAAGCCTCTTATGAGTGCTTTTGGACGGGGAGGGTTCTGTGCAGCACCTGCACGTCAGTCTCCAAAAGTCTCGTAATAATACAAGAAAAAGTCGCTAGATTTGTTGCTAGTCAGTTTAAAAAAAAAAAAGTCACCAGGGGTCTGAAAACTCGCTAAATATAGAGACAAAGTCGCTAAGTTGGCAGCACTGAGTGTAACTACACCTCCTATTTTTTGCGTAACTCCACCCACTGCCGAATTTGAAAAATGCCTGAAACTGCGAGGGTTGGGATGGGAGGTGTGGGGTGATCAGGGTGTGGAGAGTGGGTGGACGGGATACACAGGCAGAAATGATTGACAGCAGCTCAGATCAATGGCAAGTTGCAAAGCGAGATTCACAGAGCACCTACACCACCGAGCGATCTTGTTGGAAAATTTGCCCCTCCTGAATCTCCTCAGCTACACATGAACAAGGTGGTCCTGAACCGTATCAGTCTGAGCCGTTAGCGCTACTATGCTAGCCTGTCAGCAGCTCTGGAAAAACGTGGAGACTCGCGGCAGGTTGTGGCAGCTGCAGGACGTACAGCTGTAAGTTGCTGTAGCTACGATTTAAGCTGCTGTCTCTCTCCAAATGAGGATCAGCAGATAAAGAATAAAGTCCGGTGTTACTTTTACACCCCTCAAAAGCACAAATTTGTCCCATTGCAGGAATATTTCACCAGTAACCCCTGTGAAAGAACAGAAGTCTGAAACTAGCAAATCTACACTGCATAAGTTCACATCCCTTCATATGTGTTGGAGGGCGTGGTTTTCTATGCCTGCAAGGCGAGGACCCGCCTATCTGCATCTGGAGGGAGGGGCTGTGGGGTTTTTAAAAATTTCTCATGACGTAGATAACCTCTCTTTGTCATGAAAAACATAACCTGGTTTTACCCTGTAGAAAGCGTTATGAGCCCACAGCATCCCATTTTTAAAATAAATAAAAATAAAAAAAAATACAAATTTTATTAACAGTATATCACAAAGTAATTCTTTGTTGTTTACAGCACAAAACCACATTTTTGGGTGCACTACCTCTTTAAGGGCTTTTCTTACATAGAATTCTGTCTGTATTTTCCAAACTTGTTTTTTCACGTTTTAATTGAATTTCATTCACTTAATTGAAAAGAATTTAATATAATATCTGTATTTTACTGCTCCTGTGTGCAGAGATCACTAATGTTTTATGCTATGACCATTACAGGGTTTGTACCTTTTTACTTATTTTCTAATCATCCTCATAGTTTTAGAAGAGACGTCACCATTTTTGACTCACTGCAACTGGAACAAAGTTGTGATTTGACAGGAAATTCTCATTTCTATATCATTATTTTGATTTAATAAATATGTTCAAATTATTCTGGTCCTTTTATCAAACTAAAGCGCTTTTCATGCCACAAGCAACACAAAGTGCTTAATTTGATTTACATTAGGGAAGCCAAAACAAGTTTGCACAATATTATGGAAAGGTCAGATAAAAACTTCAGGATGCTATATTATGACTTTACTTAAATTTGAATTAAATATGTAGCCCAAGTCAGGACTGTGAGTACCAGAGCTAACCCTTTCCCCCTGCCTCAGCCTCTTCACCTCTCTCTGAACTGTCTCACAACTTTAATTCTTTCACCTGGCAAAGTCACACATTGATTTTCAACCTTTTTTGAGAAAGTGCCACCCTGTCCATTATCCAGGATCCCTACCGCCTCGCACCATTAAAGGCTAAGGTTAAGTTCAAAGTGCAGGTTTTAACACTCACCCCCCCCCCTTTTTTTTTTTTTTTTTTTGCTCAAATCAGATTTTTTTTTTTTTTTTTTAATAGTGGTTCACATTATATTTTAAATGTGACCATCAGACTGTTGTGTGTACTGTGTATGAACCTGATCCCACATGCACAGAAGACGGGACTTCATGCGCAGCATACTGTGCTTATGGATGCTACACGTCATTGTGTGTGTATCAATTTTACTGTTGTCATGGAATCAGAGCTGACAAAATTATGATATAATATTTTTTCTCCATTGTTTTTACATTAATATTTGATTTGGCCGCATCCCACCACCTCTGGTGCAGTTTGTGATGACTGTTTCACCTCAGTGACGTAAAAGTAGGGTGAATAGTGGCCTCATCCTTCAGACAGAGGTCAGTTTGAAAAAAAAAAGAAAAAAACAGCAGATGTATCTGCTTAAGTATGACATAGAAAGAAGACTGAGTCTGTTTTGGCAGAATATAATTTATTCTGATCAGACTGTAATAAAGCAAAGCAGATATGGGTCATGTATGGATAGAAAAGGCATGCTTGCAGTTTCAATGTAGGTTAACTATCTTCTTGGAATATCAAATCTAATATTGATTAAGTTCACATTTTATTATTATTATTAGTGTATATGTTATTAGCGCTACTTAAAAAATACATGTAAACTTCTTTAATTTGAGGGACTGAGTACAATTAACTAAAATGGTTTTAGAAGTTTTAGTTTGTCAAACTTCTACAAACTTGATTAATTTGATTTTGCTTGTTGTGGAGGAAACTTGGTGAGATGAATTCCACATAAATTAGAAGAGATGCTTCACAACATACAGGTACAAATAACACACATGATGATTTCAAGTACACCTTACTTAAAGTAATTGATGAACTTAAATTTGTTGTTGCTTCGCAGCAGGAACTTGGTGTGGGCGAGTTTCTGCTAATGTCAGACCACAGATGCCGTTGTGACGGTGCAGCAGCTGCCTGGTTAATTGGTTTTAAACACAAGAGCAGTCACATGAAAATACCAATATTAATTATAAACCCCTTCATCTTCATCATCAATCAACATTCTAGCAGCAAAACTGTATTTTTATGTCTAGAGCATGTTGTCTATTTACAGAAACTGTGCTGAAAGGTGGATTATTGCCGACATGGAGACCAGAACGTGTTTTCTTGAGAACTGGTTTCCTGACACCAGGAGCTTTGGAGGCAGAGATCAAGAAGGGAGATGCGGGATTATGTTTTCCTTTTTAACGGTTTATTATTCCAAAATAATACAAAACAAGAAGATGAAAGAAAACTAAACAAGAGAAAATGTGAGACATTCTAGCTTGGATGATTGGAAAATGGACACGACAGTTTACATCATGTTTACATCTTGAAAGTTAAGTGATTTGCAAATCTTTAAAGCCACACTACTCCAATTTGGCAGTTTTCTCAGTGTAGGTCCCCCTAACAATGGTTAACTCAGCATCCATCAGCATCCTGTCTCTTCTCTAAGTTCTCTCCAGCCAGTAAAAGTTAGTCAGATGGTGACTCTTGTCTCATCTCTTACTCGGTTGCCTTTTCTATTTCTTTTCCTCTCTGCCTCTGAAACTGTCCTTTTGCGTCTCCTCAGATGAATGGAACGAACGGCCAGTGTTTTAAAATATCCAGTTGATGGGTTGTGACGCAGCGCCATGAAGCAAACACTGCTGTAAAGTGATGCAGTCTTGGAAATATAACTTATGAAGTGTGGTTTGTCAGCCTCGGGCCTGTGGCATCAAAAAGAGTCAGAAACACAAAGTTTTAGGGATCAGAAAGTTGCATAGTGCTACTTAAAACAAATGATCACTAAAAACTCTGACATGGTTTCACTGAGCTGATTTTGATCCAGCAAGAAGTTCATACCTTTTCTATCCATCCTTTGCAAAAATATTGACTCGTTCTCCTTATTTTGTGACATTACAACGATAAGTGAATAAACATGTTCATTTCCTGCACTTTTTTTCTACAATGTGGAGGTGGATGTGACATCACATGGATGGAAAGCACTTCATATGATCAAGAATCAAGAATCAAGAGTCTTTATTGTCATTGTGCAAGGCACAACGAAATTTTGTTTCAGAAGTTTTCGGCTTAAAAGGCACACTGTGAATGTGCATACAAGCCCTGTCTATGTCTGTGCAGGAATAGGTCTTTAATTCCCAAGTTGTTAGTTGTGCATCAATAATGGGAGCAGTTCCAGTTCCTTTCTTAATTATTTGTTCCTGCTAAAGATCTTCTGCTTTGAAGTTTGATCAAATTAAATTAAATCAAATTAAGCATTTTCTCCCCTAGTTTTGCTAGTGAGTTGTGTCCTCATGTGTTCAGAACTAAAGATTTTAAGATCCAACAGAACCACGAGCAATATATGACCCTGTGAAAACTAAAAGGTTGATCCACTCAGACAGCCAAGAAGAAATAATTCTCAAAAATATTGCGGGAAAATTAGGTACTGATGTGCAGGGATCCAAATACGCTTCAGATGTAAGTGTTTTGTGTTAAACATGAATTCTTTATTGCAGATGAGGTGTGGATTAGAAAATTGACAGACTAAACAGGTTGTACAGTTGTTTTTATTTGCTAACTGCTCTGCCAACAGTTTAATTTGTTACTGGGTTTCTTAATGCACAGACACGCTCCTAATCAGGTTGTCTTAATCTATGTGGACACGGTTCAACTTCAGTGCGTCTCTTCTAATTGCTGGTTATGCTCTCGGGCTGCCGATGAAGTGAAGTGCATCAAGCCGAATGTTTGTTTACTTCATTAAAGACAAGATAAAACAGAATAGAGGCCAAAAAGCACTTTTACTACTTCCCTGTAAAGAAAAGATAGAAAGATCTTCAAACCCTGTAACTGGAACAAATACTTTAGAAACATGTGAATGGTAACACAGAAGCAAATACAGAGCAATCAAAAAGAAAACATTTTTAAACTGTTAAACTGGATCAGAAATGCATACGTTCATATGGCTCAAAATGAATGTTTTCACATCATGTATCACCCCTGTCCCTTTTCCTATTAAAATTATGTAATCAGATATCCTGTTTTATTGATTTATTTCTCAAAAAGTCTAATTTACATAATTTTCTGACCTTTGAGTTACAGTTAAAGCTCCTTTGGTAGCCTCTGGTAAGAGTCATGCTGCAGAGTTAAAAGTCATGCTGCAGAGTTAAGAGTCATGCTGCGGAGTTAAAAGTCATGCTGCAGAGTTAAAAGTCATGCTACGGAGTTAAGAGTCATGCTGCGGAGTTAAAAGTCATGCTGCGGAGTTAAGAGTCATGCTGCAGAGTTAAAAGTCATGCTACGGAGTTAAGAGTCATGCTGCGGAGTTAAAAGTCATGCTGCGGAGTTAAAAGTCATGCTGCGGAGTTAAGAGTCATGCTGCGGAGTTAAGAGTCATGCTGCGGAGTTAAAAGTCATGCTGCGGAGTTAAAAGTCATGCTGCGGAGTTAAAAGTCATGCTGCGGAGTTAAAAGTCATGCTGCAGAGTTAAAAGTCATGCTGCAGAGTTAAAAGTCATGCTGAGGAGTTAAAAGTCATGCTGCGGAGTTAAAAGTCATGCTGCAGAGTTAAAAGTCATGCTGAGGAGTTAAGAGTCATGCTGCAGAGTTAAAAGTCATGCTGCAGAGTTAAGAGTCATACTGTGGAGTTCTGGACTAACTGCAATGGGGAAAGTGTGTTATTGCTGATGCCTGTTTAAAGAGTGTTGCAGTAGTCCAGACGAGAAGATATAAGAGCAAGCACAACCTGTTCAAAAAGATTAATAGATAAAAAATATTTCACTTTTGATAAAAGACGAAGTTGATAAAAACTCAGTTTTAAAATGGCATTGACCTGTTTGTTAAGTTTAAAATCACTGTCCATTTTTTTGACTGGGCTACATGCACTAATATAAATGTGCATGCACATGATATGCAAGTCACGCTGCATGCCCGACAAAGGCTCCCCCAAAAGCTCCAGTGTAATTTGAGCCCTGGTCACCATCATGTTTAACTATTGGACTTTTATAAATGAGAATCTGATTTCCTTCAAACAGAGACTGTTTTGAATTGTTTTAAAAGGTTGTCCCATTAGTGCTGAAATCGTTATTATTATTTTTTCATTAGTATTTTATATAAAACTGTAAGCCTTGTATATCATAAACTCACACTTGACCCAATGGCTCATGCAAAAAAAGCGCTATAAAAATCATATAAATTCCAATTTTTCTACTTTCAAAGCTTAAAGGGGCAGTAAGCATAAATCCAATATTTCCTGCTTGAAGGAATTAAATATTGCTATGTGAAGAACTAGAGGTGTAATTTTATCAAGAGGATAGCGTGATGTCACAATGTCTCATTGTATTGATCTTCAGCCCTGTGTTTACCTGCCAGTCCAGTCGCACATTCATGTAATTTAATGTGAATCACCGCCTCCCTTTTCCTCTCGAATAAGGCTTGGAAGATCGATCCAAAGATCGATAGTATTGATACCAATTCTAGTGTCGGTATTGTTCGATACCATTGTGATGAGATCAATATTTGGGGGCAAAATGCCCAAGAATGTGAGTGATAGCCGACCAATAGTTTAGCTAATTTGCATTGTTGACTTTATTTTTTTTTTCAAACAATTGTGTGTTATTGAAAGAGACATTGTTACACTGTTGATGTTGTTGTTTTACATTGTTTACATACAAAAAAAGCTTGAATTTAAATTTCTCAGTTCTGCCATTCAGTTTTTTAATTAAAATGTTTTATTTTGTACTGTTTTGAACATGATCATAATCATGATAAATTAATATAATCAAATCAAAATCATTAAATGATTGTGGAAGGATTGGTATCAGTATCAGCGGTACGTGTTCTGAATTTATTGGACTGACACCAAAATTCGCAATATTGCCACCCTTGCTCTCTGAGCCCTGAGCCGTCCTTCCCTACAAAACCCTACAGCAAGTGAGCAATGGCAGCATGTATTTTTTAAGAAAATGGCAGACAGCAGAACAAAACGTTCACCAGAAGATTTCCAGGATCAAACATGACCTCTAAAGAAAACTATGGTCATTGGTGAAGAAGTTGTCAGATAAAGAAAGGCAGATAACCTGGATTAACATCGGCCTTGGGGAGAGCACTGCGCGAGTTAAAACCCTCACGGACCCTGAGGTCCTCTGGTTCTGGCCTCTTAGCTGTTTGAAGAGTAAAGACCAAACCATACGGTGAGGCCTCTTTAAATTGTCACAGCCCTCGTCTGTGGAACCGCTTGCCGGAGAACCTCAGGGCTGCAGAGACTGGTCATGTTTTTAAAAAGAGGCTTAAGACCTACCTTTTTAGCTTAGCTTTAAACTGAATTTAATTTAATCCTAATTTATATTATATTATTTTTATTTCACATTATTTTTTTTTTTTTTTACTCAACTTTATTTATTTATTCATTCCTAGTTGTTCTTATTGTTTTTTAAGGTTATTTAATCTTTGTTTGTCTGCCATAAGGCTGCACTGAAGCCTTAGGGCTGTGGTGTGGGCCCTGGCCTGCCCTGATCTGGGTGGTTGCTGTAGCGGCCTCTGTGGACATGGATGGACTGGCTTCTGGTGTGGACAGGTCCCCATGATATTGTTTCCTCACACCAGCATCAAGCCAGATTTAGTATTTTATACCTACATTCAGTTTCAGAAATTAGGGAGTCGTGTTTGTGCAGAATGGGATTGGAGGGGAAACTGTTTTGTTGTTAGTGTGTATACGTGTGTGCATGTGACTGTGTGTGAAAGACTTTAATGAATGTGTTTTTTCATTGCTATGTTATCTATTTTGATGTGTGTAAAGGTTTGTTTTAGTTTTATATGCATGAATTGCTTTTTTTTTTATCACTTAAAGCACTTTTTTGTTGCCTTCAGCATGAAAAGTGCTTTATAAATAAAGTTGTTTGATTCAAAAAGCTGCAGTTTGACTCAGAGCTAGCCCTTTCCTGGACAGGTAAGTAAACCTAAGCCTAAACATTATAAGTTTGACTTGTTCCACAAAACAAGTGTATTTGAACTTCCGTTTGCGGACAAGGTGAGTGAGGTAGAGGGAGGTGTGACTCATGACACATTTTCTTTTGGTCTACATGAAGTGGAAATTAGCAAACTATGCAGTGAAACAGTTTAACTTTTCGCCCCTTTAAATCTTTCTATAATCTTTATCCTAATCAGAATTTTTACATATTCATTTTGTTTTAATGCAATAATAAGACCAAATACAACATTGAGGTTCCATTTAGACCCCACATTAGCCCTTCTGCTAACTTTTTGTTGTATAGCCAGATGTAATTTTATGAAATGTGCCAAAGAAAGAAAAAAAAAAAAACAACAAAGGCTCAGACTGAAAAGATGGTTACAGCTATCACCTTATATAACACCTAAATGAGTGAACAGCTAAAAAAAAAAAAAAATAAATAGAAAAGTTTCTGATTTTATTCTGGTGGGAGTATTTCAGAACAGAAATTCATTACATGAAGTCACAGAGATTCTGTCATTAGTGAATATATCTTTGCTACCAATCATTTCTTGTATGAAGCGAGCACAGCGAACCTCAGCCCTTGTTCAATCTTTGTCTGCATCTTTGTTTTGTTTATTTTGTTTTATCTCAGGCAGCTGAGGTAGATCTCTAACACTGGGTTAATGAGCGAAAAATCAATCAAGTAAAGAATCTGTCAGCTGTTTATTTAGACTTTTAACTGATATAGAAGAAGAAACACAGGATTCTTTACATGGTAGAGAGAAAAATCTAAAGTGTTAACTCAACAAGAGTTAAATTGTTGTCTTTGTGTTTTTGGGACGTTCTTTACTTAAATTAATAAGTTCAGAGTGTTGTTGTTCCTATTTAGAACAAAGCAGTTGGGAGCCATTTTATCTCTTCACACACATTTGTTTCTTCCACTGCAGGAAATAACTGCTTTTGGGTTTTTAAGAGTGAGCAGTAACAAAGGATGACAAGCTTTTGAATTCTGGAGAAAAAAAAGAAAAGAAAAGGGATCCGCGAGGGGGGAGGAAGAAACACTAGCATGGAGATGAGCGATAAAGCAGCTAATTGTGTCCTGGGAGATAAAGACGGTGGTTAAAGAGAAAAGTAGAAACTCCTTGGTTATCAGCCTCCCTCTGAGACAGCGGCTGGTTTGCAGCTTTTTCTCTGGAAAAGAGAAGCTGTTAAAAGGAAATTTAAAAAAAAGTGAGTGGAGGCACAAAGGACGCTTATCCACCTTTGAGTGAGCCGACAAAAAGAAAAAAAAAATCTCAGCTCAGGCTAATTACAACCCAAATGATGAAAGAGACGGATGGAGAAAGAAAATAAAGAAAATCCCTCACCTGAGAGAGGGTAGAGAGGTCATCAGCGTATGTGTGTGTATTGCTTGTCCTTGTCATCTCACCGCAGCAGATTTAAAACTAAAGCAGCTTCGTAATCAAATGAAAGAAAGTGCCCTGTTCCTGTCTCTTTCTGCTCTGAAAACTCCGACTTGTTGACTTGGAGTGATTTATCCTTCTGAGGATTTTAATTTATTCTCCCTGTCGGAGATGTTCGAGACAAACAAAGCCCAGGACGGGGAGGCAGAGGAAGATGGGAACAGATCCAAATGGTTTTTACATTCTGAAATCACCGCAACTGGGATCACGTCCAAGTTTTTTGACGTCTTTATGTCTTGGCATGATGGATGCTTTTTGTAATCAATAAGTTTTTGTTGTATAGTGTGTCTGCGTGTGTGTGTGCAGTCTTCTTTACAACCACAAATTATAATCAACTTTTTTAATGGACTGGAAGCCAAAAATGAAACAAAATACTTTTTATCCCACTTAGGAATCGATCTGTTGTGCAACAAATCAATCTGTTTATGAGCCTAAAGGTGATTGGTTTACATGGTCCTTTATGTGGATTCATTTCTCATAGTTATTGCTTAATTGTTTAGTTTAATTGCTTTCTGGTTGCAAATTAAGACATCAAATAAATCAATATTCAGTTATCAGGAATCTTATCAACTAAAGTAGAAAGTAACAGAGGAAGAAAATTATTTAGATTCGACAGTCACTGTATGAGGCGTCTCTGGGACGGACTCCCTTCAGTCTTCAGAACTGCCTTTATTCTTGGTGTCATAGATTCAACAAAGTGTTGGTAACAGATTTTGTTCCATTGACATGACAGCATCACACAGCTGCTGCAGGTTTGTCGGCTGCACATCCATGATGAGAATCTCCTGTTCCACCTCATCCCAAAGCTGCTCTATTGGACTGAGATCTGGTGACTGGTCATTGGAGAACAGTGAACTGATAGTCATGTTCTAGAAAGCAGTTGGAGATGATTTGAGCTTTGTGACATGGTGCATTATCCTGCTGGAAGTAGCCATCAGAAGATGCTACACTGTGGTCATAATAGGATGGACATGGTCAGCAATAAAACTCTAGGCTGTGGTGTTAAAACCAGGTAACATTGGTATAAAAGGGCCTAAAGTGTGCCAAGAAAATACTGGATATTGGAGTAAATGCTGAATAATATTTTCTCTTAACCAGCGCCTACAGATGGAGGCTGGGGTGGCAGCAAGCTCAAAACAAGCAGGCAATCCATCTAGAATGTTAGTGTAGCGTATTCCAGCATCTTCAAAATAAAGATTGGAACTTTTGTTTAATCCTTACTGAATAAAACATTTGAGGGATTTTCTCCTTACAGACAAACAGTCCCTCTCACTCCAAAAGTGGGGGTCTGACTGGTAAAACAAATCCAGGACTTATGACTTGGTTTTCAACTCCACAGGTCAACAAAGGTCAACTCTCCAACCTGGACTGGGGAAGTACTTTGTTCAGTTATATAAAAGATCTGGGAAATTTCTGAACTTTAATCTTCTGCAGCACAAATCCGCCTTATGACGAAGTAAATGTTTTATGGAGTTCAGATGGACATCCAGAAAGTTGTCCACTTTGAAGCTGTTCCTGTCTAAAACTTTAGATTAAAGAAACCCCTTACACAAGCAACCTGATGGAAACAGACCCCGAACACACCAAGAACTGTTTTTCTTACACATTCCAGAAGGGCAATAAAGTGATTTAATGTTCCTCTGTGTCACTCCACAGAAATGAATCTCTTTGTGTTTGAAGAAAGAGTAAAAGATTCTGGCTTTATCATTTTAAAGTAATTTTCATTTATACATGTGTGTTTTATATTGATAGTGCATACTATGCATATATTCATTATTATTATGTTCAAGGTTTAATCAACAAGCTAAATTAATTTGTGATCTAAAACCTTGTCAACGTGTTTGTTTAAGGTATAACCTTACTATTTTTATTGTCTTTTCAATGATTCATTGGTGATTTTAAGGATGTTTTATTTAAGGCTTTAATAACTTGGACATACAGATATATTCACAATATATTAATAAATGTTTAATTAATTAATGTTTGATTTGTTTAATTCTGATACTCAATGTACCAATGATCAGACCAGCCCTGCATCATGTCAGACATGGCTCTTTTCCAGAGTCACTTAGGTTTCTTTCAGAGGTCCTAGAGACAGGATTTTCTTAGGACACTTTTTTCGGAACGCCAGAGAGAGAGAGAAAGCATGACGAATTGAGTTTTGCCATGATGTAAAGTACATCACCAGATATATTAAGATGGTGCCTGCATGTAAGATGCATGATCGAGTTTTGTTCTTTTTTGGACAGATTAACTCTGTTTAGTTTAGGCCTTTTTCAGCTGAAACTTTTCAGTTAAGTTTTTATCTTTTGAACTTCAGTTTGGATAACTGATTCCCTCAGGCTGACAAACACTTCAAAACCAGTTCTACAGAACTTTCTTTTTCTTTTGGACTGATCCAAAGCTGGACTTTTTATCTTATGTCCATCCTCACCACCAACCGAGCCGTGGGCGAGTCCGCGTCAGCAGAGCTGCCTGATCCAAACCTTCGGACCACCACGTGACCAATCTTCTGGTCTTCTTGGGAGTCGTTCGGGATCCAAACCCCCTGTGCCACCTTCCTAATGTGCCCGGGAGAGTCACCACAACGGTCGTAAGTCGGCTTGATCCAAACAGAACCGAACGAGTCCTGCTCGGATCAATTCTCTGCTTGTCTGCTCAAGGAATGGTTGGTGTGCTGTCCAGATTTGACCTTAGTGAAGTAGTTCTACATCTTAGTTAAACTTCCAGCTTTAAACAGATGAGATTCAGTTTTCCCTTTTTTTCTTTGAGGATTCAGAGATCCTTTTTTCCCTAGTCTTATTAAACATTAGTTGAAATAACACCACGGGTTAATTAACTTTTGTTTCACTTCTTGCATACATTTCATTCATTTTGACACATTACATAATCTTGAAATAAGATTCTGGTTTCAACACCATATTCTGCATTTTACAATGTTTGATTCATTTATGCGACGTCCTTTGTAAATATTTCCTTTTCATTTATGCATGATTAGACTAGTAATAAATATTTCATATTTATCCTAAACTGGTCTGGTTATTGTGAACTCCTTTGAGATGTTATGGGTCCCTTTGAATTAAGAATTTACGTTATTAGCGTCCTGAGACTGATTAATTGATAACTGATTGATTTGACTAGCTTGAATTAATTAATTTATTAAATTAATTAATTTAGTACTCTAATGGTGTCCACACAGTCATTAGATTAGTATAAAGCTATTTGTGTGGTGGTGCTCCTCGAGTTATAATCAATATTTGACTAATAATTCATGATTTTATGAAATTATTAAAATGAATAATTTTATTAAACATCTTCCATGGTTAATGATGCTGAATCACTACATTAGATTATTAACTAGGTCAAATAAATATTGTCATGTCACCCTCTGCTCCACTGTCTACACTGCTGGTCACTTACAGGATTCAATTCAAAATACTCACCATCAGCGCACATGGACAAGCACAGACATCTCTCAGATCTCATCCACATTCATACCACCTCACACAGGATTAGATCTAATAACCAGAACCTGTTTGTCCCAGGCACCCACCTAAAAACCTGTAGGGATGGAGCTTTGGTCTCCACTGCCCCCAGAGTCTGGAACGCATGTCACTGCCAGCATTAGATCTGCTGACAGTGGAGACAGCTTTAAGTCTCAGCTCAAAACACATTTGTTTAAAATTACCTATGGCCAAGCCAGTATTGCTGACATACACCCTTTTATAAATATTTTATTTGTTTTTAATTTATCATTTTATTCTCTACTCTTTTATTTGTTCCCTTTTAGTTGTTGTTTGTTTTTCTGTTTTATGAATTTCTTTGTAAAGCAATCTCTAAAAAGTGCCATGGAAATAAAAGTTACTTTCTTACTATTATAACACTTTGTGTGACATCTGTCGTGGAAGTCCAATATATATGTGAAGAAAAAGATTATAAAAACATTTTTTCTACAAACCCACAAACAAAGTCAAACAAAGGAACAGAAATCTGCCAGCCTCTGCACCACTTACAGACTTACATCATCCAGCTAGGACCAAAGACATAAGATACAAACATCTAACCAATGAAAAGAAGTGTTTTAGATATTTTTAACCATTATTGTAATGTAGCATGTCTTAGAAGCTAAAAACTTTTTATCTAAGCAAACCTGTGTCTGAATCCCAACCCTTGATTTCTTACCCTTTAATAAGTCTAATTCAATTCAGTTCAATTCAATTCAATTCAGTTCAATTTAATTTACTCCAATTCAATTCAGCTACTTATTTTTATAGTACCAATTCACAAAAAAGCCATTCCAAGGCACTTTGCAAACTTAATCACATCAAGTCAATTAATTGTGATCCAAATAAAACAGATCCACATTAGTCCAGTTTATAATAACTCTGTTCATACAAGCTAATTCATAAAAAAAATATCTGCCTAACTGAGGAAAACCAACGGATTTTTATCAAACCTTGACTTTGATTCAATACCCTCTCCTGTTTATAGACACAGCTGATTACAGGCAACTAAAGTCTTAAACATCTTCAAAAATATGATTATTTTATCATTCCTGGTGACAAACGTGATCCTCCCCCAAAAAGAGGAGTGGCCAAACACTTTGGAGGAAACTCATTTTGGCCACTACGGTCCATTTAAGCTCTAAAGACAGGGGCCTTTGGTCCATCTTTTGCGTTCTTTACATGCATAATTTTGCCTGTTTTCAGAGAGCTTGTGCACACATACTCCAACAGAGTAAATTGAGCACTACCATTAGAAACCATGGGGGCAGGGTTGAGCAATATTGCTGATGTGCAACCAGCAAAAGGAACAAAGAAGGATCTGTGTATATAATGACTGCATGGCTGCATGGCTGCAATGCTTTTGTTTATCGCGCTTTCTGAAAATGAACAGTAGCAATGATTTCGTTCTGACTATACTATAAACTAACAGCCATGCCAACATAATAGATGCATGGATGTATGAGAGTGGCAATGGACGTACCTAAATTTGCATGAAAAGGGAGCATAAATAGGCCTTTAGAGAAAGGAAAAGAAGCTCAGTCATCCAGGAGCGGCTTGGAGCAAAAATGCTGCTCCTCCACAATGAGAGGAACCAGGAAAGGTGGCTTGAGCATCTTGCCTCCTGGATTAGGGTTAGGGTAGGTCTCCAGGTAGGAGTCTCCCTGAGGCCGTCGGGAAGAACCAGCACACACTGGAGGGACTATGTCTCTTGGCTAGTCTGGGAACACCCCGGGATTCCCTCAGGTATCTATCACCGTGACCCAACCAGAGTGGAGCAGTGGAAAATGAATGGATAGATGGATTTTTTTATAGCACTGACAAGCAGCTGCACTTTTTTTTAGCATTAGTGTCATATCATATTTACAACAGTCATCTGGAGGGATTCCCCATAGTGTAAGCTGTTAGGACAATGAAACATCTAGGAGGAGAAGATCATTGTTGATGTCTTGCCTCCTTGGCATTGTATTAACACACCTGAATGCTGCATAGAAGCAAACAGTTCAAATTTATTTTATAGACGTCTTTATACTGATGATAATCATTTAATCAAGTACATTTAATAGTTGCACCCAGTTGCTACTTATGCTCCTATAGAAGCAGAGGAGAGGACTAAATCTTAGGTATACCTGACGCTGAATGGGCTGCCTTCAGGTTTGCAGTTATATCTGGTTTAAAGAAAATATTGAATGGACATCATGTCAGATGAAATATCTCCTGAGGATTCTCAACACTTCTGATCATTCTGGCAAGATATTTGTGAAAAACCCATAAATGTCAATGTGCTGGTGGCATGAGGAGAAGCCATTACAATACATCAACTGGGAATTTCTGTACAAGTCTGAAACTGTGTGGTGGACTGACTGGCCCACAGATGAGCTGACAGATGGACACAAACATCAGCGCCATCCCCGGAGCCATGCTGCGACCAAGGCTAACATTTCTTTATTTGCTCTGAGTGTCACATCTCCTGCCAAGAAACTTGAATTAAGCAGTGCTACATAATGCAGCCCTCCATCCGCCTCTCCCGCCTGCAGCCACACATTCAAAGGTCAGACTCAACAACGCGCACTTCAGTGCTCTTCAAAGGCTCACAGGCTGTTTTCTTCTCTCTCTGTTCTCCTGTTAAAATGAGCTGCTGCAGGTGATGTCACGTGACTTGGCAACAGACTTTCCCAATAAGTAACAGACACAATCACACACAATCACACACCTATTGATGTTCCATTTTGTCAAGTTCATTGATGTGCCAGATGAAGTGTGATGTCCACTGAGAGTTAAATCCTGGGACAACCAATCAGCGCATCAGCTCCTAATTTAATTAATAACTCCTCAGTCTAATTAACAGACGACAGGCTGGGAGGAAAAACAGCTGCAGTCACCTGGGCCTCTCCACTCCATATCAATCCCGGGAAAGATGAAAACGACAAGATGAGTCTCCAGGGGTGATGGTGAGGGATGTGCTCAGAGAGCTCAGTGTGTGTGTGTGTTTGGAGGATGTAGAGGTGCTGATCAACTGTAAATCCTTGGGGTGTAGCATGTTTGCTAACAGCAGGAAAGCCAGTGGCATGTTATCTACTGGCAGTAATGTCTTCGGTGTAAAAAAGGAAAAAAAGCCGCTGGAATTACCTCTGGGACTTATTGACAAGTTGTTGAGTGGTGGCGATGATAGTGGGGCTTGTCGACACTTGCCGTCTGCTTGTTCTAGTAATTAAAAGTGATTGAGTCGGCCTTCTCACATCCGGAAGCGATAATACAATCAGGGTGTGGTGATGCAGACATCAGCACAGGGGAAACACAGCTGGGTTCAGGGTCAGAGGTGGGGACTGATGAATTTTCTGCCATTCAAAGACAGGTAAACAATACTGCACATCTGCATCCTCTACAGCTGTTCAGACTTCAAACTCTCTTCAAATTGTCTCCACTTCTAACCTTGGAAAAAAAAAATAAACTATAGAAACATAAGACAAACTAAAACAAAACAAGAGAGGCCCTGATAATACATAAATACATGTTTCAAAGTGTTGTATGTAACTGTGGAGTTTAATAAACAAGAACCTTGTCAGTTGAGCTAAGAATATAGTTTTTCAGCAGCTGATTGAGAAAACTCCTGTCACATTATTAGTGAAGAAAAAAAAAAAAAAACAAACAAAAAAAAAAAACAGTCAGTTTTTAATGCAGCTGAGACTGTGTGACTGATGCAGTGTGTGGGCATATCCTCCCCCGTTCGTCTTGGTCAGGTCAGTGGGAGGTTTATGGAAAAAGTACACTGCAGTAAGGCACATTTCCTGTATTAACTGTAGCTGTGGATCTAACTCAATGTACAGTATTTCATAAGGAATCAGTTCTAGTGGTTCAAGGTTTACCCACTTTCATCCCCATGGTATCAGATGTTGCTTTTGGCCAAAACCAGTAAAATCTCTGTACCACTGACTGCAGTAATTGTGAAAAGTATATATGCTGTATTTAAACATTTATACTACAGCAATCAATTGTTGACTTTGTGAAGTTAAACAGAAAGTGTAACTTTACATTTAATTAAATTCTAAATCAATTCAAAATTACTTTTAGTTCACTACAAATACATATTTTTTACCATGCATTCAATTCCAGCATGCATAGAAAGTAACTTGAAAAGTGGAATGAAGTCTAGATCTTACATTCTTAGTTCTAAAAAGCTTTTCTTGTTAAAATACAATGGCTGCATATTTTACCTCCAAGCATCCAGATGCCACTTTAAACTTAATAAATACTCTTGATTACTAGTTCTTCATTCTTTCTGATGCTCTTTACAACTTCTTCCTAGGACATTTTCTGCCTTTTCATTCATTTTTAGTAAAGTCCTTGTACTTGACCATTTTCTGAAAACAATGTGTTTTTTTTCCATTAAGCCACAGTACTCCAATCTATGAATCATTCAAACATAAAAAGGCATGAACCAGTGTTGTGTCAAAACATAGCAGAGGACAAACACATCATTTGTTCCCATTTTTGTGGTGCAAAACAGTAAATGTAACACTACTCAGCAGACAGAAAATAAGATTCTTGCAGCAACAGGGTGATTTCTAATTGGGCTTTAAGCTGAAAGCTTGGCACATCTCAGCACGGTGTGCAGGGTGGCCTTAAAACATGTTAGGAAACTGGACAAGCACCAGAGAGATTAATCTGGACCTTCAGTTGATCCATATACAATTGATCAAAGCCCTGTCAGAAAGAAGCCATTCTTAAGGAAGGGAAACAAAGAGAAAAGGCTGAGGTATACCACATGACACAAGACCTAGACTAGAAATCAGTGGCAACAGGTCTGATGGAGGATGAATCTTCCCCAGAGTCTGGACCTCAACATTATAAAAGCAACGTGGGGTCATCTGGACAGAGAATGCGACAAAAGGCAGATGTATCCAAAGAATACTTTGGAAAATCCTTCAAGAAGCTGGGGAAGTATTACTGTATACTACTTAAAGAAATGACAATAACGTATCTAAGAAGGTTCAGAACAGGCCCTGACTGGCCGTCGGGAGCAGCGGGACTATTCCCGGTGACCTGGGCTCTTAAGTGGCCTAACTGGAGAAATAGAAAAATAAAAAAGAATAAAAAGTAAAAAAGAATCACGGTGAACTACATTGGTGCAGATAAAACTGGCACCTACCCACCAATAAAATGATTTGTGTTTGTAAGTTTTCACCTTCACCAATTGGCGATTGATTAAAAAAACATCAGTAGTCAAGTTTTATTTTCAACACGAGAACTAATCACCACTAGAGCGCGTGGAGGCGGAAAAGAGAGACAGAGGAATGTGGTGCTGGTAGCCTACTGATGGACTTGGAAAAAAAGAGGAAAGGGGAGCAAAAACAGAAATTATAAAAAAAAAAAAAAAAAAAAGTAAGGCGCTTGAAGAGAAGGTGGGAAATTCCGGAAAATTTCCGATATTTTCAGATCCTCCACCAGCAGTGGTGTCCAGTCACCCGCGGCGCCACGTGAGTTAACGTTTCATAAATGACAGATGCAGGAGGGAAACAGCGTGTTGTTTTGGGGCAAACTTTTATCTGAAGATCACTGGTTGAGATTCTCCATGAGCCCTTTTATGTAGCTGTAATAATAAGCTGGTAGGCTACAACCTCCTGTCTAAACTTCATTCTACTGTAAATGTTGCACTGGTTTGTTGTTTTATTATTAAACCACATCAGCCCAAACACACAACTACACATGGACATGCTATCGTTTATATACACTAGGTCATATTTGGGGTTTCCTGGTATAACCTGAATAAAATAAACTAATTAGTTAATTATTTGTGTTGTATTAAACTAACAGGTGGATATTTTAATACTTTGGCTGCTTGACTATAACAGTCTGTCCACATATACTGTCCATATCTCTCCCTGTCCAACACACAAGTAGTTGCACAGCTGTGAGAGTGAAGAACATTTCATTAGTCAGGTTAAATGCTGATGAGGGAACTTTTGATTTAATCAGCGTGTCAGTGTGTTAATCCGGACATAATGTGGCTGCAGCATTTTATGCTTGTTGGGTAAATGTTCATGTCTGAGGTTTTAGTTAAAACTACAAATGGAGTGTGTGTGGACGTGTTTCTGTTCCCATGGTAATGACATGGCTTATTTTCCTGCATGAAATATTTGGTGGGTCCTGCTGAGCCAAACATATCTCCACAGATGGGCTGCTGCATGATAACGTTTGGGAACCCCCCCTAAAGCTGGCCAGTGTCTTATTTAAGCTGAAAAGATTTTCTGATGTTATTTGATCAGGTGAACTTGCTGTTGACCACTTCATGTTTTTAGTAGTGAATATTGTTGTTGGTGTATTAAATGTACTACGGTAAACTTGCGGACAAAATAAAACAATCATGTTATTTATCTCAACAGAAGATCATCATTAATATAAATCTAAAGATAAATATAAATATAAATTCAAATATAAAGAGCACTGGTTTGACTTTTGTATTGAACCTTTTGACGAGAAGAGAGAAACACTGGACTAGTGATTTGTAGTTTTATGTGAATGTTGGTCTAGAATAATGAGCTTTGGTGATTATTAAGTCCATGTGTGTGTATGTACACTTGCCCAAGTGTGAGCATATGCATGTAGTATATGTGTTGGGGTGGATTGAGTGAGTGTATGACTCCCAGCCTGACTTTGGGTCCCAGTCCCTGGTTCAGGATATGATGAAGAATGAATCTGCTCACACCAAATATTTACCTTCAGCTCGGTTTTTGCCTTAAACGCTATATTGTTATTTATGTTTGTATGTTTCAATATGTTGTTGCACCTATTGGTGCAGCAAAGTAAAAGTCTGAGACGAAGCATCGCTGTTCTGCAGAAGCCGCTGTGTTCTCCTCTCACTGAAAAAGAAAACATGACTTATAACTCATCCCTGATAAATCTAAGCGTTACTGGGTTTGAATTATTCTCTCTTTCATTGTACTAATGGCTCGACAGAACACAGCACAGTCAATATAGAGAGAAAGGAAATGATTATTTTCAGCAGGCTCTCAGATACAGGTGGGTAAAGGGCAAACTCTCAGCTGGTGACGCTCATCAACAGCCGCTGGAAAGGTCACGCCGTGTCTCTTGACGTGCGCCCACACCCGTAGGCGTGTTTATCCCTGCTCGAAGCCCCCCCCCTCAACTCCTTCCCCTCCTCTACAGCTATACACGCCACAGCCCACCTCTGCTTTTATTAGCCCCCATGGGAGAAAGGCTGCGGTGGAGGCTACAAAGCATGTAAACACACAGCGCTACTGTAATGTCCTTGTTCAGAGGCTTGATTGCTGGTGAAGCTGTGTTGCTTTTGGTCAGAAGCAACATTTAAAGAGCTCTGACTTGACCCTTGTCTCGTTTTTATGTGAGTCCATCTTTTCAGTGCTGAAAGATGAAGACTGCTGGTGAGAGACATTCAGGAATGTCGGGACTATCCTGCTTTTCCTGACATCATTAATATCTGTCAGCAGTGTTGCTCCTCTATGCTTTATCATGCTGCATCACGTGCTTATTCAGCAGCAAATTTAACCATGCACATGACACATCCCTGATGTCATGTCACTGGGAGGAATGTGGGTTAGGTGTTAGTCATTTAACTTGTAGTATTTTTACAAGCATGGAAAATGCTGAAGATAAACTTGGCAGACCCAGTTACTGATGGAGATGTTAGGGTTCCTGTCTGTCTCCCCTGTGTTTATGTGTTCTCAGAGTATCCTAGTGTGTGTGTCTGGCTTCCTCTGTCTGTCTTGTGTGTCATGTCTGTTTTCTACCTGGAGAAGTTCAGCAGCAGCAATCATCACACCAGGAACTCATCCACCAATCAACTACCACAGTATTTAAACACCGGACCTTTCTGCATTCCTCGCCGGGTCGTCCAGTTACCCATCTGGTATATCGTAGCCTTTCTTGTTTCTCTGTCTCAACCAGTTCATGTTTATAACGTCATTCCTGTGTTTAGACTCCTGGTGTTGTGGATCCTGCCTGTCCTGTCTACCTGCAACCTCCTGGACTGTTTTCCTCCGTTACAATCCTCTTCTTTGTCTCTGGCTCTAACCAACCGCCCGTCCGACTCTGCCTGCTTGCTTGCCAGTCCAGTCAGCAGCGAACCTCTGAGGATCTCGGATTTGGAACACGGATCATCCTGTTACTTTTCTTGTCAACATTAAAACCCCTTTCTTAATTGATCATCCTCTGTCTCCTGGTTGCTCAGTGTCTGCACCGTGGGTCCAGAAACCATTGCCTGTCGGACTCACCGTAACAGGAGATGCTCATTACGTTCAAGCATTTAATCTTAAATGCTTCATTATTGTCATGCATTGTGGGTTTCTGGTCTAGGTTTTTTTTAGCCTAGATGTGGCTGAGTTTCTGTCATGTTTACTGTTTTATTTTGTAGAGTTTTTCCCTTGTGTATCCTGTTTTGCTTGGTTTAATTTGCTCATTTGCTCCACATGTTCCCTATCAGTCCCCCTGTGTGTATATAAACTCATCAATTTTATTTATTACCTGCCAGTTCATTGTAAAATAAACCTCAACTTCTGCACTGTTGCACTCTTTATTTATTTATTTATTTGTCCATCCTAACTCTATCCAAACTTTTATTATTATTATTATTATTAATATTATTATTACTGTTGTTGTTGTTGTTTAAACAAAGGAGTTAATGGTTCATATTATGACACAAGATGTTTCCAGAAGTTTGTTTTCAGTACCTGAAGTAAACTGAATCTGCATGTAGATGAATGGTGGAAATAGAAGACAGTTTTTTTTTTGTTTGTTTGTTTGTTTTTTGTTTGTTTTGTTTTTTTTTAAGTCTGACTGTCAGAGAGATTACATTACTGCTAATACAAAAGTTATGTAGACATAAATCTTAACCATGGAACTGACAAGCCAACCCACTAGATGCCAATGAATCATTACAACCACACTGTTCACTTTAATTTAATTTTTCTACAGCATTGTTCAACCTCCATGCACTGAATATTAAATAAAAACAATTCAATAAGGAGCAATAAGCTGAATAAATGGAGCAAAAGTGTAGGTAGAAGGGAAAAGGATGGTATGCCTGAAGTTCAGAACTAGTTGAGCAGAGTAAAGAGATGGTACACTTTTGATGAGGTTCTGAGGGCATCATGAGGAGGTGAACGTGAGAGGAGGAGGAGGGTTAGTCTGAAGGGAAGATGGTAGAAGGATTAGACTGGTTGGAAAAGTAGCAAGCAAGACCACTGAACCAAATTAGAAAAGACAGATTTAAATATAAGATGAGTTTGACAGCTTGGGAAAACAGAAGTGATGATGCACAGCAGGATATAAAACCCAAAACCCAGAAAATGAAAGTAAATGAAGAGGAACAGACCTTTCTTATTAATTTATTTAAAAGCTCCATTTTAAGCTGTGACATCAAGCATCAAAAGTCCCAGGACCAGAACATGGAAACAGTCTGGGCACGTTTCAGGCGGCCACTATTTATGAAGTACACTTTAACTTTATAAGAGGACAAATTCCAGTTTATTAATCAACTAGTTCACCCATATTAAAACAGATTATTGAAAGAACACAATTTAAAAGAAGTATTTTGTCAACTATTAAAAAACACTTAGGCTGAAACTTTAAATTGCATGCAGCTGAGATCAGCTGTGGTAGAATCAACAGAAAATAAAACATTTATTTTTTGAATCTTTATTTGAATCTGGTGGTCTAGGCACTGCAGCTTGAGGACCAACATTAGACTCTACAACAGCAATATTTAAATTTTTTCCTACTGTATGGCTCAGAACGCTGGTGATTAGGGAGACATGGACATGATCAATGCTTTTCACATCAGTTGCCTAGGGAAAATCTGCCTCCTAACAAAGTGTCCAATGAAGAACTCTACCACAAAACCAGCTGCACCAGTGTAAAATGTTGAAGGCTATGATAGCTTGACCATGTATTCAGAATGGACCAGGACAGAATACCGAAGGTTGCATAAAGATGGACACCACCTAGAAGATCCAAGCCCAGACGGCCAAAAAGCACCTGGCACAGACCAGTTGAAGGCGAGCTATAAGAGATTAAACCTACCTGGGGTGAAGCTCAGATTATAGCGAGAATTTGAGATGAGAAGCCGTCAAGAGATATTTCCAAACCATATCTATATATAGATAGATATATAGATATAGATATATACATACATGCTGTCTGGAAAATGCACCCTTCAAACCTTAGAAAACTAGAGCAGTTTGCTAATGAGGAGTGGGCCAAAATACCTGCTGAGCGGTGCAGAAGTCTCACTGACATTACAGGAATCGTTTGATTGCAGTGATTGCCTCAAAAATATTAAGTTAAGGGTACCATCATTTTTGTCCAGGCCCGTTTCATGAGTTTATTTTTTTAAATGATTGTGTTGAAGCATGGTTGAAAAGCAATGTCTGACTTTCACTGGTTAAATTTCATAGAATTTTTATTTATTTTTACTTATGTCAGATTCAAGTTATTTCTGTGACCATTGTGAGTTTTTCTTTCATTAACCGAAGGGTATCAACAATTTTGTCCACGTATATATATATATATATATATATATATATATATATATATATATATATTTTTTATTTTTTTAGGATAACTAATCGATTAATCAAAACGGTGAGCAAGGTTGAAACTGCCTGTTTAGCAGTGAATGTTTTACCATACCACACCATACCAACTTTATGTATAAAGCACTTCAAAACAACCACAGCTGAATGAAGTGCTGTACACAAGTAAGATCAAAATACAAATAAAAACAAACAAAAACATCATAAGAACAGCTAATGTTTTGCTACCAGCTTTAGCAGTAAACACCACAGAGGTCTGCTAGTTCCAGCAGTCCCATGTCTGCTTCACCACTGCTGGGTAAAGTGAAGGAAGCTAAGCTTGAAGGTTGCTGCAGCTTCACAGGAGGAATCACCTCTCCTTCACCTTTCGACTTTGGTGTGGAGGTGGAAAGTTTAGCAGCCATTTTCACAAATACTGGAGGCAACAGACCAAAGGAGCAGAGAGAGCCTCTCTGCTTCCTTTACTGTAATGCTGTTTTTCTTGTGTTGTTGTTTTTGTTTTTTTGTTGTTTCTTTTTAATTTTGTGTGTGTGTGTGTGTGTGTAGGTGTGTGTGTGTGTGTGTGTGTGTGCGTGTGTGTGTGTGCTCTTTCCATATTGTTGTTAAAAATATTTGAGCTCAGTCAATAGTTTGGCTGTGGGACATGCATGTGAATCAGGGTCACATAAGCCCCATTTCCACCGATGGGTGCAAGTCGGGGCAGTGCGGGTTGGAACGCATTTTTTTGTGTTTCCACATGCGAAAACTGAGAAGGATACCCTAATAGCCTTCCCGAGTAGGATGTGCCCATAACACCTCACCCAGGAGGTATCCTAACCAGATGTCACATTGGGTTTTACATGAAAGTCCCTCTGATCCAAGCCTATTTAGTACTTTCTTTGTGTTTTACTTTTTTCTCTTCCTATTTGCTTCTCTTTATGTTATGCAGAAGCTGTCATTTATGGAGTGTTTTAGCTATAATATTTTAAATAAACCGACATATTTAGTTTTTCTCCCTATAGATCAGGGATATCAAACTCCACTGATCGAGGGCTGCTATTCTACAGCTTTTGTTTTCTCCGTGCTCTCATTTCACATCATTTCAGCCTTATAGGCTGTCCTGAAAAAACATATTTGAATGTCAAGTAGGGTTTAAAGGTTCGAGGTTCTACATGCATTTTTTACATTTCAAAAGAACAGGCCAACCAAAACTAGCAAAAAGAAAAAAAAAAAAGGCTTAGAATTTTTAAGGGTTAATGCAACTACCAAGAGGCCATGACGCTAAACCTGAGCTGAAACCTAAGCTCTGCTTGGCTACTCACTATTATAGGTCCGCTACTTCATTGACCTGACTAAACCACATAGTACTTGGATAAAAGTTGACTGGATGATTGGAAATATTTGTTTTAGGAAAAAAAATTTCAAATATTGTATAAACGCAAATTTTGATGACACCTATTGATTCACTTTGGGAACTGGCTTAAATGTGTTTTTTGACACCCAGGACTCCATTTCCATATGATCAAAAGCTCCAAATGATACACCTCATCTCTGTGTGGACATGGCTTAAATTTTAAAAAATTTAAAAAGCACACAGGACTGTACAGTCATAGCCCAGTGGTCCCTATCTGCTCTTTGGGGACCCCAGGTTGCGAGCCATTATACTAGTCTATGCCATCCACTGAGAAATGACACCTGGTGGCATGCTGCAAGGCCTAACGGGACATAAAGTCATGACTTCCAGTTCCAGGCTGCTTCTTGGTACCTTAAATGTAGATTCAAATGATTTATCCCTGCCTCTCTGGCCTTTACACAATATTTACTTGGATAAACATATGATTCAGGAAAAAAGTTTGGGAGGTTATTTTGGAAGCGTTTTCCAGCATTTTTAAACTCAGAGGTTTTGTTGGAGGTTGGGACCTGGTCTCTGTGCCCTCAGTCAGCAGGTGTTTCGGGGGCCGCTGCAGCTCTCTTTATATTTTTAACATGTAGGCCGCTGCACCCATTCAGTCTGATGAACCTGCCCTGCTGTGATTTAGCACACAAGCCTTTTTTGGCAGGAGGGGAGGGGCGGGCACTCAGCCTACTTTATCATTGTTCATTTTGAAAGCTCTGTTGCTTGGTCAGCTGATTCAGGCGGTGACGGCAGAGTTGTGTTCTTCCTTAGTTGGCCTAGTTTCTTCTGCCACCTCAGCGGTCTGGCTGCTTTGCCACTTGCTGAAACATCTCCTCAAAGCTCCAAAAGCTCCGCCAGAGTCGGGAGGACAACAACAGATTTTCTACTTCCTGTGCTCGTGATTGACAGATGCCGCAGCCGGTAGCGCCTGACACGGCAGACGCAGTGGGCCCTGTAATGTTTCTCTTTTATTTTCCTCCTTGTCTGTGTCGGCACTTCATTTCAGTTGCCAGTGTCAGGCGGCGGAGCAGAACTGATGACTGTGGTTGGCCGGGAACATCCATCGCTGTTTCCTTCCCAGGAGGCGATTTGTTTGTCATGTTGTGGGGTTATTGACAGGAGCAAGCACACATGTTTCGACTGAACACACATGCAAACATACTCAGCAGAGGAACATGACGTGGATCATTTCACATTAGAGATGAAAAATTTTCCTCCCTGTGGGAAATGATCCAAGATGAAACAAATTAAATCTTGACTGAAATTAACCATTTAGGAGATGAGGCAGACTTTAACTTGATCCTAAAGGATGCTTCAGAAACCCCTCATGAGGTGTAACATGCTGACCACATAACTCATTTTAGACAATATTCAGATGCTGTAATGAATCATTAACATCCTGAAGTTCAACAAACCAAAGGTGCTTTCATTCTGAATTTCCATTTTAAGTGTTCCTCTAAGCCACCAAAAAGAAATGTTTAGAGACACTGGCTAAACCTTTTAAACATTATTTTTAACATGACACTGAAAGCTTGCAATTAAACAATATGAGAACTGGTAATATATGTTTGCACCAAAGCAACTGCATATGATTGCAGTTTGTTGGTGGAAAACTGGAACACAAGCAGAAATTAAAATGTGTCATCTCATACCTCTTCAAGAACTTTAAGAAAACTGCTTGGTCCATTTGCGTCTTTACTTATTTGATCAATCTATTTTCACAAATGAGGGTCTAGGAAATGCATCTAGAAAATGCCCAGACAAATTAGTTTGGATATTTTACCCTATTGGGATTTATCACTTAAAGGTGCAGCATGTTACAAAATCAAATGGGTGGGGCTGGAGTCGTCTTCGTGGTGGGGTAGCTTGGGTTAGAGCTCCGGGGCTGCTGCTGAGGGCCCGGGTCTCTGGGCTGCCCTGGTCTGCCCCTGACCTCCGTAGAGGCGTGGTCGCATTTGCACGATCTCACTCACCATACTTCATTACTGATCACTCCTTATTCCTCATGCTCTGCATGCTGACACAGCCACTGAGTTGTCCAGTAGGTTTATATACAAAGAGATAATTCTTCTTTTTATTTTTTTCTGTGAGTTAGTATCTGGTCACTGTTATGCTACTTTCATGATATGTCTTTTTGATCTGGTTATTATTTAAAAACTCTTAATGACTAGCAGCTGTTTTTTTTTGGTTGTTTTTTTTTTTGTGTGTGTTTTTGTTTTTTGTAAAAGTTGTAGGAACTTTTCTGGTGTGTTCTTGTACAGGTGTAACAGTTTGTTGTCTGGTGATGGTGTGGATTGAAGGGTCGTTTCCTTCTGTCTGTGATGTTTTTGTCTCCTTTCTTCTTTCCCTTTTGCATCTTTTTGCTATTTTCCATCTTCTTCTGTCCCCTCTGGTCAGGTCCAGCAAGATTACATAGATTCCGTGACTCAAAGTAAATAAATAAATGAATCAGATTATCAAGAGGAGCCTTAGCCATAGGCCTCCACCTTGGCAGATCAAATTTGTTCAGCACGATGCAGCAACCAGATTATCATTTTGCTGCTATGATGCTGGACAGGACAAGTTAAAAAAAAAAATTCTGGGTATCTATTATGGGACAGAAGACGAGTATCCGATTGTGTTTAACAGGATTTTGAGCAAAGTTTATACCATAAATTTAAGCAAAATGTCTCAGAAACTGTATGTAACAAATATGTCACGTCGGGATCTTATGGGTTAAGCTGGATTCATATATATTCACACACACATATAGATACATTATATATACACATACATACATATATATATATATATATACATACATATATACATATATATATACATATATATATATATATATATATATTTATATACATATATATATATACATACATATATACATATATATATATATACATACATGCATTTATACATATATATACATACATATATACATATATATATATATATATATATACATACATATATACATATATATATATATATATATATATACATACATATATACATATATATATATATATACATACATATATACATATATATATATACATACATACATATATACATATATATATATATATATATACATACATATATATATATACATACATACATACATATATTCATATATATATATATATATATATATATATATATATTTGGTTTTGGGCCTCCATCTCTGTCAGCAGACGCACTGAAAAAAAACAACGCAAATCTGCTGAGGCCGAAAACCAAAAAAATACACAGACACAGGAGAAATTAGAAGAAATGAAGAATGAGAAAAAAAACCTGAAGTCTTTACAAAAACGAACTGAAAGGGATCTCCAGCTACAAGTAAATAATTTGTTAACTGTCAATAAGGAGCTTCGTCTGACATGGACGCACTGAAAAACACCAACGCGACTTTGCTGACAGAGATGGAGGCCCAAAACCTAAAAACCACACAGACAGAGCAGAGATTAGAAGAAATGAAGAATGAGAATCAAAAACAGAAGGTCTTACAAAATCAAACTGAAAGGGATCTCCAGCTACGCATAAATCATTTGGTAAGTGTCAATAAGAAGTTTTCGTCTGAGATGGACTCGCTGAAAAAAACCAAAGCGACTCTGCTGACAGACATGGAGGCCCAAAACCAAAATAACACACAGACACAGGAGAGATTAGAAAAAGTGGAGAATGAGAAAAAAGTCCTGGAGGAAAATAGTAAAACAGAAAAAGAACTTCTGGAGATTGAAATTGTGCAGCTGATGGAGGACATTCAAATTCGAGAAACTTCTCTGGCCAGTACACTCGCAGTAAGAGATTTGTTAAGACAGGAACTCAGCAAAATGGTGGACGACTATGAGAAAAAGACACAGGAAAATGTAACTCTGCAGAAGAAACTCGATCAAGCCATAGGGTTATCTTATCAGGACGAACAGTTAATGCAGGATGACAGAGATGAAATCCAGAGAAAAAACTTGGTACTTACAAAGCAAGTTAAGAAGCTCCAAAAGGATTTAGAGGAATCAAAGACCAAATGTGCCACATTTTATTCATTGAAAAATAAAATCAAATTACTGGAGCAACAAAACAAGGCGCTAAAAGAAGAAAATCCAAAACACAAATATTTAAAAGACATGAAAAAATGTTTTAAATGCAATGCCTTAGAATAAATGGGCAACAGAATCAGTCACAGTGCAAATAGGATCATGTTAGAAAATAAATCAGCTTACTTATAGCAGAATCCACTTCAGTCTTTCTATTTACTTGAACAATGTTAAAAAATTAAAGAACTATTTACAGTCACTGGAAGCCAGGTCAGCTGGCTATTACTTAGATGAATCAAATCTCCATAACAGCTGCCGGGGAGGTTTAAAAGTAGCGGACATCAGTCCGTTTCTGCTCACGGCAGAGTGCAAATCCTTGAGGCTGGAAAGAAGTTGTAATCCGATGCGATTTCTGGTGTCATCCTTTAGCAGCGTCACCTGGGAAAACGCTATCTCAACGTGCTTCAGGCTTGCAGCGTAGCCTCAGTCCATCTGCTAGCTAGTCTGTTGCACTGAAGTCACAGTCAGTTGTCATGAAATAAAATTCATGTCAATCAAATATTTCACTGAACTTTTTTTAATTATGCTGTTATAGTTTTATTGATTTATCATATTTTTTTGTTTTTTTCTACCATAAAATGAGAGTGTGTTATGCAGCCCAATTGGGTGGAAAACCGCCCAATCTGGCAACACTGGCTGCACACACAGCTGATGGTGCAGGTGGACTGAACCATTTAAGGGAAATATAGAGGGGGGGTGTTCATAAATGTTTACAAAACAAAGAAACTTAGTGATACCAATGCATTGTAACTAAAATGTTAGTGTGATTGTAAGCTTATCATTGAGTATTAGATAACTTTTTAGTATTACAGTTGCACTGAGGGCCCTTCTGGGCCGCTGTCAATCATGGGCCCCTAGAATCCTCCTTTCCACCACCACTCCCTTTTGGTGCCCCAGGTCAGAGACATGCACACCCAGCTTAACATACTATTCCTGCTTATCGTACAATAAAGTACAGAGAGAAGACAGCAGGTGAGGCAGGCAGTACTCTACCTCACCTTGAGCCTTAATTCAGAGATGGTGTTAGTTCAAGCAAGGCTTTCCCGATACAGCCTGGCTTTCTTTAACTACACTGGTGGAATACCCCCCAGTTCACCAGTGGGTAGACTGGACAGTTTCTGTTTACAGACTAATCACTTTTACAACTCAGCAAAGGTGAGATTCAGCCCAGGCTTTAACAGAGGGACTTGTTTGGTTTTCCTTGTTTTACCTGTCTTAATTTATAATTTGGTTGTTTAAAGTGATTTTCTCTTGCATGTATTAATTCTATTTCTGTTTACAGGGTTGTAACTGCTAGTGTGAACTAAACCCCTGCATAGGTTTATGTTGGTGAATTGTCAGGGTTTATATTTTTAACTGTGTTCTTTTAAGATAAAATTAATTGTTAAATAAAACGTTGCTTTTTATACGGGAATCCGCCTGCCAAGGTGCATTTATTTGAACCTGCATCTTAGTTTTAGATTTACTGGGGGTTTAACTCCCTCAGTTGGCGTTGTCACTCTTTAGTTTACAATAAAGCCTCAACGCTGCCACATAATGTTGTTTGCCATCCTTCACTCGCCTCATATTTTTGTACATGCCCTTGTTAATAGGTGTACATGTGGCAAATGTACCACGATGCTGACAGAGGTGGAAAACATTTGTTATATTGGTAGGGACATGTCCCTATTGTCCCGAACGAATTCTACACCCATAGTAATATGTTCTCATGAAGCTAAAGCCTCGGGCAAAGCTAAATGTCTTCTGCTTGGTCTCACTGTAAAAACCACATATCTCATTTGGTTCCCTACTAAAAAAAAGATTTATGAATCAGCTTTCAGCAACCGAAAGTGGCTCGGAAAGAATTGCATGAAAATGCAGTTTCTGTGCTGAGTGTGAAACATCTCTGATCATTTAGCTTTGTATGTGACTCTCCAGCTTCCTCTGGCAAACTGTGTATTAGGATTGATGCAGCATTTGAAGTCAATACATAAGACAAGTGCTAAGTTTCATATAACAGAAAAATCTATTGGACTATGACAGTTTACAAAGTATGTTCACCCATATCCAATATTTCTCTCCTTTGTTGCCCAAATTAAAGCACTCTCCAGTCGGCGGACCAGGGATCAAAATTAGGAATCAAAATTTAAAATTTTGAACGATTCTGGGAGAATTTGAAAATAAATTCCAGTTCCAATCGATGCTCGATGCCCAATCTTAGACCTAACCATGGGTGTAGAATTGGGTAGGGATGATAGGGACGGATCTCTACCAATGTCCAGCAAGTCCTGAGTTGTCCCTCCCTGTTTCTATCACACTGTCAGCTGAGATATCAGCACCACACTGCAGTGTCTGCAACGTCGCAGACACATGTCCCGCCTGATAACTCATTTTAGCTGTTATGAGTGGTTCTGCCCTTTCCATAAAGAAAATTAGAGATGTGACATGGGAACCGATTCCCAGCTGTGAGCCGTTCATTTGTGTTCATTTTATATCCAAATTTTTGACACTAGATGTGTCCCAATTGAGGGTCTGAAGTGTGCATACTACACAGGCTACAGAGTGTCCTCAGTAGTCTACACACTTCGAAGTCTGCTTAACGTTCGTGAAATGGGACAGTCTATCTAGTCAACAAGAATTCCACATAGCAACAACACAGGACGTTGAATCACTTAAACTTCTGAAACTACTCATAGGACACTTCAATGGACGCTGAACACGAACCGGCAACACCGACAGTAAAAAAAAAAAAAAACACAGTTTGAGGCTCTGTTGTTTTTCAGCCAGTACACACTTCATTAACCCCTTAAAAGTCCTTAAATATCAAATATTACTGAATTTTAATGTCACCGTTTAACAAACTTTAAATGTACTTGGTTTTGTAACGTATATACTAAAGTGTAGTTTAAAAAAAGCATACTTTTTTTTTTTTTAATCAAACTTTATTTATAAAGCGCTTTTCATGCCATAGGCAACACAAAGTTCTTTACATGATTAAAAACATAAGAATAAAAACACTGATTGAAATCTTTCACACAGTCACACGCACACATGTATACACAAACACGCGAAGCCCAAGCCCAATCCCCCCACCCACCTTCCAGCTAAAAATGACTGCATTAATGAATAAATAAATGAATAAATAAGTAAATATGAAGTAGTACAGTTGTGTAAAATGAAAGTAAAAATAACCACCTAGGTTAGAATTACTTCTAACCTAGGTGGATAAAATAGAAGGGGTAATAATACTTACCTGTTACCTTATCTCACTTACCGTTCCATCAGAGCCTGCAGGAGTATTAATATATTGCATTTTTTTGTTGTTGGTTTCATGTGTGCTGTTCACACATTTATTGTTGTATTAAATTGTTTGTATTTAAAGTCATGGTCTCTGGTCTAGTCACTTACTTCATTTCCCACTCCTTAGAACCTAGAACTGGTCCAGTGGCACATCTGGAGGTGTTAGTTGACACAAATGCTACAACTGCACACCTTGGTGGAAACTGGATCCCAAATCTCTTTTGTTCTCCATTCTCAGCTCAGTTTCTTAAGAAATAAAACGAAAAAAACATTTATAAATAACACTATCACTAATAATAAGAAGGTTACAATCTGATCCACTGGTCTCTAAATGAGGTGACTAATATTAATAGGTCTTTTAATCTATGCATTTACCCAAACTGACAGTTTTTCCACATTTCCAGATTTTGGTGTGTTATCGTCTGGATTATTTCTTAATGATATTTGCACAGGTCTCTTTTTGTAAACATTGGCAGCCTTATCAGCTTGATAATTAGTGTTGTCTGCTTTGTTTAACTACAGTCAAGAGAGTTAACCAAGATAATGTGTAGACTTTGCTTCATAGTGCAGGCCTCAGCTTATGGCTGTTGTGGATGGACATCAAGACTGTCTGGCTACTCTGCAGCAGTTTCATTTATGATTTTATGATTTTTCTTTTTACCTCTTTTCAGCTTCTCTTTAGCATTCTGTTTGCAAGCAGACAGAACAAACCAAGTCCATCCGCCTTCAGAGATTCAGCCATTATGATAATCATTCGCGGTGGCAGTCTCTTCCTTCTCTGCCTCACCACTTCTGTCTCCATCTTCGTTAAAGTTCACTTTCCACTCAAGCAACTCCCACTTCACCCACATACTCAGCTCAGATGCATACAAAGAGATAGAGTAACTGGGAAGTGGAGGAAGGCAGTGATGGGGCACAGCTAAAGATTTCTTTTGAAGCAGGAGCTTGTCAGGAAAGCCATCATCACCTAGTCCATAACATGAGTCACAGGGGTCTGTTTTACACTTCAGGGGACATCGAACAAATTAACGAAGGAGGTGAGTGGTGGGGCACTTAACCATTTCCATGCTTGCTCTGATTTATCTGTTTATTCAACAAGGATGGAGGCTTCCTGACATCAGAGGATTTTCAGGTTGGCACAGGCAGTTTTAACATGCATCAGTGGTGGCAGGAAATATTCTTTATTTTTACCACTTCGTTTTAGAAAAAAATATATTCCAGTTGTGTGGAGGGCTTTTTTCTGCAGGTGGCTGATCATGTTGCATCACAGAAACCTTTTTCTAAAGTTTCTTTCTTACATTTACATTTCAACTATTAGCATTGATCCCATGTGATCAAAGATGGCATTGAGTCATATTTGCCATGCCATGTCCACATCACTTCACATTACATTTATTTAAAGGGACATTGTGTAACATTTTATGTTGTTTACTGGCCAAAATCAATGTCTGCATGTATATGTGTGTTATCACTGGTGTATTATGACCTCTGCTATTGATCTGACACATTGTAAGTGAAGAATTTTAGATTTGTTGATACTAGGGGTGGGGCTTAATTAAATGAAATGTATCTAATTAATTTGAGGCTTTGTAAGTAATTAATCTGGATTAATCACATTTTAATCACACGTTTTCTCCAAAAAGCAACATTTTTTTTAATTTAAATGGATTTTAGTGGATGACGAAATCAAATAATACCGACACAGATATTATATTGTAATCTCAAGCTCTAGTAATGTCAGGAAAAAATGCTTTTAATTGCATTTAAACAGAATGAAAAGAAATTTGAAGTACTTTAAACAACAGCTTTGGCAGTTCTCTAATTAAGAGTCTACAACATGTTACAGTGCTTTTAACTTTTTAAATGTTTTCCTCCACACTCTTCATTAATAGGCAATCAATAGGCAGCCAGTGTTAGCTTGCCAGTCAGGACCTGGAGCTCTGACTGCAGCTTGTAACTGGGTGCTGTGTGAGGACCGAGGCTCTTTGTATGTGTTCTTTTTGGACAGTTGGTGGGGCTTGCAGCAGCACCCAGCGCTCACGCTTTCATGTCACTATCTAAAAGTCTCCAATAACAGAAGAAAAACTCACTAGATTTGCTGTTAGTTGCTTATTTAAAGTGGCCAGAGTGGTTTGAAATCTTGCTAGATTTAGCGGCAAAGTCGCTAAGTTGGTAGCAGAGCTCTGACGTGTGCACCAGTGATTTTGGTGTATCGGGAATTCATGCACTGACAAACAGAATTCAAACTTCAATTAAATGTGTTAATTTACACAAAAGGAGGATCAACATTTCCTAGGTGGAAAGAGCTCAAGAAGGAGAAAGATTTTTAAAGGGATTCTGAAGTTATCAGCTTTCTCTTCAACAAACAAGTACTGGCACCAGTACTGCCTTTTTTTTTTTTTTTTTTTTTTTTTAGACAGTGTTACCATGGGCATAGCAGCAGTAACATAGCAGTGGTTCCTGCTAAACTACACCAGCCTCATTGGTACAGAAGTGTATGTTTCAGTCACTTTCATAGTCACGGTAAATGGCAGCTGTCAGTCACGGTAAAGCCAGACTAAAAGCTGGTGAGAAAGCTTTATTCTGGCTCTTACAGTGACAAAAAGCCAGTGCTGTGTCAAGGCCTGTTTCCACGTCGAGATCCATTCCCCCCACCAGAACCATTCTTCCTTCTTAACCCAGAGGAACCACATCTGACAGTTTATTGGGGTGCAGTTTGCAAAATTTATGAAATCATGAACCTCCTCATCTGAGTGAACATTCAACAAACTATGGGATAACATGCTTTCCTGTGTGTTGTTGAGGTTTTTTAAGACAGTTGCTTCCAACACGTGTTTGAGAAAGTGAGGCTCTAAAATGCACTACACCTTAGAATGCAATACACGATTACAACATTAGATGAAAGTAATTCTTACACAATTTCCCTTTAACAGATGCATTCAACCATGTTGGGTAAAAATGCTAGAAGTCATTGCAAGTAAGAAAACAATCTCTAACATAAGAGTTAAAAGGGTTTTTAAATGAAAGAATGACACTAAGGAAGCACTACAGAACTTTTTACAAATTTTCTAAATTGCAAATGGTAAATGTCTGTATTTCTATAGCACTTTTACTGTACCTGGAATGATAACCAAAGTGCTTTACATCATACACCCATTCACACACACATTCAGACACTGTCCCATAATGAGGGTTAATTTGAGTCCTTCTTGCAAACCTGTATTGTGAGATCTCTCCAGTCAGTAAAAATCAGATTGATGATTACTCCTGTCTTGTCTCTTGCTCTGGACCTTTCTCCCATGCTCTTCATCTCTTCCTCTGATAATGTCCTTATGCTTTTCATTGCTGAATCAGCCATGGAGCCCATTCAAAATGGCCAGTATGTTTAGAAACAGTGGCTACCGTTTGATGCGTAGCATAAAAAAACTAAGATATAAAGTGATGCAACGGCCCAGAAATAAAAGTTGTGACAGCCTCGAGACGCTGCTGGGCAAAGACGACTACAGGAATGTACATGATAAACTGTGCCATCAAACAAGTTGAAAGCAGTTTTAAGGTTGGAATGTTACATAGTGCTACTTTAACACGTAACATCCACTACTCAGTGCCCAACCCTGACCATGCACCATAGGTGACAGTTGAAAGGGTAACAACTCCCTTCTAACAGGAAACAGGCTGAAGGCGGGCGGCCATCTGCTCTGTTGTTCTGAGAAGAATTTCTTGTGTTTTTTTAAACAAATGGTCATTGCCAGCACATTTTTTGGTCATGTGAATTCAAAAGAAGGATGTTTGGTGTGGACCTGGACCACAAAATGAAGCCATGCTGTTTCAGAAAACTACAGCTGGATGATCTTTGCTTATTCATGATTAGTCTTTCAGGTGTACTTTTATCAGACTTTTTACAATAAAATCCATTGAATTACATGAGGCAGGTGATGTAGAAAGATGGTTGCAAGGTAAAAAGGTCTCTAAGACACCAGCTTGATGAATAATAAAAAAACGGATCTCCCGAATCTGTGAGGACTCCTAAGCCAATTGTGGAAAATTCCACTGACTCTTGTCACAGGTCACTGTATATAGATTAATGAGACAAAGAACCCCCTCTATTAACATCTAAATATAATTATGAGACTTAAATGTGAGGGATGTACAATACTCCATACGTACAGTTCATGTGGTCCGCAGAGGAAACAAACTGGTACATCTGAATCTGATTAGTACACCTAAATATAGTTAGTACATCCGAATTAGCTTATAATGTCTATTTAATATAATGTAATAATCAGACACAAAGTTTCATCACCTAATTAGAGGAAGATGAAGTGTAAGATGGATAACCTTAGACAAACCTCACATTGGAGTTCCTGGAGGACTCACACTGACCCTCCCTAACAGTGTCCCACATTACCCCTATCTTTACCATGAACAGCAGCACACCCAGCAGCTTTGCTTGTCAAACACACTATAATCTGTTCTTAGCTGCTCAGTTACACAAATCCCAGCTAACATCTTTACACTTCGTTACCCAACCTGAGGTTCAAAGAGATTCAATCTGCCTAACCACACATGTATATACACACATACACATACACCCTCAAACCAATTGAAACCCAACTGCCAAGCATCGGTGATGGGCAGGTCAGCCGCAGCAGTCGCAAAGAAGGACAACATCATTAAGCTCGATATCAGCGGCGGCTAAAGCAAACAGCCTGTCCACTATCATCAGAGTGATCCATTGGCATTCGCCACCAAGAGGGCGTATTAATTGTGTCCAAACACAAACACAATAGCATGCAGGCACACACACACATGGCTCCCAGGGCTTGTGTGCATGATATGTGTGCAAAATGGTGCTGAGTAGTTTGCAGAATAAACCTTTGTATGGTGAGAGGCTGCCTTTTTTTTTTTTTTTTTTTCTATTTCATGCTACTGAGCACTCTGTCACAAACACAGGTGTTGCCTGAGATCAGTTCTCTGGTAACTATGGAAATGTGAGTTTCCCCATGGTGCACTTGGGTAAGATGGGTGAACAGCGCTGAATGATAAAGTAAATTAAGCTATTGTAGGAATAGTATTTCTTACTCCTTCAGTGCGTTACTTGTAAAATAAATAAATAAAAACTATACAAATGATCCATTTCTCTTTACTGTGTTCATCCCATTATGACCTGGGGGAACACATACACTCACTGGCCACTTTATTAAGTCCACCATGCTAGTACAGGGTTGGATCTGCTTTTTCCTTCATAACTGCCTTTTTTCTTGGTGTCATGGATTCAACAAGGTGTTGGAAACATTCCTCAGGGATTTGCTCCATATTGGTTGAATAGAAGGTCGTCTGTCTCTCATTTACATCCTCTTAAAAGTTAGAAACTGACAGAGACCTTTGGCTTTTTTTGACAAACTCCTACATTAGAGATACACTCACTTCTCTTTCTTAGGCCCACCGTTATTAATTGGATCACCTTTTGCTTTCAGGACTGCCTTTAATATTTGAGGTATAGATTTAACAAGGTTTAGGATACAGATTTTGCTCCATATTGACATGACAGCATCACACAGTTGCTGCAGATATGTCGGCTGCACATCCAGATGAGAATCTCCACCACATCCTACAGCTGCTCTATTGGATTGAGATCTGGTGACTGTGGAGGCCGTTGGAGTCCAGTGAACTTATTGTCATCTTAAATAAACCAGTTGGAGATGATCTGAGCTTTGTGACATGGTGCATTATCCTGCTGGAAGTAGCCATCAGAAGATGCTACACTGTGGTCATAAACGGATGGACATGGTCAGCATAAATTCTCAGGCAGGCTGTGGTGGTTAAACCATGAGACATTGGAACTAAGGGGCCCAAAGTGAGCCAGGAAAATATTCCCTACACCATTATACCACCAGCAGCCTGAACTATTGATTCAATGCAGGATGAATCCATGCTCTCATGTTGTTTCCACCAAATTCTGACCCTACCATCTGAATGTTGCAGCTGACATGCAGACTCATCAGTCCTGCTAAATCTGTGGGAAGTGTAGCCTCTGCTTTGCTGCTGTAGCCCATCGGCTTCAAGGTTGGACATGTTATGTGTTCAGAGATGCTATTCCGCATATCATCCATACTATCCATCCATTCATGTGTGCTTTTCTAACTTATGGAAGCAACAAAATCAGGAGGGACACCTAGACAGCCCCTCCCCAGCTCACCCTGGGGGTTTTATAATACTTCCAACATGTTCTATGTCTCGTCCCATTTGAGAGTACTGAAAACAACTCTAAAGGGAGGCCCCCAGAATGCATAGTAATTGGAGACCAGGTCTGCCTCAGCTGACTCCTTGCAATGTGGCAGAGCAGTGGCTCTGCTTCACATCTTCTAGGGCTGTTTGTATTTATGTAAAGCGTTAACCTTTGTTGTTGTGTGGAGACTGGGCCAGTTAGATTTGCCATCTTTCATAGTGTTTTTTTTTATTAGTTAGAAGTTCTGTTTTCAGTTGTGTTTTTGTTTCTATTCAGTACAGTCAGTTAGGTTTTGTTTCTTTGTATTGAACATTAGTCAATTAGAATGTGTTTTGTTTGTTTGACATGAAGTTATTTCTTTTCTATTTCGTTTCTTTCTTTGATTTTGAGCAGCACCACCCACCCATCCCTCCTGTTTGTTTGAAATTCCACCTGCCACTTGGGACAATATACTCCCTGTTCTCCTCTTTATATCTTTACATTTCATGTTACTTCCATTTTCTCCAGCCAAGCTAGGTTGTAACACCCAGCTATAAACATCCCAGGATATGCCATCCTTGATGACTGATGACTATTTTACTATTTATCCAACCTATCCAAACCAAAATATTCAAAGGTCAGGCTGAGAGTTAAAGTACAGTATGATGCGTCATTAACTTGACATTGAATATCAGATACCAAATACCGCCTGTAATACAATAAATGGTGTCTCAGTGCATTATGATTTTAAAAAATGTCAGAAAAAGATATGAAAATAAGCAAGTTTGATATGAAGATAGCCCATGCTGCAGGCCAGTGAGTAAAATATTTCAGCTTTTTGTTTGTTTTGAGAGATAATTCCTGTTGTTGTCACCCATGTAGTTCTCATCTGCATACGAGAACAACAGACCGGCACTCGTACAACAGATGACAATGATCCATTTTTACACAGAATAAAAAAGAGCAGGCTGTAAAAATGAGCATAATATCACCAGTGTTTGTGAAGATTGCCTGGCTTTATGTAAAAAATTGCACCATTATTTCCCCAGCCTTCTTCAAAAACAAAAGGATAAATATGTCCATTTTCCCAACTTTAGTCCCATTTCATGCTGTTCTCCTGCTTTTCATTTCACGCTCTGCTTCAACCTATTTATAGACGAGACGGAGGAGGGAGGCAGGAGGCCATTACTGACGAGAACTACCCTTCGTGTGTCTCCTGTCATACATCCAGAAGTGGACCCGCACACTGCACCATGAATTGTTATAGACATTTTCCCATAAAAATCTGATCTTGCATGATGGTGGTGAAATATAGCTGAGATTTGAATTTCAAACATTTTGCGGAAAAGATTCTTTACCCTTCCAGCAAATAGCAAAATCAGATACATTCAAGTGTGTAAAGAAACACTGAAGAGCCAATTTTTCAACATACAGGCTCATAAAAATCAATTTTCACAGGAAAGGTTAAACTAATTTTGCTTTTTTTGCCCCCATTTATATGTACGGCATTGTTTTTGTCGCTAACTTTTTCTTTCTCAGCAGGTGTCTCTGGCTTACAGTTATGGTGCTTGTTCATCTCAGTTTTCATTACTTTGCATCTCCAACCAGTTGAGGCAGATTTCTGGTTCTGATTCTGCTCTCCTCCCTGTTAAAAGAGGTGTTTTCTCTCCCTTGTCAGCAGCCAAACAATGCATACTTAGATATGAGGATGTACAATGCAATCCGTTGACTTCCTTGGCTAGGTAATTACTTTTTATGAAATGGTTTATATGAACAGTTTTTATAAACTAATGTGGCTCATGTAATAGATTTTTAACTGGATTGAATTGGAGAGTATCTTTAAAAGTGCATTGAGATGACTTTGCTGTGAATTGGTGCTCTTTCATACTAAATGAGCCTTTTTTAAGCTTAAAAGAATAATTTGAATATGACTTGCACACACAGAGCATTTTAATGCAAAGGAATTTTGTGTTAATAGTGTGTTAATTTGACAAAAATCTGACCTTTTTTTCTTTGTTATTCCATTTAAATTTTTCACAGTTGGATGAACACACCCAAAAAATAAGTTTAAGAGCTGAATTCTTCCCACATATAGTTTGGTGGGTTTCACTCAAACTGGATTATAAAACATGTAGATGCTCCACAGTTATTCCCACGCTAATCACAGGCTTTGACCTGGATGGAAGAGATGAATATGCTAACAACAGAGGATAGTTAAAATGGAAAAAAAAAAACATCTAATTTATTATCGAAGTAAAAATGTAAAGCTTGTAAGAAATTTGAAGATATTCATCTTTCATTATGCTAAACATGGTTTGAAATTGAATGCTGCAAAATTGTCAGTTGCTTTAGGTCAACTGGAAAAATCTGAATATCAACAAGCTGAAAAGGGGTAAATGTCACCACATATCATGCAGTAGCAGTCTGGGAAAAACTTCTTTGATAAATCAGTTCACTGTATTTTGCTTGTGTAATGGGAGGAGGGCAGTAGTCGGATTAAATGGAAAGTATATAACTGTAACCCCAACTCTCAATCTAAGTGTCTGTCCAGTAAATGTGCTAATCAGTGATTGTAGAGCTGCTGTGAAAGTTGAATTGCTGTTGGCTCCACTTTGTTTATTGGTGTGTGAGTGTACTGTATGTATGAATGTGTCATAAAACTATAGACTAACAAATGCCGACTGAGTCAGTATGATTACATGCTCCGGTTAATGTTTAGTGCAGTCATTTACATTAACCAGCCATCTTTGATTCCATAGACATACACAGAAAGAGATACAGTTAATGACCAAAGGAAATCTGAAGATGCAAACTGTTGACTGAGAAGATGTTCAAGACATTCTGCAGCTTTTAATTTCCTCTGTAGGAGGTCACAGTAGATTTAAGTACAGCTGAATTCACCACACAGAGGTATTTGAGTTGCTGCTGATCCATTCAGGATTTTCTAAGTTATGTCACAGGGTGGAAAGCCCTGATATACCAGCTATAGGTCAGATGGGGGGGGGGTCCTCTATATGAAAAAACATGCAACACAATATCCCACCAATAAATGTTTATTACAGTTCTTTATAAGAACAAAATAAGCCAAAATAAGCCTAAGCCAAGTCCGAGTAATGGGGTGGCCCTCTACTGGTAGCTCCCGTAAGCGAGCGGATCCCTCACTGTGTGTTATTCAGTGTCGGGGGGGGAGGGTAGGAGATCCTGTACCGGGGGGAAAGGAATTCCTGAGTTGGATGGGCAATATTCTAGCCGATCTTAGGTCGCATGGCACTAAAGGCCACCAGAGGAAAACAGAAAGGAGCACTTAGCTGACAGGAGGGGGATTGTCGGGCTCTCCCCCTCCACGGCTCCACCTCCATCTCTCGCAGTCTCTCCGCTGCTCCTCCGCTCTGGGGATGCCAAAAGCCGGAACACCTGTGTAGGCGACAGGCTGTGACTCAGTAGGCCGGCGACAGGAAATACTCTGCAGGTTTCACTGGCGGGTCAAAGTAGGGCTACCACTGACACACAACAAATCCACTTCCAACCCAAACACAGAAGGAAAACATCTAGTCCATGCAAAGCGGAGCCCAACGCAACCAAAATAGACACTTAGCTTACCACAATTCCCACGGCGCATCATGTCGCACAGGCAGTTCTCCGTCGTCTGTGCCCACGGCCGTCCCGTCACTCGGCCGGTCCTTACTGTCCACGCTCTCGACCCCGCCGGATGTCCCCAATACGTCCTCAACCTGGTACACGAATCCCCCTGGACCTTCGGACCCGCTCCTTCTTCCCACATGCCACACCTTCTGAAGCCCTGCCACACTCTTTTTCTCCCCTCCCACACACCTGTGACTAATTATCCTTAATGGCAGGGTTGCAGTCATGCACACACACACACACACTCACAAGCCGTCTCGTCACCCCTGGGACAGTTATAAGGGTAATTTTGAAATGAATTCTGAAACATACAGGTTAGCAAGGCAAGTACAGGTGAAATGTGCTCTGACTTGAAGCTGCATTTTAGACCATTTGCAAGCAGGAGCCAGTTTAATTTTTGCAAGTTGCTTCAGAATAAATAAATCACTACATTATTTATCTGTCCAGTTTCAACCTGGGATCAACTCTAACACCCAGGCTTGAAACAAAGGGTTTGAAGGTGATAATAAGTCCAGACCTGCAGATAGAGCAGTTGAGAGCTCACTATATTTAAACAAAATGCCCTCAGTTTTTTTTCTTTTTTTTTCTTTTTAACTAAAATACGAGAAGTCGGATGCCAACTACTCTTTAATATCCCTAAGGCAACTCAGAGTGTCCTTAATTTTTATATATATCTTTTTTTGTAAGGGGGTGTGTGTGTGTCTGCCAATCTCTGCATAAAAATAAAAAGAGATGTTATATCTATTCAATATAAGGCCTACAGGAAACAAATACAAAGTTTAAAAAAAGAGGTTCAACTAGGAATTGAAGCAGCTCAAAGCAGAACCTTGTATGCCAACGCAGAGTTCCAGGCGAGATAATAGAATATGTGCAGCGCACTGAGGAACATTTTGCATGAAGGAGTGATTCAGTTCTTCTTCTACGTTTCTACGTTTGTCCGGCTCGGATGACTAGATTGTAGATGATTTGCGGGACAGCATCATCATGTGTGTTGTTCTGTGATTACATTTTTGGAGCACACCACACACAACACGATCAAAACAGATTTTTTTTATCTTCACGTGTGAGGTCTCGACCAGCTAAAAAATCTCAAAAGATTAAAAAAATCGTTATGTGTGTACCAGGCCTTAAAGACAACTGGGTGCACGCCCCCGTTCCTGACTTTCAGTGCTTCTACAGATAAATCCAGCAGAGGTCTCCTTCAGCACTTCCCGATCAGATCATTGCTGGTTAGACGCCAAGCTCCCTTCTAAGCGTGAGTGGAAATGTCTGATTGGGGCTAAAGTACTGGACACATGCTGAACGTAGCTTGCTGAAATGACAATGGAGCAAGTCTCCTGTATTCAATTAACGAATCTGAGTGCCATGTTGATTTGTTATTTATCAAATAATAGAATTTTCCAAACATTTGCCAAACATAAAACTGATTGCAATGGCTAATTTTGCATCTATATTTAGCACATCTGAAAGGCAGGTATTAACTGGCACAACACATAAAAGGCTGCAGTTATTGTCGCAAAGAGGAGGCGACACCTCAAAGATGACAGAGACACCAAATCTTTTCTGATTGTGTAAATGTTTTCAGAATGCCAGGGTCAAAGATAATTGAAACATATGGCTGTGTTACTGTGCTGTGTTATGCAGGATGGGCTGTTGCTGCTGTGCTCTTTGTTTGCTAGCGTGACCCCCTGTACCCCATCTTCCATCCCTGTCTTAAGAGCATTAATGACCAACATCAGTCCGGATACAGAACTGACCACCTGCCGAGTGTGCGCTGCAGTGCGACCTCATTAGCACACACACCTTGTGCGTAATAAAAGGTGCCACGTGTTTATATGTCTCAGGCTAAAAGTTTTAATCTGTTAATAAAATCTATTGTTTTGTCTGCAATCAGTTTTAGTGGTCATTTCAGTCATTTGCTCCTCACAGTAAGTGAGCTGCACCACTTGCTAAATACTGGTCAGATGCATCTCCTGTGCCCACCCACACGTTTTATTTGCTGAGGTTTTATTACAAGCCATTTGTTTTGGAACGTTGTCTTGTATGTTATAACCTCCTCTTAACCTCATCTAATGTTCTTGTGGTTTTACTAACTGCATTTACTGTTTAGCAAATCCTCATTTTGAAGTTATTCTGGTGATGTTCAGATTTCTTTGCTGCAACTCAAAAATATTTTTATTTTCCTCATCGACTATTATCTGTATCTCCATCAGGTCAAATTTTATTTTGAGCCTGCGACCTTTCTGCTCTGTTTCTGTACTCTGCATGGCAAAACGATAATGCACCTAAATCCTCATTTGAATACTGCTCTTTGCGCCTGTTTTCAATCTCTTTGTGTGCACACGCAATTCTGCGCTCTTCATCAGAGGTCTTAGTAAATCAAGGATATATACTTTATATATATATATATATATATATATATATATATATATTCTTTAATACACTTAAAATATACCCAGCTGTCATTTCATGCCAATTTTACTTTAGCTTGTTGACTTGTCCAGTTAAATGAGTTTATGTTGTGTATATGTTTCTCCTAAAGAACAGCTCCTGATGAAGAGCTCTCTCAATCTTTTTCTTGTGGCTGTTCTTCAATATGTTGGTGGTACATAGGGCTTTATCCCTCCACATGGCTCCACCTTCTTTTCTTTTTCCATGTTGGGTTTCAGCTGCTTGTGTCTACCACTACTTACTACCGGGGGGTATCTTCCTGATGTACTCCTTGATCTTTCATGTTTTATCCTAACTATTGGCTCTAGCCTCCTTCCTCTTAGTCTACAGTTTTGGGGTGCTGAACTTGGGGTGCATTGTAAGGAGCTCTCCAGTCTTGACATCAGTGGCTTCCATCTCCTCCTACTTGGACATTTTCTTTCCATTATGCGATCTCTTCAGGACCTGTCGTACTTGTTGAAGGCACTGCATTTTAGTAGATTTCCTTGCAGACGCCTATTGGTTGTTATTAGTTTGTGAACATTTGCTATGCTGCCTTCTACTACTTCACCCCCTTCAGTTGTGATAATCTTGTCTCCCGTTGGTACTGTTTGGCTGCATTTATCCAGTCCAAACAAAATTCAGATGTTCTTGCTGCAAATCCTGGAGAGGTGGATCACTGATTTGATGTCTTACTCAGCCCTGGCATTCAGCTTGATGTCATTCATATAGAAGCGGTGGCTTGGTACTCATTCTCAGATTGTGGAGATGACTATGTACCTCCCTCCTGACCTGTCATCCTGGTATCCCTTTGTCCTAGTATCTTTTCCAAACAGAGTCAATCTAAACCCAGCCAGACTCAGTTTGCAGAAGTGTGTCTATGGGCCTTCTGTGCATCAATTCTTGGAAACACTCTCAAACCCACCTAAAGTGAATATTTAAACTTCTTTGAGCTCTCACAGAAGTTTTTACTTTACAATTTCTGTTTACCTTTTTCGAGTGTAAATAAAACATGTAAAAAAAAACAAAAAAAAAACTGTCTGCTTTGGTTGAGCATGCAAGTGACCTGAGCTGTGAAAAAAACAAAACTGCAGCCAATCTTCAAGATGGAACAATTAAACCTTGTGGCTTTGTGTTAGCTAAAAAACAAAATGAAGAAATATGTTACTTTTATGAACAGAGAAATACGTCAGGTACCTTTTGATTTTCCCTTTTGAGCAGAGTTTCTCATTAGTTTATTTATTTATTTATTTATGTTTGTGTGTGCAAGAACATGAATATCAGGCAGTTGCTGAAGTACTGTTTTTGCTATAATTTTTTATTTAATTTTATTAGCTATATATTTATAGTTTGCCAAACTAAATGTCTACATTTATTTCAGAATTTCAATCTACTTTTTTTTTTTTTTTTTTTTATCCAGTAATGATCATCTGAGAAGCAGTTCTCATTAGCAAAGACGGCCTGGGCCAGAGGCAACAGTAAAGCAAACCATGGTACATGCGTATGACACAAGTTACATTATACTGTTATTAGAATATACTGTCATTTTGAGAAATTTGACTTACTAAACCATTATCTTGTCAGCATTTGATCTTTTACACCCCCCACATCCTGGCCCCTCCAACTGCAGAGACCTGCGCTCCTTCCCAGTCTCAGTATCTATATCCAGTTGTCCTCCCCCCTGGAGCAGATGAAGATCACACCGACACATCTAAAAAAGATCCAAAATATATGTCTTCTATATTTACCATAATATCTGCTGTCAACTTTCATTAAGTCCCCCCTCTCGTCAAATCGGGCTAAAAGCTGTAAGTGGGTTTTTTTTTTTCCTCATGGTTTAAAAAACCACCGCACTTACTTCCTATTACACTTACAAATATTGAACTCATGCATAATTTAACCTCCCGCCCACATCCAAAATGCTGCAATTAAGTTCATTATTTATTTTAACAGCACTTGAATAATTTATGCCCGTGTGTGTGTGAGAGCCATCAGAACAGACTGCTGCTCACTTAATTAGTAGCGCTGCCAGCTTGCCGAAGTTCTCCAGTATTAAATGGAGTATTAGCTAGGATTAGACCTCACACACATGCACGCTCACACATACGCATTATTTAAGGTTTTCTAATGAGTAAGAAGTTAGCCAAGCTAGCACACCGAATCTCCCCTGTGATTATTTAAAGTGAGAGCACATGTGAGCCTCATAAAGCAGCATCCCAGATATCAAGGCTGGATTGGATGGGATGACCAACACACATGCTTAGATCGATACTGGATTAAGCTGTTATGTCCATTTAGAGCTGATATAATAGGAATAATGGATTCCAGTGGGAGAGCACTCTGATTTGCTCTGATTCAGGGTTGATTTATGGCTGCTGCTACTTTAAACGGGCCGTTTAAAAAATGAGACTTTTCATAATGAATGCTTTCCAGAATGCTGCAGATCAATTGTGCCTGGAGAATGATGAAGACAGATGTTTTTTTTCTGTACAATGGCTGCCTCAGTGCTGCAGACCCATGTACTTTACCATCTCTTATGCCTGAAAAAGAGGTCTTATGCAGGGGAAGATGAATCAAGAAGCTTTTATTTTGAGTATTACTTTCAGACAAAAATTTAATACAGAAAACAAAATAAGCAGTGGTTTGATTCTGGTTGTCTGGCAGGACTGACACATAATCAATGTAACCTCAAGAGAAGCACAGACAGAAATTAATTATATGGCACTCTTGTTATCCAGATTTTCATTTGTAATCTGCCTGAAAAGGTGGAAATACATTTGAATAAATAGTTTAAAACCATGATGTTAAATACCCACTCTGTAACTTTTCAACCTTACATTCCAGGCTTGTTTGATGGCACAGTCACATCTATTATGTGCATTTCTGAAGCAGTCAATGCCCAGGAGCGTCTCACGGCTGAGAAAATGCTCTGTGAAACTTTTTCATCTGAGATTCTGCATGACGTTAAAGCTAAGTTTCACTTTGTGCAAGCAGATGTAAACAAACCGGGTGTTTTAAACACGCACCATGGCTGATTCAACAAAGAAACGTTACCAAGACATTACCGTGAGGAAGAGAGGAAACAGAAGACAGCCAGAGACAGAACAAAAGATAAGACAAGAGTCAACATAAGACTGTTTTCTTTTTTTACTGTCTGGAGAGAGCTTACAGTAAAGGTAGGATGCAAGATGGATGGCAAATTAGCCGTTGATAGGGGGCACATCACTGACAAACTGGCAGGTGTTTCACAGTGGGTCTTTAAGAGACTTAAAATTAAGACATTTTCATATTTTATTGTATTTAAAAATGATAAATTAATGTTAAAATGTATTTGGAAACATATATATATATATATATATATATATATATATATATATATATGTATGTGTGTGTGTGTGTTTGTGTGTGTGTGTATGTGAATATATACATACTGTATATTAGGGCTGTTGAATCATTAAAAAGTTTTTTTTATCAGATTAATGACAGCTTTCAAATTAATCATGATTAATCACCATTTGCAACTGTGCCTGAAATTTGTCCATTTTTTACTAAATGGTATAAACAGAATGAGCTAGTGCGTACAAATATTTAGTGCTAACTGACCTTCAGATGTCCAAGGGTCAGTAAATGCAGCATGTAATGTACTCCTATATGTAGTTCTAAATAATCTGTATCATGTTCTAGATCATAATTCAGAGTTCATATATCATCTTCTCACCAACCTTCTCCATGGTTAAAATTTAAACCACCAGCTGTGACTGAAGTTAACTGAAGTTAAACAACCAACATTGATAAAGAAACTCTGATAAAATTGATGATCTGGATAAAAACACATTTTTCCTTTTATCATTGAAGTTTAGGTCTTTGTGCAGCAGTGATAAAAGTGGTAAAAGATTATCACTTTAGTTGTAATAATCAGTTTAAAATTTCATAAAATCTAGCTTTAAAAAAAAATGCATTATTTGTGCCTCACACAACAAGAGAGAAAAGCCGATCAGCTGATCACCAACGGCTGTCAAGATTCTGAGTTCTTGGTATTTCTCCATTTTCTAAAGTTCCTTTTTCCAGATATTTCCATCTTTGGGAATGGCTCCATTGATCCCTTTCCCTTGCTGCTTATCCATGATCACAATATCCGGGTGGTTGGCCACAAACATCTTGTTGGTCTGAATCTTAGCCCTCTCTTTCTCCGCCACCTTGGAAGGTGTTTCCCATTGTGACCTAGGGGGTCTCCAGTCCATAATCTGTACAGGTGTTTCTGTACACTATGATGGCTACTTCCCTGCTGTGAGTTTTTGGATTTTTTCAGGGGCCTCTTTGCACAGCCTGCACCTGGGGTCCTGTCTGGTGTGTCAGATCTGGGCCTTGATTCCCCTGGTACTCAAGGTTTGCTTAACAAGCCTAGGCTGTGTGTTCACCAATAAGTACTGGTTAACTACCCATTAGTTCTTGATTCATTCTTCTTTGTTTTCCCTGTACATGTTAGCTATCCAGTAATCCCTGATTTGTCCCTCTTTTTTCTCCCTGATAACTGTTTGTTAGTTCCTGATTTATTCCTCTTTGGTTTCTCTGATAATTCACCATTAGTCCCCTAATAAGCCTGGACTGTGTGTTCACCAGTAAGTACTGGCTAACTATCAATTAGTTCCTGATTTGTTCCTAAGTTGTTCCCTAGTAACGAAGCACTTGTTACTTCTTTCTTTTTACTTTATTAAACACAGCATGTAAAACAGCACTTTTGTGAAAACTGACAGGTATATACATATATATATATATATATATATATATATATATACATATATAAAACAAAAGTTGCAACAGTCATTTACTGTAATTTTAGTACCTTTATCTTAATGCTACTTTTAAGTGTAAAGGTGAGCAAAGACTTGAGATAGGAACGGCTACATATGAATACATTTACAGTTGGTTATAGTTTTCTTATTTCCTGGTCTTATTTCATGTAGACATTATTCATTATAAGTGTAGTAGAATCTACCAAGAAAAACATGGTATACCATGTTTTACTTTGTCAGTACATGTCTAAAATCTTGATTCAGCCATTGCACACATTTCTTTATTTTAAAGTACTTTTTTGGTCCATCCATCCATCCATCCATCCATCCATCCATCCATCCATCCATCCAGCCACTTTATTCTGCTTGTCCGGGGGTCTGGAAGGTGGTGGTGGGTACATTGAACTGCCATTTGTTGCATAGGTACAAACAACAGTCGGGACCCATCCCACACTAATAGCAGAGATAGGCTACCCTCTTTTACACCGGGGTAAACCCCAATGTATAAGAATCAAGCCGGGGGGCAAGGAGTATCCCTACACCTGCTTAGTGCCTATCGCTTGGAGCAACATCAGAGTGGAAGAGAGTCCAGTCCTTCTTGAGAAGACGGGTTCCAGGGCCCAAGCATTTTTGGGTGGATCTGTTAAATACTTGTATGTTAATAATTTCCTTTACACAATCAATTAAATAACTATTGAGAGTTCTGAGGATCCTGATGAAACATCATCCAGTGGTTCAACTTCCAGACAGAATATCTGATATTGGCCTTATGCACATTATTATAGTGCAGAGTTAAAAGTAAAATTGTGGATGTCTAATGTTGGCCCTTAAGGAATGTTAAGTTCTACCAAAGCCTGTTAGTGGCCCATTAATGTGAGTCAGGTGTGTTGAAGCAGGAAACATCTAAAACATGTAGGACAGTGGCACTTGAGGACCAGAACTGGACATCCCAGGGTTACATTATTCACTGCTAGCTGCCCCAGTCTTTATGTACTGTACTGTGCTTTACAGATGTTTTGAAGTTATTCAATGTGGCCTACAGGCATGCATTAAACTTCTCTTGTTAAAATTTTGTACTTTTAATTGATCTGTGCATAGCAGCTCCCTGTGGCTGGGTTTAAATATTCTACTGGATATCAACATATTTTTTTTACAGACATCCCTCCAAAGTAGGTCAAATTAATATGCCGTCTTGTTCCCATTGTAAACATAGCACAACACACAAATGAAGTTGCTGTTACCTGCAGATCCTGCGATTTTCCATTGATTGCTCTGATCTTTAGCTAAATAACTTGGTGGCCGTGTGAAGAGCAATCAGCTGTAAATTACTTTCGTTATTGTGGAGGAACTGATTTCAAACAAAGTCCTTTTGGTCTAAAGGCGTCCACAGCCTTTTCAGGAGACCATACATCTCTATCGATCTTTGAGCCTACCAGACATTTCAACTGTAAGACAAGCGCTGTACTGTGTGCAATGCTTGTTTATATTATTTTATTTAACTTATCTTATTATTATTTATTGTGTTCTATTTATACTTTCTTGCTCCTTATTGCCTCTATTTTACTTTATACCTGTATATATTATATCTTGTGCTGATCCTGCTTTACTGTTGGTGTTGTATTGCTGCTGGTACCCAAATTTCCCTGAGGACTCTCCAAAGGGATTAATAAAGTATTTCTATTCTATTCTATTCTAAGTGTCATTATCATGTAGCTCATCGGTTTGTAAGCTTCTAATTTGGTTGACACAATCTTGTCACTCCTGCTCTAAACAAGACAGTTTTGTTTTTTTTTACATTAAATTTTAATTAACAAATAAATGCAAATTATGTAGCAGCTAATTTGAATGTACCTATTTCTTTCTTTTTTGCTAATGTTAAAGATTTTGTTTATATTATTATATTATAAGTATTACATTTTAAACCAAGGTTATTTCACAACCATTTAAACTGAAACCAGAGTACTAATATATCAACATCCAAAGAATTATATGTGTCAGGCACTGAGGAAGTACTGATTAACTGGATGAAGTAAAACTTTTTAATTCTCATGTTTAAACCAGTGAAGTGTGTAGTCTACAATAATAAAGAATGAGCAGAAGCTCCAACATCAGAATCATTTGGACCCGACACTTCTAGAGGCACTCTGTGGCCACAACACACCTCCACCCAATGCCATGCATCAGAACAGCCATCACTGTTATTTTCTATTATTACTCCTCTTTCTGCAGTGCATGGCCCTGCAACTCTTTCTCATACCATCTTATTTTCAGCACAGTACTCTTGATAAAACCCAATTTTTCCAAGCTACTCTCTGCTTATGTTCCAGCTTCTGTAGCATTTTTTACATCTCTCTATTTAGAGCACTGTTGTTTTGTAAACTTATTGCATAACATGATTAAGTAAAAGAAATTCTGTTCCATTGTTGAACAAGTTAAGCTATATGTAGTCAGAACACTTTATCTGGCAGCCTATCGGCTCTGAAGGCCGTTCTGCTTTATAGACATTAAAATACTGATAAATTTTAAATTTTCAAGTCCTTAATAATGGGTTTAGTTGCACATTCTACTTAGAGACAACTGTTACGGCCACTGCTTATTGCAGGCAGCTGCAGCTCGTTTGCCGTTTGATTGCCTGATTCAGAGCTCTGTCGGGAGTGGCTGGAACCGACGCTCCTCAGTCTCCTCCCCTCTGATTGGCTACTCGATGGACCAGTCAGGCTGCAGCTTAGGAGAAGCCAATGGTGAAAAGGCTGCAGCAGAAGCCAGTCAGGAGGGGAAAGCTGGAATGGCTAAGGCCGCTTTCCTCTCACGGTGTGCACTGGGTGTGTTTGTGTTTGTGTTTGTGTTTGTGTTTGTGTTTGTGTTTGTGTTTGTGTTTGTGTTTGTGTTTGTGTTTGTGTTTGTGGCATCAGGCTGAGACTGGTTGGCGCAGGTGGTCTCATCCTGACTTTGGCAGAAATTGGTAGCACGGCTTACTGGGTGTCCGCTGTGCTATGTGGTAGACTTGTGTGTGTGTGTTGGTCTGTTCGAGAGTGTGCAGCAGGATGTCCTGGCTGCTCGTGTGTGTTCCCGGTGGGGGACGGTAGAACAGTCCATTTAGTTGGTCGTACCTTTTTGTTTTCACACCCAGTTTTGGTTTAAGCTATGCTACTTCCTGGTGTGTATTCTGCCTTCTTTGTCTTTTATTTTGTTGCAGTGTTGGGCTAGCTTAGCGTTTGTTTTGTTTGTGACGACGGTCAATTTAGTTTATGGATCTGCTGCTCTTTTGTTTGATTTTAGTTTCACCGAGTTCTGTACGGTCATCCTTTTGTTCCACTCAGTGGTTTTTGGTGTATGTTTCATTTATTTCTTTCAGCAGGTCCTCGAATCCCAACACTTGTTTTATTGTGTATTTTCGTTACAGGTTTTATTCGTTGTCTCACGGGATGTCAATAAAATGTGCTTCCTTTACCACCTGTCCTCAACGTTTTTATTCTTTGTTACACCCTTCCTCATACCCCTGAAAAGTGGGTCGTAACAACAACACTTCATGGGTGTCCTAAGAGCCCACAGCAGTGCAGTGTTGCAGTGTTCTGGGCTTATTGTCTCAGGTCATCAGCAGGGTCGAGTCTACTTTCTGTTCATAGAGTCAGAAAAGGCAGCATTTAGTATTTATGCTCCTTGCATCTGACATAAACTCCCAGAAAACTGCAGGTTTGCTGAAACTCAGCGGTTTTAAATTAAGGTTAAAAACTTTTCTATTTGCCACTCAAAACAAATATTATTTCCTAGCTTTAATTTCTAGTACTTTATCTTATTTTGTTCTTTTTATATCGTTTTTTGTTTTTAAACTGCTTTTTTCTGCATACTGCTGTAATGCTTTTAATGTTTTATGTAAAGAATTCTGAATTGTCTTGTACAAAAAATGTTCTATACAAATAAATTAGTCTTAAGGCAGATACTGTATGTCCACTTCTGGACCTTAAGGGCCTGATAACGTTACATGTTTACAAGTAGCCTGCATTTAAATTAAAATTCACACCTGATTCAGTGTTATCTCTTCATAAAACTGACTTTCAAGCTGTTTGGTAGCCCTGCTCCCCCTGCTAGTGTTGGTGCCAAATTTTTCTTTTCATTTTGTTGGATTGTGTTACTTAAATACCAAAAATATCTGAATTCATCTCTTGAAATTGCATATTTTCTGTTTGCTCCACATTTAACTGCATCGATAAACAATCTTCAGAAAAGGGCTGCTCACAGGCTGTGTCCTCTGTGAGACCTTATTTAAACAATTTCCAGTCAAACTCCACCACGTATTGACCCTCACATAGCAGCTGCACATTCATGCTGCTTTTTGCAGACTGTTTGAGCAGGAAATTGGCCTATTTTCCACACAGCTACACCATGGAGCCCTGAAGATTTAAGAAACTAGTGCTGTACTGAGTCAAAATTGGTGGTGCATGATGGGCAGAGACGGATTCAAGTTAGATTAATGTATTCAAATATATGGTTTAAAGCTGATGCACCTAAAGTATCCCCCCAACCAAGATTTTCACTGGTAATTATTATAACAATATAATTTAAATCATTTTATAAAGCTGTAACACATGACATCACACATAAATCCAATCTTCCTGCCTCTCTCCAGTATGAAAACATGATCCCCTCATGGCGCCATCATTGCCTCATGAATAATCCTATTAATTGAATAAATTGGGAAAAAAAAAAGATTACTGCAGCCTACTATAATGGTTTGCCAAAATCTCGTTTTGAGACATTGAACTTCGGTATTTATCCCAGCAGAAGCTGTCGTGAGACCAATGAAGCAGCAGATTTAATTTATGGTGTATTATTAGACATTATCAGACCTGGGATCCTGCTGCTGAATAGGAAATAACAGCTGTCCCTTTTCTCTGTGCAGAGCCACACCGAGCCAGACTGTGTTGCCTTCCCCGATAAGGTCTGCTGTGACTCCCCTGCCAAACCAACACCACATTGTCACTGAAGGACTTTGTATTCTCCTAATTTATTTCCTTTGTCACTGCTGGAGTATATGACATGTTCAGGTTTGGAGGATTTGGATGTTACATCATGCTGGGGATGTTCAAATTGAAAGAGGCATCATTCTCTCCAGAGCACATTTATCTCCAAATGTTGAATAGACCTATACAAGTGTGTGTCTGTGTGTGTGTGTGTGTGTGTGTGTGTGTGTGTGTGTGTGTGTGTGTGTGTGTGTGTGTGTGGGTGTGTGTGTTTCTCTCTCTCCATAAAATTCCCCCGCAACAAAAGATTCCTGCTGCCAAAATGAGACAGCAAGCGACACAGACTGAATTATATTGATAACTTGAAGAATAAAGCAATTTCTTTTTTATCATAGTTTCATATTGCACCCTGTGCAATGGCCCGTGAGGTAAATTTACTTGCAGAGCACTTCTGTGCAATATACAGTACTCCTCTTCTCTGCTTTCTCTTTGTATGCCATATTTGCTCTCTAAAACCAGCCCTAATGTATCAATTGTTCTGATCTGGCTCTGCTGAAGTGTGAACAAACAAATTGGATTGTGCCCCCGTCCCACAAATAGCTTTCCCCTTATCCACCCCCGCCTGGCCTACAGAGGCAGTTCATAACATATTTTCATGGAACATCTCAATCCAGGCAATTTCTCTAACTCACATACACATACTGTTAGACCTTTAAAACCATTTCCCAAGGTCAGAACAAATGTCCAGACTGTAGTGGCATATAATGATAAAAGCACTCAGGGTAGCAGCTGCTAAAGTGCCTTTCCAAAAAGGCAAAATGGCCTCTCCATCCCTGCTGTGTGTCATGTGTCCCTCCTTCAGTCTGAAGGGAGACAGCGTGGCGGCAGAGACGAGTCAAGCTGTTTCATAAGAATCCCTGACTTTTATCTAGACACAATAAACCACCGTCTCACAGGATAAAAGCAGGCAGGCGTGGTTTTAAGGGTTTTTGTTTTTTGTCTTTTATTCATATTCATAAAGTGTCTGAAACTTGAAGTGTATTCATCCTGTGCCATCAGGAACAAACACATCAACAGCAGCTTTCAACTAGTGACAATGGAAAAAGACAGCACTTTGGTCAGACCTTTATCTGCACTGCCGGCTTCTTTGTCATATCTCACATTAAAGCAGACAGACATACAGTAGTTTGTAGAATGATGTAAGAACTTGAGTATAAAATAATCATGTTAAAAAAAATTTTAATGTGGTCACTGTAATGCAGTTTTTGGAAACATGTTTTCACACATGTAGGGTCTCAAAAGAACACTGAATACACAATGAGTGGTCTTGCTCAGCAGCAATATTTAGCAAATAAATGATAGAACCCAATTAAGTATGAACTGGCCTGTAATGCTAGCTTTGGTATGCTACTTTTATTATGTTGCTGGCCAGCCTATGGATGTTGATGACCAACAGCCTTTGGATGTTGAAGACCAGCTAGTCATTAAAAACAAATAATGACTAGTCTATTAACCTGCCACCAAGTACAGGGTGACAAGCCAAGAACTAGCTAAGCGATGCTAGTGACTGGCCAAATGGTTGAGTTGTAGGATTTTAGATAGCCTTTAAATACTAACTGCTAGTCTAGTATTAAAATGCTCCATTTCAAGTGTCTGAACCTTGAAGTGTATTCATCCTGTCCCATCAGGAACAAACACATCAACAGCAGCTTTCAACTAGTGACAATGGAGAAAAACATCACTTTGGATCTAACCTTCATCTGCACTGCTGGCTTGTTTGCCATTTCTCACATTAAAGCAGACAGTTTTGTGCAGCACCTGCAGTTAAATATCCTTATATGGATGGATGCTCACTGGTTAGAATAATATAATAATAACTTTAGTGTTATACCACCATCTTCAAACGCTTTTAGCCTTAATTTGTTTCTTGGAAACATGTTTTCACACATGGGTCGTCTCAAAATAACATTAAAAACACACTGAGTGGTCTTGTTCAGCAGCATAATTTAGCACAAAAGTAATGACACACATCTTCAGTAGCAATCACAAATGGTTTGTATGATTTCCTACAAAATATAATGCACGTATATTTGCAGATAGCCAATGAAATCCTGAGCTCATCGGGGCAATGATAAATCAGTGGTGACACTCTGACGTGTTGTCTGCAGGACTTTTCTGCTTCCAAGGCACAAAATGCAGACATGTTTTGTTTTTATTATCGTCCTAATTTCACTGATTTAACTATGCTACATCATGAAAGTTTTGCTCTATAACAATGTAATTATTTTTGTGGAAAAAAATTTGATGTTTTTTTTCATTAACTTAGTCAAGTAAATGCATAATATTCAGTTTGCTGTTGCTGTTAAAAAAAGACAGGATGAACGAATGTGCAGGCGACTGATCTCCTGTGTTGCTGGCAATTTCCAGCAAATGTACGAAATGTTGTGCATAACTTTTCACATGATATTCTATGAACAGGTAATGAGAATGTTCTGTGTCAGAGTTCCCAACTTTATTATTGTGTATTATTTGTATTATTAACAAAATGATGGCAATAACACTGATCCCTCTAACCCACTTCTAGGGAGCAGTGTGACCAGCCAAGCCCTAGACAAGGGACGTTGGCTAGCCCAGGGTTGTTGTAGGCTTAAGGCTAGTCTTTGAAGGCTAACAGCCAGTCTAGTCTTAAAAGGTTGAAGCAACAGCTAAAATACAAAGGCTGTTATCCACCAGCTGATCAGAGGTGAGGCTATGGGAAACCAGATAAGTTTCTGTAGCCGCTACCACTGACATGCTACTTTCTAGCCGAGGACTGGTTGGTAGGTGACAGTACAGTATGTCGGCCAAAAGCCTGGAAAACTTGTTCTGTTTGACATAGTGACATCTGAAATGGTTTACTTCCAGCGTTTTCCAGCTATTCCCAGTCTAAGTTGATAAATGTTGAGTAAAATATCTTAGTAGAGGCTGATTCCCAATTAGCACCGTTCTAATTAGATATTTTTTCTGTTTCTAATATCAGAAAGCAAATCTGTGAGACTGTTACATGAAGCCCCTGATTTTATAAACACAGCCTCAGAGAAAATATCTGCTTTATTTTGTACCTTGAGTTGAGTTGAGTTGTAGTGTAGTCCCGACGCAAAGACTCAAAGACAGTGAAACAGAATGTCTCAACTGCTTTCTTAGTTCACAGCCATTATAACAACACTGTGGCCACAGAGTCCTCATTTCTAGAGGACAACACTGAGAACTGTTTTGCTCCAAAAGTAATTTGATTTGTTGCTTTGACAGAAACAGAAATGAAATTATAAGATACCAAACAATAAGATGCCGGACAGATTGACCAGAACATAACCAGAAGGTAGAACATTGTGACTCCAGATGAATCCTGATGAAATCAGTGTTGATGATCCTTTCAGTTAATGTATAGAAATTCACAGGTCAGTCATCAGTTTATATGACGACATTAATCTATGTCCCACTTCATATTTTATTGTTATATTTTGACCACAGATTCTTCTTTTAGAAGTGCACAAGCTCCACTGGTAGCCACTGAACCAGATGAAATCAAGTCGGGTTGTTGACAAGTGAACATATCTGAGTTCATCATCTCCGCTTGCTCAGGCAGAAGCTACATAAGACCATTACCTGCCACAACACATCCATCACACTCTGACCTGGCCAAACGGTAAGCACCAAATAATGACTTCCATTGATCCATTCACTGACTCCTGTCCCCCATGCACACACACACACATCACTCCTCCATTTTGCTCTCCACTGCCTCCATCAATTGCTCAGAAGAAGAAGAAGAAGCCATCAGAGAGGCTGATCTGCTGCTAGCTGGGCCAGCCGCCGTGTCACAGCCTTAATCTAATTGTGGACATTTAAAGATTCACATTAAGAAACTCAATGAGGCTTGGCGTAACAATTCTCTTCACAAGCTTCCTGTATCATAAGTTACAGGAAAAGCCTGCTCCTCTGATTAAAGCAATTTATCATGTGGGCCATTATTAAACGGCATCCTGTGACATGGCGAGTAATCTTGTATCACTGCACTGACACACAAAGCTTAGAAGCTGCTGGGAGCTCAGAGTGCTTACACCACAGCTCTGTCCTCAATAGTCCTATTTAAAGGCTTTTATACCAAAATTGTGAGTGCTCAAACACATTTCTGACATATTGTGCGTTTTAATCCCTGTGCAGCTGTGTTGCTGTTATAATGAGGGAGGATGCCTTACATTTAATATAGTACAGATGCAGTCATGTGAAAAAAGAAGACCTATCAGTTCTAATGATTAATAATTACAGCAAAATCAAAAGTCCTCTCGGATGCAGCAGGTCTGAATGTTAGGTAAATACATCCTCAAATGAATAACAACACATGATATAGTACACCATATCATTATGTATTTGACAAAAGCAAAGTCAAAATGGAAAATATGCTGATTCAGTGCATTTTTACTGCTTCCATGGGAATAAAGAGGCGAAGTAACAGACAGCTGCTGCTAATCAGTGCACTGATTATTTGATTGTCATTAATGTGACCTCTTCTATAAAAACAGAAGTTTTGTCAGTTTGTTGTTCTGCAGCATTCAGGTGTGTTAACACAATGCCAAGAAGGAAAAACATGTGAGAGAAACAACTGTTGCTGCCCATCAATCTCTGAAGTGTCAAAAGGCCAAACTTCCAAACTGTCTGGACTCCATCATTCTACAGTGAGAACAAAGTGGAAAATGTTCAAGACAATCTTCCCATGTAGGCTTTCCAGCAAGTTCAGTCCAAGTTCAGACAATGATCAGAGAAATTGCATGAATGGAATAATGAATGAGAGCGGGAAGGGTTTGATAATGGATGGATGGATGGATGGATGGATGGAAGAAAGAATAAAAAGGTGAGAGAAGGGAGGAGGAAGAGAAAATGAATGAATGAGGGATATGGAAGATGTATGAAAGGAGGGCAGGATGGATGGATAAGGAAAGAATGGATGGGTGAGATAAGGGGAAAATAAATGGTTGAGGGAGGATGAATGAAGGAAAAAGGAGGATGGAGTCTAAAGAAGGCAACAGAGCTGAGTGGGTGAATCAGCTCTCTGAGGCTCACCGGGTGATGAGAGGAGTGGTGGTCCTGCTCCTGAACCAAAACTAACAGGTTAACTTCATCTAAAGAAGCTTCCAGAAGCAACTGCATCATGGGCTGGACCTCTCCTCACACACTGCTTCTGTACTGCGTCTTTTTTGTTCCATAAATAATAATACGGTGTGATATGTGTTGTCGTTCATCTTTTGAGAAGGAACACATGATTATTTATGATGTCCTGAAAAGTAAAACCTTAAATGATTAAAGTGAATGCACTTGATTATTCATGTGTTTGTATTTAAGGTGTTTCTGCCACTTTGAGTTAGAAAGTTTCCCTTTATACTAATCTCAAGCATTTTGAGTTTGAAGGTTTCCTTTTATACTAATATCAAGCAGTTTGGTGAATTTCATTCAAACCCCTTGACAAGCTCACAAACAATGTTGCACGCTGTGCAAGGCCTTTGTGCCCACAATGAAACAATGTGCTTTTTATTCTTTCAAACAGTGAATCAGACCATTTCAATAGGTGCTTAAGGGGTTAAATTTACTTAAACCCTAAGAAAATCTTTTTAAAGACCTGCTGAAGGAGCCACTGAGGCCAGAGCCAACATTTAGAGCTGTGGCTTTGAGTGGTTTCATCATATTTGTCAGAAGACGAAGAGGCGGCAGACTCAGCTTGTTTACCAAGCTGCTCAAAATATTTTTAATGTTCTGAAAACAAATGGACTGAGCCAGAGAGCGCCGCTACTGTTTAACTCCGGCTGAAATCATCACTTGAATCTTACATCAGTGTTGCATTCATTCCAGGGCGAAACACTCGATTTCATCTCATGTCATCTTCACTGTGTGTCACAACAAATAAGAGCAATTACTGAGAGCCCCACATGCTGGGATGTGGAGAAAGGCGCGAGTGGCGTCAACATCCAGTTACTTTCTTGGCAGATCGAAGCTCGCCATGCAGGCGGCCTGCGCTCCAAGTTAGAATCGGAGATTGGATGAGAAATGAAAAGCCGTTTGCCAGCCGATAGACAGACGGACACAGTTGGGAACTGGACAAGCTGTCAAATCGTTGGTGCTTCTTCATACAAGGAGACAGTTAATTTGACCCAGGAGAGAGCAGAGAAATTGATTTTAACTCTGTTAAATTAAGTCTACTGAGGGACTCGGGGGCACTGGTCTCATGGGTTCATTTTATCCCGATGTGAAGATGATGAGGAGCCGCACTGCCAACGGCAACTTTGTCAAGAGGCTGCTGACAAGCTTTACTTGCTCACTTTCTCACTCTCTAATTGCACACACACACTCAAGTTAGACATTCATACAGTAAGCTGCCACCTCTGTGTGAAGACAGAAACCTCCCACCTTCTGATAAATCAGCCAGCTGAGAGCAGAACAAAACTTAACAGAAGTCAAAGAAATTGCAACAAAATCAGGATTAAAACATATGCTACACCACAAAGTAATCATGCTTCTGTGCTTAAAAACATTATTATTATAGTAGAGATCAGCTGCAGAAGTAAAAACATGAGGAAATCAGGAGGTAGATGAGGATGCAAGGCAATAAAATAGCAGACATTAGGAAAAAGCAACAGCAGGAGACCATGTTTCATTCTACACAGCTGAGCAGCATTATTCCATGAAGTCAACTTGTCTGGTGTCAGCAGTCCAGGCTGCTGCTTGTGTGATGCCGGGTTTCTCAGTCCTGGTCCTCAGGACCCACTGCCTTGGATGCTTTAAATATGTGGTGTGGAACCCATGTCCTTGTCCTGCAAATTTTACATTTTCCCTGCTCCAACACACTTGATTCAAAGCAATGAGTCACTGCAGAACTTGATAGGCTGTGGGATCCCTTTAAAAAAAAAAAAAATAGGTGTGTTGAAACAGGGAAATATCTAAAACTCACAGGAGTGGGGCCCTCAAGGCCCAGGGTGCCCACCACTGTTTTAGATGTTTCAACACACCTGGCTGAAATGAATTGCTCATTAACAGACTCGCACAGAGGAGGGGCGTTAATGTGAATCAGATGGAAATGGTAAATGGACTGTACTTATACAATATAACGCTGTTCTAGTCATGCTGACAACTCAAAGCCCTTTACACCACATCACACTCACCCATTCACACACACACTCATACAGCAATTCTACTGTTACACAGTAAGTGCTTTCTCCTATCACACACATTCATACCCCGATAGACACTACGGCATGTAGTCGGAGGAAGCCTGGAATCAATCCACCAGCTTTCAGGTTGGCATATGACTGCTCTTCCATCTCCAGTGTGAACAGTCTATGAAGTGATCCATATGTGAAGAAGACATGACATTATAAGCAGCACACTGTTCACAGATATAACTTTTGATCCCTCCTCCTCCAGCATAGACCTGTGATGTCTGTCTCATTTCTGGGATGTAAAAGTCAGATGAAATGCAACATGACTGAAGTTACTTTAATAAACTTTAGATATATATCTGATCTATGATTACATATGAAAATGGCCTGCATTTGATTTAAAAATATCTGATTTGTGGCAAAATAAAAGTCCAATTTGGGCCTGTCTGTCTACAGTGTGAATGTGTTGTAGGCAATGGCCTCCCAGCAGCTGCACGGCTTTGCGTAGTCAGGAATGAGAGCAACCTGTTTGCAGCAACTAAGAAGCGATAGCCATGGATTCTAACGGCTGCTTGATAACCCGACCAGGTGAAGCAACAAAAATTAAACTCATAACAATCCTGGTACTTCAACTTGGATGTGACAGCTACTGTTGAGTGCATTGAGTCATGTCCACAGAAGCCACATGAGCTTAACCCTAGCCACTCAATTTATGAGTTATGTGTGATTTCATGAACCTCACTGTGACTTATCTGGACTTTGATGGCTTCTTCTCTTCACAGGCTTGAACCCAATGCAGCTTTTTTTTTTTTTTAATCAAACACAACACTGACAGCATAAATATTTAGCTGTCAAGGTGCACACTAGGTTACCGCAACATTTACAGGACTTTTTTATTTGTTGAAGCCCTTTCTTTTTCAGTTCAGTGACTACATTAATCCACCCAAAATAACAAAACGGCTCTTTGACCTTAGCACAGTTGGATCTGTGGTGAGAGGAAATCAACAAACTCATGGTTAAGTGAAAAAAAAAGCAAAATACTTAGTTAATCAGTGCATCTGTGCTTTTGATTTATTTTACAAGTACTTATTGTGCAACAACAGTGCAATGTGTACTTATGTGTCTAAAATATACACCACAATCAACAAACTGCACTTGTGGACTCTTGAGTTTAAGGTGTTTGTATATTACAATGCTCCCTTTTAAGTCGTTCCTCATTTTATGAGGACTTTTCTGAATAAGTTTTGTAAAAAAAAAAAAAGAAAAGAAAAAGGTGAAAAAGGAAAAGTAAAATGAGTGACGAAATCCTCTAAAGAAATATTTTAAGAAAAAGAAACCCAATGAGGAAACACAGAAATAAAAATTCAGGATTCAACAGCAAGAGAGTAAAAATACATGGAACAAAGAGAAGATCGAGACAAGGGAGAGGACAGCAAGGAGGAGGCAGCTCCCTGAGGAGATGAGGCCCAGCTCCAAATCAGCTGATTGGGATCGACAGCACAATCCGCACATATGCTCGACTAATGAGGCAAATCAGTGCTGAGCGAAGAGGCAAAGCGGCGGCAAAAACAACCACATGTGACGGACAGACTGCAGACGGTCATCACGAGGTCGAGACAACAGAGAATGTCCGAGCAGGAATTGGTTCGCTGTCGTCACTTAGCCATGTGCTAAATTGTGTTTTTAAGCCAGAGAATGAGAAAAAATTGGTGTTTTTTTCCCCTATAATGTGCAAAATTGTCTGTGTTGTGACCTCCAGCACGCACAGCCTGAGACAGTCGGGTTAAGTCAGGACCTGTTTGTCTCACTGAGAGATGTGGTCGCTCACAAGGCTGGTCCAATTACTCTTGTCACATGTTGCACATGCAGAAGAAGCAACAGCAACAACACCTGTCCACTATCGTTTATTTCCATTCTTATTTGACCTTTCATTTTGGCGTGATGGTCTCTTGAGATCAGAGTTGTCTCTAAAGGATTACAACCAAGATGGCAGCAAAATTCTGTTTTTGAAAATGACTCTCACCAAAGATGACATGAATACAGAAGAGTTGTGGAAACTTAAAATCTATGGTGTTATATTTAGCAAAACAAAACAGACCACCAAACACAGTTATGTCAACACACAATTAAAAGAGCAAGTTAACAAATTAACCAAAATAAAATATTCACCAGTTCACCCTTTGACACATTCACAGACCATCAACATCTTAACTGAAAACACATATCTCACAGCTTCCAAAACTGTTGGTTTCATTGAGCTCCAACCAGAAATCACTGAACCAGAAGAAAAATTCATGTTGGAAAAACATCATAAATTCTACCTTACCTTTGCTGTCTTATCTACAAAACTTATATCCACTGGGAAACTATATCTTATATATATATATATATATACATATATATATATATATATATATATATATATATATATATATATATATATATATACATATATATATATATATATATATTAGCATTTACAGATACATACATAAACCCTAAAACATAATGCTCTTGATCCTACAGCCATGTTGAAAATACCAATCAGCAAAAATAGAGGAACTGCAGACGACCACTTGTGCTTCCAATATATGGGACAAGTCTTTATTTGCTACCTCAGATATTATTAAGTTTGCTGCTAACCAATGATCATATATGTAATCTGTTTTAATACTGTTTTTATCCAGTGTTCTTTCTTTTTCCTTTTTCTTTTGTTTTTAATCTTAAATCATGCCTCTTGTATTCTGTAAAGTACTTTGAATCACCCTGTCGTTGAATTGTCCTAATCAAATAAAGTTGCCTGGCCTTTTCCAAGTTGTTGTCATTTCTGAAAGCCATTTCCCTATCCTTGGTCTGTCCAAGTCTCCTTCCAAGCATGAGGTTTTGGGCCAGCAATATAATTATTGTTTCCACCTTATATTGCAATTAACTGGGTAGATGCCTATAAGGAAAAGTTTTGGTTCTAAATGTATTTTATCTTTAATATATCCTCAACACACTGGACAATGAGGGATTTAGTTGTGTAGGAAATCCCTTTGTTAATCCCTTTGTGTCATGGTTCTGCTGCTTGTCTTTCCCTTTCCCGGGCTTTAGGTGGGGCTGTGCAGGCTGCAGGAAGCCTTGGGCAGAGTGCAGTCTGCTCCTCAAGTACTCTGACCCTGCCTTGCCTCTTTTTTCCTCCCTCCTAGCATTGCCTTGCTGCTCCGGAACTTCAGTTCGCCTCCACCTCCAGTCTTCCTCCACTGGTCGCTCACTTGCTACCTTCACCTACCTGCCTGCTCGCCCCACCCTCCTCCAGCTCAGGTTGTGCAGCAGCTACCTTCCCCTCCACTCAGGATCTCCACCTGGATTCAGTAAGCCACCCACTAAAATAGGATAATTGGATATTTTTTCTGATCAGGACTGCCCCTTATCATTCTTCTCTCCTCCCAGAGATCCAGAAACCCCGGACCCTCCCCAGTTCTGGCCGCTCTGACCTCAGTAAACAAAGTTTGTTCCATTTCTACAGTTTTCATGTCTGTTTGGGTCCTGCTTCACCTTATTCAGATGGCTGGACTCAGCTGTGACACTTTGTTTAAGGAACATCAGATTTTTTCTTTTTTTTTTTTAAAACTTCATTTCCCAGTGTCCTTTGAGAGCAGTTTTCAGTTCAAAATCACTATTTTTCTGCCTGGTTGCATGGCTTGGGATAAAGACTGGTATCTTCTGCTTAACAAATATTCCCCTTACCATTAGTGAGATAGGTGTAAACAGGGTCACATCAGCTATTGGATGCCATTATTAAGAGTGGTCAATCATCCAAATCAACCAAGCAACGCGAGTCACTTGAGGGGCACTAGACTTACAGAAAGTATACATTGTATTTCAGTGATATGCATGCATTAGCTTTGTATGTGGGTCCACCATTGTTAGTAGTGCTTTTATTCAATTTTTATTTTAATTGGGATAAAGTGGCATCCCAAAAAAAGACTGCTCTACAGAGGAAGAGTAGGTCCTCTTTTTGTCATTAAAACAGCCCTGACCCTAATGAGGCAAGGACTCTATATGACATAACAAGTCTAGACTGAAGAATATTACATGTGGGGCACTCCAAGGAATAGTGGTCCAAAATGTTTATTATGTATATTAAAGACATTTGCTAATTATAAAATGTATTGAAGTTTGTGTTATTTGCAGATGACACAAATGTTTTTTGTTCAGCTGTAAAACTGCAGCAGCTGTTGGAGGTGATCACAGAGCAACTTAATAGACAAAAAAGTGGTTTGATATAAAAAAATTTTCTTTAAATTTGAATCAAACTAGTTTGATGTTGTTTGGGAGTCATTAAATAAATAGTAAAGTAAAATTAGTCATTAACAAAGTGAATATAGAAAAACTAAAATAAATTAAATTCCTCGGTGTAAACTTGGAACACAAAATCTGTTGGCATGGAACATTACCTTCCTGGGGAAAACAAGCCACATATTAAACTCTCATTGCATAGTGTAGCAACTGGGTTATATAAGTTTATACTGCTTACACCTTTTTGGACATGGTGTGCAAATGTGTAAATATTATATTTAAATATCTAAACTAGCTAAACTAACAGTTGCATATTGAGGTGATAGTGAAAAATACTGATTTCTTACAATAAAAGACTATTAAAAAAATTGAAACCCATTACTCATGCCTATTACTGCAGCTGTCATTTTTCATGAATGGGGAAGGGTCCTTGCATTTGTAAAGTTGGTGATGGTGAGATTTAATCAAGGGGGTTTTCCAGTTCAGCCTTCATACAAGGGACTTCATATTTCCAAGTTCAACTGTAATGCACCTTTAATGCAAAACAGGAAGTCATTAAAGATGTAATTAACGTTTTAGACAAGTGCAAGCAAGTTGCATAGGAGGAGATAATGTAGATGAGACTCATTACTTGCTCTGTAGCATGTAAACAGGAATATGAATAGATTTTATTTGCAGCTCATTTGAACACCAAAACTGTAAAGTACTTTTAAAAAAGGTCAACATGTAAGCATAGTCACAATCTAACCTAACAGTTTTTTTTTTATTTGTGGGTTAAAATGTCATCACCTGAAATACTTAAAGAGGGAATTAAAGTGTTGCTGAATTCTGAGTTCATTACTGGTGGTTACGGGAACAGAAGCAGAGATTAGTCGCTCCAACAGCAGCGTCTTTCAGTTAGTTTGATGTGTTGTCTTCTCGAAGAAGAGGCTGACGGTGGTAATGTTTACCTCAGTGAGGAAAGGCCGCAGCACTCTGCAGAGGACACAGATAATTTTAAAATGTCATTTTCTAGTTCACTGCCCTGAAACTCTGCAGCTGCTGCTTTAAAGACAAACAAATAGCACTATTTAAATCAAAGCTGCTTCACTAAGAATTGCTCCCAACTGCAAAATGTCACCAAAACACAGCAAGCTTCAAATATTTACTGGATAATCCATTCACAGCATATAAAGAACATATGTTTATGTATATTTACATTTTTTTAACCTTTTCATTGTCAAAAAGTGCAACAGTAAGTTATTGAAAATAATTATACAAAAAGCTGAGAAAGAGAGATGTTAGTTATTTTAAAATGTTTAATGTGTTGCTTTTAAAACAACGGTGCTCGCTTAGTGATGTAGTTTTTTTTATTATAGGGCATTGTGTTAAATAATCAACTACAGCAGTTTGTAGAAGTTTTCAGCCATCCCTTCATTTTATTTCAGTTCAAAAACCTATCAAAACACACTTCTATCACTACTATCATCACTAGCAACGAGATATGACTTGGCTAAACCTTGTTATGTAAACACACCAAGCAAAACGATGTACATTTGTCCTAATGGGTCACCACACTTTTATCAGTATATTCGTAGCCTTTTTAAGAGATCTGCTGCATGATTTATTTTTCCTATCCACCCTCTAGTGATGAGTTTGAGTAGAGCTAGGCACGTTAACGTGTTAATCACGCGTTAGCAACCAGCTGTTAATTCTTAAAATTGCGCATTACGTTGTTTTTTGTTTTGTTATGTTTTTGTTTTTGTTTGTTTGTTTGTTTGGGGTTTTTGTGCTGGAAATGTGATGTTAACCCCTTAACTCGGAGGCTGCAGGTGCAGTCAAGCTAAAAATGAAAGGTTAGAGAAATTATAAGGCAGAAACCTGGATAATGAAGCACTGAAGGTACATGGATGGAAGTTATTGTGCATATTGTGAATATTTCTCTCTCCTCACCATCTAGAAGCTGTGAGATTCTCATCCTGCTTTCTGTCTGTTCACCTGATGCTGATATTCATCACATATTGTTCCTTCTGTGTTTAGAAGGAAGCAGCTTCACAGCTTTAAATTCATCCTGCTGACCTTTTACCTTTTAGTTAAAATCCTGAACATTTCATCCTTCTTTGTCACAAATACTTGATTTTATAAATATATATAAAGAAATATTTTAACTGTTGGTGTTTAAAGAGAAACTGCCAGTTTATGTTTTTAGTGCAGGGGTCTGCAGCCTTTCCAATCCAAAGAGCCATTTTTTCCTCAGCCAGCTAAATAAAACTCCTTTAGAGCTGCAAATGTTACAAGGCTTTTAAAAAAGGCAACTTAATATATATTTTTAATGAAGAGCCACCATAGGATATGTGTTATTTTTGAAGATCCACATTTTTATTTCCGGTTTTTAGGTTTTAAAATAAAGAAAAAGATAAACCTTCATAAAAAGAGAATAGAGAGACTTTTTTCTAAGGGATGGAGATATTTGGGGAAAATGATGTAAAGTAAAAGAAAAGAAAGTCACTGGTTTCCAACCTAATGACAAGAAAGATAGATTTAAAAAAAATATTTTAGCTACATATTTAAAGGCATTGTGGAAGGTCCAGGGAGCCACTACCAGCTCCAGAGTCGCCGGTTGGAGACCCCTGATGTTTGTAAACCAAAATGTACTTCATTTTCTTTATATAGCTGTAGGCCTTCTCATAAAGGAAGGAGACATTTTGCACATAACAATGTGATTAATCACGATTAAAATTTTGTAATCGTTGCCCAGCACCAATATATATATATACATATATATATATATATATATATATATATATACATATATATATATATATATATATATATATATATGTATGTATGCAATAGCTTTTTTTTACCACTCATTTTACTACTACTCATTTGCTCACTTGTTACCCTTCAAAAAATACATCCTGAAATTTTCAGCCCTTTGGGTCATCATTGGCCGGTTATGGCAGGGGGAGCACATCCTGATGAATTAAGCAGAACTGGCGTGAGTCCTAACGGGTAAATTGGTCACGATACAGCCCTGGTAATAGCGAAAACAAGGCATCATCACTGGCTGTGACTAACTCAGTACAGAATCACAAGACTCTCCTATATTTAGAGAAGATTATGACCAGGGAGCTTGAGCTGCAACAGTGTTTTGTGGACGTGCAGGAAATCCTCCATTCAACATCTACTCTGATGTGAGGTTCAAGAATGCAGTGCTTTGTCTCCTGAGAATGTTTTTTGTTTGTTTGTTTGTTTGTTTTTTAAGAAATACTTCTCAAAAGGAACTGTGAAGGACACACTTGACTTTGGAAAAGATTAAATGAAAAACTAAACAGTGATGCAAGTCAGTGAGCTGTCAAACTACAGATGAAGATTGCAACTTTTGACAGTGTACATATTTGTTTTGTTCCAACTGGGATTCTTATGCTTTGTTTAAAATAAAAACATATCTTTTTATAATTCTGCACTGGATAGCTACAATACTTACAGTTAAGTAAAGAAAATGGCGACCTTAGGGCAGGGAAACATTGACAAACTGTTGGACTTTGACCTTGCTGGACCGAATTGAGTAGCCCTTCTCTAGTCCTTTGTCTTTATGATAGAGAGATACTTTAGTGTTTCAGAATGACTTTGACTTTATACAGCAACATGTGCAACAGCATATCACATCTGTCCTCACATCAGTGCTGAACAAACTCCCAGTCTTCATGGTAAGAGATGGTCTGTCTGCTTTAAAAAGACAGTTATTTATGTCCACACAAACGTGCTTACTGTGCTGTTTGTGGAGTTCAGGGGTCCACACTTCCTGGATGCGCTTCTTGTTCATGATGGCTGAGTCCAACCTGTCACCGACTTGCTAACGCTACCTTTAGCCATCGTGTCAGAGGCTGAAAACTTCATCCTGCTGTGACTAATGGGATGTTCAGAGGGTGTGTAATATCCCCAAGAAAATGTCTTGCTGGTCAAACTGAACATGCTCAGCTGAAGCAAAGAAAAAGCATTTCTGGTTGTCTAGAAAGCCTTCCTCTTATTTTCCAGAACATTGATTGGAGTGAAACCAACCACAGACACCTGGAAGAAACTTACACACCAGCAGTCAAACTAGCATCATTTTCAGAGCTGGCATCCTTAGAATAGAGGTGTCATTTCTGAACTCAGCTGCTAAAAAATGATTTGTCACTACTCAGCTTTGCCAGATTGTGCATGGAGATGCACAGTGAAGTGGTGGAAATATGTTTTCCCCATGCATTTGTTAAATATTCCATTAAGAATCACTCTCAGGTTTTTAAGTGCAATTTCTTTTAGTGAAGTCACAGCCAAAATACTAAACAAATCCTTTAAAAAGCCATTCAAAACTTAACATTTTTCATTTTAAAATACTTCACAATATTTGTGATTGTGTAAAAAAGAGAGAAGGAAGTTTGGCCTTGATTCATTTCACTACTTGTCTTTTTGTGTTGTTAAACTTTAACAGCTGATAAAGAGTTACATGTCATAGAAGACTTCTTAAATGGCAAAAACTGTTGTGGCATCTCATTACAATGAACTTTTTCATTAGATAACCAAGACTAGTAAGCCTCTAAGTCAACCTTTTTTTACATCCCTTTGCCAAGAAGCAAAAACTTTGTTCTTGTTCTCAAGGCTGCAAAAAATTAAAATGTTCATTTTAGTCCAGTCAATTCATACTTCACAGGAACTTTCTTCCAAGTTGTGGCAGGTATTATTGTTGTTAAAAGGGTGTCTATCTCAGGGCTCAAATTATACCAGGGCTTTTGAGGGAGAGTTTTTTTCGAGCGTACGCTACAACTTCACAAGTCACATGCAAATATATTAGTACACGAAGCTCGGTCAAAAATACTACCAAAAAACCCTCAACGACTACTGTATGCAGCTTGTTTAATCAGAAACCGGGATGAAAAGTTCTTTTTTTTTGTTGTATGGACACTTACAGCACACAACAAACAATGCTGCAGTCCACGATGCTGAGGGAAACAGGATCACCTGCATTACTTATAATAAATAAATGAATAAATACACAACGCTGGCAAATTAACCACATTTTTCAAGAAACATCAGGAACCATGTAGAAAAATTAAATGTAACGTGAAGTTGTACTATGTTTAGGCTTCCCCCCTAAAGTATCAGTTGAAATGTCTTTAGGGGAGCTCATCTGCCTTTTAGGGGAGCCAAGCTCCCCTTAGCTCCCCTGTAATTCAAACCCTGGTCTGTGTATTTATATTGACCCAGTGGTTTCATTCTTAATGAAAAACTTTGTCTGTGGCAGGGTGAGGTTGTGTACATGTACAACATGCTGTATTCTTTTTCGTACTTTCTCTCCACCTCAGTCAGCTGTTTATTAAAGTTATCTGTTCAACCTCATGTCAGCAGAAATGCAGAAGTGACAAATTTCTGCTTCACGCTTTTCCACATTAAGTACACCTACCTCAAATGTTCAAATGTCCAACCAATCACACAATACTTCTCGGAGCCAACAAGAACAAAGTTCTGCTTGGTCGATGCATCGAGAAAGAGCCGCAAGATGTCCCCATCCACATACGCAAGAACAAAATTACGTCATTTTGTTCTTGTGACCTTGATAACAAGAAAAAAGTACTTGTTTCTTGCTGAGTATATAATAGGCTTAAAATAAAGTTAGGCATCACACGACCTTACCTCTCAGCTCACAGGTTGCTTAACCCTTTAGGACCATCACCATTGTTCCTAATGTCATGCATGCGGGCGATCCCATCGGGAGCACTGGGGCCACCGACATTGTCTTACCACACAGTGATGCATACAGGCAGCTAACCCAGGGGCTAGCTGCCTGTATGCATCCCAAGAGGGGAAAGGGTTTGTCAGTGAGGTGAAGCATTGCCAAAACAAAACAAGATCAAAGATTAAAACAACAGCATGAATTTCTCAGAGCGTAGAAAGTAAAAAAAATGGGTTATAATGAAATCTTAATTTTTAATTTATTTGTTTCAGGCTGTTGTAATTTGTTTAATTTTTGGCAGTTACCGAGCACTTAAGGCGGATTTATATTCACATGAAATCATTTTAATGCACAGTTATCTATTCAACTTAAAGGTACAGTTTGTAAGCATTCCTGACATATAGTGGTAAAGATGGGCAAAGAAATTACTTCAAATGGACGGTGGCCATCTGTAGACAAAATTTTTCCACCAAGAAAGATGTTTTCATTTGCGAGTGGATCCAGCGGCCTCAGGTGCAGCAATGACTGCACTACAGGTACTTAGTGTATTATCTTCTTTCACGGTCCTTTAATGGTGTTGCTTATACCAGATGCTGCTCTAGCACCTATCAAACAAAGCCATTACTGCAGTTTTAAAGATCAGAAGGTTATCACTTCACACTCTGGTGTTTGTCCATTCAGACAGTAAAAATAAAGCAAAAATGGCGGCACAAATATGACAGCTGCCATGGATGTGGAACCACGCCAAGTACATAAAAATGGCTTGTTTTAAGAGAATAAAAATACAACAGTTATTTTTGTAAAGTGATTGGATATAAATGGAAACACAGTTTTAATTCATATCTTACATTTTTCTGTCATTGACCTTTGATTTTTTACATTACATGCAGCTGATCGCCGTTTTAAATAGACTAAAAACTGCCTACCTGGGTAATTTGGTAAATGGCGGAAAATGGTATCACCTCACCCACATAACACACTAAAGGAATCACACATTGAGTAGATGTTTGATATGTCATGGAGTAGTGTTCATGCTGTAGTGATAGTCTCCACTGCATGGTTGGTGGGTGTTCATTTAGATCGCTGAACACCATACAAAGACAGAACCAGGCTTTTGGATTTGTTGCTGACAGCAGTCTGAATGCTTCTTTTTGCTTTTAGCTTCATTTCTTAGTTCTCCTTTCTACTCACTTTATTAGAGCACACAGTGTTTACAGGAGACCTTTGGCTTTATCCATGAGGAGGAGGTGAAGCTGAGGGTAAGACACCCGGAAGCAGATTAATTCCTGACCTTTATCTGGCTGAAGTTAATCGATGAAAAGCTACAGAGGGAATCTAACTATGACATGATGTAGATCAGAACTGACCTGCCTGCAGGGTCGTCTGATGGTTGATGGATTCTGAGAAAACATGAATCACACGTGTGTTATTATTCAGATCTTCTTAAAGATTCATTTTGTGGGTCACAGTCAGTACTGAAGGAAGAAAGAAGCAATATGATAACCCCAATCTGCTGTAAGAATATTATTTTGGCCTGTACACCCAGAGACCATAGACCCTTGTATCAGCCGGGAGCAGGTCTTTTCTTCCTCTTTATTACTGTGTAAGCATTTTTTATATCAAAGCATTGAGACATAAATTATGTCACCAAACAACCCCCAGACTAGTTATCTGTGGGAAACATTGAGGATATTTATGAAAACGTTACTGAAGGCATTACAGTCTCTGTGTTTTCACTCTGCATTTGAACCTTTCTGTTGGCTCTCAATTCTTCAGCCTCTCCAGTCTGTCTGGTCACTCTCATTTTAAAAAGTTGACCCAACTTGTCATCTCATTTCCCACAGACATGCAGCATATTAATAACCTCACTCTGCATTTGCCTGAGGATGATTACAAAGCTTAGCTTTCAATCACAACACGCTAATGATGGCAGCCAGGCATGATCACGTGATTGATAGGTGGCATTTATCTGTGATGGAGCCCAATATACTCAGTCCTCTCACCGGAGGCCTGCAGGGACGAGAGCAAGCCACAACCTTTCAATAATCGAAAGCCTCTCGCCCACTGAAAGGCTGATCCTTTTGTTCTAATTAACCTGTGAAATGAGTTCAGCGGCTCCCTCTCCACTGGCAGCGTAAACGCTCTAATAGTCTGTGAACGGCAGAGCGAGGAGAAGAATGCCAAGAGGTGGAAGGTCCGCTGGGCGATTTTCAACAGATGCTCTGTGTCTCTGGTAGCATTAGCATCAGGATGGAGGATGATCAGCCGCAGCTCGATCTGAAGGTATTAACTTTGAAATGAGACTGAGAATAAAAACATGACTGGCAGCACAAAAGCAAGACACCGTTCAATATTACAGACTTTATGAAGATCCCCGAGTCCTTTAGCAACATCAGCGTTGAGGGATAATTAAACAGTGTCAAGGCTTTTTTTTTTTTTTTTTTTTTTTTTGCTTCCTCTCACAATAAACCCATGCATGTTCTTGTGGCTTTGCGCTGGAGGTCTCACAATTTATGATGCACCAGAAATGTCTTTCAAAGGTATTTCTCATGGGTGAGTTTGTTTTATGGCTTTCCAACTTTTGGAACTTGTGCATATCGGAGGGTGTCATGGTAAGCCACTGAAAGATCTTCTGAGAGGAGAGTAGTTGACCCTATATGTGACACAAACACAGGTGGAAAATAACATTGTTACTGTAGATCAGGGTTGTAAAACTATGTTTTACTGCACAATTTGATCTGAAGTGTGCCAGACCAGTAAAATAATAGGATAATAACATATTGATGAAAACAACTAAACATTTTTTCTTCATTTTAGTGCAAAGAAGTACAACTATTAAGATGTTTACATTTTATGAACTAAACTTGAAAAAAAAAACTAATCATGAACAATCTGAAGAAACATAAGTCCAGTTTCAACAATATTTTCCCTCAGTTTATCATTCACACAAGCATTAAAGCTTACAGTTCACAATGGATCTACAAAATCGCAAAAAATAAAATAAAATAAATAAATAAAATCACTGGCAGCTGGAACTAAAAAATACAGTATTTCACACATTGATTATATTCACTTGCCAAGAGCTAGAAGTTTTTTTTTTTTTTTTATGGACCTGTATGTTTCCACATCTGTGTAGTAATCCTGACCACCTGAACTGATTAATCTCATAATACAAACTGAAGTCAGATCTATTGAGTAAGAAAAATATAAAACAAATGACAATTTATCCCCCTGAAATGTAAATGTTTTATATTTAAACAAAAGAATGCAACCTCACATGAACAAACTAGCCATTGTTGATTTTTACAAACTATTATTTAAAAAATTGCAGGTAATCTTCATGTCATTGTCATATTTACCAAATTAATTCAGATTGCCAGCTTCGGCCCTCTGGTGGGCTGATTTTGGTCCCCCAGGCCATATGTTTAATACACCTATTTTAAATCATAGGCGATGGCACACCAATTAGGCAGAATCTGACTATCTAAATGATGAATCTGGTCATGCATGCATGCGTGAACTGCAGCACATGCCAAAATTGATGTCAAAGAGCTAAGCATTTGGTTGAGTATTGCCCAGGCTTGGGGTTTTCCAGTATGTATAACTAATTGCGGGCTGTGCAAGATCTGCATTAAAAAAATGAATAAAAATCAGGAAATGCTGCAAGTGAAGTGGGTGTGTTTGCAAGAATTTATACAGCTGGAATTACTTGTATTTAACCCAGCTTGTAGCTGTTTCTGTTTTGCAGTAGCTAAATCTAGAAGAAAAAAAGAGATTAAAATATGTTTCTGTACAAAATGCAGTCATTATAGATGTGCAGGTACCTTCCACTGTGGAGCTTTTTTTTCAGTTGGACAAGGCACTCACCAGCCACTTTGTTATGCCCACTGTGTTAGTACCGGGAGGAGCGGAGATTGAGGGGAGGCCAGGGTTGCACTGACTACCTCGGAAATCTGATTGGACACCACAGTTGCAACCTTATGTGATTGACAGAACACTGTAGGATGACAGAAACATCTTTCCAGACATGTATGAATCACCAGTGTCACTACACCAGTTTGAAGTCAATTTTAAAGTAGCTTCCAAGGCTGCTAGTTCATTTTAAAATAAGCTACACCATGAAAATGTACCTTATTTAAGATTATAAGCTCAAAACAATTAAGGGAACACTTAAACAACACATCTTAGATTACATCTTCATAAATAAAATATTCCAGATGAAAATTAGCTGATTAGAAATCTCTTACTAGACCACATCAGTATTGAGACAATGTCTGCTACTCAAGGAATCATTAGCAGAATTTCACTCCTTCGGGTCCCTGCTATTAGCTCCATCACTTAGTGTAGGTGGAGGATTGTAATCTTGTTGCTTATAGATATTGTCGGGGGGTGCCTGATGGCTGCTGGTCCTTGGTGGTTTCCCACATATGGGAATCTGGGCTGCTCCGTCAGGAACTGTGGGGGGTCTGCGGTTCGGGCCGCCTCGATTATTGAACCAGACTGGGTGGGGGTTATGGGCGCTGGTGCCGGGGGGTGGCCCCCTCTCTTGGGGTGGAGGGGTTGGTCGGTGCCGGGGGGTCTGGCCCTGCCGTTCACATGCACTTTTGGGGGAGGCCTGTGTGGGCTCACGAGTGGTGGGCCATAGGTCTGGGCTCTTCCTCTCTCCTCCTCCCCTTCCTCTTCTCACCCACATGTGGTGGGTGGGTGCCTTTTGGGTTTGGTGGTGGCTCATTGACTGCGGTTCCTGTGTGTGCTGTTGTAGGGGGTGGGTCGATGGTCAATGATCGATGGTGCCCTGGTTCCCAGGATGTGAGGCTGGGACATTGGAGTGGGTGCTGGCCTGCGCCGGGTGGCCGTCTGGTGGGCCTGGTCCTCCTAAGTGTGGTGTAGGTCCTCTGCCTTGGGGGAGTCTGCGCTCAGGCTGCCCTGGATGGCTGGTGTCTGTTGGGGTTGGTGGCGGCTCATTGGCTGCGGTTGCTGTTTGTCCTGGTCATGGGACCAGCTGCTCCTAAGCTGTCCTGTTCTGGGGGGCTTCCTGGGAAAGGGGGAACCTACTGCCTCATCTTTTCATCTTTCTTCTTTCTACTTTCCTTTTTACTTCTCTTCATTATTCTCCTCCTTTTTCTGTCCCCTCCAGTCAGGTTCAGCAAGACCACATGAATTTCATAATTTAAAATAAATAAATAAGATTAAATTTAAAAATCAGATTATCAAGAGCAGCATTATACCCATAAACCTCCCCTTGGTAAAGCAAATTTGTTCAGCATACCACAGCAGCCAGACCATCATTCTGCTTGCTAAAATGCTGGACAGGACAAGTAAAAATAAAAACTTTATTTATTACATAGTGGAATGTAACAAAATAATATAAGAATGATAAATGGAAATCAACCATCATTATCACACAGGGGTCTTGACTCAGAATCATGCTCAAAATAAAAGTGGAAAGATGAGATTACAGGCTGATCCAACTTCTGTGGAATTTCCTAGAGATCATTCAGAATAAGGTTCAGTAGTGTGTGTGGCCTCCATGTGCCTTTATGCACTCCCCACAACATCTGGCATGCTCTTGATGAGATAACAGATGTTCTCCTGAGGCATCTCCTCCCAGACCTAAATCAGGGCATCAGTCAGTCCCTGGACAGTCTGTAGTGTGACATTGCAGTGGTGGATGAAATGAGATATGATGTCCCAGAGGTGCTGATTGGATTCAGGTCTGGTGAATGGGCAGGCCAGTGGATTAGCATTAGGCTCTTCATCATGCAGGAACTGCTGATCAACTCCAGCCACACGAGACCAAGCATTGCCATGCATCAGAAGAAACCCAGGTCGCACTGCAGCAGCAAATGGTCTAACACTGGGTCTGAGGATCTTAACCTTGTACCTAATGGCAGTCGGGGTACTTCTGGCTAGCACATGGAGGTCTGTGCGGCCTTCCAAGTATATGCCTCCCCCAGGCCATCACCAACCTATCACAAATGCTGGAGGTTGGTGGAGGATTTTGTAGGCAGCAGAACATTCTCCACGGCGTCTCCAGAATCTCTCATGTCTGTCAAACATACTCCATGTGACAGGCATGAGAACACAGGGCACCAATGGCTCAATCCTGGTGTTTTCTTGAAAATGCCAATCAGGCTGCATGGTGTTGGGCTGTGAGCCCACCTCATCCCAGAGCTGCTCTGTTGGATTAAGCTCTGGTGACTGAAGATCATTGGAGTACAGTGAACTTATTGTCATGTTCAAGAAAGCAGTTCGAGACGATCTTAGCTTTGTAACGTGTTGCATTATCCTGCTGGAAGAATCAGAAGATGCTGCACTGTGGTCATAAAGGGATGGACATGGTCAGCATAAATACTCAGGTAGGCTGTGGTGATTAAACCATACTAAGGTGCCCAAAGTGTGCCAAGTAAATATCCCCCACACCATTACACCACCAGGCAGGATGGATCTATGCTTTTATGTTCTTTCCACCAAATTATGACCCTACCATCTGAATGTCCCAGCTGACATGGAGACTCAGACTTGACAACATTTTTTCATCTTCTGTCTTTCATCTTCTCTAAAATTCAGGTTTTTATTAACAGACAATAGATCAGATCTTTAAAGTGGTTAAAAGAATATATCATCCATCTAGCACCAAGAACCATGCCATGTTTAAAGTCACTTTAATCATCCTTTCTTTCCTATTCTGGTTCTCATTTTGAGTTTGTCTATATCAATTCTTTAGATCACCATTCAGCATGGATCCACATCCAGTTTGGTCCAGGTGTGGTCGCCTTTAGTCAAGCTTCGGAAAAGAATGGGTGTGTTAAAAAGATTATTTCATAACACTGTTACATTACTTTTGTTTCCTTTTTCTTTGTTGCCCATGTGATTGGGTTAAAACCAGAATCCATGATGTGAACCAGTAAGTAGAGCATTTTGCTACTTGCCCACATAAATGCCAAGATTGAGTACTGGTAACACTTTAATGAACCTGCACGGAGCTGATAACTTGGAATCATTGTACAATGACTACATTTGTATGAACAGTCACTATTTGATTCAATCCTTAGTATAATTAAGTTTAGGAGAAATATTAAAGCTAAAACATATAAAGTAATGACTTAAACAATGATTCTACTTTACTTTACTCAGTCTGGAGTGACAGAACGTGACTGGACAGAAAACTGACCACAACCCCATTTCCATCCTATGGGGTGAGCTGATATATAGAGTTTTAACCAGGAAAAGGTATATTGTTCACTCTCACCTTCTTTTTAATTCTGACTTAAGGCTTTAAGTCATTAAAATGTAGACAGTGGTAGACACGGGTAGCTCTGAGTCTGTGGAAGCAGAAGAAGGAATCCACCATTTTAACACCTTTCATTGGCTTATGATGAAGAGGCTGTCAGCTGGTTTTGATAAATGCAGCTTTAATGAGGTACTAAAACTGCCTGACTCATTTGCACTGTTAAAATTAATAAGTCAGATGTTAATTGTGTGTTAATTAGCTTATTCCTATCTCTTGCCCAGCTTAACCCTTCTTTTGTTCATTTCCGTGATGGGTTGATGTTATTGCCACTTTATGCAGATAATTTGTGTCTGTTTATACAGTTTTTTGTTCTTCGAATAATTTACACAACAACTACAGCTTACTAAACCATGACACTCGACTCTTTCTACATAGTTTTGATGTTCTGCTTTTCTGCACCACCAAACCCCACTGAGCTCGTATCTATTTCTGCAGACTGGGAGGCAGCGAAGGGCTCGCAGACAAAAGGAGGAAGAGGTGCAAGGTGAAAAACTAAAAGGAAAAAAAAAAAAAAAAAAAAACGAAATCTCCGACATGATGCCTGAGGCAAAGATGCTCTGCAGGCAGAACAGCTTTGCTTCATCTTCCTGCAGAACAAGAGAGGATTTTCAAACACCAACAGAAGTAGAGGGCATCTCTACTAACAGGAGAGGGGTCTGGCGGGGATGCTGTCAGTCAACATGCAACAAGAAGATGTTCATCAATCCAAAAATATGGTTTCCAATATTTCCTCTAACTGTAAAGCCTCTTGCCTGTGTATGCAAGAGTGTGTTATTAAGGTCATTACAACATGTGTTAGGAAATATCCTGGATTAAAACAGTTTCTATACAGTTGATTTCTACAACCCCCAATTCCAACAGAGTAAAATGTTTATTTTATTCCAAATAAACAAGTGACTTTATTGTTATGTTTAGTGAGATTTCAGACACTTGTAGTAACATTTCTTTTTTTTTTAAGTGCCTAGCAACAAATCTAGTGACTTTTTTTGGCGTTATTGATTGGAGACTTTTGGAGACTGACGTGAAAGCATGTATTGTTTAGTTTCTTCTCAATGAGCAGCTGGTGTTGCTGGGGTCCCTAACCCACCTAAAAGCACTCACCTCAGGCACTCATACTCTTGTGAGCTGCAGTCAGAGCTAGAAATGTTCACTTTTGCTTCATGACCAGACTCAAAGTGAAACATATAAAGTTGCCACTGGCTGATACCATCTGGGCTTACCATCACATATTTATGCCTAATAATAAAGGGTGTGAACAAAAGACTTATAATTAAAAACCAAACCAGACTTAATAAAAACTACACTAAAAACAAAGAAAATATAGACAATAGAAAGTTTTTGTTGTTGTTTGTTTTTTGCTGTTTCAAACATATTTAGCCTTTTCTTCACTTATTGTCTCTCTTATTGTCTCTCCTCTGCAACTTCCATTACAATTTATGTATCAGGCCCATTATGCAAATTACTTGGTGACATCATTTAGCAACTTTTAGTGACTTTTTGGACAGTCCATAGCTACTTTTCGAGGAGTTGTCAACAGTGAGCTCATATCATACAAAACGTTTTACCATTTCATTGAAAACATTAGCTCACTTTGAATTTTATTAGCACAACACACCTCTAAAAACTTGAAACAAGATGTTGTTTACCGTGGTGTATCATCCATTTTTCTTTTAACAACTGTCTGTAAAAATCTAGAAAGTGAGGAGACCAGTTGTTGGAGTGTTAGGAAAGGAATTTAGTCCCATTCTGGTCTATTGCAAGATTCTAGCTGCTCAATAGTCCTGGGCCTTTGTTGCTGAATTTTTCAGGCTAATGTTCAAGCTTAGCTTAGCTGTGTGTCAGAGGTCTAATGGACTGACAGACTCATAACAGAAAGAAATAGGAATTGTGTAAATATATATATATATAAATGTATATATATATATATATATATATATATATATATATATATATATATATATATATATATATATATATATAAAATGTTTTTAAGAACCCAAGATGTCACAACATTAGATTGTCTGCTGTATTTTCCCAATCATGTTTAAGTCATGTTGCCATGCCCTCCAGTTTGAGAAGCATTGGTTTAGTCTAATATTTTGTTAAACTAAAATCTTTTAGCTCAAATAAAGTTGAAACATGTAATCTGTGTTTTTATTCTAGCAGCACACACACGTTTTTATTTTATTTTGTTGAATGAACTTGAAGAAAATATGGAAATCATTTCCACCTAATTCAAATTGAAGCATTTTAGTTCTGTAAACCAAATATCCTTTGCGTCGGACGGTAGGCTTCTTCTTTAAACAGTAGGACAAAGTGACACAGTAAATGCAATCTACACTCTGAATCTGGAGTCAGAAAACTGATTTAGATTTTGTGAATTAGTTATGTAGGAAGTAAGAAGTAAGCAGTAGAAGTAAGAAGTGTCTGCTTATAATCCACCTACACAATGATAAAAATGCAGCTAAAGATGGAGCTGGTGTTTCCGAACATAAATTCTTCCATCTTCCACCACCTGGCCTTCATCACTTTAACCATTCGTCCACCAGTTTTTAAACCAAAAGTATTTTACTTGTCTGCAAATATCAGCATCATACCCTAATTGTACTCTCAGATCAGTTCATGTGAGAGTGGCTAATCTTTCCGTTAAGTGTTTTTAAATGGCATCCGACTCCAGCTCATTTACAAGCAGAGGTTTTATTTTCAGTCCAGATGCTGCAGATGATCAGCTAAATTCTGGCATCCGCCTGCTGCTTCTCCTGCCAAACAAAAGATATAGATTTCACCCAGCACAAATATGATATAGCATTTATACTTGCATGCACATTACCTTTTGGCTGTTATTATCACACTGCATCCACTCAGTAAGTCAGTGTGTTGGTTGAGTGGCCAGAGGCTTCACGTATTAAGTCTTATTACAGCGGTCCAAGCTGAGAGGGTTGGCATCAATGTAAACTTAGAAAACAGCTGAGAGGGGGAAGGAAGGCTGTTTTCCAATGAGTTTAGACTTCAAAATGTCATTTATGGTTGCTGGGCTGATTAAATGGACCTGTACATGTTAGCTGAAAACAGAAAAAGTCTGATAAAAGAAGCATTTCAGCTCTCGGCTGTTTGGTTGCAGTTATTAAAACTGCCTGTATCTGTCTGGCTTGTTGAATACTACAAATAAACAATCAAAAACAAAGTTTTTAAGTAGTCACATGTACATTTCACAGATCGCCCAGGCATTCACTTAAAATATGTTTTTCTAATATACACATTTTTTTTTTTTTTTTTTTTTTTACAAAACACACCTATTCCCCAAAGCTCAAGCTTTATTAAAAACAAATCAGAACTAATATTTTTCCAAATTTTCCTCTAAAGCTTTTTTTCTTAGCCCTAAAAGCCTGAAACTTTCATTTATTCAAACCAGATCTCTTTCAAACTCTGTCAAAAAACTAATCTTTATACAAAGTTTCTTCCAAACCTCAGCTGTTGGCATCCTTTAGGATAAATGAAACTACATAAATTTCCAACTTTTAAACGCTGTAATTCTGACTCAGTTTGATGTTTATTGTGTTTATTTGTGTTTATTGTGTTATTGTATATATGTATATATATATATATATATATATATATATATATATATATATATATATATATATATAATTTTTTTTTGAAGAGTTATTTTGTGTTTATTTTGTTTCATAATATATCTTTAATAAAGGGTGCTCATTGTGGACATGATATGTATAGTCTTATGAACAGAAGGTTTTAGGCCCCACAACAGATTCTCAGTAGAAGTGGGAAAACACAGGATGTTACAAGCATGGCAAAGAATGTTTAGCTATGCTTGAAAATCCGTGTAGGTGATATATATATATATATATATATATATATATATATATATATATATATATACTGTATTTCATATCCTGTTTTAATGTAAGCCTTTCATGTAAGCCTTATCTTCATATCCAGCTTTAACTGCTCTCATAATATTTTCATGAAACTCCCTTCCACCTAAACTCTGTCATAGAAATTTGGTTTTGAGCTAACTGTACAGTCAGTCATTAATTACAGTGTGAAGAGCTGCAGTAACAGAAAGACCTCACTTCATCTCTTCCTTTTCCATTTATATACCCTCCCAGAGGTTTAACACACTAACAAATGTTCCAAATGTCTTCCATTGACTGACAACAGTTCTGGCATCGACTGATGGTCTCTAGTAATTGCTGAGGAGGATGTCGACTGTTTTTGCAGCATTTAGCAAACATTGTTAATGGAAGCCTGGCAATGAAGAAAAAAATCCATGCAATTAAATCTGGAATGAGATGAGCTGAGGGACAGCGAGGAGGAATAACAAAAGATAGACAAATGGAAAGAAATAATAATTAAAATTAACAGTACTAAGTGAGGAGGGTGGAAGAGCAGCAGAGGGAAATAATGATATGAGGATAATCCCAGGTGGAGTCAGAGCAGAGCGTGAAATAAGAGAGGAAAATAAAGAAAGGCGGAGTGGAGGAGGAAGGTAAAGCAAGCCAGTTAAGTCCTGGCTGTTTGCATCAGGGAGCTGCAGGCCTGAATGACAAAGTCCCCATTAAACCAAGCTAGAGTCTCCTGCCTGCAGCAAAGAGAAGCCAGCGATGAACTCGCTCAGGTGGATCCATTACAGAGGCGTAATTAGACACACAGCACAGTGATTTCCAGACTCACTGCTGCAGTGTACAGAGGAGCTGCTGGAAACCTTCACAGGAGGTCGACTAAAGACTGAGGTGGAGATGGTAGGGGGGCAGTCTTTTGTTATAAAGATTACACATTGTTATTCATTGGTTTACATATTGTTGCTATGCTGACAGCCTTTACTATAACCTTTTTTATAAAAAAGCTTTCGCATTTGGTGGAATATAGGGGTAAGTTAATGATCCACAGTCAAAAATTGTGCTGTTAGTGTGCTTTTATAGGGCAGGACAGATTTTTCAAGGTGGGCCCGATGAAAGGAAGATATTCAGCACTCCTGTTAGCACAAATGCTTTGCATCAAGTACGTCTTCATACTGTTGACATACTGGAAACATATTCATTATGAAAACTCTTAGTTGGTAATCTTACAGTACCATATTATTAAAGGGGACATATCATGAAAAATCCACTTTTTTAGCCTTTAAATACATGTTTTTGTGCACTATTAGTGTAAATCAATACAGAAATTTTAAAAACATTCTTTCCAGATGTTGTGTATCTTTATATTCTTTTGGGGTCATATTTTTCAGTCTGTTTAGTTTTCTCTGTTTTCTATTACGTTTTCTTATCTATTACGTCACAGTATTTGCTGTGTGTCTGCTGAATCTGCTTCTCAAAGCGATTCTGTAGTCCACGTTTAGTTATGCTGAAGTTACCAGTAGTCAAGTCAAAATGTGCGGTTGTTGGGTGTTTCAACTAACACAATTCCTTACATCGCCCCCCGGCATCAGAGCCTCTTTGAAGTGTCCGGTTGGATTTAATTTTTCACGGAAATGTACGGATTAAATGCTGCATGGCCGTTTAGAGGTTGCTTCCACACAGATCGGATACGTTACGCTCAAAATCGAAATTGAGCTGCAGTGTGAACGGAGCCTTTAAACTCCCTGATCTATCCTGCACCTCAAACTTCAGTGGAAATGCTGAGGACTCAGAGCTGAAATCATATTTTATCTTCAAGAATAAAGATATTGGACATTTAAGCTTTGGGTGCTCTTGGTTGAAATGCACCTTTTGTCAAATATGCTGTTTTGTTTGAAGAGACCTTTATTATACTTTTCAATGGACAAACCTTCCTGTATCTGTGGATCAATTCGTCTCGGTCCAGCTGTGAGACTTAGCACAGGGCTGTGGGGCATCTGATCTGCTGGTAAATCTCATGAAGTGGAGGAACCTGTGTGGAGATTTGATGCTGAATGAATATTATCAGTCTGACTGTAATTTTTAGTGAAAATTAGATGAATAACAGGAATAAAATTATATTAAAACAATGGCCTAAAATGAAACACCAGAAGCTTAAAATAATGTATAAATCTATGACATTGTGTTGGAAGGTTTAAATTATCATTAAGACCATTGCTTCCATTGGGTTAAACTGTTCATCACAAGGCCTATTTTTCTGTCTTCTGTCTAAAATGGCATACCTAAAATAAATTATGTTCTGTATGTACCACCACCAAAGACTATGTACCTTTGAGACATAAGATAGCAGCCCAGTCCTAGAAATTAATACAGCAATGTCTGATGAGTAACTGAGCCAAGGCAAAGCTAGAAAAGTGAACTTGAGCACTTTTACAGATGTTTTAATACAGTTATGTTCGTGAGGAACCACCTTAATGAGCCTAAAAGTGCCATTAGACCTTTCTCAGGTATCATGCTGGAAAATTTATTATATTTCACTTTGTCCATTCCTCTTCAGTCAGCCGGGTGATGGCTCAGGCAGAATAGATGATGACGAGGGGAAGAGAGCTGTGCCGCATGGATGGAGGGGAAAGTGTTTGTCATGGGAAAAGGTGTTACCAAAACAAATGATGATCTTTCAGAACAAAGTGAAATATAAAAGAAATACCTAAAATAAAATGCAGAATAAAGGAGTTGTATTGGCACATAACTTTCTTGCTTAGAGCATCATAGAGCAGAAGTTGTTGCTGGGATCATTTTACTGTGTGGTTACAGAACTTAAATGAAGGGCCACACAGCAGCATCAGGCAGTTTATCAGTTTGAAGCATTTTTTAGGCTAATGTGCAAACTCACTCTGATTTGTATGCTGCCTGCATATGTTTCAAAGGTTCTTGCTGAAAAAATCAGCAGATCTAAGAAGGTCATCCAGGTGAGGCCCCACCTGATCACTCATTTTAAATGGAGGTAGAACACCTCCCACCCGGTTAGCCACTTGGTAGTAAATGGAGCAGACCCACTAATAAAAAATCTAGCAATCCATTGGCTGATTTTCATGACTGACACCTCTATTAACTAATCACAGTACAGAGAATAAAGGGATCGCTCCCAAATTGACCATACAAAGCAAGAAGTAAACCCAAAACTTGTATGTCGTATGAAGAGTGCGCTCTCCACTGTAAAACCTCCTTTGTCTGGTTCTAAAACACAAGCTAAGACTTATTTTGTGGTTCTGTGAAGTGCATTTTGCTTCTCTTTGGCTGCTAGCTCCCTGAGTTTTGTTGCACAGTGATGAGATTGGCAGTCTCTGCTTTCACATGATGCATGGTATGTGTGTTTGCTTGACACGCAGAAATTAGCAGAACCTTAAATTGAACATTGTCTATTTTCATGTTTTGTTATATGTTATATGTAGGTTTTGTCATACCAGTGCAACAAATGGGAAGTGTCCCAAGATTGAAATAGTTTGGCAATAGATCAATATATCTGAGATGGAAATGGGGAATAAAAGTCAAAACTGGAAGCTCAATTCTTGAAATCAAGTGAACAAGCAAGCATCAGGCCTGGCTCTTTTGGACACAAAGAACATGAATGTAATGTAATTTCCCCCAGATATGTGTTTAGTTAACCTATGCATGATTAGATAAGTTTGTTTCTCATTTTATGCTTGCTAATAATGTTGCAGTGTAAACATATTGAGGATAAACTCCAGCTCAAACAACAGAAGCACAACATCTTAGATATTAAAACAAACAGATATATGAATAGGAAATATTAAAAAAGCCTGAATATAAACAGACAAACATGCTGAAACAAAGAAATAAATGAAAAACGGCAGAATAACATCATCCTTCAGGCTTCCTTCTTTCATTTTTTTTATCTTCTGTTTGCTCTTTCATGAATGTGAAAATCTCTCCATCTATCTGTCTCTGTCAGCCACTTTCATTTCCCTGCATCTCCTCCACCATCTCATTATTTCCTCTCCATCTCACTCTCTGCTTTAGCCGAAGCAGCAGTGGTGGCAGAGCGAGTCAGGTGACACCTGATTAGGAGGTTAAACTGATGGAGCGGCCTGATGGCAAATCAATCTGCTAATAAAAACAGGGAGATGATTATATCTGCATCACCCCCTGTTATTTGAACTTCAGTACAAAGGTGTACTGGAGAAAAATATAAAGCAGCCCCTTCAAAGTACACAACAGTTCAGGATTCAGTGCACTTCTCCTACATGGTGACCCCTGGAGGATTTGTTTTTAATCCCGTTTTACTTTACAAAGTGCAAAGCTGACGAAAGAAAGAACTTATTTCTGATGTGCGTGGATCTCAAAGGGAAGCTTTGCAGTTACTGCAGGGTAGAGGCTGCTTTGGTGTTTACCAATGTTCTCTTTTTATCCATTTTTTAACAAAGTGCCTATTTGGGATAATTTGTTCTTTTTTCTTGTGCTTGTGTTTGTTGGAGGGACCTCATCTGAAGTCAGGAGATTAATGGTTGGAAACATGCTTTTGGAAATAAATGTTTCTCTGTCACATATGAGTGTGATATTCAGATGTCAACAGTACTTTGGCCACGTAGCATGGTTAGCTTTGGACCCGATCAGAGGACCGGCTGTTCTCTCCATCTCCCAGTGATAAATTCTGGGCATTTAATTGTGCTTTCCAGTTCTCCTGGATTTAAATTCATTTCTGGAGTTAGTCTGGCCACTGATGGAAAAACTCCGCCCCCATACAGGAAGTGAGCGATCCAAAGTGAAGAGCCAAATCAAAATATTTTCCTTAAATCAGCCCACAGACTGTTTCCTCCAACTGTTTCCTGCCTTGTGGGACCAACAAATAAGTTCCATAAATGAGAAAAGTTGGTCACCAAAACAGGGAGCGAACCTGAAAGTTGTTTATTTCTCAAAATGTAATATTGAAATAATTTTTTTCCCTCTATGGAGCTTCTATTTCCTCCAATTTAACTTATTTATCAATGACGTGGCTAAAAACAGTAAAACATTTCCTGCTGGGATGAAGTTTTAATCCTGATTTCATGATCTCATGAACTGTGTTTTCAAAGATTAGACATTTTTGATTTGTAAATTTCTTGCCGAGTCTTGTTGTCTTGGAGGTTTTCCCTACTGTTAACAGTTGGATCTTCAGGACAGAGAGAGAACAATTGATGCAACCTGTTGGTTTCCTTAGCTAGGCAATCTTTTTATTAATTCAAATATGAATACAATTATTGATAAGTTTGATTAATATGGATCATATAATAGACTGTCTAATGTGAGTTAGACTAAAATGTGAGTAGATTGGTCTCTTTTAAAATGTGACTTTGTCATGAATCAGCGCCATACAAATAAAGCTGACTTGAAATCTGAACTGAAACTGTATTAAAAAAAGAAGCAGAAGAAAGTTAGGATAGTGACTAAATTAATGCCAATCATTTCTGTGGAGGAAACAGGAAGTCTTTAACACCAAATACTATGAGTCCATAAGGAAGGAAGAATCATGAACGTTTAAGTGTTTGCCTCTTCAGCATATTATATTACACTTATCAATCTTAATAAATTTAATATTAAAGAGCTGTAGCGATTATGAGAGCGCTCTGAACCATAGTGGTTTGACGCCAATGAGCTTCAGTCGAGCTTCACTGCTGTCAAATATGATAGATGCTGTTAGATAAACTGAGAGGGTGAATAAGGTGGACACAAGTACTTTAAAAGAGATGATTCATTTTTATTCAAAGAGTGTTACACAGTCTGCTGTGGGTGGATGATGGATGGATGGATGGATGGATGGAAGGATGGATGGCACACTAACCCAGTTTCAGCCAAGCTTTAGTTGTCAGACAGATGTCGTCACATTTGACCCTAGAATACTTTAGTATCCAGAGGAGTTCATGATCCACTTAATGACTGCAAGGTGACCCTATGTGCTGCTGTGTATGATGACCAAACATCTCCACTTTGGTCCGGTCTGTCCAATAGACATCGGGCCTCATTCATCAATATCTTCTTATTAAATTTGTTCTTAAGTTGTACTTGAGAAGTTTTTACAAAAACCCTGTGTCAGATTCATGAACAGGTTCGTAGACTGCAGAATTGTTCGTATCTTTCCTCTTAGATGGATGAATACCAATCTCTCATAAGTTGAAAGGATGGGCCAGTTGACTCTATGCCCAAAAAATGCCCATAAAAGGTCATGATTTACAGGCCATGTGCAAAAAGACAGAAGAAAAACAGATTAAATGATTTTTTATACGTCCTCTTTTCCGATGACGTGATCCTCCTCTTGGTGACTTACTGAGTCTTGGCGAAATCTTAGCATATATACACATACATGCCTCGAACCAAAAACTGCTTCTCTTGCTCAGATGTTTTCATTCACCAGTGTGGATTACATTCACCTGTAAAGTATTTTGTAGCATATTACCACTCACATTAATGCTAAGACCACAGGGCACCACCATCTTCATCAACAGGAAGTGATGTCACCACACCTGTACATACTTTGAAATAAATCCGATATGGTCATTTAAAGTCACATTTCCTCTAGAAAAGTTTTACAATTTGTCCTTTTATCAAAAAGTAAACAGTCTGATGCTATTTATCTGATTTACATGACAAAAATATGAGTTTTCTTAATTCTCTCAGGCAAATGAAGATGGAAGCATCTTGTTCCAGTGAGGAGCAGATGGAGTATTTCTCCTGCTCCGTGTTGCATCAATAGCGTCATGGTCGTCATGGAAACTTGCACAGCTAAACAAGCTTAATTTTTCGTCATTCTGGGAATTCTGAGTTGTGTTACGACTTTGAATCTATCCAATATTCTTTGTAGGTTTTATGAGCATCAACACGTTATCTGAGATCTGATCTTTAAGAATATTTAGAGTGACTCCTCTGAATGATACGGTTTCATCAGGACATTTAAACAGTATAATCGAATAGGATTTAATCAAAATTGAATTCAGATAGGCTGTTGTGAATCGAATCGATTTAGGACATTAGTGACGATACCCAGAGCTACCAGATTTCTTAGTAAAAGTATTTTTTGTAATAAAAAGGCAGGGTTGTAGTAAATTTTAATTATTAAAGACCAGATTCAGCAGGTGGATCTGGGAGCCACAGGTGACTTGGACATTATGGTGTGATATTGTTGTGGTTGAGGGAACAGCTCTGGTGTGTGCAGTCTGACTGCGACTTGTTCTTGAATGAATGTAATAGATGAAACATAGTTACATTTTCCCTTGAGGGAAATTAAAATGTTTGGATATATATTGGTATTTATTTTAAATAGCAAAAGGCTTTATGGTTCACACAAAGTTATTTAAAAATCTAACAAAAACATTACTATAGGTTTATTATTGTATGTTAATGAACAGAACAGCAGAAAACAGCACAAATGCTGATTTTGTGCAAACACATCAGCTCAGATGTTCGTGAGAGTGCTCCTGAGTGTTTGGAACACAAGATAGAAAGATTTAGGTGAACGCCACAATTTTTGTAAAATCTTTGGTGTTGTTTAGCTGATATTATATTACGCCCTGCACTACAGAATATGTTCATATTCAGTTTTTAACATGGCTGGCTACCATGATGAAGTGTTTTCATTTCATTTCATTATCTGATCTGAACTAAGGTTAGTTAGTGAATAGTGATTCATCCAGGCTTGGCCAAACAACACAGAAGTGTTATAGCAGCTATGTGCAAGACAAGAAAGTTGATTTATTCAAACATTTGGACCTGTGATTCCAGATAAACACAGAAGAAAGAAAAGGGAAAAGAGTGCAGGATAAGTGCAGGAAGTGAACCTAGAAGATAAACCGGTATCATCAGCAGCAGTTTGGACTCTAATAAATGTTTAGTGTGGAGTAAATTGCCTGCTGGCTGCTGGAGTTTGACCACAGTCTGTTCTGTCGCTGAGCTTTACAGCCTCTGAACTCACATCTGAAAGAACCCATCTGGGCCTCTCATGCTCTCTCCACTGCTGAGGCCTGAGAGCAAATAAACATTTATCTGCTCAGTGGAGTCAGGAATAAAGAGAGCAAGAAAACATGTTAATTCGACAAGCTAGACATGATGTTCTGGCCAGCATCTTTTACTCCTTCAGGGTTTTACTTGACGTTTGATTGTATTTTCTTTTCATTTCTGTGACTCCTGCTGGTTTATCTGCAGCTTTGGTTCTTTGTGAAACACCCACAGAAAAGACATAAAGCCAGCACTACATGTGAAATAATATTTTCATCAGAACTACATGGATTGCTTCCTCCTCTGTGTGTGTTTATCACTGGCATCATCTGGTGGAGGATTTGGCAGTACTAAAATCTGTGTTTTTCTGGCTCCAAATGGCACATAAAGGCCCAGGAGTTTCAAAACCTTTGCAGCAGTAAAAGCCACACTTATGGTTTGAGGTTGTGTTCAGAGTGAAAACCATTTTTGGTTATTTTTGTGGTTGAACAGGTTTCCATTATGGGCCTTGTCACACCAGACTGTGCTCGTTGTCACTGCAACAGGCACGAAGGAATGAAATACAGTATTAAATACTTTATAAATATATATATATATATATATATACAGTGATACCTAGAGATATGAGTGCACTGACATACCAATTTTTTGAGATATGAGCTGTGATTCAACCAAATTTTTGCCTTGAGATACGAACAAATTTTTGAGTTACGACTATCCGAGCCGACGCCACCAAACAAAGACCCACAACAACAACGTGTGCTCTGTTTCCCATGCCTCAGCTTCCCGCGTCTCACACAGTTAGTGTTTATGTAGCTTGCTTTGTTAACATTTGTGTAAAGCTGTGCTCGTATTTTGTGCTTTTATTTTGCGTACAGTACAACTTTATTGCATTTGAAACCATGGGTCCTAAGAAAGTGAGAGTAAAGGACAGTGCTGTGAAGAATAAGAAGATGATATCTATTGAATTAAAACAGGATATTCAAAACACATAAACACATAAACAAAACAACTGGAGTGGAATTTTGCGATCTGGAACGGATTAATGGGATTTCAATTAATTTAAATGGGGAAAATAGCTTTGAGATACGAGCAAGGTCACAGAGGTATCTCCAGGTATTATATGTGTGTGTGTGTGTGTGTGTGTGTGTGTGTGTGTGTGTGTGTGTGTGTGTGTGTGTGTCAAGTGATTTAAATTTTTAATCTGATTAATCACAGCTTATGAATTAATTAATCATGATTAATCACCATTTGTGACTATGCCTGAAATCGGCCCGTTTTTTTTTTTTTGTTTTGTTTTTTTTTTTTTAATGCAGGTACAATGCAGATGTTGACACATCCTCAGGTGTGATGCCCTCAAAATCCATGCACAGAGCCAGTCGGCTCACTTTTTCCATGTTTTCTGTAGACACCTCCATGTCATGATTTTAACACAGTTAATTTACATTTCTAGAAGACAACTACAAGTACAACTACTAATGATGTGTAAGGCTTTTAACCTGGTGTTAGCCTGTAGTTACGTAGTAGTGCTTATCTAGTTATATGGTTATATGGTAGTATAGATTAGTTTTAAGATAATGTGGGGAAACCATGCCATATTTAGTTTTCAGTGAGTGAAGAGCTATTTTTTAGCTTTGTTGTTAAGAAAAAGGACAGATCAGGCCAGGACAAACTCCAGCCCCAATGTCAGCAACAGTTTTTAATGTGGAGCTAGCCATGCAACCTAGGACCACACACCACATACTGCACCCCAAAACAACCAACTTACCTCACAGTACCTGAATAATCTGGATTATTCAGGTACTGTAAACACAATTATCCCAGCAGTGTATGCAAGTGTGTGTTAGAGAAAGGAATACAATAATTCCCTTTCCTTTAAGTAATATGGATCACTGGAATCTGATCAAGCAATGTTGGTGAGTTACCACTGTTTTATTTATAGGAGGAAAAATAAACTGGTTGTACCTCTATTATTTTAACATCAATGTAACTACATGCTAAGAAAAATCTCTTTGGCAGGTCAGACATACCAAATATACTATTATCATCAAACTCTAAACAACTAAAAGTCCCTGAAAGATTTATACTGCACAGATTATTGTACAATTTCCTCTAAACCCTTTTACTTTGAGAGGCTGGTGTCAGAAAACCTACTAGAAGTTAATCTAGGAGTGCTAAAACACTTCCACACATTTGACACATGAGGTTAGATTTTCAAATGTGTAAAACCTGAAACACTGGATCCATAAACATATTTCAGTTTGTGTTAACAGCTGGATCAGTGAGCACATGGCTTTATGATAGCTGCTGTGGGGAAAACCCAGTCAAATAAAACATATTTTTTCAAATCAAGCTCAGGATAAATGTTTATGAAGGATGGAGGGGAATTTGAAGGCGGCATCCTGAGCTTGTCTCTCTGCAGCTGTTTAGACAAACACAGGCGCCAGCAGCAGATCAGTGGGCGTAGCAGCCGTTAGCGTCCACGCTGTTCCAGGCAGCGAGCCGTTTACATCTGTCGCTGCAGTTGGACATCGTCCTCGGCTCTGAGTGTGTGTGTTTGGCCGTTTGTCTGTCTGTCACCAGCAGTGATTTTACCTCGCGATGAACATCACTGCTGGCCGAGCCAACACCAATCAATGCCTCGTCCTTTTTCTCTCTCCAGAAGGTCACCTTATTTTTACATTTATACCAAAATAGTTATGATTTTTATTAAAGTAAAAAAGTATATTAAATAAGGGTACAGGACTGCCGCAGTGACTTGATATTTACTGCCTCACATTCATGTTACACTTCTGATGATTATTGTAGGTAAATGTATTTTAAGTGTATATTTTTACAGTGATTGTAGTCCTTTGTGTAAAATCCACTGTACTGGTGAACAGAGACAAAATGATAAAAAGTCTGCCCTTGTTCAAACACTTACAGACTTTATTTACAACATAATAACAGCAGACTCTGAGGACCAGAGTCCCTGAGTACAGAGAATAGACCCACAATTTGAGCTGATTCCACAACATCAAAAACCTACAGAAAATGGCCACAAACATGTTGAGGTTCTTACATTGACAGTGGTGCATGTGAGACAAACGTAACAAAAAAAACATTCGGCTGCAGCCTGGTGTGTCATATGCATGCTGTTGCTGTGGTAACAGCTGTAAACAGCTCTGTGCTGTCTGCAGTGCTCAGCAGGGAGCCGACAATGACATCTGAGGCTGTGTTATTAAAATGATGCTTATATGAATGGAGTTTGGTGAGTGGTAGTTTCGTGGCTGCAGCTGTGTGCAGATGTTGTTTGGACAGACAGAAATACTTCTCCTTGTTGTGTGTTGCTACTGTATTTCTAAATGCATTATTTGGTTGTGTGATTGATTATCAATCAATTATCTGTATAGAGGCACTTTACCCTGTGAAGCCCAGTTGAAGAAGAAGCTGTGGATGAAATGTTCCACCTGACTGAGCTCTCTGAGTTTTGAAGCTGCACCTGTTCATTCGCAGGCAGCTGCTGCCCTCCAGTGTTTTTCTGCAGCTGCAGCATCACTCAGCGTTCACAGCTCCAATCCAAACAGCTTTTTAGTCTCACACTCAAAAAAATGTGCAAAAATAAACTCTATATAATGTGCAGCCTGTCAAATCCAGCCACCTCCAGTCAGAATAGTTCATTAAATATTAACAGATGATTGCTGCTGGTGAATTGTGGTCACTAATTAACCATTTCTCTCTGTGCATCACTGGAGCCACATGTTGTTTTATCTCTCATTTTGGGTAAACAATTTCCTTCTTTTCTTGGTGTCCTTAAATGCACTAAAATGCCATCATGATAAAAAAAAAAAAAAAAAAAGAACAGATATATTTGCTGCGATGACTAGATAACTTGTTTTACAGGCAATCTAAAAGATGAAATCTACTTCTAATCTAAAAATCTGAGCATTTTATATTCAATTTTAAAATTAAACACAACAACAAACATGATATTAGGAAATCTTTAACAGCATCAGAAAACAGAAAAGTTTAGAGGCTAGTTTTTCTGTGGCATTTACTGCTTCAGTCGATAAAGATAGATTTAGAAAAAAACTTGGGGTATATTCATTAGTCATGTTGTCAAAAAAAAAAAAAAAAAAAAAAATAACCCAATAAACATTTTCTTCTGCAGCTTATGAGCTGAATTACAACCAGGGTGGAGAAAACAGCCACAAAACAAAAGCAAACCCAGACTGTTTTTTCCTTCTATGTTGGTCCGTCATTTGCCGTGAGTTTTGCCCAAAACAATCGATAGCTTCTGTCTGAGATGCACGGGATGTTGAGGAACATGTGCGAAGTCAAAATAACAACAAAGACAACTCAAAGAAACAGCCTACGGCAAGCCTGGAGGCCAAAAGCAGACAAGCAGTCAGGAACAGCTAGAAAATGCAAACTGTGTGTGTGTTTACATAAAATGAATCAGAAGTGTTTAAAAAGAAGCTGCTGTATTTCTGTTCTATTAAAATGTTTCTTCACCACATGCAGTAAGTGTGTGAGTCATCTAGGTTGAGAACTTGTTGCATTAATATTAGCATCACATCAAGCATTTATGAACCTCTGGAGATCTTATTCCTGCTTCTTTACCTTACTTTACATTTATTCCGTCAACTTTTGTCCAAATGCAACCTAAGACAGCAGCTCAAGGAGAAACCTTTGAGAATAAGTCTTTCAGCATCTACATTCCACCTGAAACAAGTGCCTCAAGCTTTGCTGTCACATAGCAAACATGTGGTGAGACAGGTTAGTTTGTGTTGTTGCAGCAGCATTTGCATGTTATTTAGAAGTAAATGCCTATTTTTGTTCTGCAGATGGAGGTGGATGTAGTTCTGTGCCAGGTTTTCAGGTGGCACATATTCCCCTGCTTGCACTGCTATTTAAGGGGCATGGCAGGTCATATACAGCCCTGATCTGACTCAGGATTGTCTCTGTTAGCTCATGATCATGATCAGGGCTCTGTAAGCTGCAGGACAAAGCTGTTGTGTTGTGATGATTAAGTTTATTGGCATGGACAGTTTCCTGCAGTCCCTGTTCTCGTAAAGATGTAGTTATTGCATGAAAAGTAACATCATGCTTTATTAATGGTTAGTTTTTTGTTGTTTAGGATTGCATTTCATGTTATATAATGTCAGAGGACACCACCCTGTCCTCTAATTTTGCTAATTATAACCATTTAGCTTATTTAATGACATAAAATGACACACGGAAACCTTAAAATGCATAGAAATAACCATAAGCTCAAGCTATTTCCAGATAAACTGATAAGAAGATACTAAAACTTTCACATTGCAGCTCATACATTCGGGATTTTAAACTGCATTTGAGGTAAGAAAGAGCCCTTTCAGCTAATTGTGCTGACTGAGGAGAATCGAATTGAAATTTCCTGCCTCAGAAGCTGTGGTTCATTTGCAGACTGTAGTGAAGGCTCATAAATCTGGATGAGGAGGTTCAGGTCGGCGGGTGCAGTGCTTCTGGGCACTCCGAATTTGAATATCAAGTCTTAGACTTCATGCAGCAGGAATAAGGTGGGAAAACCGAGAGATGGAACGGTATGAAACAAATCTTTCATACAGTATCTAAGTCAGCTTAAATACAAAGATAGTTCTTTTTAATATATATATATTTTTTTCCTGGTAGATTTTTCTAATTTTACTTGTGGATGAACAGAATATATATATATATATATATATATATATACACTACCGTTCAAAAGTTTGGGGTCACTTCCCTATTGAATCCCATGGCAAAGTGACCCTAAACTTTTGAACGGTGGTGTGTATATATATATATATATATATACAGCAGGATAATGCATCATGTCACAAAGCTCAAATCATCTCCAATTGTTTCCTTGAACATGACAATGAGTTCACTGCACTCTAATGGAACGGGAGACAAATCTGCAGCAACTGTGTGATGCTGGACGGTGAGTTTAGAGCCTAACCTGTTATCAGCATGTAGTGTTTGTAACAGCCAACCTACTCATGAAACTAAAAAAAAAATCAAATCAAATCTTCTTGTTTTCGTTCCAGCTGGAACAATAATGGTTACCTCTCCAGATGAAACACAGCAATAACTAACAAAACCGATGGAAAATTTACTGGCTTTGTATTTAACTTTTAAAGTTGGGGCTTTTTTAAGGGGGCTGACTCAACCCAGAAATGTTGAAGCCAGCTGCTAGTGGATGATGGTTGTATTCCACTTTAAAAGCACTTTCAGATTGACAGCAGACAGCGTCTGGTGCATCCGAGGTGCAAATGAACGGTGCATGATGAGATAGTGACGTTAAAATGTCAGTCAAACTTCAATACAACATGAACCCAGCTGTTTAAAATAAAGTTGATTATAAACTCTTGTGTTGATTATGCAGACAGGTTATGATAATCCAAAAATAGCTGCAACCAATCCATTACAGAGTAACTGGAACAGGAAAAGTCACAGGTTTTTATGTGTGTTCAGAGAGCAAAGAAAAGTGATTCTTGTCTGATTTATTTTAACATGACTGCTGTGATTAATTAAATTTGAGTATTTAATCTGTCATGAATCTGTCGTGAAAAAGGAGGCAGCAGGATGAAAACATACGTCAACAAACAGGGAAAAATGGAAATATGGCTTTTCTTTTACCGAATTCATATTTACATTGTAATCGGTTATAAAATAACTGGTTTCCCAATTTGTACCATGACGGACAAACAGCCGCTGTAACAGTAATAACTCTGCTAAACAATCAGAAAACTTCTATCAGTGTGTAAATTAAACCCATTTTCTTTTCTTTCCCCCTCGTTTTCCTCTTCAAACAGCTCATTACTGCAGCTTTAAGTTGTTCCTCAGCTCTTCCATCATCTAAAAGGACTGGAGCAAAATTAAACACCTGTTGTTCCAACACGGTTTCAGCATCTACCTTTATTTATTGTGTGTTTTCATATTTCAGCCAGACCTGCTTTGTTTTTAATTTTGCAGCGAGGGAATCGACTCCTCCTCCTCCTGGGATTCTCTCTACAGCCCAAACATGTTCACATTTCTGCCTCGAATGACTTCATTCTCAGCTTGTCTCGTTGCAATTTACAAATAAAATACAAGTGTTGTTTTTAATTGAGTTTTTATGGGATTTTTTTGTTTGTTTGTTTGTTTGTTTGTTTGTTTTCTCATATTCAGTAAATCACTGGTGGCACACTTAACAGCAGAGTGAATTAGCAGCTTCCAGATTTATTTCCTACCACAGGCCTGCTGCTGCTGCTACCTGCTTATACTATATAGCTATGGTGGAGGAAAAGTGTTTTGCTCTTTTTGTTGCTCAGTAAATTCAAAATGAACCAGTTTGTCTTTTAAATTAATATTTTCCCTTACAGGCTGGGATCCCTCTGAATGCTCTCAAGTCTCCCCCAACGTTCCTACAAGAAAGTAAACTCCTGCAGACACTCTCCACAAACTTAACAGAAATGATGCAATCAATGATCTCATGGTCCACAGAATACAAATTGAGCTCATGGTAAAAGAAAGTGGTGTACAAGGAGTCAATTAGAAAGGAATATTCAGTTGACACAACCTGTATGTCACAAAAATAAACATTTAGTTAATAATAACCCAGTGTATTTATTTATTTAATTTGGCCATAATCTAAATGTACACTCACCGGCTACTTTATTAGATGCATTTGTAATTCCTAACCAGCCAAACACATGGTCAAGGGGACTTGCTATAGTTCAAACTGAGCATCAGAGTGAGGAAGAAAGGGGATTTAAGTGACTTTAAATATGGCATGGTTGTTGGTCTTAGTGTTTCAAAATCTTCTGATCTGCTTGGATTTTCAAACACAAGCATTTCTAGAGTTTAGAGAGAATGATTGGAAACTGAGAAAATATGCTGACTTAATCAAGGAATCCATTGCTTATATGATGCTGCAGCTATTGTACTGCAACTTGAACATAAATGTCTGAATACTTAAATGGTAGAGATCATAAAATATATCAAACTGGTTTAACAAAACAACAGTTTAATGATGCAGATGAATCACAACTCATATTTAAGTTAAATATTAGTTTCACTGGTGTTAGCTTAAGGAATAAAACAGTGTTGTTGACACATAACAGACAACTTAGCAAACTTAGCAAACCTATTTTAACAGGATCTTTAACTTCTTTGTTTTACTTTTTATTTCTTTTTATTTGTTAGGGACAATGCACAAAGTAAATTATTCTCAGGTGAGAAAAGGTGCATTGTACCAGATTTAGCCACTGGCTAATTTCCATCTGTGGTCCCAGGCTGCTGTTACTAGTAGCCTCTCACAAAGACATATAATTTGTTGTATTTCTTTAGTTGCATTTCTACAAAACAGCAAAAGTAACACAGTTTGACATATATAAAATAGGATTTTTACAGTAACAATGTGATTCCCAAAGAGACATTAGCTAAAAACTTGGCATGTGTCAGGAAGGTGTGTAGTATGTCCTTAAAAACAACAAGAAACCGGACAAGTTAAGAACAACAACAAAAAATAAAAAAATATGAAGTGTCACAACCAAATAAAATATCTAAAGCAGATGAACAGGATCTGAAAGTGATGCCCTGAAGAATAAGAACAAATCCAGCAAAGATACGACACGGGACCTGAGAGATGCAGCTGGACCTTCCGTTGATCCCTATACTGTTGGCCGAAGCCTGATCAGAAATGGTCTCCATGGGTGGCTGTCAAGAAGCCATTCTTAAGGAAGAAAAGCAGAGAGAGAAGGCTGAGATATACCACATGACACAAGAACTGGACTGAAAATCAGTGGCAACAGGTCTGATGAAGGGATGGAGCCTGGACCTCAACATGTTGTTGACAGCTTTTGCCTCATTATCAACTGTCTCTCAGTCGCCCCCTCCCCTCAGGTTAAGAGTTTGGTTGTCATCCTCAGTAGTACACTGTCATTTTATTCCCACATCAATAACATCACCTGGTCTGCCTATTTCCACCTTCGAAACATCAACCTCCTCCTCCCCTGCCTCACTATCCACTCTGCCTCCATCCTTGTCCATAGTCTTATCACCTCATGCATTGATTACTATAACTCCCTCCTCTTTGGTCTCGGCTAGAAGTCCCTCCACAAGCTCCATGTGGTCTATAACACTGCTGCCAAGATCATTACAAGAACCTCATCATCTCATCACATCTCTCCCATCCTAACAGCTCCACTGGCTCCCAGTTACCTAAAATATTAACTACAAACTCCTCCAGTTCATCTTTAAGACCATCCACACCCTCGCCCCTTCATGTCTCTCTGACCTCGTCCAAATCACCACTCCAGCCCGCTCCCTCAGATCCTCCTCCACCATCCACCTCACTCTGGATGTGATAAACTTGAGGTGCTTGTGAGAAGCCAACAGCTGTACCGGGAGTGCAGTTTGATTTGTTTATCAGAGTCCTGGCTCAACAGCAACACACCGGACTCATGCGTGGACATACCAGCTTCACAGCTGTACAAGCAGATAAAGACAGGAAGAGGAGTTGAGGATGTGGAAAGGAGATTTTTTTTTTATCCCAGATGGGTTAACCCCTGTCTCCCAATTCCCAAATCGTGGTGCACCAAGCACTGTCCCCATTTGAAGGAGCCTCCGAATCCACCCTTTAAATCAGCACTCCATTTGGCCTCAAACGAAGGTTGCTGGTGATGCATCCTTCGCGGCGTCTTTTCTCCCAGAATTCATTGCACACAAGACGGTGGCGAATCAGCAACCAAGCTCATTAGAGTAGGTATGTTTTTTTTTTTTTGTTTTTTTTTTTGCTACACTTTAGTAGAAATGTGACAAAACCAAGTACATGGTTGTTTCCAAAACATGCTTGTTAAATGGTGGCATTAAAATTCTGTAATATTTGATATTCGTGGATTTTTAAGGGATTAATGAAGTGTCTACCAGCTGGAAAACAACAGAGCCTCAGACAGTTTTTTTCTTTTCGTTTTTTTTTTTTTTTTCTTTTTTTTTTACCCAGTTGGTGTTAACATTCACTAAAGAGTCCTATGATATGCAATCAGTTGCTGCAATGGAAAGTTCTCATTGGCTAGGAAGACTGTCCCATTTAACAAACGTTAAGCAGACTTTGAAGTGTGTAGACTACAGAAGACACTCTGCAGCCTACGTAGTCTGCACACTCCGAAGTGTACAGACCCTGAATTGGGACACAGCTATTGAACTGCATACATTCCACCATGAGCTACACCTACTGTGGCGTGTGACGTCATGCATGATGCTGTGACGTCATGCATGATGCAGTTGCTAGAATACAGAACCAATAACCAGATGCTTTCATTGTGATGACGGGGCATTTGTGGATTACCATAATCACGGTGGGCTGTCCAACACGTGGCGATAGGACACTAGATCTGTTCAATGCCAACTTGAAGGAGGCATAAAGAGGTGTACCTCTCCTACCACTGGGCAGATCTGATCACAGCAGGGTCTATCTCCAACCGACATACAAACCTTGTGTAGAAAAGCTTCCTGTTACCACCAGATCTTTCAGGAAGTGACCACTAGAGGAGAGGGATGCACTGAGAGACTGCTTTGATTTCACAGACTGGGATATACTACTGGGAGTAGAGAAAATGGACAAAGACAGGAGTGTCAACCATCACAGACTACATAAGTTTGTGATGATCTGGACAAAGAACAGAACAAAGGGCAGCCAACATTCAGAGAAGAACTTTGTAAAGGCCTACAAGCAGTCTGGAGAAGTATTTCTGAAGACTACTTAATGAAATGACATGTATTGAAGAATAAAGCTCTTCAGACCAAATATTCACTTTCAAGAACCTTAGATTTGCATAAACTCTGTTTTTGCCTCACACTGTATTTCCATTTATGTTTCAAAGTAAACCTGCACTTATTTTATGTTTTCATGTAAAGACATAAACAAACAACGGCTGGCTGAAAAGTTTCTCACAGCTAATAACTTTATTCTTACTGCATTAAATCAGACTGGACCAGTATGAAAAATTTTATGTGGCGTAATTGTTCATATCAAACTTCAGAGGGCGCTCTATTCAAAGGAAACGCCTGAGAAGACAGAATAAATTTCATCCTGAAAAAGCAGCTGTAAAGACTAAATGAAAGAAGGTGGATTACCATTACTAACTACTCATAACTATTAAAAATGCATTGACCTCACACTTTAAATAAATTACTTTAAACAGGTTGCATTTTATTGAAAATGTTACAAGACTTGTCTCCAATGATTAAAAAAAAAGATTTATGTTCCAAAAGGTTTTACAAAGAAGAACATATTTACAAAGTGCTGTTTGTGAAACAGAAAGAAAACAGCTAAAGTTGGACAACTGGAGGAAAACCAAACCAATAACTTAAAGACAGTTTTGGCTGCTTTACATCTGAAACTGTTCATACTGAGAGAACAATTGTTTACCCCCCATGTTTAGCTTGTTTTCAGTCCTGAGGAGAAAAACAAAAAGACAAAGAAACATTTCCTTTTGGTCACCTGCTCTTCCTGCTTTTTGTCCTACATACTGTAACAGTTTTAGTGCTTTCTTACGCTCCGATTCCCCCTGGTGCTGATTTACTTCCTGTTTATCAGCCTGCAGACACTTTTGTCTTTGCTTACATCCGCTGTCTTTTTACATTGTTGTAACACACGAAACCAAGTGAACGATGGATCAAGTTTTCCTGATGCACTTAGTACTGTTGCAACTTTTTATTTTCAGTAATCAATTATTTGAGGAAAAGTGTCACATTTTAGCCGGTAAATCAGCTAAACGATGAGCATGGTGCTCATTCTATCCACTGCGGGTAAAGACTGAGGCAATGACACTCCCACACTGTCCACTTTTTCATTTCCTCTCTGTTTTTTTTAAGTGTGTTCAGCAGAAAAGAGGTCCTTTATTTTCTAAGCAATCTATCATTGTGTTTTCTGTTTTCTGTTTCACATCCTGGCAGTTTATTTAAGTCACAATGGAGAAAAATGGGAGTCAAAACCAGACAATGCTACAATTTTAAGCTTAGATATAAGTAATTTTTCTTGATATTAAAGCTCCATCTTTTATTGGTATATCATTTATTTTCTGTTTTCACCACTTCTTTCAATTTAAAATAAAGAATGCTTGTTAAACGGCTGGCAGGTTTGGAGCTGGAGTTGCAGAATTACATCTGGACTGTTTATAGCTCCTGCAGTTCATTTTAACAACTGTCCAGTGTTTGGGATGTAGTGACATCTAGTGACATAAATCATGGACTGCAACAAGCTAATCCAACGTAGCTCCCTTTACCCATCTGAGCATGTCTGAAAAACTACAGCTGGCACAAAAAGTCTTAATCTGGAGCCAGTGTTTATTCCCCCCTACACACTCTCTCTCTCTCTCTCTCTCTCTCTTTCTCTCTCTCTCTCTCTCTCTCTTTCTCTCTCTCTCTCTCTCTCTTTCTCTCTCTCTCTCTCTCTCTCTCTCTCTCTTTAGTAGCATGGAAGGATGACTTCCAGTGTCAACGTCTGATGAGATATAAACAGAAATCCTTCCTCATAAAAGCACACTCCTTAATGTTAACCTTCATTACTGCCAACAGATGGTGGTGTTATCTCTGACGCTTTTGGCTGAACCTGTGTTATGGATCAGCACAGTTTCAGCCTTCTTTTCAGTACAGAAGTGTTCAAAGTGTCACATCCTTCCTGACAAAAATCACAGCTCCAACATCCTGTCCCCAACTCTCAGTCTTTTCCAAAGTTCACTGAACCGACTTATTGATGCAGCCGTGACGGCGAAACAGGGTTTGGTCTCTTCTCAGCCCAGTTTTTTGGGGCGTTTCCTGCAGCGCCCGAGGTGGTGTTGGCATCCAGCCCCAGAGAGCGGCGATAGGCTGCTGACAGCCGATACAGGACATCTGCTCGAGGGCGTGGGTGAGCGTCAGCCTTCTGCGTCATCAGCATCTCGAACAACGTGCTGACCTCTGAGAGCAGCGCTCCGCCCAGCATGGCATCCTTCTCTGGAGTTTTACCTAAAAAGAACAGTATTATTTAGTGACTGGGACACACTGATTGTTGCTACCCTGCTGTAGAAATTCTCCTGACAACAGTTTAGAAGACATAGAAGATTTATGGCAAGGCAGATTTTTGATTTTACCAAAGGTGGAGAAGGAGGACGAGGAGTCTAGGCCATCCCGAGGAAGGAGCTCACTTTCAGGGGATGTAGGGCCATTGGGGACAAAAACGTTATCGTGGTAATCAGCTGTGAGGGGCAGGGAGAGTCTAGCCATCCAGGCAGGGTCAGTGACCTCTGAGAAAACATCATCTACAAACACAAAGAACCACATGAGCAGCAGGAATAAAAAAAAAGTATTTTTTATTTCGAGGAGTTTCCCACTTTTATATCATATTTAATCATATGTGCATCATCTCTGAAACATTTTTTTTTTCTTTTTTGGGGGATTTGCTAGTTAGTGTCGAAAGTCTTCTGGTGATCCATATGGAAATATGTTACTGTATGAAAAAATTGTTCAAGTCCAACTTTCATACATAAAAAACCGCTTTAGAGTTTGCTTGAAAGCAGAGTGGTGCTCTTTCCTTTGTGCTTGTTAAACTGACTCAGTCTCAGCAATCATCAGATTTTTGCACGCCCATGTTCTTCCAGTAAACATAGTGGTGATCAAACAAACCAAAATGACTAATGTGCAGGAAGGTGTGACACATTGCCAGAGTTTTTTTTTTTTTTTTTATTTGGATGGCATAGATCCTTAATCACTATCTAAGAAAGATTTGGAGAAATACCCATCTGTCAGTTTCTCCTCCTTCAGACGAGCTTCTACACATGATTCTACTGATTTGACTCAAAATATTCTGACCCCATCAAAAGGTTTCCAAGTCATTTTTCATGAAATCTTTTCATATTGGGGCTCTCTACCTTTTGTCTAACTTTAAGAAGAATAACCTTGATGAGTTTCATGATTTGAACTGTTGGAACAGCCAAAAAACATAATGCATTTTACAGCCAACAAAAATACATTTGCCACATATTCTGGTTTACAATGAGCTAGACTGACCACCACTTCATGCTACACAGGACCAATGAGGTGGATGTGACCTCATATAAACACAAGTGTTTGCAGATCAGTCATTTTGGATGTCATCAATATTTTAGCCTCTAGGGGGCACCAGCACAATTTAGGACATGGAGCTCATTTTTAAAAAGTGACCATAATAGGGACATATAAAGGGAAGTTTGTGCATCTGAAAGTTTAATAGTCTGGTCCTCCTTTCTAGGTTAATTTAACTGAGATTAAAATCAGAATTCTTCTGTTTTAGCCTAGTTTAACTTTTCTGAAGGTGCAGTTCAGATTAGAGGTGAGACGATAATGTCCTCTGTTTCTGTTTGGCTGCAGCATGAGAACAAAGGAGGAAAAAAAGGAAACGACAAAGTGGTTTTATCTGCCTGCTGTTAACAGGCTTTTCCTGCCATCCGTGGCGTCCTGCGCACCTTTGAACAAACATTAAACATCACGTCCACAATGCCAGAATAAACCTCCAGGCCTGACGGTCTGAGGCATAAACAGCGGGTGTGTGAGTGTTGAAACACACAACCTAAGTTTCCAATTCAAACAAACAGAGCTGAGGTGATTATACACATTACTGAACTTATTTATCTACTGGAAAAACATGCAGAGGTTAAGCAGTTAGAAACTTAATTCCTTTTGTTTGAATCTTTCTTTGTTGTTGTTGTTTATTTTGTCACTGCATCCTGTTCATGTTTTACTCTTCCTGGTGGTGTGCTGCTGTGACAGCTTGATTTCTCTTCAAAGTTATTTATATTTCACATGGACTAATTAAACTAAAAAAAACATGAAAGATGCTCACAGCATGAAGCTGGAACCAGTTCAAGTTTCTGAAGCTGTTTGAGGAAGATGAGCAGCTGGTACAACGAACTCATATTCTGTCAGCAAGTCTGACCAGCTGCTTTATCTTTCTGTTTATTTTACCATGAAATCTGAATCTATGTGCTTTTGGCTGACATGACTCCAAAGATTGGGATGTGAGAAGCTTTTCTTGTTTCCACATTATTCCTGGATTTTGTAAATCCTTTAGAACTTTTCAGATAATGTTTTTTTCTGAAAGGAAATATCCAACTATAGCGATATTAGGGATCTATTTTCCAAATACGCTGTCACCCCAGCCATCTGATGGTGACCTTCAGCTTAGAAAGAGATCAGCCTGCTCAAGAGCTGTGGTCTCCTTCATCTAACCACAACCAGATGGGGGAATTAACATATCATCACAACATCACACACAGACGATTCCACCCATGTGGTACAGACCGCCCCCGAAGTTAACCCCTTCTCCTTTATCCGCCCCCTTTCCTCCCTTTGTTTGGCAGCATTCTTGCTACAAACCCTCCAAACACAAATCTTCTTTAAATTACTAAACATGTAGAGCTTCAGATAATTCTTTGTGGATAAAATTCTGCTATTTATCCATATGTTTAGCCTGTAAATTGAAACTGCTTTATTCAAACATTTTTTTTTTTTTTTTTTTGTTTCCCTTGTGATCTGCAGACACATTTGCATGCAGAACCTTTTTGCCCTTAACAACACATAATATCACCTCCAGACACGAGCTAAGAAACGTGTATTTATGTGTGTGATTCATACAGATACAGGTCATGAAAAATAAGGCACAAAAAGACGAATGCAGTGCCTCGACGGCGCCATCAAAGCTTCAACACACTCTGAGCTGTCAGAGCTCAGGTGTGAGTTACATTTCAGAGCCTTCGGGCTAGAAGGTGAGCCAAGCATCACACGTAACACAAACTCCCACTCACTCTTTTGTTCAACTCTCTTTCGTTCTGTCGTAAAGCAAAGCTCAGTCATCAGGTGGTAAGTCCCTCTGCTCCCCCCCCCGAGGCGCTGACCACCACAATGCCAGGAAGAAACTGTTTAACACAACTACTATACACACTCGGCGGCTACACAAAGACATGTTGGCCTTCATACCACTCAGGAATTCCCAGCTAAACAATGAACTTAAAGTGTGTTTAGGGTTTAGCAAATGAAATACCATGCTTAGAATTTTAGGGTAAAAATGAAAGTTAGTCTTATATTTCTCTTTATGTGTCCTTTCGGTTTTTAACCAAACACAAACGCAGTTTTTGGTGATTGAAAAGAAGTCCTTTACAAACATCCTACTAGGGTGAAATTAAAACTGGTTGTGATGTTGATGTGTCAGACTGCATTGTTATCACCTTCCTTTGCCTGGCTATGTCAGTCATTGGCAATGAAGGTGTTTTCCTTGTTAAATTGACTTTTTACATGTTGGCACATAAATTTATAACTAGAAGACCACCAAACAGACAGGTAGCTTGGGGAATATAATGTAAGTGTGAACCAATACAGTCCACTGATACCATGTGTTGCTCTTAATAATAATAATGAAAATAATAATAATAACAAAAATAATAATAATAAATATATTCATAATACTATACTCCACTTTAAGTATTGTGGTTACATAGGTTTATAAAAATCATGCATATTGTTGTTATTGCTACAAATACTGTTTTTTTGCTAGCATATGTACTATTATTATAACTGCAAAGTCCTATTTAAAAACAATTTTTTAAGTAATATTGATATATATATGCTGAATATTGTTTTTATTATTAACATTATTTTTTCATTATAATATGATGTATTGTATTGCCTTGTGTATACTACTAAAATAAATATGACAATAATATTATAATGACTATGAGTATTATAGTTTTAGTAATTTATAGTGGTATGGAAAATCAAGCTTTGAGATATTCCCCTAAGTTTTGAGCAGCAAATAGCTATATGAATAGCTATTTGCTATTTTTTTGTTTGATTTCCTTATTATTGTCCTTTATGTACAAATAAACTCTGAAGTCAAACCCTGGCTGCGTTTGAAGAGTCACAAGTAGAGGCTGCTGATGCATTTTGGACATTACTTGAATGTACTGCATTTAAGTTAATTTTCTGAGTATTAAGCCATACTTTGTAAGTTTCCAACCTTCCGATAGTTTCACTGCCACACTGATATTCATTACACTGACAACACAATCCTGGAGCCATCATTGGCCCGCAGCATTATCAAAGGAAGCGATGAAAAGAAAGAAAGTGACAGCTAGAGATAAAAGAAAAGTCAACAACACACTGACTTTTACTGGGCAGAGAGAGCTCGGAGAAGAGACAGTATGCAAGATGGAGGCTGAATTCCCCTTAGGAGGAGTCAATGTGAGGAAATGTGCCAAAGTTAGGTGTTGCTGCTTTAATGAATTAATAGTGTTTGGCAGAGACTAAATCAGACTTAAGTTGTTTACAGTCAGTCCGAGTTTGATTTTACGCTACATGTGGTCAAAGACGTTTTGAATAATGTATTCTCCTCCTCAGCAATGGTATTGTTGCATCTAGAATTATTCACTATTTTCTTGATTAATGTAAGGTAAGGTAACTCCCATTTCCTCCACATACATTGCAGTCTCCTTCCTGCATGTCCATATGGAGCACACCGAGTTAGGGTTTGACTGTGCTTTTACCCCAAACTAACCAGGATTTCCAAGCAAACAAACTGGAGTTCAATTAAGAAGGGCTGGTGTGAATGCACTCTTAATCTGTGTGTGTAGTAAGAAGGAAGGCAACTAGATTTGATCTACCCCCTACTTACAGTATCCTTACATTTTATTTTACTAGCAAGTAACTCTGCTGTAGCCGTCTGATTTAGCCAACTGTAATATTTTATGTGATTTGCTTAAATTAGACTAAAACACAAATGATTCAGATGACTAAAACTAAATGATAATTATTCCTAAAACCACATTTGGTGTGAGAATCAACACTGTAGTGGTGCTTCATGAGTATGTGCTGAATATTCACTGTAATATTTCACACAAACAAAAGCCAGTGGGTAGACTTCATGTTGGATTGGACAATGCAAGTTTGCTGTTTTTTGGACATATAACATTGTATTTTCATTTTTTAATTGGTTTAGAAAGAAATAAAACATGTCCATCAGTAGTATGGATCTCAAAAACCTCTTGAAAAGTGGTAAGAATCTCAGATGGCCGGAGCATGCATGTGTCTGAGTTATTGTTGTCCCGTTTTCTTCAGTTATGGTGTAAGTTTATTCTAAGTGACCAGTCAAGTTTGAGTAGGAGGTTGCAGCTAATCACTGAGTTTAAAGTCATTACAGAAAGAAAATAAATGATGCAGAGTACGCAACATCTAACTGAAGCAGCTGTTGATATTTCTTAATACAGTCATGGTGAAGGAGTATTTCACTTCAGCAGCTTAAGGTGCTTCTTAACATCAGTGGATCCTTCCTAACTTTGTTGGACAAGGAAAGATTCCTTTCTTTTACTTGGAACAAAGATAAGAGAGGAATTATTTATATTTAGGCACCAGGCACAGCCATCCTTTCTTTAAACACATCTCACACACAAAGACTAAGAACATACCTAGCTGGCCCTCGTCCGCACAGTATGTTATTGTGAACTTACCTGGGCTGTTGAGCAGGTTGTTTAGCCCTTCCTCCAGCTGTGGGTCTATAGGCGAGTCTCGCCCTGGTTCCCAATCGTCTCCAGCCTCACTCTCACCATGTCCACTGTCTTTGGTGCTCTGCCAGTCTGCGCAGTCCTGGCCCCCATATCTGTCCACAACATAACAAAAGAAAACGCTGATTTCAGTAGTCTGAACCATCTACTTTCATTTGGTGTCTAGCACATCTGAAGTTAGATTTAAAACAGAGTTTTGCTTGTCTTTGCTTTTAAATGACTAAAAGTGAAGACTATTCCTGTACATAACCAACATTTAACATTTTTAACTGTTAAACGCTGGTTAAACATTTACTGTTCTAATTTTGGTTTCAACCAAATAAATATGGTTTATATACCAAATATACAACACTCAAGCTTATTATTTTAGCTAAGGCTAACTGTGATTGAACTCAGACGATCCTCAGCTGTAGCTAATTATTCAAATCATTACAACAACACAAATACCCAACTATGATTTTTCAAAACTTCAGGAACTGAATTAATTTTTTATTCCTATCATTTATCTTTTTATAAGTCAGTAATTAAGTCATGGAAAAGTGGGCGAACTCAGACAAGCTAAATCCTTACTAATTTTAACTAAGGCTGTGATTGCACAATGGCTAGCCTCAGTTAAACCATATTATTAAAATTATCAAGAGAATATGAACCCAACTATTCTCCAGCATTTCAGGAACTGAGTTCACTTCATTCATACTGCAAATCTTTATAAATGGTCCACTAAGTAGGTGTTGTCCTGCTGATGGAAAAGTAGGAAAAGCTAATATGCTAGCATAGAGAATATTTTCTCTAAAAGATGCATCTGATTTTGACTGAAATTATTTTTGTTTAAAGTTTTTAACAGGATTTCTCTTCATAAAAAAACATTTTAGGGTAATTCCAATAGCTTTGCAACCATCTTAATAGTTTTTTTTACTGTTTTTTTCTGTTTTCCTTCCCAATTATTTTCCTGCAATATTTGGCTGCTTTTTAAAAAGGTACCATGCTGTACCATGTATCATGGGTTGCTAATGAGCATGCTCATTTAACAATTTAAGAACAATTTAGAAGAAATTTCAGTGAATAAATAGTGTAAAGTTAACCTTCTCAGAGCACTTTTACTGTGATTCTAATAAGCTTTTTTAGCGTTTTTATTTTTTCCTTAAGCTCTAGTGTAGCTCCAGGGAGAGTTTGTATGAGATAAGGTGATAAAATTCCCGAGGTCACTGGTAACAAATATATTGATAGCCACACAAAACCGCAGCAGGAGGCAGGCTCAGACAGGAAGTGCTCAACAGATAAAGGCTCACAGGAATTTCACTGGAAAGCACAAACACTTCAATTCTTTTACTAAAAGATAAATTATTTAAATCATCTTTAGTTCATCTGATTTCATTGTCAGAAGACACGTCTCATTAAAAGTTCAAATTTCCAGCCTACAAGTAAGTTTAAAGGTATTCACTAATAGCAAAGTGTGTTTGTCTGTGTGTGATTGTATTTAAACAGCACTCTGTGTGTAACAAGGTGATGTCAGATCTTATCTCATCGCCACGGTGATGCTGCGGTAGCTGCTTCCTGTCAGAGACTCTAAATCACTCAGATAAAGCTGTTTCAACCTGTCTTCATACACAAACATTGCTGTAAGGTTATGAGCCACTCTTCCTGTAAAAATGACTGTTTGACTTTGTGTCCTGTTTGTTGTCTTTTCAGTCTCAGCTCAGTCTCAGTTGGTCAGAAACATGGAAGAAGACAATTTCCTAACTCTGACACACAAGAGCAGAAGTTCCAAACCCGAAGGTCGATAAAGGTTTAACCATGACAAAACACTAGTTAACAAAAGACTATTTTTCTGTAATTTTCTCACAACTTGCCTCATTTATTTATCCCAGAACTGTGTTGAGACAGAAACAGGGTAGTGGAGAGGGCATAAAGTAATTTATTACACCTTTATATAAATATCAAAACTATAAATCTGTCAATAATTTTCCTAAATACATTAAAAAAAAACTTTCTAATTGTATGTTTCAAGCCTCTGCATCCACAGCGGCCCTGTATATGCAATAAAACAGCCTTCAAGGGGGCACATGGGCTTGAAGGTCTTAACTGCTTAAATTAGTGTTACCTGTGATAGTGTGAATAAAAGATATACCTGGTGAGGCCTGCAGAGGTTGGTCACAACTTCTTGTGTTCAGTTTTGAATCAGTTCCCCTAGATTCTGTGCTTATAATATTTAAACACTGTATCTAAAGTTAATCCAAATTTCACGTTGATCTGATTTGCAGCACTTGGTAGATTCAGTCATGCATGCTATCTGCTGACTGGATAGCGGGATGTTGATGGGGCCAAATTTAAATTCCCTGTGGAGAAAGTCTTAAAAATCGTTACCACATTCCAAAACCTCACAATTAAATTTATAAGGCATGATCTTTTAATCCACTTCTCAGCTGGGTGCACTAACTATAATTCCAAGGAATTGTGTTCTAAAATGTAATTGTGAGTATTAGTCCATCAATATTAAGTTAATTTCAGACAGAAGTGTCTGAACCAGGCGTATAAGATCTCTTGCCCTAATGTTGTCCTAAATTGACAAACTTATCTTGAATAAACATCTTCTTGATAATGCTAGAATAATTTATAAAGCATTATGCTGTAAAATGTAAGCTAGGTCCCATGATAAAATGTCAAAATCCTTGTATTTGAAAAAAAAAAATAGATTATATATTTTTATTGTGAACCAAAACAATTTTTAATGTTTTGTTTGGAGGTTTTACTTTGCTCCTCACCCAATGAGGCAAGTTTATGGTGTGAGCTTGAACAGTCGTCAGTAAAATTATTTATCTCCCCTAAATGCTTTTACAGGGAATCCAACTCAGTGGGAGTTAAATAATGTTGTTGACGCTAAATTTGACCATGGGTGTACAAAGTAGATGTCCCATTCCAAAGTGGGACCACATTCATTTCAAGGAAATTTGCTCTCTGGTGCAGAAAATTCCTGTTTCGGGGGGTTTCTGGGGTTTTGATCCTATAAAGCATGAATATACACTCACCAGCCACTTTATTAGGTCCACCTGTTCAGTTTCTTGTTAACACAAATATTTTAATCAGCCAGTCACATTGCAGCAACTCACTGTATTTAGTCATGTAGACATTTGGTAGAAATGACATGAAGACATATTGCAGCCTGGGATCAGCAGTTCAGGTTGCTGGTGGTGTAATAAAAATACTCTATCAGTCCATGAGAACTGATGTCTAGTGGTGTGGGTGGATCAGACTGGTCAGTTAAAGCAGCTCTTTAGAAAACATCTGTAAGCTCTTAAAATTGGTGGCATTCCCCTTTAATGTCCGACTGTTCTGGTATCAGAGGAATCCTGGTTTGATCAGAGAGTCCAGCAGTGATCACAGCCAGCTGGTTCTGACACAAACATGAGGATGACGATGAAGAGACAAGAGAAGCTAAGAGTCAATGACAGTCTCTTTCCTTTGGGGTTTCTGAGTGTTTTGAACCAGATGATAAGAGTTTGTATTCTCTGTTCAGCACGGTAACTTGATCAGAGGCTAAACAAATTTTTGTAACAAGTGGTATTACGGTACTGTGGAACAGGATTATAAAATAACAACTGGACCTATTTGTCCCAAAGAACCTAAGATGTTGGAGGAAACACACATGTACTTCTTTTATGTGCCTTCTAAGGTGTTGCTTATCCAAAACAGAGTTGTTTGTTCATTCAGAGACACCGTAGTAAAAACGGTGGCACAAATATGGCATCTACCATGTATGTGAACACGATTAGAAGATATTAAGGGCTCATTTAAAGAGACTAAAATCATAAGTTATTTTGTGGGGGAAAATGGACCATAAAAGTCATTAAAATCAGTATTTGTTTCATCGCTGTGCTTTTGAAAACATGATAAATATGACTCATGATACTAACCATCTGGGTTTCTGCTCACCTCATATGTTGGTAAAACAGCAAGAAATGAGGTGAAATCTTAGTAGGTTTCCTGCTTTTACACTTGTGCCTACAGTCAATATCATATTTTTACAAATTGTAATTCTACTTATATAAAATAAGAATAGATAATGGCAGAAGGCTTGCATCTACATCTAATGGGTTCTACATAAAAAAATTTGAAGAAATTTTGATTGAAAATTTGATTTGAGTAAAAACACAACAGTGACCATCTTTTTATTTTTTAGATATTGACTGAGTTGATGTCATTTAGTCGTAAGAAAACAAAAATTGGGGGGGGGGGGATCTGACTTACCTGCGATGAGAATACTTGTTTCCACGAAAGTTAGGTCTCGGCTGGAGCTGACCCTGGTGGAGGAGGGAGAGGAGCTGGGAGATCTGCTGCAATGGGAAAAGAAGGAAAAGGCGGGTGAAGTTGAGGTCAACCCAGCACATTGGGGACCAGAACTGTCGAACATGTTATTGACCGCTGAAAAATGCTTCACACGTGTTGTTAATGCTGCTCAAAGTATAAAACTGATGGATGTTAATCAAGGATTTCACAAAATCATGTTGAGAAAAGTGGCTAACAAACTTTTTGTTTGTTAAATTAACGTTCATGTGGGTATAAAAGCTACTTTTTTGTTTTACTGATTAAAGTAAAACATAAATATTGGAACTGATATGATGGGTTATCCTACAATTCTAAGTTTACATCTTTTCTTGGATGAGATTTAAGGACCCATGAAATAGTGGGGGAGTCGATCCAAATATCGATAACATCTCTATTTTAATGTACTTATATTTAACCTACATGCCGAAAGTCAGCTTTTCTCACTAAGATAATGAGTATAATTCACAGTTTTTATGGTATAAGTAGTAACTATGTTGTTCGTGCCTAATGTGTTAAATAATAATAATGCAATAATTCCACTGATTAATCTCTTTGCATTAATGCATTAATTTTGACAGCCTTATAACAAAGTACTGGTATTGGTAAAAACGATACAAGCCCTTTATTTACTTGGTATGGGATCAATACCAAATCTTGCTGTATCGAGCACTCCTACTATGAAATCATGTTGCTCAACTTGTTTTTTAAGGTAGATAAATTGTTTTATAAGGTATTTGGTGTGTGAAGTCACATCTAAACTTTGAAAATACTTGGACGTCTCCCATCTTCCTTGTACAACATTAAAAGTTTTGGTCTCTGGCTTGGTTTGCCAAAAGTATGCAAGCCTGCAAAAGTCATGAGATTAAATACAAAAAGAATCAAACTTTAAATACATTGTCTGGATCCTGCATTATTTACAGACTTGATACTTGAACAGTCAGCTTGGACCTGCAGCATAAGATCAGACACAAGAATGTGATGCTGCTTGAAAAAGTTGAACTGTGCTCAGCTTGCCATCACAAACTTTACTAAATACTTCTAAAACCAACAAAATGCTAGAACTCAATTTGGCAAAGCAAGATGTCACAAAACTGTTCCCTGAAATGCATGCACTGTAAAATCTAACAAGCTGGCTTTACTAAAATAAAAAAAACTTTGCAAACTTTATTTATTAAAAGAATTTAAGGTTTTGTTAACTTAACTGGGTACAATTAACTGGAATGAAATGAGTTTGTATAACTTAAATTAACTTGATAAATCTTAGTTTGCTGAAAGTGCATGAGGTTGTGAAAGAAACTTGATCTAATAAATTCTACATAAATTAGAGGCGATACTTCAGAAAATCTTTGTTTTATTGTCAATGCACACGAAGTTCACTATATTTAAAGAAACTGATGGACTCAAAATTGTTCTTGCTTTGCAGGAGGAACTTGGTATGGTAGTGTTCTTTGCTAAAACTAAGGTCAGACCACAGACATCTCTGCTGCAGTGGCAGCTAATTATTTTTAAACACAGTGATGCCCAGTAACTTCAGAGCAGTCACATGACACAAGAAAAATGTATTAGAAATCATTCATTGTCATCATCATCATCATCATGTCCCTAACATGTTGTCTCTACACTGAAAATGTGATTAAAGGTGAAGAAAACGATCTTTGCAGGTAGAGATCATCAAGGGTGACATGAGATGATGTTTCTAAATGTTTTATTATCCCTAAAACGTAGTGTTATTCATGTGGGAACAGTGGAAATCAATGAGATAAAAGAAAGATAAACAATAAAAACTTTGAGACATTTTAGTTTAGATGAATGGACAATTTGTTCTCCAAAGTCAATATGATTTATTTAGTATTACTAACAACTACATTCAAATTAAGTTATATCCACTAAATATACTCCTTAAATATTACATTTTACAGTTTCTGTGTGTGAATCCACTCTAACACCTTCACGGCATGTGGGATGAGAAGTCATATTTCAGCCCAGTCTTCAGGAAAAGAGAGCACATCCATAAACTACAGGACCAAGTATCAGTCGACGTATCTAGACTGGCTCAGGTTGCATTATGTTGGTGGTAAAATGTGTTTAGATTGTACATCCGCCAACAAGTCATAAGTTTTATATTTCATGTCATCTTGTTGCTATTCTTCATCAGCAACAAAGTCAGGAAAAAAAAATTCAAAAGAGACCAAACCTTCTCACAGTTAAAGCCAAAAAATATTTGGAATTCCACCTAGAAAAACATCCTGGCATTACGTAATCGCTCCAAAAATAAAAAGAAATAATCACATGAGAGGTTTAACATACTTTTTTTTTTTTAAGCATGATAATGTTTGTGTGTTTCCAATTAAAAGAGTGTGTGGCAGCAGGTATATTCTTTAAATACATGAGAAAAATTCATCAGTCTTAACTCTCAAAACTGTAACACTATTGTCGGTGGGAATGTCCACCTGTTAAAATAAATTTAAATAAATGGATTGAAGTTCCAATCCAATCCAACTTTATTGACAAATCACTTTTAAACAACAACAGTGGATCAAAGTTCTGTACAGAATAAAAGCCCAGATTTGTGCAGAGATTCTAATCAATTCCAGATACATTCAGTAAGATAAATCATTTGAAACAGTTTGATGCTCTGCAGTCACACATGGTAGGAAAAGACTGCAGGAAATATATTACAGTTCACTGATGGTTGTAAAATATAAGAAGACTTGACTTCAGTTCTAAATTTTGGGGTGAATAACCTTTAGTGTACTCAGTATCTGTTTTAGGTTACATAACCTGCTCCAGTGCAGGTTGGGTTTCCAGCATCGGTTGCCATCAAGATACTAACTGGTAAAAAAAAAAAAAAAATTTAAACAGCCTTATGAAAGAGGAATTCCCAAGCTGAGCCTGAAGCCATTTTGATAAGCCAGTGATCCTGTGTTAAAGTACAAGACCTCACCTAATCTGAGTGTTTTTTAAATGTATTTATTTCTAAAAAAAATTGGTCACCTCTTAAAACAGTGCAGGAAAGTTTTAAATATTCTTCTGTATTCTTAATGAACACTGATCAGCTGAACTGAAAAGGGTCTGATATGGGATTCAGTGGGGTTTAAGTCCTTTGTTTTGTCTGCTGTCCTTGGAATTTTTAGAACCAGTGACTGAATCACTCTGCTCTATGGCAAGTTGAACAATGAACATAGCAACACTCAGGTGAAAAGTGCTTTTTTTTTTTTTTAAGTGTAACAGTGTGAGAACTAAGCAAATGTGTCCGTCTCACTGCTGGCTTTTCTGCTGACAGCTCGGCTATAGAGCGGATACACGCCGCACACCAGGGAGGAAATACACACACAGAGGGAAAGGTGAGTGTGTGCATATGTGCACATGCTAATTTATGACTTTGTTGTAGCCACAAATGTTGTGTGTTTTTGCACGTGCATGCCGCTACAGCAACAGGAAATGGCCTTCGTAAAAGCCCATTCTTCACTTGGTGGCTTCCATCCAGGATGGATGCCAAAATATGGGGAGGGGTGTGTGTGTGTGTGTGTGTGTGTGTGTGTGTGTGTGTGTGTGTGTGTGTGTGTGTGTGTGTGTGTGTGTGTGTGTGTGAACAGTTACTCCCCCTCCTCCCAGGCGTCCAGCAGACCTCTTCCTCTGTGACCTCAAGTGAGGAGAGAAACATCTGAAGCTCGATGAGTGCCAACTGGGCCGACTTGGAGGGTTGGGGAGAGAGTAAACTGGGCACACACCAAAGAGGCCTTGTCCTCTTTCTAATAGGATTCACGTGAGGATGTTGGGCCTGGCTGAGGTTTTTGTTCTGTCTGCTGGGCGTAGGCAGTGACTTTCGCCCTTGATGACGCGAGTCTGTGTTTCAGCCGCACATTGTTTCTTCAATTCAAAGTTAAACCTACATTTTAATCCTTCTGCTTCTGGTGTAATTGTCTTTGACACCTATGTATGGCTTGTCTAAAGTACACTGAGGGCTGTTCTGGACCTGTATGACTCTTACAGCCTGTATTCATGACTTGGAAGCTCCTATAGTCATGAGTGAGGTGTTGATTAGCAGCCAAATGTCACTACATCAACAATATTTACTTACAAACCTGACTGATAAAAGAGAGAATGTGTGAAAGATGAGGCACAACTGCAGACTCACTGGAAATGAGACATGCACTCCCTTCCATCCATCCAACAGTCACTAACAATGTCAGCAACATGTCTGCATGAACACTGCAGTACTTCCCTGTACTATTTTGCTATAGTAATTACACACCTATTAACATTTTGCATCACTTTCAACACAAATCTGAACCTCTGCAGTCATATTAGCAGTCACACAGGTCAGACCTTCATGTGGAACATGATCTGCAACAGATCATGTTTATAAAAAGGATCTAACTATATTATCTATAATTTAGATATTTTAAAGAAGTAATCTATAGTTCAAATCAGGGTAATACTGCAACATCCATTCATACATTTCTGTTGTAGCAGATTTGGATCACTAAAATGATAAAGTCCATTTTATCTTAATTGCTTGACAATTTTTTAAAAATGCGTTTGTTTTTTATAGAAAAACTTAAATAAATCAAGTAAACAAAACAGTTTGTATTTTTTTAGATTTCAGTTTGCAATTGTTGCTGTCAGCACATGGGTTTATATTGAACTGAAAATCCTTAAAAATATACTAAAATATTCATGTTTTTGTGTTTTAGTAGAGTTTGGTGCAACATTGCTGCTGTTTTACACAATAATGTCTCATGCTTTAGATACAGAGATGTTTATGTGTTAATTTTTTATTTTAGCACTCTTTGTTTCATGTTAGCAAAACTGAAGAAGTTAATTTTAGCTTGTTCCATTGTAGATAAGTCTGAGTGGATTTGGTGTCTGCAGCTGACGGCTCTGGTTTAGTATCCTGCTTTGCTCTGAGTGGCTGTTTTTAGGCTGATCTGTTTTTCTTCCCTTCTGCTGCAGCTCAGCTCAGTAAAAGTGATTTGGGGGCCATTTATCAGTGACAGAGCAGCATTTCAGGGTGGTGTTAGCTTACACTAAAAACATATCACAGCTTACTTTGACTGGCTTCAAACTCCCCCTCACCCTCATCCTTATTCTCAGACATGTCATTCTATAGAGAATAAGGGGAGCTCACCTCCTCCTCCTCCTCCTCCTTACCTGCTTTTAATATTAATCTGATATGTGATATTCAGGTAAGAAAAAAAGAAAAAAAGACTGAGTTTCTCAAGGGGGATTTTTGTCTGTGACATATGAGCACCTGAATAAACTTACTGTTTTTTGGCATCATACTGATCCATCAGCTAGTTATACCCCCTTTTATTCTCTCTCTCTCTCTCTCTCTCGCTCTCTCTCTCTCTCTCTCTCTCTCTCTCTTTCTCTCTCTCTTTTTCTCTCTCTCTCTCTCACTCTCTCACACATACACACACACACCTCCACCCAACCCCAGCCTCTGAGTTCCCTGAGTAAGTTATCATACAGAAGGCTAAAACAGCAGAGAGGCTGCTGGGAAAATGTGAAGGAAGCTGCTCTGTGTGTGTGTGTGTGTGTGTGTGTGTGTGTGTGTGTGTGTGTGTGTGTGTGTGTGTGTGTGTGTGTGTGTGTGTGTGTGTGTGTAGGTGTGTGTTGGGGTGGTGGAGGAGGGAGGCCCTTCATCTTTACTCTCTAATGGACTTCACTTCAGATTAATCTCAAAGCCTGCAGGAGGGACACTTAATTACACCAACGCTAACTGTAAGCACATGTTGAAATAAATGTGATCACACATTTTAGTTCTGAGTAAATGGCATTTAAATGAGAGCCAGCAGCAGCACATTAGCCTTAATGTCTACTCTATAGAGTAGAATGTAAATAAGACACATTAAAAAGACATAATGTAGATTAGTGAAGTCATTAATGTCACATAAATGGGAACATTTGTCAGTTCAGCTTGCAGTAACGTTACCATGTTCTACTATGGAAGCAGCTTCTGAACTTGATAAGTTTTATTCTAAAGGCATAATGGAAATAGTTTTAATGAAGGCTGTGTTAGTTTTCAGCATTAAGTTTGTTATCCAAAGACATTGCAAGTTTCTATTATGGATTCCCTGTATGTCTCAAAACATGGGTCTTGTTTTGTCTTTCTTTGCATGTTTAGATCCCTTAAGCCCTGTTCAGCTGTTTATGAACATTTGTTTTAGTGCTTATGGTTTGAATTGTCTTTCTGTTTTCTTAAATTGGTTTTGTTGAGCTTTTGGCTAAAATCTTTCTGGTCACATGGGTGTATAACATGTATATTGAAGCACTTTATTTGAAAATAGGTGAAGTATCAAATCTTACCTGCACCTCTGGTGAAGCTGAGGAAAGCTCAATGGAGTCTCCGAGCGCTGCCATGGAGAGACGAACCAGGTTCCTAAGCATCTGCTGATGTTCTGCATCATGTCCTCCTCGATTGTCCGACGTCCTCGGCCTCCTGAGAGTTGCCTGGGATGCCGAACGTGGTGGTCCTCTCTCTTCTCCGTTGGGCTGCAGCTTGTGGTGCTTTAAGGTGCTAGAATGTGAGACTGAAGAGGATGATGAAGGGTTTCTGGATTTGCGTAGAGTCTGAAATGATGTGGCAGGGGTCAGAGTCAAGATACCGTCAAGTTCAATGTTTCCAGGTTTTCTTAGGGTTTTGTAGTGATGGGCAACATGTTGGGAGGTATCCCCTTCTAGATAGCCCTGAGAATGAAAGCTTGTATTCATAACCGATGGTATGAAATTGTAATCTCTCTCAGTTTGTTGGTCTTCCAGTGGTGGAGATGGAGTCAGTGGCTGGACCTCGCTGTCCTCAGTAGTCTCCTCCTTTCGGCCTCTGATGACAGGAATAAGCTGGATGTCAGATTTTCTAATGTTCTTCTGGGGGCGCCGAGGATGGCGGGTGTAGCTGGATTCAGCCTGTCTGCAGTTGTAAGCCCGGTTGTCCCGTTTCTCAGGGCGGCAGAAAGTTGTCACCAAAGCAATGGCCAACAGCAGGAGTAAGCATGTTGCACCCAGGCAGATCGCAATCATCATGGTGAAGCTGAGCTGCCCTCTGTTTCCTGGTGATGAGTTCTTCAAATGGTCCTTAAGGTTGATGAAAGTCACCTCAAGAGATGTCTTAGTGGCCAAACTAGGCGTGCCCATGTCAGATACAGTAAGGTTCATTGTAAAAGTTCTCCCTATGAGCTCAGTGGCATTAGTGGTATTAACAAAGAGCTGACCTGTAGTTTGATCCAACCAGAAGAGGTCATATGGGTTTTCATCAGTAATGAGGTACTGGAGTTCTCCATTGAGTCCTGAGTCTAGATCTTCAGCTTTTATTGTGGATGCAAGAAACCCAGTAAATCCCTCTCTCAAAGAGTGATCAGTTGGCAAGGTGGTGGGTTCATCCTCTGTGTCGTTCCCCAACTCAGCCACAATTTCACCCTTGTATGCATTGACTGGTATGCTAACATGAGCTACACCCTTTCTTGGTCTTGGTTCGTGGATGACCGGATAGTTGTCATTTACATCCTCAACTTCAATCTGCACAGTGGCTGTGCCTGTCAACGGTGGATGCCCATGGTCCACAGCCTCCACAATGAAAGAGTAGGTGTGAGATTCCTCAAAGTCTATATGTTGCTGGGCACTTAGGACACCAGTTTTGGGGTGAATGGAGAAAACTTCTTTTTCTGTCTTCTTGTCAGTGGGGCTTCTTATGAAGTAGGAGACTCTACCATTGAACTCCAGGTCATTATCATGGGCTTCAACTTGGAGAACTTTGTAGCCTGTTAAGTTGTTCTCTTTTAGGGAAGCCTTATAAATAGAGGAGGAGAACACTGGGGCATTGTCATTCACATCCAGAACAGAAACAGTCAGGTGTTCAACAGAAATGAGAGGAGGGGTGCCATGATCCTGAGCAAGGACTGTGATGTTATAATTTGAAACTTTCTCTCGATCCATGTAGCCACTGGTGACAATCTTATAAGTGTTGCTATGCATCTGTTTAAGCTGGAAAGGTCCAGATCCTTCCTTAAGGGCAGCACTCACTTCCCCATTTCTATCTGAATCTGCATCATAAACCATTACTAGACAGAGGAAAGTATCAACCGGTGCTCCTTCCAGTACAGTCCCAACAGCCGAGGCAGATGTAATCCAGGTTGTTCGAATCCTTGGTGCATTATCATTGACATCTATAAGCTTGACATGCAGTTTACAGTGAGCAGGAATCGCGTTGGGACCATGATCAATGGCCTGTATGATTACCTCATAAGATGAATGAACTTCATAATCCAGAGGTGCTCTTACAATCACCTCTCCTGTTTGTGGATCCACATGGAATAGCTTTTGAACCGCTGGACGAGTGTGCTTGCTGAAGGAGTACTCCACCTCCCCATTGGTTCCCTCATCTGGATCAGTGGCCTTGAGCTTAATGATGGTTGTCCCAAGAGCTGTATCCTCTGATAGTGTCACAGTGGGACTGCTATCCTCAAATGTTGGGCTGTTATCGTTCGAGTCCTGGATTTTAACATGCACCAAGGTACTCCCAGACATCGGGGGATTCCCTTTATCCCATGCCACCAGGGTGAGGTCAAAGGAATCACGGACTTCCCTGTCCAGTTCTTTGATAACTACTAGCTCTGCCTGTTTTGTCCCACCTGGAGCAGCCATCACATCCAGAGCAAAGTGTTGATTAAGGGACAGTGTGTAGGTCTGGAGGCCATTTGGTCCTGCATCAGGATCAACTGCACGATCTAAAGGTATTCGCATGTGGATGCTGGCTGTCTCTGAGATCTCCACTTCCTGCAGAGCACTTGGGAAAGTGGGACTGTGGTCATTCAGGTCCATTACCTGCACATGAACCCACAAACAGTTCACAACACCACTTTTCCTGTAGAGGACACTGAAGGCCACCTCGCAGAGGTCCGACCCCCGGCAGAGCTCCTCCCTGTCCAACCGGCCCTGGGTGGAGACCACTCCATCTCGAGTGGTGATAGAGAAAGGAAGTGCCTTTGCATGCTCCACCACCTGGAAATCCTCCAAAGGGCCATCTTCGTCCCTGTCCCGCAGGTCGTCCACCAGACAGCCGACCCGGGTTCCCGTGGGCTGTTCCTCCCATACCTGGTAGTGGATAGTTATTGATGATGACTCAGAGGCCAGAGTCCCAGAAAAAAGACTCAGAACCATGAGCAAAGCCAGCAGCATCATGATGTGAAGTAATGAACGCTTCCCGACTGGTTAAGTTGACTTTTTTTTTCTTCAGTTTTGTTTTTTGCCATGAAAAATAAACTTTTCAAATTTTTTATATAATAACAATGATAGACGATTTTTAAAAATAGAAATTAAAAAATCCAGTCTGTCCAATAAAATTATGATAAAATCTAAATTTCATTCAACTTAGTCTATAGTTAGTGCTTAACAGACAAACAACCTAAGAAAGAAGAAAAAAAAAACTTAGAAAACTGCTAGATAGTTTTCAAAAATGAAAAACAAATCCTCTAGTCTGGTCAGGCTATAATTACAAAAAGCTACAATTAAAATATCATCCTTGCTCTTTCTAAAAACGTCCAGCCTCTGTCTGCCTGCTGCTGTTGTTATTCAGTCTCACAGCTGCTGGCGTCCTGCCTTTCAGTTCATCCTCCTCAACTCAGGGAAGTTTTCCTCCAACTGAGAAAGTTTGGATTTGGGTTTCCACATGCCAGCGAAGCTCCAGCCAATCCAAACTAAGGAGGCGGGTCAAATGCAAAGTAAGCCAGACTCAACACAAAGAGAACTCCTCCTGCCCTGAGGAAACTGCACAACTCGAGTGCTTTCACAGAAACATGACACCACCTCTGCATCAATTAACTCCCCCAAAAAGTCTGCATAAACTAATCACGGGCTGCAGTCTCGACCCTTAAATCACTTGGAAAATTTGTTACATCCCAGTGGGATGGAAGCCTGCAGCACTTCACCTGAACTCCATCACAATGACGTATGGTCTGCCATTCTGACAGCAAAAACAGAAACACAGATCAGATGATAAGTCGTCATCATAACAGACAGGCTTTGTGTTTAGAGAATAAACCATAGATCTTTTCTTTTCAACTCTTTAAAAACCAGTGTTTTATTCCATGAAGAGTGTTGTAAATCATTGTAGGTAAATGTGATTGTTTTTCTTGGAGGGGAACAACAATTCTTGATGAGTAAACTGACAATTTAGTGAAGACAGAAAATCCAGAAGTCTGTTCACAATGTGACAAAATTCACATTCCAACTTTCCCCCAAATATAATTACAGTATTTTGTCCTGAACCGCATGGCCACAGAGGTCAAAACATTTCCAGGAAATTATGGCAGATGCTCATTTCTGTCATTCCTTTGGAGTTCCAGGTTTGTTTATTAGTAAGAAGAGCTGGGAGCCAAACCAAGTGGGAAGAAATCCTGCTTCACTTGGAAGTTATTTGCATTAAAGGTCTAAGTCAGAGTGGTCTGATTATGTATGAGATTTGTGATTTATATTAAATCTAACATATATCCTGACAAATTAACTAATTTATGTGGTGAGACATATCAATTATTCTACATGTATGGAGAGGAATTTAGGAAGGGAAACTAATCTGTCACCCACTCTGGTGGTTTACATGAATCCTTAACTCACAAAGACCGAGAGTGACGGCGTTTAGGTAACATGCTGTCAAAGTACACAGTGAAGTTTGTTCTCTTTTGCAGATTTATTTAAGCTTGTAGTCAGTTTAGGTCAATATAAAATACAAATGTTTACACACTGTTAACACAGTGGCCCTGTCTTTAATCTTGGCACCTCAAATTAGTTGGCGTTTTAAACTTTTGTTTTCACTCAGTGTATGGCTAAACCATGAAAACCTCCTTGGTTAGTCTCAGAAAACATGACGGTTTGATATGGTTTGACACAGAGCTTCATAATGTGTGATGAGTCTCAGCCCGTCTACTAGAGATCTAAATGTGGTGTAGACATAAAATAAACCTCTCAACACTTAAATACTTTGAATTAAAAGAATGTGCAGCTTTTTGCATGGAGTTCACAACCTGTCTATAGAGATGCATGAAAAAAATAGCTGTTTTTGTGATTTCTGAGCTTCTTGCACTTGCAGAATGAAACAAAAAAATAAAAAAAAAGGTCAAATACTGCAGATCCACTGAGTGCATCATACACAGTATTTATCATACATTCAACCCTCAGAACATCCTGCAGGCTGACAGACAGTTGGGCCAAGGAAGGTTCAAGCGTATCGCTTTTCCTTTGGGCTTTGAGGGAGGAGGAGTGTTTGAGGCCTGAAAACACTTTGCCGTCTCTCACCTGCCAACGTCAGAGCAAAAAGAGATGGATGATGGAGGAGATGACAGACAGGTGAGAACTATTGTTGACAGAGCTGAGAGTTTGAGCCCAAAATAGATCAATAAGACGACTGGATAAGATTAGGTGTTTCATGGTGATGAAAAATGCAAATATCATGATTCAAAAAACATGTATACTTACACAAATGTTTCTAAGTGGGGAAGAAAAGCAAATGGTGGAGTTTTTGGAAACCCTTGATAACAGAGTTTGAGTAAAATCATTTAATACTCATCATTTAATAATTTAATTTGCATAAGTTAGATTAAACTGAAGACAAGTCAGGAACCTCAGTCAATCACAGACACAGCTTCACAATTCAGCTGACTTGATCAGACATATCAGAGTAGAATGAGGAGGTTATTGCAGTTGTTATGGAAAACAGATAAAGTATGCAGGATTTACAATCTAAATTCAGTAAAAAAGCCCTTAAGCTTCACAGTGAAAGCTGCAAATTCATATCATGGATTAGGAAAAGGGGGAAAAAATAGCAGATTCCAATAACATACTGAAGAAAAACATTACCGCATCCTCTGTTACCTGAATGAAAAACACTGATTAAATCCTAAACGTGGCTAGAAACATGTAAAATGACCTTTAACCTCCTCTGATGTCTGCAGTCAGTTTGGCTCGACCCAAACCTGAGCTGGAGTCTGTTCAGGCTGAGCAGAGGTCAGCCAATCAGATGAGGTTATCTCCAAAACAAACATCAGCTTCCATCAGATTACACTGAGTGTGTGGCTCCTTTCTCTATTGAACAGGACTCTGAAGAAAAGAACACACACACAGGTCTGCCTCCAATTAATCCACCACCTGCATGAAACTGTGTGTGCTCTTGTGTGCACGAACCACTTTGTTCACTTAAAGCCACACAGCTGAGGCTGTTTCACATTACTGTACCTTTTACTAGCGTTCCAACATTTGCTTTCATTCATCTTCAGCTGGAGATCATCTGGATGGAGCTGCTGGAGTCATGCTGCACTGATTAAACATTTTCCAGCAAAAGTTAAAACCTTAACATCTAAAGCTAATGTTTTTGTTCCGGAACGGAAGTCAAAGCCCCACAAAGTGACTGATTACACAGATTAATGTCTGCACAACCTGTTTTCTCTCTCTCTTGACTAAAATAGGTTTTTTTCTATAATGTTTTGTGCCTCCACAAAAAAGCTGGGTACAGTAATGTGATGTCCTCACTTCAAGTTATACCTGGATGGATTCCTGAGTGGATTAAAAGTCTAGGAGATTTGTCATCTGTTTACATGACACTATAAGAAATGTGTAAGTCAGACCAAAGCTGGACTTTTAAAAAGCATGTAAATGTGTTAGTCTGACTGAAATCAAACTAAATTCAAGCTTTAAAAACCAATTCTGCTTATGTGTCTATTTTCATTTCTATTTATTTATTATAAATATTATAGTTACAATTATTTCTGATGAAGCATTTTCCTGTTGGAGTTTAATAATGTATTATTGAGTCTGAATGTGCATGGACACTCGGACAAAGATGGCGGTTTACCTTGCTTGTACCAGGTTGGACCCCTATTTTGCTTTCAAAGCAAGACATTATTATTATCCTGCTGGAAGTAGTGTTAGAGAAAACTTGCGGTTTTCCTTCCACACATGTTCGTTGGTTTGATCAGTGAGAACAAACAACTTCTCTCAAAATCAAGATATTTATTTTTACAATTAATTGGAAATGTTACAGAATTCTGGGTTCTGAGACTATCTTACCCTCTCTGGTTACAGAGGAAGGAGTTCTGCTGCTGATAGCCAAAATCAGAACCCCGCTGCTTTCCCTGAACCCAGCAAATATACCTAGTCTAAACTAAATAGTGATTGGACTCAATGACTAACTAATCAACTGTTGCAAGGCAGATTTTTTCTGCATCTTCTGTTATCAGCCTTGTCTGTCTGCTTCGGCTCAGTCTGAGGTGCTGGTTTCCTGTTTCTGCAAAAACAGATGTACAGCCAAAAGCATCCACATGTCGCAGGCCCGACATTTCCCCTAATACCAGTTTGAATCTTTAAATGTCAGCTTCTCCTTTTCTTCATTTAGAAACAGAAAGCAATGTATGTTAATCCAAGATTACACAATGTTAATACAAACCGTTAATACAAAGTAGGATGGATCCATGTTTTCATGTTGTTTCCACCAAGTTATGACCCTACCATCTGCCTGTTGCAACTGAAATGGAAACTCATCAGACCAGGCAACTTTTTTTCCAATCTCCTATTCGATTTTGTAAGTCTGTGTGAATTGTAGCCTCAGTTTGCTGTCCTTAGCTAACAGGAGTGGCACTCTGCTGCTATAGTCAGTGTGCTTCAAGGTTGTAATCAGCAGCATATAACACAGCATCAGAGTTCATTTGGCTGTTTGTTCAGGAATCACACAGTCTGTTGTAAAATAAGTAGCCAAAAGCATGAGCCAAATTTTCCTCTTCCTTAAATTTACAGACATTCAGTAGCTGCAGCATTGAGGTTTGTTTTTTACCACATCATCTGACTAAATTGAAATAAAGAAAAGTGTGTTTTAAGAGTTTAAGCTACAGCTGAAGTTTCTGCTCTCTGATTAGTTGTTTGACTGACTTTTTTTTAACAACTAAAGTGATGCCCTTAATTTGACGTACTGTCCAAAGTATAACACACACTGTGCAAACCCTGCTCCATCACTGCCTCGGGCTTGTCTGAATGTTGCGATTATAACAGACTGATGGATCTGTTATTGTTATGTATTACATGTCTGAAAAGAGTTAGAGCCTTCTGTCTCAGTCTGGATTCCTTGCTTCTCTGTAGAGGAGGTCATGGGGACTCCAACAAGTCTGTGCCCAGGAGCCACGTCATTTTATCTCAGCTGAACCTCACCTTTGCCTGAGGCCTTTGGGTAAAACTTATCTTTGCTACAAGCAACATGACACACCTGAATATTATACAGAGATGCAAAAATATGTGGAATAAAAGATCTGCTTTTGCATTTTATTTAAAATGGTGACTACACCAATTTTGCAAAGATGTAAATGAAAAAGCACCTATTTAAAAAAAAAAAAAAGTTATGTGGAAAAGCAGTAACAGTCTGAGAGCTTCGCCTGATTGTGTGTGTTTATATGTGACCCCATTAGCTGCCATCACTTGGCAGTAAATTTGCCTTTTGTTTGGCCTGAAGCCTCACTGAAAGCATCTGAAAGCCTCCACAATGACAGGGTGGGTGGGTGTAGCAGGATATGGTTGATCTGCTGACCCACATGTTGCCAGATAAAGATCAGACTGGAGGAATGCAAATGCCACACACTGAAGGGAAGACTGACTGTGTGTGACTGTGTGTGACTGTTTTTATCAAATCTAGTTTTCGGCTGAAAACTAAAAATATTTTACTCAGCTGATATCCTTAGAAATCTGTAACTTAAAAGAGAAATCATGTAACATTCAACATTTTCAACCAGTCTAATTACAGTCACATAAAAATATTGATTTTATGGACCAATGTAGTGAGTGACACCCTTATGTTAATCCTTTGTCCCATAGAGTTAAAAAAGTTTGAAAAAGTTACATTTTTAACCTTTTTTTCCCTTCAAATTAGCATGTTTTGGGTAAATAGTACATACTGATGCAGGCTGCAGTTCACAAATGGCTCCTCTGATGCAAAAGTGCATTAATCTTTTTAAATATTATGAATTGTTTTTATTCACATTATATAACATCTGCCTCATTAGCTCTGCTTAATATGAAGTAGAGACCACAGAGAGTATGGAAAAACTTGTTCTTGTTCTTAGGAATGATTGGGGTTTTCCAGTCTTGCAGATCAAGAATCTCATTGAATTTACTTCAAGGTTTCTCATAAAGTTATAAAAAAAATGGGAGAGCAGGCCAAGGGTTTTACAGAAAGATGTTGTGAAAAGTGGTTTGTGAACTTTTGGTTGGGATTATAGAGAAGCTAAGTGAATTCAAGTGATAAGTTTCAGTGATTACTTAGTTAAAAGTCTGTGAATCACTTTACTTAAGAAGAGGAAATAAGAAGAAATCCTTGTCAGCACATATCAAAGGGAGAAATGCAAAAAACAGTCTTCTGCTATTGGATCACATATAAGGATCTGTGTCACACAGCTCATCAACTTGTGTCTAAACTTTGTAAATAGTCATAAAATTTGTCCCGTCTTCCTTGCAACTCATTTTGGTTTGTTGGAAATAATGTACATGAGCCTGCAATATTGCATCAGTGAATACAAGAAATAGGGCAAAGATAGATATACCAGAGAAATTAGTCAAAAATAAATGCTTTGCATAAATCAACTTGTACTTCAGATTAGGTTTTTCATAACTGGGTAATTCTCTCTTTTATCACAAACACTGTTGTAAAATTTAGAGATTGACACAAAGAAGTGACAGAAAGGCTTTAATGTTTCCACCTGCAAGGAACATTAAGAGGATGTACTGTGTCACAAGACTGAGTCAATAAAGTTGATCAGGTTGTTTTGATCCTGAAGTTTATGAACTCATTTGAAATGGAGGCATTATACCACCACAAAGGTCCCAACATGCTATTTCGTAAGGATTGTCCCGATGAAACTGAAGTCAAAAGGTTTACCATCAACCTTGTGTTGATGGTTTTAGATGACATTGTTTACGTTCACCTAAACCTTCTTCTCATCTCATTAGTCGATCCCACATGACAACAGGTGATGACACGGGTCTGTTGAAATCCATTAAGTCACAGAGCTGAACTTGTTCACCTCATCTTCTATTGTTTTGCTGTTTTGTTTCTTTATATGTTGCCATCAACCTCTCTCCATCCTCCTCCTCCTTAGCATCGCCTCCTCTTCCTCCACCTTGCCTTTTCCTTTAAAATTCTGTAGATGTTACCCCTCCTCTCTCCTCTTGACCTTCCTCTTTTTACATTCTGCCGCATTCTTTCCTGAACAAGGTTCCTGTCACAGGAACGGGCTAATGGTGAAGGTCAGAGACAGGATATCCTGCAGAGGGGAGGATAAAAAGGGAGAAATCAGCAGTGTTGTACACTTCACAGCTGCAACTTAGATGGGATTATTTAGAAAATGAAACAAGTAGATTTTACTTGCTGATCTGAGTCTCAGCAAGACTGCAGGTTACATTAGTAATGCTTTTACCAGGTGACACATTTGAGTTTAATGTTTTACACCTGGTTATAGGATATAAATGCATAGATGATGTTTGAGTCCTTCTTCCTTTGACTTTTCTTTTGCATGTTTGCTTGTGTCTACTAATTCATAAAAACAGGCAGTTCATAATGATGTGTTTCCTGTTTATGTTGAATGACCAGAAAAATAGAACAATAACTGGATAAACTGTGAGTTATTTTCTCTTGTCCAATCTGATTTGTGGAAAAAAAAAATGCTGGCAGGCGGAGAAAGCAGCATCATCACAACATTACTGTGTGTTTCAGTGTTTGTGGATGTGTGTATGTTGCTACATGACAGCACCTGGGTCTAACTGGACTCACAGCAGTCTGACTACAACTTAATGATGACGTCCCATCTTGTTTGAATTCTTACTTGTGTTGTTCTTACTCTCAAATGTAAGTCGCTTTGGATAAAAGCGTCTGCTAAATGACTGTAGAATAGAATAATTAATTCCAATCAGCATTATTTTACCAATTCAAAACTCCCGAGGTTAGCAAACAGGCTACAGAGCTAACTTAGCAAGCAGGCTAGCAAATGTTTCTAAAGAGAAAACCTCAAATCCATTTTTCAGTCAATTCAATTTTATTGTATTGTGCCAATAAAAAAATTAAAAAATAAAACATCTTGTGGCTAGCAAACATATTAGTGTAATAGCTCAATGAGCAGGCTATATAACTAGCATAACAGTCAAACTGATGCCTTAATTTTGAATATGTTTTAAAGTGAAAACCAAAATGATCATTTAATTCAACTATATTAGCAGTTCCAATCAAGAAATCATCTTGAAATGAAAGCTTCAATCACCCATTTCATTCATTCATTCTTTCTTTCTTTCTTTCTTTCTTTCTTTCTTTATACCGTTCAGTCCAATTCAGGGTCACCGAGGGCTGGAGCCTTTCCCAGCCATTAGCAGGCAAGAGGCAGTACAACCTGGACAGGTCGCCACAGGACTCAATTTGTTCAATTCAGCATTATTTTGCCAATCAAAATCATCTCATAGCTGTCAAATAAACTAACTAACTAGCTTAACAAGCAGGCAAGCAAACTAGCGAAAGTGAAAACCTCAATTCAACTTTTTGTATTGTGCCAACGAAAAAAAAATTCTTAAACTAGCTAAGACATTAAAGGGACATTGTGTAAATATTACTGCCATTTAATGCTGTAATCGTGTATCACATTCTAACTTATAGTGCACTCTAGAATCTAGAGTGTTGCATCTAGTATTGCAGCAACGGCATCCGCCATCTGACATAAACATAGGGTGTGTCCCAAACCGCGCACTTCTATACTTCGGACACTACATTTAAGTGCTTAGTGCGCTGACACAGAAATTTCAATAAAAACTCAGTGCACTGAAAGTACCCGGATGCTGCCCTAAACTCGGTCAAAAATCTAGTGCGAAACGATGGACACTACACACACTAAACGGACGCCATCTTGCTGACGTAGCGGAAGGGGAGGGACTTTCAACCAGTTTTTCAGAGCTGGCAGCCACCGACTCAGCGGTACCGATGCAGACGGAGGGTGTTTTCTACTGTTCTAAGTATGAAGATATTTTATCAAAATTCTAATATAAACTGCAGCATGTTTCTTAGCTCTTCTATCCCTGATGACAGCTATGGATCTGATCATTTGTTGGAGGCTGCAGTAAAGTTAGCCACGTAAATGTTAGCAGTTTTATAGCCGATTTCGCGGATGTAGATGAGCTATAAGTGTTAAAAATGATAAATACTATAGGTTCCGTATGTTTATTCATGATTGTTGAACCTCCAGATAAAACACTGCGGGGTCTCTGGCGTAAACGAAATGGTCCTTAATCTGAAAACTGATTAGGAAACACCGCTGGTTTAGAGAACCGGCCCGTTTCGTTGGTACCGCTGACGAAGCCGTAGCTGATTGTACTTTAGATAAGCGTCTGCAAAGTACCCATAAAGTACATATATATAATAATGTTTGCTTTTATATAAACTGCCATTCTGTGTTCACCGTAGGTCACTTTGGCATCAAACTACCGAGCCAGCAGTGGCACTGAGGCATTTACCACCTGCGGGCTTTGACGCTGCTGTGGAGAAGAGGAGGCGGCAAGAGAGAAAAGTTTAAATAAAATGTTTTCTGCATCCCTGTTTTAGCGTCTTCATTACTGCATATTATATTTTAAATGATGGTTTCTAGTATAATTGGTTTCCTGTTGCCAGACGTGAACGCTATCAATGTAAACACCAATGAAAACAGATGTATAATGTAAAATACTTTAATTCAGGTAAGATATCTTTCCTTATTTAAAAGCTGTTTATTAGTGTTTTAAATTGCACTTTATACTAACAAGTATGGGGGAGACATGCAAAGACACATGAACGTGTGCTAATGGTTTCTATTGTTATCAACTGAGATAGATTAATACAGTGGAGGCCACGGTTCTTCGTTTCACTAATGAGGCCTTTTAAAAGGCATTTAATAGCATAAAAGTATGATGACATGCAAACACGTATGTTAACGTGATTTTGGATTTTGGAAGGAAAAAAAGTATATTAACGCGGCTCTGGTAAGCTGGTACGTCACTACCGGAAAGTGCAAAACGTTAGTGCTCAATTTGGATCAGGACTTACCCACGATAGTGTGCACTACAGAAGGCAGTGCTTAGTGCGCACTACGCACTACCTTCCAGTGCACTCATGTAAGTGCGCGGTTTGAGACACACTCATACACTTCTGTACAAACGAGACTGGTGTACTTTAGCAGAAACAACTGTTATGCTGCCCATGGTAACGAGCAGCACTGTCTAACAAAATCGAATGAAAAAAGTTAGCTTTAGGCTTATTTAGGCAGACTTATTTGTTGAACAGAAAGCTGGCAACTTGAGCAGCTGTTGTAAAATCTTTCCCTTCTTGAGCTCTTTCCATCTGGGTAAGGCTAGGGCAATGTTGATCCTTCTTTTTGTATCGTCTGGTCTCACTAGCTTTTAAGTCCCCTTTTTAACTTTTTTGGTGATGGTAAAATGGCTCCTGTGCTGCCGCTGCATATGCATGGTCCTGCATTTTTCTGAATAACAAATTAACAGACTTTCCAACTTGCCCGTGTAGTAAGCCGCTCTTGTTAATCTTCTCGTTCTGTGTTTCAATCACTGTGCGCTGGCTTGCAGGGAAAATGTTGGTGCTATTTGTCCCTTGCCGGCAGCTGTAGTTTCAACATGGCAGACCATCATGGCGCTTCCCTTCTGACTTACCCTATGTGAACAAATGCAAAATTCTTCGCTTATGAGAATGTGTCAGATCATTAGCATAGGCCCAATGATAACGCATTCATACATGCGGACATGCAGTAAACAACAGAAAATGTTACACAATGTCCCTTTAAAGAACTAGTTTAGTAAAGCAAACTAGCTTAACAGTCGAGTTGATCACTAAATTTGGAATACATTTTAACCCGTTAAAGCCTGACCCATGAAAAAATGGTAAGAAAAGTCCATTTTTTTAAATTTGAGGTCTTTATTTGGCCCTTTAACAAAATGTAAAAAAAAAAAAAAAAACATTTTTTGAGGGGGGATATCTACCATTTATTACCATGTGATAGTTTAAAAATATTGTATTGTGGTTTTCTGCTTCGGGGTATCTATTAGGGGACAAGTATCAGATTGTGTTCAACAGGATTTTAAGCAAAGTTTATACCATAAATTGAAGCAAAATGTCTCAGAAACTGTATGTGACCAATATGTCACATCGGGCTCTTATGGGTTAAAGTGAAAATCTCAAATGAATATTTTATTCAGTTCAACTTTATTTGTATGTCAACCAAAAAATCATCTCAAGTCCAATTGAATCATAATATATCAAATTCATCATGATCCACAGTAGTCCTTTTGATAATATTTCAAAAGTATGTTTATATTAACCTAATTAATAAAAGATCGCATAGTTAAATAAAACAGATTTAGCAAACAGGCTATCAATGGACTGTGTAGTGCAGTGCTTTTTCTTTTAACAACACTTTTTTACAAAAAATAACCAAACATGAGGTAGAACTCTTTAAAGATTACTGACAAGAGGGCAATGTCCACTAATTAAATGTAAGTAAAGACTAACATGCATGCAAGCTTAAATAGGATATGCTGTTTTTTCACAAGGTGACAATTTCTAAATATATTTAACATATTATGATCAAATTACCACAAAGAAACACTATGTTAAACTTACCTTTGCTGATAATAAGAACTATTTATTCCTTCAATCAAGGCTACTGCTGATTTGATTATGACACATTTAATACAGAAATGATCTTTCTCATCCTTGGCAATTTTAAAATAATACATTAGTGACTTATAATTCAACCTCTGACAGTTTTGAATGGATAAAACGTTTATAGAGTATAACTGAATGTGTTTATTGTCATATATATGTAATGTACAGATTAACCCCTGGCTTTTACTTTATTGTAGCTATCAAAAAACTGTAGTGATGAAGTATCTTGAAATCTGGTTCATCTGGTTGCTTTCATCTCTGCATCCTCAGCCAAACTATAGATGTCAGTATGGCTAAACTTAATTTAATTTAGGTAAAACTGCACACACACAAAGCTCTGAGATGAGAGAAGCATTTATCTGACTAAAACGAGTTTAAACAAAGCCATGTCCTGACAGCATTAGCCACATATTCAGCTCAGTTCTGCACATTCATCTCTAATCCAATTCTGAATGTTCAATTCTAAATCTGCAGAAAAGGCTAAAGAAAGAAACTAAATGTGGACTGATTTAATTTTCAGCTAAAGACACTGTAATGTCTTTGTTAGATTTTATGAATAATTTGTCAGAGAATGTCCTTTTTTCCTTTTTTTTTTTTTTTTTTTTGGTAGGTGTCTGTCATGCATGTTCTTGTTTCCCTACCATTTAATGCAGTAAGATTTGTAAGAAGACAGCAGTTCGGAGTGAGCAGTGACATCAAATCAGTTCTGTAATTATATAATTAGAGAAAAAGAACATTTTTTAATGGGATGGAACCATACTGTATATTGCAGGCAAATTTTTTTGCTTTACCGATACTCCAACTCAAAATTTTCAAACCTTTTGACCATCAAAATGCTCAGTACGGTTTAACTCTTTCAGTTTCCAACAAAAATATAGTAATCACCACCACCACCTCTCAAGAGACCTGCAGAGAGCTAAAGGGTGTTGCCCAACTGTATTGACCTGCCCTGATGGCTGCTTCCAACAGGATAAGGCACTATGTCACCTCCAACTGGTTTGTTGAACATGACAATGAGTTCACTGTACTTCAATCGCCTCCACAGTCACCAGATCTCAATCCTATGGAACAGGTTTGGGATGTGGTGGAACGGGAGATTCTCATCATGGATGTGCAGCCGATAAATCTGAAGAAACTGTGTGATGCTGTCATGTCAATATGGAGCAAAATGTCTGAGGAATGTTTCCAAGTGAATCGATGCCTCAAAGACTGAAGGCAATTGTTGTTAACGGTTACTTATTAAGTAGCTTGATATGTATGAGAACAATTACATAAGGAAAAATCTTATGTATGAATCTATCACACCATGAATTAAGATGGTCCTGAATGCCTAAGAAGATCCAAACTGGTACTAGCAAGATGGACCTTATAAAGTGGCCAGTGAGTGTATACTGTAAATTACAGGCTACTTATTCAGTCCTTAAGATTAACCAGATCTATATGTCTCATTAAATCTACCTTCTGTCTGCACACTATCACATCAGTATTTCTAGACTTTTAAGTATGTGTAGGACGCAGCTGTGGACCACTTGTTGTAGGTCTGATCCCAGACAGGAAGTACGCTGGTTTGACTGCAGCATTATAACCACAGAGAAGGTAATGTTGCTCCAGTTGCACAGCAGCCACAGCATGTGGACCCCTGATACCCCTAAACTACTCACACTTCATTCACAATTTTAACATGCTGTCGCTGCTTTGTGTGTTTGGCTGCTCTGCAACGGGAGAAAATAACTTTAAACATCTGCTTATAACTTGTTTTTCTGTGTTCTGGTTTCAGGTGTTATGTTGAAAATATGCCCCTACTTCTTCACAATCAGTGAAAGGTTTAACACTGATTTATGGATATGTGTTGTCTATCTGACAGTTAAAGGGCCTGAAGACTATATAAAATAAATATGCATAGTTGTCTAAGCCGGAAGTGTAGATTGATGGGCAAAAGACAGTTTTACAGTGTTTTAAGGACCCATACACTCACTAGACTTTTTTAAGTCCACTTCGTTTGGGTTTTTCCTTCAGAACTGCATTAAGTTTTGATATTATATGTTTCCACCACTGTGTTGGAAACACTTCTCAGAGATTTTACTTCATACAAGTCTGTTCTGTTGGATTGAGATCTGGTGGCTGTGGAGGCTGTGGAGACTGTGGAGGCTGTTGGACATGGTCGGCAACAACATCCAGGTAGGCTGTGCTGGTTAAACCATGAGGGACTGGTAGGGTGTGCTAAGAAAATATCCCCACATCATTACACCAGCAGGCTAAACATTTGATCCAAGGCAAGATGGATCTACATGATGGTAACAAGCTATTGAACAGGTGGACATAAAGTGGCCAGTGAGTGTATATGATATAAAAAAAAAGCACTGCATGTAACAGCAGAGTAACTGAATCTTTGTCCAAAACCAATGTAAAAGAAAGTTAAACCTAAAACCACAGCCCAAGAACCAGCTTGGAGATCTTTCAATCTCAGGAAAACCAAAGAATTGTTAAAAACCTTTTTGCACCAAATCTGTATTTGTCAAAAGATGCATCTTCAAAAATTAATCTTTTGTTGCACTGAATTTATTTGAACTGTTATTCTAAGCTATTTTCAGTGTTAAGTTTAGAAAAGAAAGACTTTTGAGACTTTTCAGGATCACTGTGGATGCAAATTTCCTTATCCAAGATGAGATCCAACATAATTCAGTTACATTACTTTAAATCAAAATCAAATAATTTTTTTATTTATATCGCACATTTCATACATAAGAGCAGCACAAAGTGCTTTACACAAAAGTAACAAAAAAATATCAACAACAAAACAAAATTAAAGATAAGCCTTCACATACCCAAGCATATAACTCAACCAAAACAAAAACAAACATCCAATCATTCGCTCTCACAGGTAAAGCACACAAAAGCCTACCCACCACTGATCCATACCCCGCAGACAAACTCCAATCCCCCAAACCAGGCCGAATGCAGCATGTCAGCCAATTAAATGGTAGAAAGTTGTGGTTCCACCAATGACCACAAAAGAAACAATTAAAGAAACAGTTAATGAACATTTCCAGAGTCTGAAAGCATCAAATCAGATACATGAGGGTTTTTTTCTTTTTTAAATGAATATATAGCATTTTGTCCTTAATCTGTGTTTTTCTATTTTCAGCTGGAGTAGATAGTTGTCCTGCTGACTCACATCCTGCCAGTGAAGCAGTTTGTTGGATTTGTTTTGTGTAAATCCTCATTTTCTTCCTTTTGTTTTCAGTTTTTTTTGCTACCTCCTGTTAATTTATCAATGCACTGACCTGAAAACTGATTTTACACTGTGTTGCAGCACGTTGGTGTTGCTGTTGTACTTTCTATTCTTTTATTTGAGCATAAAAACCACAAAAGATGTGCAATGACATGCTATATTTTCCTTTGATCTGCTCTTTATTTCTGCGACCAGACTTTCAATGTGAAATGCTTCCATCTTGTGGTGAATCACTGAGCACATGGAACTGCTTAATATTCACATTGATTACAAGAAAACCACAAAAAAAGTACATAACTTGTGAAATAGTTTATTAAAAGTTGTTGCAATTAAATGATCTTTTATCACCTTAAAAACAAACTATTTGGTAACTTCTTTAATTATTCTAAAATCTCCAGAACTCAATAGTTTCCCTACCTAAAGGATCTGATGAGGCACTTTAGCAGAATAAGTAGAAATTTAAATTATTTGTCATACTAATAACAAACTTCCCCATTATAAAATAAAGACATGTGATCATCAAAATAAACAATTCATTTAAAAACATAGACCAAGTTTAGCTGCACAAAGTGATGAAAACTCAAAAATATTCTGTGAATATTCAAAACCCAGGAATACCAGCAGATGCTCAGTTTCTTTTCCTGTCACATGCACGTGAGCACTTCTCTAAGAAACCAACAATTTCATTTTTTAAATATGAAGACCTCTTCTCACTGTTGCATCAGCATGGCTTAGGTTTAATGAAAGACAAAAACAAAATTAAGAAAACAAATCTACAACTAAAACTCTGGCCATACAAAAGATTCTTAGTCCTATTTCTATAAGAAACGGGAGAATACTATGGTTATGAGCTCCAACATGAGTCTTTTTTTTCAAACTGGAATTTATCAACATTTAGAAAAATGAAGTCCAGAGGATAAACATCCAGCATCAGGTGGTTCAACGTTAATGTACGAATGTCTGATGAAATATTTGCAACCGTTTCTGTGTAAGTACGACCTTTTCTTTTCCCTTTGTTCTATCATTTTTAGATTATTTGTGTTTTTGTTCTTGGGAACAAAATTAGGCTCTGGTATAGCAAAATACTGTTTATTAAAGGCTTCAAATTTGGCAATAAACATGTCTGTCACAGCTGTTGAAGTATCTGAGTGAAGATGTGTGTCAGTAAGGAAGAAAATCTCCTCCATCTGGAGCTGAAACACCCTTTTCTTCTACACATGACCAGAAACAAAGTCATTACTATCCAAACATTTATAAAAATTAAATGCTGATATGACATCCTTGAGGAGGAAATCACTTACGGAATCAAAGAGAAACTGACTCTTGCCATCTCAGTCTCAGCTTTGTTTACATCTTTCCTGCCGGATGAACTGATAAAAACTTTGAACAAACAAAAGAATCAAAGCCTCAAATATCCAAATAACCTACACCTTAAACCCGGCTTCAGAGAAGATCAAGCAAATTGAGAGAATATACAAAATGATACCCAAGACGGAAAAAAAAACTTCAGAGAACAAAGCAGAAAAACTTATATTGGCATTAAAAAGGATTGTTAGTAAATTCACAGTTACCTCTCTGATCTTCGATCTTCCACTTTTATTTTTAAAGAACAAAACAAAAACATACCTCTTAATTACCATGCAGGATTTTTTTTAAATGAATGTCGATAAAATGTTTGTCAAAAGAATCTGTCACCTTAAAATCTGAGATTCAATCACTTTGTTTGCCTTGTGCAACCTATGCTTTTCCAATTTCCCAATTTTCATCACATTTATGTGCAAACTAACAGAAAGGTGAAGCTCCTGGCTGTTTCTCTGAGGTGAGATCAGTTGGAGTGAATGGAGAGGGAGATCTTGAGGCAGCCCAGCTCTTTGCCCTCGCTGCCTAGGTCTCCCTGAACGCGGTAGTTCCCGTTGGTCAACCAGTAAGGCAGATCCAAGTAGGGAAGGTAGAAGTCGGACTCAGGCAGAGAGTACGAGCCCTGAGATGAGACGGAGAGGAAAGGTAATAGTATCGCTCCAATTCTAAACCATTTCAGTCTAAATCTGATGATGAGACTTACAGCTTTGAAGGGGCAGCGGCAGGGCAGGCCATAGGTGTGCAGTGGTTCTGGACAGTCCTGACCCGGTGGGATCAGCTGGTTTAGGAGATCACAGGCATCCTGATAGTGGCAACTGCCCAGGTCTTCCACACAAGGCACCTTCACCCAGAAACCTGCCACCTCCTTCTCCAGAGTCACGTTCAGCTGAGGAGGAAGAGGTTTTAAAATCAGTCAAGATTTCCAGAATCTGTCAGGAAGAAAGAAAGATCTGGAGAAAGCAGAGGATAGTTTTCAGCTGAAATAATATTTAAACCAAACACATTCATAGAGACTCAATGGTACCAGTGAAAGAGAGTTCCAAAGGTGAGGAGCTATGCAGAGTGTTATCTGCATAGCAGTGAAAATTATAACTATTAAGGCCCGACCGATTTATCGGCTGGCCGATTAAATTGGCTGATAATAGCCCTTTTCAAAATGGCCGTTGTTTTGCCGATTAAATGCTGATTTATTCTTAATTTCTCATAAAACAGTAAGTGCTGTTAAGTGTTGGAGTTGTGCAGAATGATGTCCTTGCAGCGTTTGTCCACTAGATGGAGCTCTGACTCCATTCAATCCCACAGTCATCCCTGTCTTTTCAACAAGGGCAGCTACAGCCAGGTTACATTACAGCAGCGGGCTGAGTGGAGCTTGCTGACAGGTAAGTTTATAAAAATGTTGTGAAATTAATGACTCAGCATGTCTTCAGTTTCAGTTGAACTCTGTTTGCCATGTGTAATGACGAGTGACACGTGCTTCATGGTGTCAGTCAGGTTTTTATTTACGCTGCATTGCTAAAGTTGTGCTAAATTAGCTGAAGGTGCTCCTGTCTATGTTAGCAACAGAATCGCTGTGGTATCCCAACCTAACATAGCATTAGCTAAGTAGCTAGTAACTGCAGAAACACCTGAGAGTACAGAATGACCGTTCATCACTCAGTCAGCTGCAGGTTGAGGCATATTTTAGGAGAGATGTGAACGCAGAGGGGTAGAGGTTAATTCACTGCAGCACCGAAAACTTATTATTAATATTACAGTCTGTCTCCCTTAGTTTTACTTTGCCAGAAAATACTAACGTGACACAGACTGTAACAGTGATTCACTGTTACAATTAGTGCCAGACCATTTATGCCCATTATATATAAAATACAAGTCTATCAAAAATAACATCTTTTTGACATTTGAGAAAAGCATATTTGTTTTTTATTTTGCTTCATACATGACATATTCATGGCAAAGAAAATACTGAAGTAAAGAAAATGTAATTTAACATTAAAGGGCATCAGAAGGCTGCATAAATAACGTTTTGCCAACTTCACTCATGTTGGTTATAAAAGGCATACACCCATGGCCAAATCTAAAGATAAAATGAATCAGTACAACTGATAGCTACATTCATGTGTGCGCCATCGGTAGAAAAATTGCACAACGCAAATTTTTAAATAAAATGCCCCAACTCTCAGAGCTCTGGTTACAGGGTTTGGGTACCAGGTGAGAGACCGGAAAACAACTAAGGACGGAACCGAACCCTTCACTGTAGAGTGGGTGTTGTTACGGGTCATCAAAAGAATGTGGTCAGAACCCAGGTGGACGGGACCCCTCAAGATGCTGGAGAGAACATCTCATGCTGTTAGACTCCAGGGCAAGGGCTCTACATGGTATCACTGGAGCCAGTGTGCTCCTACTGAGGAACCAGGGAGAAATCTGGAGGATATCTTGCGACGGAAAAAGGAGACAAGGGAGTTGGGATTGTCGGTTGAAGATACTCCCACCGATAGGGATAGAATAATCTCCGGTGAGGAGGTCTGATCTCAGGGCAGTCTACCCCGAGACTGAAGCTCACAAGACTACTCTAAAAAGAAGAGCCACAAAAATCTATCAATTCTCCTTTCTCTATCTTCATCAATTCTCCGCAGAGGATAGTGATTGCTAAATTAGCTGGCTAGCTATAAGTAATTTTGCTTTATATTAGATATATTGTTGATCTTACTTATGTTGTTGTGTGTAGGAGTTATACCGGTCCGGTCATTGGGGCACCACCACAGTTTTGGTTGATTTCCTCTCACATTTACCCTGTTTACAACTTTTTAAACAGGTTTTTCTACCTGTACTTTAACCTACTTCTAATTTGCATCAGCCAGAAGTACAAAACAAGATGTATTTAATTAATTCATCATTTATTTATGCAATTCATTTATAGATTGACTTTTTTAAAGGTTATATAATTTCCCAGTATTTGTTTTTGGAAATTCCTGATGTTGTAAATTTAAACATATAGTAAAGGACAAAATATTATGAAAAGTAAAATGTTTTGCCTGCAATTAATATTTTTGTTGGTGTAAGCGTTAAGGAACCAAAAATGAAATTTATTCATTATATTTTTTAATCGGTTATCGGAAATTTTTTCTGCCAAATACTGGCCTTAAAAAATCCAAATCGGTCCTAAACTGTAGTTCTTAAAAATGGAACAAAAGGTGAAGTAGATAAATTATGAAAGTTAAATAAAAGAGGGACGCCTGGACTGAGCTATGGGGAACACCTATGGTGACTGAATAGTTTTGAGTTGTACAAATTACTAACAATTAATATATTTTTACATGTTTGTACACACAACACATTAACTACACCCCTAACTTCTTTCACCTACACACAATATTTGTTCTGGCAAGTTTCTGTCCTTTATGTTGTATCCTTTGTCCCTGTCTTTATGTTTTTCAGTCAAGTAACAAAAAATAATAATTAAAAAAGCCCCAATTAGTTCTCTGCTTAAAATGTTAACTAGAAAAAAATACATCTAAACATGGACAAACACTAACCATAACTAAATAAACCGGTTGTATAAACTGTAAACTACATGGAATGAGGAAGAGTGGGGCTCAGCTTTGAGGAAGACATTTATTCTTATCAGATCACAAACAGAAGCTACTTAAAGTTAAAGCCCTGACTCACCATCTGAACTCACTGGGTATTATTTAACTGACACCTCACTTTATCATGTTTATATTTGGGTTTAACTTCAGACAGATTCATTAAAAATAAAAATGATGTCAGACTGCCAACAGCAGAGACACAAAATTACTACAATAGCTAAAATAAAATAGAGTGAATAAAAGGAGATAATTAGAAAATAGAAAAAATGGCCCTTATGAGTGTTACAGTCTTTGTATTTGATCCTCAGAGCAGCAGGGGGGAATGAAAACCTAAAAGGTTCATAAATTTGGTTTCAATCAAGCAGAAATGGAAAATATGCATTCATGTACAGTAACTAAAGCTCTAAATGAGTCAGGTTTATGACAGAGAAATTTTACTGCAACTTTACCATCAAAACTGCTTCATAAACTTTATACCGCTGTTTTTTGCAGTTGTCACAAACTTGGGAAAAAGTTGGGACTGCATCCAAAATGCAAAACAACAAAGTGAATCTGAAATTTACTTGGAGTTTTACCTCAGTGCAGGTACTTTAAACCCAGCATATGAAATGTTTGTCTGCATCTTGTTAATTTTCATCTATGTCTGCATTTCAGACCTGCAGCACATCCCTAAAACTGTTTATAATGCTGCCCTTCATTCTAATTACACCTAATGGTAAAGAAAATAACCTTTTCCTAATGTGCTGAAAGTGTTTTATTTCCTGAATTTCTCCCCGACTATAAACTGTGTTCCCATGTGATCGCAGTCGAACTGGCATTAGGCTCACATGACAATCAGCAGCAGATCCGCCTCTCTTGCTGCATTCATGTCCGTCTCAAACTAACAACCACTGACTGAAGGACCACTTCAGCTGCAGCTGGGATTTCTGAGTTTTACCATCACTTTACTGAGCTGAGAGCTTCAAGCTTGTTTTTGGATCATTTGATCAGTGTCACAAACAAAACTTAGGAAAACTATTTAATCTTTGTAGCTCTTTGTTAGAAATGTTGCTGCTTTATTCAGTTTAACTTCTTACTTTTAATATATTTGGGACTTAGGGGGGAAAAAAAATAAATAAATAAAAGTTCTTTTGGAGCTGGAGATGCTTATTTGTTTTTCACAAGGGAGAAAATAACAGTTTATTGTTGTCTAGCGACAGGTCTATAATCATTTATGTCAGTTAATGTTAAATATTATCACTACATCTGACCCAAGCTATAAAAAAAAGGAAAAAAAAAAGCAGAAATATTACTCTCATATTGGAAACTATTTTTTCTGACAAGTTATTTATTTTTGTAGTATTTATTTTGTCATTATCATTATTATTATTATTATTATTATTATATTTTATTTTGTATTTTCATTCATTGGATTTTTTTTCTCCATTTTTTTTTTTTTTTAACCTTTAACCATGATTAAATTTATTCATGGGACGCTTTCTTGCTGTTGCTATGACATTAGCGAACCTGCAGAATTGAAGGGTTTTATGTTTTGGATGAGTTTATAACTGAATCCAACCAAACTGGATCACTTCCGTGGTGATTCAGCAGGTTTGAGATTCTAAACAAATCTGGCAGCACCAAAGAAAAGCTCATCAGAGCGCATGTTGTATCACACTGTTAAGCAAACATTTTCTTTCTGCTTCTTTCAGATTTGTTCTGCAGCAGGACAACCAGCTAAAACATCGTACAGTCATGATAAAGTGTCACTACGCAGCTTTCTGACCTTAAAATCATGTGTTTCTGACTTGTTTTGAAGACACAGTGACATTCGTTGTCTACATTCCTGGAACCATTTTGCCCTGCAGCGTCTCAAGGCTGAGAAAACACACCCTGTGTCACGGCTCAGCTGAGTTCCGCTTTGCGTACCACATCACACACTATTTACTGGATATCATCACATTGGCCATTTTGAACACACCATGGTGAGAGGAGATTATTGGACGAAGCAAGAAAATAAAGAGATAGCAGGACAGAACAAAGGGACGGGGCAGGAGATAAGACAAGAGACAACATCAGACTGGCTTTTACTGGCTGGATAGAGCTCAGAAAAGAGACAGTATGCAAAATGGATAACTATTTAGCTGTTGTTGGTTTTCCCCACTGAGAAAAATCTCCCAAAGTTCTTCAAAAGTACAAAAAGTTCATGACAGAACAATTAGAAGCTAAAGGAGCTTCTACAATCCACATGTGTAATTTGTGCTTTTTCTCCATCTGAGATTTAATTTAGCTCATTTTAAAACCCGATGATTTTTATTTTATGTCCTGACATATAGCACCTCAGAACTGAATGGGGTTGTACTTTCTTTTTTTTTTTTTAAAGAAGAAGTCCTCTAACCACAGAGCTGATCCAACATGACTGAGGTAGCATGAGGACATAAACACAGAGACCCTGAATGAAGAGAAATGAGGAACAAGCTTCCTCTCTGCTCTTCACTGAGCTGAAATGTCACTAACAAATAAAAAATAACCTCTTTAAGACATCGGTTATAAATGAACTCACAGACAGAGGGGCAGCAAGTTCAACAGATGTGGATCCAGATGCGGAGGCTTTCAGGTCTCCTGGGATAGTGATTGGGTCTGGAGCCACTGTCAGGGTCTTCAGCACTGCTGGAGCATCTGGCTGTCCACAGTTCTCCCAGTCAAAACCCAAAACCTGCAAAGAAGCAGACCCAGATACTTCACATCGTTGCATTTGGAGCATTTTACACTTCTGCTTTTTCCTCCCTTCATTACAGGCTTCACTTCAGTTTTTGAGGCACGAAACCAACTTGTACAGACTTGTGAACGTGTTGCATCTCATCACATCTGCTTTAACTCTCAGAGCTGCTGTTTGCACCAAACAAACAAGTCATGTGCTCACTTTTCAACTTGTTTTTTATGTTTGGAAAGGACTTCATTTGTAGTTTTTATTCCACCAAAACACTTAGATTATGTAGAAAATAATAAGTGTTTATTACATAATATGTAATGATAACAATAGCCAATCAGAACAGCAACAACATGTAAGCACAAACAGGATCAGGCAGACTTAGGCAGCGGCCACAGCGCAGCACACCTATATTAGTATTAGATGTAGATGGAAAAGATAACATGAGGGGAATAAGATGAGGCTGGAGAAAAAAAGGCATCTCCACGTTGGGCCTAAGGGCCCAGATAGACACAAAAAAACACTCCTCAGTACATAAAAGCACATAATTCAGTGTGTAGGGAAGGAGGGGACGACCAGTAAGTGAGCCTGTGAACTTTCTTCCAGTTCCTTTCTCCAGTCTCTGCCACCTGATGATAGTGGGACATCCTTGGGAGCTGATCCAGGAAAAGTCCACCGCCCGAGAGGAGGGTGGGGGGACTGAGCATCTGTCAACATAACGGTCCAGGAGAACTTTATAACCAGCCATCCATGGCCAGTACAGGGAGCCGAATTAGATAACAGCATTTGTTTTAGTTTCAGGCCAGAGCTGTTTCATCTGCCGTGAGTCTCTCAGTGGTCCCACTGGCGACTCTAAATCATCCAAATTTGCGGGTCAATTTCCATCCAGCCGAGTCGACAGCTTCTCCAAGTTGGTGTCCACCCCGCGTACGAGCTCCGGAATCGCAACCAGCTTGCCATTCTGTGCTAGAATAGCCTCCAGTTTACGATTTAGCTCCTGTACTTATGTTGGCCAAGTCCAGTGGAGCTCAAACACCTCAGTGATTGTGAAGAAGGTTCAGAACTTCCCCACTTTCTAAAGATCCTCCGGAGGATCAATCTGAAGAGCGAGCTGTTCACTGTTTTCTACCGCTCCTCCATTCAGAGTGTGCAGACATATTGCATCTCTGTGGGGTTCTCAAGTTGCACCAAGGTGCACAAAAAAAGAGTCATTAACCCCGGCCAGGAAATTCTTAGCCCCCCTCCGTCCTCCCAGGATAGCAGGCGTTCGAGCCACTGTCCTCTGGGAGGGGATTTAGGGTACTGAGGTCACGGACAAACAGACTCACACCAGAGCAACAGCCACTATCAATCCAACACCTGACCTGATTAGCTGCCTTTATATTGCATTTTATCATTTATTTTATGCATATTTTAACTTTTGTTTGTGTTTGGGCAATGACAAAGATTTATATTATTATTCCTCTGGCTTCAAAAAGCTTATTAAAAATAAACATGAATTAATCCCAAACACTTAAAAAAGAAACAATTTTTTAAAAAATCAAAAGAAAATTAAAGAAAGTTTATCTAAATGTAACAGTTGACATCCAGAAAGTCTCCTCCTCCTCCTCCTCATCTTAGATCATTTGAAATCTTTAGAGAACAAACTCACACTGTAATGTTTGTTTGTTTGGTAATCAAAGACTGAACCGGTGATCTTCCTTTTAAAGATTACAGTAGAACTTTCACCCAGATTTGTTTTAAAGACACGGCTGATCAGCGACCTTAAAGATCAAAGAAGCTGGATTCCAGGTTAAACGGTGACTGACGACATTTCTACAGAAACACTGGAGGTCAACACATGAAGAAATAAAATTTATGTCTTTGTTTTTCCCAACTGTCTCAGCCTTAAAACACAGCCTGAAATTATACTTGTTGGTAAAAAGATAGAGGCTGCGTCTGCAAACACGATGTGCTCCAGTTTTCTTCTTGCTGACTGTAGAAAAGCAGCCGAGTGCAGGACAAGCTGCACAAAAGCAGAATGAGTCCACGTTGGATGGTTCTGCTGGTGGAACGTCTTCCATCTTTCTGGTTCATCCCTGGAGTTAGGAGCTTTTTTACTCCTGAATGATAATTCATCAGTGTTAAGTGCTTACACAGAAAAAACACATTTCTCTGGAAATGGTCAGGGACGAGAAATGGACTGAAAATAAGTTAAATTACTTTTGTGGTGTATTCTGACTGTGGCTGCTGTCGCTTTTCTTTCCTTGTGTCCTGTTCGTGGTTTTTCTGTATTATTCGGGTGTGAAATGCAGCTTCAGTGCAGGGTGGAGGAGTTGAAGTTTTGGTTTTGTTATTTATGTGGTAAAACAACTGTTTTATTATTATTATTATTGACTAAATAAATTACATTTCCTCGTTGTTTAGCTGGATGTTTTTCTTTTAGATGTTCATCTTTTACTTTGTCAGAAAATTGTACATCTATGTTGTAATTCTATATTCTTAATTTAGATATATTTTAAACGCATAATCTCTCAAGTTGAAGTCTGATTTCACCAAACATTTAAGTGATCACTGATTATCATTCAAGATGTTTTTCTGACCACATTTCTTCCTGGATGGCGGTTCCTCTCTACGCTTGGAGTTTTAAATAACGCATTGGACAGTTTTTAGCCCCATTTTAGTAGCACCTGCATCTCCTCAGATGTTCTTAGTGTTTGATGCATCCCAGTGATTTGACGCTTCTTGCGTGTGTCTTTTGACATGAAATAAGAAGCAACTTACTGCATCAGTTGTGGTTAAATAACTTGAGTCAGGCGGTGTATATCCAGGAGAAATTAATAGGCTGTTTCCACGGAGGACTGCCGGGTTTGAACTCACCTTCGCGTTTTTGACTCTCGTCATCTGGAAGGAGTCGCAGTTCACCTGCGACAGAAGCACAGCGACAACTACGGAGACCGTCAGAGACATGTCCATCCTGACCCTCTCACAGAGACTCGACCCTGTATGAAACAGTTAACGCAGGGCAAGCGAATTTCTACACAGCAACTTCCGTGTTTACGTTCGCTGCCGCCCCAGCCTGTCACGTGATTCGGCGGTCACGTGCAGACATTTTCAGGAAGCTTGTTAAAGCGAACTATTAAATATTAAACTGTTATTCACATTCATTATTTAATTCAGTTCACTCTGTGACGCTATGCATGTCTATAGTTATTTATCTTTTTAAATTCTCATATAGAGAAAATTTAAAAAATAAATTTTAGTTTGACTGAACAACTAAATAAAAGCATGTTCAGCTTATGTGATATTATCACTTGAATGTATTTAAATTTATTCCTTGACGCTTTTATTTCATATTGGCAAATTTAGCAATTCAAAACAGGAGCCAGTCATTAAACATGAGTAAGACAAATAGAAGATTCAGGGATAAAAGGGACATTTTTAGCACAACCAAAGTATTTATTTATTTCCAAAAATCACAAGACTCTTCTGGAAACTCGTGTGGTGCCACTGTACAAAACCAGTCTTTTTTTTTTTTTTTTTTTCTGTCTGATTTCTGTTTACTTAATGACTTTCTTTAGCATTACACCATTCCATTTTAGCTAATTTGTTTTCTTATAAAAATTTTTCTTCCAAGTGAAGAAAAAAAATGGGCCCTTAAGATTGATTGGAAACGGAAAATTATTATTCCCTCCCGAAAACTCCTAAAATTCAGAGTAGCCATATGTTGCTTTCATTGTATTAATGTAGCTTGATTTTTCTCCTCTGTTTTCATATGTGGTATTTATCTATGTTGTGTGTATTTTGTTCAGATAAGATATGGCTGATTATGAGATCGAGTTTGTAAAATTATCAGTGTTTCTATTATAATTGATTATGTAAACTATTCCTGAAGAAAATAACAAGAAAACGTGTCTATCAGTGTTCAGGCTTTGTTAAATGTTGCCAATTATTGACTCTCGAGCTCCTGAAAATGCCCCATGCAGAAATGGTGAAAATGTTCTGCAGCTGCCGCGTAGCGCCTGTAGATGTCGCTGTAGGACAGCTGTTTTCAGTCATGCAGCCACAGTAAAAAAGCACAATGTGAAAGGTGGAACCTCTTATTAACCAATTTATGTAATGATTTTAACAAATAATTAAATAAATACATTCTAAAGATTTAACAGATGATAACATTACGTTGTTTTCAGCTGGCTAGGGTCTACACATTTATCAGAATATTATAGGTAAGAAAATTATTATAAAATAATCGTAATAAAAACGCCAAGAAAAACAGGTTTACATTGATTCTAATAACCAGAAAACAAACACACCGGCGAGACCGAATAAATATAAATGCATGTCTGTCAGTTTTCAGTTGACTTTCAGCTAAAATTAGATGTTTTTGTGGGGGTCATCAGCACTTGAACGCACCATGGATCCCCCAAGCTTTAGCTTGCATACATTTGAATACAACAGTTTAATCAATTAGCCTATAAACTGGTATTGGGCCTTATGGAATGGCTGTAAGACTATAGGCCACTATTCAAAATAAGCTCTACACACATGCGCACATGGTTTGACCATGAGGAAGAGGAGGAAGCAGGGATTGAGAAGGGGGGCAGACGATGCTGTCAGTGAAAGGAGGAGGAGGAGGATCCTGTCCGCCGGTGTTCCGGCAGCAGCTGCGCTCCATCCCATGTGTTTCACACCAAATTTAGACATGTGCTGCCAGACTAACAGCCCAGCGTAGATTTATTTCTTTTTAATGAGATTATTCGGTGTATAGAGTGACAGTCGTTGGGCTATTTTTTTCCTGGAAATGCTGCCCTGCTCTTCATCCGCGCAGATGGAGGGATGCGAGGAGGAGAGGGAGTCACACATGCAAACAGAGGTAAATCCGATTTTACAAAGAGAGAAAAAAAACTAACCATTTTCTTTCACCCCCGTGATATCGGGTTTTTATGCGTGTGAAGCGTGTTAATGTGTCATAAAGGTCCGTTAAAGCGACTCTGTGGCTTAGATGGGACATTTTACTCTAATTCACCGGTTTCTGCTGGAGGTTGTAGACATGAAAGAGCCGGACCCCTCCCTGAATTTGTCTCCCTTCTCGCCATTTAAACGAAGAGAGGATGAAGGTACAGGTTGAATTTCTATCACAGCTGCACTCATAGCTTCATTTGACGGATAAGTTTCAAGATTTATCTGTGGTTTCAGTCCCTGTGGTAGAGAGAAAGATACTGAATGCAAAGAGCCGGTAAGTCATGTTTTGGGATGTAATGTCTGACTACAGATATTAATAGACAGAAAGAGGCATGCTTCAGGTTTTAGATTTAGCTGGGATGCATATATGTACCTCAGGTGTATATATATATATATTTTATACAAACACACATAGACGTGTCTTTACTCAAATATTATTTTTGTTTATAACATTAATCATTATTTTCATTTAAAAAGAAACTGAAATGAGTAAACACAAAAGTTTTTTTTCTCATTTCATTAAACATAAAGTAATAATAATACTAATACATTTTATTAATTGGGTGCTTTCAGGATGTTCAAAGAAGCTTGACAGCAGGAGAAATAAAATGCAATACATTTAATAATAAAATCAACTAAATCAAAAATATTTAAAATTCGAAGGATACCTCCTAACTAAAAATCAGTGAAGATTATTGAATATATATATATATATATATATATATATATATATATATATATATATATATATATATATATTTAAACAATGTTAGGTCAGGCTAATCACGGATGTCTTTGGGGAGTGAGTTCCAGAGAGTAGGGGCAGCATTTGAAAGAGCTCGGTCCACCCAGGTTCTGTACTTGGTCATGAAGAGAATAGAAAGAAGGTTGGTGTGGTGATGAAGTCAAATAGGAGGGAGCCAGTTTATTGAGGGCTTTGAATGTGAGGAGAAGGATTTTGAATCGGATTTGTTATGGAACAGGAAGCCAGTGGAGTCTCTGGAGGACAGGGTGATGTGGTCACAGGAAGATGTGTGAAAGAGGAGGCGAGTGGTAGAGTTTTGAGTGTACTGAAGGTTGTTTTAAACACGATGAGCTGTACAGGATGCTATTGAAGAGGAGTCTAGAAGTGACAAAAGCATGGATGAGGATTTCAGCTGCAGAAAAAGGAAGAGATGGATGGATAAGGGTGGTGCTCTTTAAGTGGAGGAATGCTGCTCTGATGATTTGGTTAATGTGTTGCTCAAAGGAGAGGGTTCTGTCAAGGATGATACCAGTGTTGTGAATATAAGGGGAAGATGGGACAGAGGAGTTTTCAGTACAGACATTCTCTGTAGTTTTGGTGATGGATTTAGGGCCAAAAATAATCATGTCACTTTATTGAATTTGAGGTAGTTGGCTTGCATCCAGAATTTGATTTCAGTCAGAGAGCTGGTCAGTGTGGAATGAGTTGAGGGTTATGGATGTAGTAGATATGTAGAGATGAATGTCGTCAGTGTAGCAGAAAACATGGAGACCATGGTGATGGATGATATTTCCAAGGAGGAGTAATTGAAGTATGAACAGTAAAGGACCAAGCACAGAACCCTGGGGGACACCATGAGAGAGTGGGGCTATAGATGATGAGCAGTTGTTGATGTGGACAAATTGTTAACGATTTGTGAGATAAGACCAGTGATGTTTAGTGAGGATTCCAGATGGGAGTGGAGGATGGAATGATTAATGCGGCAGAGCGATACAAGGGAGTGACGATAGCCGGATGTCCAGAGTCAGCGGAGATAAAGACGTCATTCATCACAGGTTCTGTTGAGTGTTTTGTACAGAATCCAGACTGAAACTGTTCAAAAAGGTTGTTGAAGACGAGGTGGGTTTGGAGTTGGGAGAAGATAACATGTTCCAGAATTGTCCACAAGAAATGTAGATTGGAGATGAAAGGAAAATGAATCTTGTGATCAGGGTTGAGACCGGGCTTCTGAGAGTGACAGCAGACACTCTGAGGTCTGGTGGAACTGAGTGAGAAATAAATGATAGTGGGCAATAAGGGGAAAGTCAATATTTTAAGTACAAAGCAAATGTGAGCAAATTAATTAGACTATTTAATTAGATTATATTTCTCTAAAATCTCAAAAGCCATTAGAGGGCAGCAATACGGCAGTATGATACCATTGCTGCCTGATCTCAACACAAGAAGAAGAAGTGTATGTGCAGCTGCGGCGAGGACGTCTTTTTATGTAACTCTGTACTTTCTGCCCGGGATCAATTTAAAAGTTTTGTGATAAGTCTTTTTTTTTTTTTTAAATCAACTGTCATGTAAAATGTTTTCATTTCACATATATTAATCTGTGAAAAAAGGGGGTAATTTTGGACAAACCTGATTCTAAAGAGTTGTGAAAAAAGTTCTTGCTAGCTAGCTTTTGCTGCATGATGCTTGGGAAAAGCACAGGGAGGTTCTGTAGTGATGGCACTATATAATTTTACTTGTAGGGACATAGTATGTTTCTTTTTACAAATTAAAGTATTTTAAATAAAAGATAACTGAAGATTAATTTTCTCTTAACTCCTTATGCATATAAGGGTTTGCCACAGGCAAGGTGAGCCGTGGCTCTGAGGGTGGGTAGCGGTTCTTTCCTATGTACTTTTTTTTAACTTTTCTTCCTCACACTTGCAGTTCTGTCAGGTCATACACTATTTATTTTACCATTGACACTTGCAATAGGCAGCATCTCTTCTGTCATATAAGGTGTTGCTAAATCTGCACTGCTACCATATTAACGGTCATAACTACTGTATGAAGCAATGATACAACGTCTTCCCACTGTGTTTATAAGAAGTGTAAAACAGCACAAAGTCCCACAGAGGAAGTAATAGAACTTAATATTTTTAGAAGTAAATAATAATAATAATAATAATAATAATAATAATAACAATAATAGAAAAATAATACTAAATACTTTCGTATATCTGGAACATTGTGTTGGGAAACCCTGAGAAGAAGATGACTATTTCTCTTTTTATACATACACACATCATCTTATTTCAGCCATAGTTTAGGTGCAGCAGCATGGTACTTAATTGACACTATAGTTTGTATTCTGTGTTGGCACGTAAATACATATTATGGCATTAAAAGTTTGCCTTTATAAACAGACTTTAGCAATATGTGAAATTACATATTTGCCATATTTTCTTATTCTTTCAGTTGAGCATGCAAATGAATTTGGGATTGTGTAAAGTGTGCAGGGAAATCAGCTGGAGGTATAAGTTGCTACAATGTGTCTCCAACCATTTTTAAAGTATGTTTCAGATGTTTTGTACAAGTTCTGACATGAATGCCTGCATTGCCTTTGCACATAATCTGCCTTGCAAAAGAATTCACCCCCCTTGGCATTTTTTGTGTTTTGTTGCCTCACAACCTGGAATCGAAATGGATTGTTTGGAGATTAGAATGATTTTATGTACAGAACATATAAACATTAAATATGTAATTTTTTTATTGTTATTTTTATTGTGAAGCAAACAACAAATATGAGAAAATAACAAAAAACATCAATGCACATAACTAACTTCACCCCCTTCTAAAGTCAGTGCTTTGTAGAACCGCCTTTTGCTGAAAACACAGCTGCAAGTTGTTTTTGATAAGTCTCTATAAGCTTGCCACATCTTGCGTCTGGGACGTTTGCCCATTCCTCAAGGGGAAACTACTCCAGCTCCCTCAAGTTTGGTCTTTAAGTCTTTAAGTCATACACCCAAAACTCACATATGTAAAGTCCTCTGAGTTATCTAACTTTCATGCTAGTTGTGCACATGTCACACGGTGTTAAATTAAAGCAAAAATGTAAGTAACTCAAATGAACATTCAATGACACAAAACGGCACATTTTAAAACATGTGCATTTAACAATTAAAATTCATTTCACACTAATAAAAACAGAACCTAATCTCCATATTTTAGATGATGAATCCACAAAAAAAGGTTTATCTACAGTGATGTGTCATTTAGTTAGCATTGCATTACTATTAGCTCACTGAGGATATTGACGTTGGAAAAAGTTCTGTCATCTGGGCTTATTTTGTGACGTCATCTAAGTGTGAAAATTATATTAAATGACATGACACCTTTCAGTGGCATGGATTTCTGTTAGCTATAGTACGTCACACAATACACACTAAAAATAGTTGTTTGCAAAGCTCATTAAATGCTTGTTTTTGAGGCCTTGCTCTTTTTTCTAACCACACCTCTTAAGTTTTTATTCTATATCACCACTTCATTTGGTAGTGCTGTAAACATATCCCACGCAAATAGTTCTACAAAGTCAGCTGTGAGGAGGTCACTTTTTGTTTAAATGGTCAGACTAAAATTTGGTAAAGCAATATACTAATTAAATATGACAATTGCAGACTTTACATCATTTTTTTTATTGCAACTGAATATGCAATGCCTTCAATTTCACCTGTGGGATTAAGATTGCGTTGTAACATTTATCTAATGAAACTGGTACCTGACCTTTGCATCTTTTTACTAAACAAGTTCAATGATCTGGAAAAATCTATAGCCTTGATGAGTGCTTTCATAAACATAATTGTAAAAAATGACTTTTCAATATTTTGTTTTCTTTTTAACATACATTTTCATTTCTTATTGCATAAAAGTTTAAATAAAAGTTTGGTCAAAGGCAACTTTTTACATGGAATGTGTGTAGTAATATTGGATGGAGACTTCACATGTAATAAAAATCCATAAAGTCAACCATTTTTTGCCTGTTTTTTTATTTAGTTTTTGTAGCTGTGGACAGGCAGGACTTAAGTGTGCTTAAGGGTCTTTCTAAAATAGAGGCTAATTTTGGCCAAAATATCCTAGAGTCACAAAATATTCTAAAACAAAACACAGTGTGACAGTGGTTATGCAAAATGAATATTATGAGGCACAAAACAGCCATAAAAGATGTAAAATGGTAACAAAGTTAATCCAAATTGTAAAAAGCACCAGTTCTCTTTAGCAATCATGAGACACTTCATGTGTAAGATACAGAAGTGGGAAACAATAATAACTCAAATATAGGCAATTAATGTGGCCACATTGTTAGCCTCACTAGTAATTATGTTGGATGTGGTAAATCAGCTCAACTTCCATGGTGAGCAAAGCATTCAGTTGCTCTGCTCCCCAATAATTGAACTGACTTCCCCCTGACATCTGCAATATGACCTCACTCCCACTCCTCAGATCCAAACTCAAGACTCTTCTTTTCACACTCTGCTACTTTCTGTGATCCTCTGGCACTTTTATTTTTTTCTCTTGTTCCTTTAACTTATTGTATTTTACTGTATTTTATGTAATTTTATTTATCTCTTTTTGTAAGGTGACCTTGAGTGTCATGAAAGGCTTGCTTTCCTGTTTCCTTCACTGGAAAAAACAAAGCCTTTCAATTATTCAAATTATCCAGTAAGTGGTATTTTTATATCAGATATTTAGTGGTTTGTAAAGCTAAAATACAAATAAAAGTAATCTTGATAGCTAAATATTCAGTCACGATTGAGAGACAACACACACTTACATTAGCCCTGCTAACAGTTGCTAACTAACAAAAACTGCTCATTTGGGGCTCATTTGTATTAATTTAATCACAATTAGATGACTAAACACCCTCTTTAATTATGTTGGATTTTAAATAGTTAATTTTTTGTATTTCTGTATTGTATTTTGTGTTTTTTTTTTGCACCGTGTTGTGTGTAATTTTGGCTGTTTTATGTTTCAGAAATGTGTTGTTCAACAGTTTGTGTGTGGTTAAGCTACCTTTAACTCACGTGTTGGAACATGAAAATCCTTATAGAAAAAAAATAAGCAGATTTAAACAATTATGGGTTATTTTGGGCTTACAACCTGGTACATTTCTATTTGTTGATTCAACCTCTTGTTTTCCTTGATCGCATGACTGAGGCAGAAATTATGGCTTTCAGCAACATTTTACAGTTTTCTTTCTTCCGTGAAAAGACAATTAGCCACTGTTTTAGCAAAAACAGTAACTTGTGGTTGAAAGGTCCAACACTGTCATTTACTGAATGTTTAAGGGCTAAAAACATATTGTGCACACTGTATTTTTAGCAAATGACCAAGGTATTGCTTTATTGGTATTATTATTTTGCAGCTTGGAAAGCATCAGCATTACATGCCTGCTTGAAGATCTGATAAGTGGGAGGATTGTTGTATGTTTTATATATTAAAGAACAAAGTGTAGTTCTCACCGGGCAGCCTCAATGTCTTACTGTGTGCCGGTGAACCCGCCGTCCTCGCTGTGCTCCTCAGGGAAATCTAAACTGACAGAGTGAGACTGCAGGTAGAGCTGAGCAGAACTGGGCCAAGAGTTTCCTGCAGCTGCAAGAAAGAGTGCAGTGAGTGCTGAAAGTCCTTTTCATCAGCTTATACCGGCTTAGTTTTGCTGCACTTTTACTGTTTCAGAAACTTGAATTTGAATGAACATGCGAGTGCAAGCTACAGCTTGCTTGCATGGAAAACAATATCAAATTCAAACATTTTTTCATGAAACATTTTTCATGCTTTTGATTATTTTTGTTGCCCAGTTTTTGCTCAAAGCAGTCAGCTTCTTAAAATCTGTTTTTTTGTCAGTCTTCATTCAGATAGTCATTTGTATCAATGCACATATATGTTATTGTGTGAAGATCTGACTTTAGGATCGCATGTCAGTCAGGTAGGCTTTACAAATGCAGCTACTCAGACCAAAGCTAATATGTTATTTGGATTCTCCATGGACTCATAAAGTCAGAAGTTTATCACTTGGAATTTGTCATCTAATAGCAGTATGACTTATTTGTTCTTGTTGGTCTAATTCTGGAGCTGCTATTGGATTGGTCTGTTGGTGGGATGTATTTACCATTGACTGATCACCACCTGACCACAAGCCCCTGATAAATACAGCATAGTCACTGTGGGACTCTTTGCTGACAGCCCAAATGAATCATGGCACAGCTGATGAGCCTGTGGCAAATACTAAAATCCCACTGACTCTATTTCTCATTTAACAGTGTTTTAATGAAACTTGTTTAACTTCATAGCAGTGCTAAAGAAGATTAAAACAATGCTCTGCCATGGGTCTGAGCTTGATGAACTGTCGCTGGTCTGCAGCATCCGCAGTGCTTGTTTTTTCCCCCTCACTGCAATGGACCTGAAAACAAGCTTGGAGATACGAGTGCTCTCTGGAGGTCATTTGAACCCAAAGGGACAATTTTCTTTGTCTGCACTGTTGTTTTTACTACGCAGGAGGTCACTGAATTCTTTACGAGTTCCAATTACCATTTGAAATGAAGCATGTGGAGAGCTCAGGAGCGCTGCAGATGTCCCACTATTGACTGTGGTCACTCAGTTTCATTCTGCATCTGTCCTGCAAAGAAGAAGAGGCGCTTACTTGAATTCTGGTCATAAACAAGAGGATGACGTTCACTTGTTAAGCTGACATTGGATGAGTGATTGCAGTCACATATTCAAGTTGAGGTTGGGCATCAGCAGAAGAGATTAGTCTAGTGAAGGATAACCAGCCCACTTTTATAAAACTGCATCTTGTGATTTAAAGCATAGGACTCCACTGTCATCCTAATCTATTTTGAAAGCACATTACAAGGTTTTTGAGTTTCTTGGGGAAGCAAGCTACATCTAGAAAGACTTTTTTTTTTTAAACAGACTAGAATTACTAAGAATAATGAACTCATTGACATGTTCAAGAAACCAGTTGGAGATAATTTGAGCTTTGTGACATGGTGCATTATCCTGCTGGAAGTAGCCATCAGGATGGACATGGTCAGCAACAATACTCAGGCTGTGGTGGTTAAACCACGCCAAGTTGATACAGGCCAATAAAATATCCCCTACATTACACTATTCACAGCAGCAGCCTGAATCACTGATACAAGGTAGGATTGGACATGTTTTCATGTTGTTTCTACCATCTATCATGTGATTGAATGATTAAATACTGTATTTGTGTTTACAAGGAGTTATATATTCTAAGATGGTCAATTCTCAGCAGTAGAACAGAGATTTCATCCCACAAAGTCAAGTTAATAATGGTTATAAATCTACTGGGAGTGGACATAAACATTTGACAATAATTCCAATGATTTGTCTGTTAGTTATTATTTAAGAAATATTTATCTTAAATTCTTCTTGCAGTATTTCCTTTTAATGTGTGGTTATTTGGGTCACGTATTCATCTCTGCTTGTGTCCATGTTATCTTTTTGAGGTACCCTAAAGTTGCCCTAGCTTACATTTAGAAAGTACTTATTAATTAAATTTAAAATTAGTAAAGCTTAATCTTAAAGCAGCACCATAAACTAAGCTTTTAATGTTTGCTGAGCTAAAAAACTTGCAGCTTGGAGACCTGCACTACCAATGAAGTTATTTGGGCAGCATGCCGTTAGGTGTGTGATATATAACCACCTCGTTCCCTGGAATGGCTCTGAACAGAGAATAAGGGCAACCAGCTGCTTTTTAGATGCAAAAGCTGCTGATTTTAAAGTCTGAATGATGCCTTAGATCATATATGATTGGATACAACCAGAATTAAACATTATATATGAGAAAATGCACAATTAAGATATGACTTTGGCTCGATGGAAGATAAAATTAGGTTTCAGTTTTGACTATCTGAACTTTTTCAAAGTTTCATCATTTATCCAGACTAGTTCTGATTACAGCCAGCAACTTTGTTCCGGTTCATTTCATTGTTGACTGCAGCTGTTATTGGATTCACTGGGTTTTATTTCTCCAACATCCAAACTTCTACACTGCTGCCTCTAAATATAGAGCACAAAGGCATGCATCAGATCCTGAGAATGAGAAAACAAGCGGTTCTTCTTGTCGGGCAGCATCAAGTCAGCAGAATCTGACTGAGTCAGTCTGTTATCAGTTGTGATGGGCTGTTGGTTTTCTTACTGAGGCAGAGGGCTGCATAGCCCTCAGAAGGGAGGAGGATTTGGAAAAATGAATTCTGCTTGTTCTGCATCTTAGTCTTTGTCTAGATAGGAAAACAAACTGAAATTTTGCTGTTGTGGATGTTCACCCTGTTGTTTCTTTTCCACCTTGAGTTATGTTTCTAGTTAGAACAACTGCTTTATATATGTATGTATATATATATATATTTATATATATATGATTTTCTTTCAGGATTGTCCTACATTTTCCTGCATACATCTTTCCTCTGTCCTGACTAGTCTCTGAGCCCCTGTTGTGGAATAACATCCCAACCAAATAAAGCTGCCATCACTGTGTTTGACTGTAGAGATTGTGTTAATGTGATGAGCAGATCCTGGTTTCCTCTTCATCAGCTGTTGTCAATTGTTAAGTCTTGTTTATTGGAAACGGAGGATTTTGTGGTTACTGTGTGGATTTTAGTGAGGAATGTCTTCTATCTGCCTTCTCGATCACAGCTGGACTGCTACACAGTTGGTTACCTCATCTCCACATAGCAGTTCTGTTTAAAACCTTCACCTAAAGTAACATGTTAAACTTTTTTTTTTTCTGAAGCTCGACTTCACCCAATGAACAAGCTGACTGAAGCCTTTCCTGTTGCAGCAACTCTTAATTGTGTTCCCGTTGGCACTGAGCTAAGCTGGAGCTGATTACAACTTGCACCTACGACAGGGTCATTTAACCCTTTCACACTTCACTCAAGAGCCAGATGTTTGAGCAGTAAGACCGGCTGCTGTGTCTGCTCAAAGCTTTTCATTTCTAATGACTTAGCTTTGGTTCTAGACATCATTTTTATAATTTCCTCAGTTTCTCAGTGTATGGCACCCATACACTTTCCTCTTTAAAGTAATGATCTGTTGGCACGATTGTGTATTTAAGTTGTACTTGTCAGTTTTTAGCATCTAACAGTGTGAACAGTGTTGGTGTCAGACTCACCGAGCATCAGTGTAACTGTATCTGCTGGTATCAGTGACCTGTTGAGGAACATACTCTAACGCTTTGACCTGCTGTCTGCTCCCGCAGTGCAACAGACTGACGGAGGAGAGGGACGAGGCCCAGAGACAACTCAAGCATATCAAGAGAGGTGAGTCCTGCTTATTTCCCTCTCTGACTCCTCCATCAACGCAGTCGATTACATTTGCAGCAGAAAGAAGATTTATTTGGACTTATTGGATCCATCACCAGACTTCCAGTAACTATTCTTCGCTCTTATCTTTCAAGTGGTCTTACTTATTTACCTGTTAAAATACTTCTAACTGAAATTGTCCTTTAAAAGAGACATTTTTATTATCTTTAAAGACACATTCACTCCAAAGCAGACAGACACATCATCGTCTTTACAACCTAAAATCCAACACCTTCATTTCCTCCCCCCATCTCACCCCTCACACCTGCCCTTCTCACCTCTGATGTGTGACATCACCGACACCTATTCTTCTGAATGGGTGTGTTTAAGCGAGAAGAGGAGGGCAGGGTTTCTTTGTTTCTATGGCAACTACCAGGTTAGATTGCTAAGTGCAGCAGAGCGTTTGTGTTTAGTAGAGTTTAACCTCAGACAAGAGCACAAACTAGGCTGATTGCACAGCAGCTCCGGTCACCATGACTATTCACAGAGGTAAGATGGCTAATGGGTTGCATCAGATATTAGCAGACATAGAATGTAGTCAGATGTTCGGGACAGCCAGCCTGTCTAAAATACGTTTTATTCTACAGAGGACATAAACAAAATATTAAGTCATAATAGTTGTAAATATTTATAATCTACCTGGCTGTTAAAGGAGAAATAATTCTTTCCACCATCTGCTAAGCTTTCAGCTAGCTTCTAACAGTAATAATAGTAGGAAGTAGTTATTTAGACACCTCAGAAAAAAAATTATTGCTGCCAGTACATACAGATGTAAACTATTTCCTCTATCTTTATATTTCTTATCTTTTCCGTATTGGTGGAAACTTTCCAGTGGAGTCAGTAAATTCTGTGGTTGAGTGAGCCGTTATTGTTCCCAAGGTAACCAGAGAACCAGATAGTCTCCATCTGGAGCTTCACCTCAGTGTGACATTTCAGATGCTTTCTAAAAACTGCTCCCCAACTGGCTGGAAAGAAGGAAAACCGCCTCTACAATTACAACAACTCCACCCTAATCTACTTATTTGATTGACTGCAATGTTTGTTTGTTTGTTGGTTTTTAATAAGCACCATTAGGTTTATTTTATGGGTTTGGGTTTATAACTAATTACTGTCTGAAGGTCCAGTTTAAGACATAAGTTTTATTTACAACTGACCTTATTTGTTTTAAAGTAGATAAATTCCAGTTGCCTAAATTAAGCCATCTTTCCCATATTAGACACCTGAGAATCGAATGATCTATGAAGCATTTCACTGGAAAAACATGTGAAATTGTGAAATAATACTGGGGGAAAAATCACTAAACAATAAACCAGTCTTCAACAATCTTTTTTTTAATTATGCTAAATTTATATAAAAAATCATTTGATAGTTAGCTGCTACAGAAGTACACCAAAATCAGAGACATGAAGCCTGGATGAACTTGTTTGTTTGTTTGATATGTTTATTGCTGCCTGGTACCTGAAAAATAACCTTAGTTCTTAACATTTTTATGCCTCTAATGGTTGTTAATTTCACCTCCTCTAGAAATGACTCCTTTTAAAATTGCTGATTGTGGATTTTCAGGAATTGATTGATCAACCAAATCCTTCAGCTGTTTAGCCTGGACGAGTCCCAGGATCTTAGGACAGGACTTCTATACCAGCAACATCACAACCCAGAAGCAGAACTTTAAATTACTGCATGTTGTAGCTTATAAAATCTGTTTCAGCTGATGTGTTTGTGCTCAAGTAAAGAGTATGGCTCAGGAAATAAGGATGTAGGTCTGAAATGACTAATTAGATGGATTGTTTCATTCTCGGTCTTCTGAGAATGAATCTGATTAATTTTGTGGAAGTCCAGACTTTCTGTGCCACTGCAAAGAAGATGTTTCCTTGTTTTGATGTTTTGACATTTGATGGAGACATTTGATTGTTTTTCTTGATCCCCAGAGGATGAAATACAATCCTACTGACTTTATCTCCAGCACCACCAACAGCTCAGACTTTTTACCAACGCTTATGAGATGGAGAAATGAGGTTATGTTGTGTTCACTTACTGGATGAATTGTGGAAAATTTGTAGGTTTATTCAACGGTTAAAGGATGCAGAGCTGTTGTTTTTTTGTTTGTTTTTTTTTTGTTTGTTTTTTTTGGTAGAATGAATTCAGTATATAATGATGACAAAGTTCATATATATACAGACCAAACTCTAAGACAAAGCAAGTTTATTTGTTTAGCACATTTCATTTACAAGATAATTCAAAGTGCTTAACATAAAACATTAAAAGCCTGGTGGTGGTGCAAAGAAAGCATCAAAAAATAGTGAAAGCAGCAACAAAAAGCAAAAATCACAATGAAATCATATTAAAATCCTAAATTACATTAAAATAATTAAAAGCCAGATCAGCTAAAAGTTAGTGTGCAGATTTCATACATAGGTGCATGAGAAAAGAAATGTTTTTAACCTGGATTTAAAAATGTCTACATTTGGGGAAAGTTTAATCTCCACTGGCAGTTTGTTCCACTTGTTTGCAGCATAACAGCTAAATGCTGCTTCTCCATGTTTAGTCTGGACTCTGGTCTGGACTAGTTGACCAGAGTCTTTGGATCTAAGAGCTCTGCTAGGTTTATATTCTCTGAACATATCACAGATGTATTCTGGGTCTAAACCGTTCTGGGATTTGTAAATGATCAGAAGAATTTTATAATCTATTCTGTGACTGACTGGAAGCCAGTGTTTTATGGTTTGATGTGTTCAGATCTCTTAGTCCTGGTTAAAACTCCAGCAGAGTTTTGGATGATCTAGAGGTGTTTAAAGCTCTTTTTAGGAAGTCCTGTTAAAAGACCATTACAGTAATCCAGCCTACTGAAGATGGATGCATGGATGAGTTTCTCTTGGTCTTTCTGGGAGACTAAACTTTTAATTCTGTTGATGTTTCTGAGCTGGTAAAAAGCTTCTTAGTGACAGCTTTGATGTGGCTGCTGAAAGTCAGGTCTGACTTGATCAACCCTAAATCCAATGACTGGCTGAAACTAAGGCTGAGATCTTCGATGCACTCAGCAGAAATACTGATCCACTTTTTCATGGCGAGTCTCGTCACTTCATGCCCCCACTCTTTCATTCATGCACTCATTTATTCATTCACCGTACTCCCCCCAGAGAGAGCAGCGGTCGCTCTTGTCATGTTATTTCCATGAATTATTAAAAGCTCCAGACATGAATTATTCAACAGCAGAAGATGAGTGTGTGTTCGGGGGGGTGGGGGGGTTTACTGCTCCTGCCCGCCTATTTGTGCTCCTTCATAGAGCCCCTCCACCTGCTACTTATCTGATGGCCATATTTTAATGGCTTTAATGAGGGAGGGGTTTACTGGCAGGCAGGTACTTGATTTCAGGCTGGTTTGAATCACAAAGGCCACTCGGAGGGACTCCAGCAGAGATTAAGTGGGAAAAAAAGTGAGAAAACTTCACCTTTTTATCACCCTACAATATTATTTTTTTCATATATATATATATATATATATATATAAGTGGGTGTGAGTGTGTGGGTTAAAAAATATATAAAACCTATATTTTTTACTAGTAAATCACAGACAATGCTGTTGCAATGTGCATGTATAAACAAAAACCTATTTAGATTTATCTTGATTATAAATTTATTAGAATCTTCTCTACTTTCTACTTTTTTTTTCCATTATTCTGATTTTGTTTATTGTGTTTTTTTTTTAATCTTCCTTTTTGAAATCTGGACTTTATAAATAAACAGACTAGCCAAGAAAAAATTATGCTTTCATTCAGTTACATTTTTAACCACCCAATTTGTCAAAAGAAAGAAAAAGAAACTGTAATGAATGATAATAGGTACAAAGATTAGACCATACTTTAGGTGGACAGTGATCACATGACCTTACACACTTTTACTGGTCATAAATAAGGTGATGGTTACATAGTTGTGGAGTTGTGGTTCCCCAGCTCATTTCTTTTTGACGCATCTCGTCCACAAACACACTTAGACTTTATTTTCTGTATGTGTATAAATCTAATTTTGAACAGCTCTGTGAAAACATGCACAGCTCTTTACTTTCCACTGGGAATAAATTATAGTGGGTGATATGTGAATAAATCGTGGGTTAACCTTTTGATGCATAGTGTCCCCTACAGAGGATACATATTTAAAGGCTGTTTTTAAATGTATGCATGGGTGTGGATTGTACATTAGCAACCTCATTGGACATTAGTGAGTCACCAATACTCTGCCACATATAAAGAATAAATATATTTAATATAGTATATATACACACATTGTAATTACCGAGTTTGCCTCAGTGATAAACAGGACAAGAAAATGATCCAAGTGTTTTTATAGAAAATTTATAATATATTAATATGACAAGATATTATTTTATAAATATTTTCATAGATAAAATAGAAAAATCAACAAACTGAGTAAAAGTTAAAATAAGATTAAAATATCTAAAAGCATCAATGTGCATGTCTGTAGAAGTAAAGTATTTTATTTTAAAAAATGTGGTACTGTTTTGTAATAATTCATGCACCAGAGAGTTAGTGTGACTTCACCAAGTTTCACACTGGACTGTTCATCAACATGGGTGCTGTGTGTGACTAGAGGGGAACTATGGACCACTCGGCTTGGCAAACTGATCCCTGCTGCACTGATATATTTCACAGCCCAGTTATTCAGTCCACTGTACGCTGATAAAAGCCTGTGGCTGCACTTTCCCTGCATTCACGTGCTGACAGAAATACAAAGATTTCATGCCGAGAGCAGACAAAGGTCCAGCAAGCTAGTAACATGTGACCAGGAACTTTCACCTGGCAGTCGTGGTGCTGACAGGGTGTAGGATTTTGAGCGTTATATGAGTATAATTTTATATTGTAGAATGTCTCATATTTGTGGGGCTTTATACAGATAGAGTTGGCCATAATGACTCGGTCTGAAAACCACTGACGTCTACATGGTGCTGGATTCAGATCATCTCAGGATCCAACAAATTAATATTTAATACATTTTAGGCTTGTTTTTAGGCAGATTTTAGGCAGTTGCATATATTTTGTCCAATCAGCTTTCAGATTACACTTGGTCTTGCACCACCTTCTTTTTCCAAAGTTGTTCACTGACTAGCTGCATTCATGAGGGCAGGATTGCTGGCATGATCAGTATTATTAATTAATATGATGACTTATCACTGAATTATTTAGCCTAAAAATGAATAGTAATGTGTAAAATGCCCCAATGAGGCCACAAAGCACTGGGTGACATTTTTAAATGGCAGAGTGTAATATCTGAAGGTCTAAAAGTGGCAAGCTTTTGACGTTTTCACTTCTTGAATAATTTAAATGTTTTTTGTTTCAGAATATTTCAGAAAATGCTCTATAATGCTATATAATTAATTTTTTGAATAATGGTTTCTGTATTACAGTTTATCCCAGTAAACACTTTAAAATGTTTTTATTAAACTGAAAAGATCATGAATGATAAATACAAACTGGTTATGGTGTAGTCTGCATATCTATGAGGACTGAAAGGTAGAGAGAAAATTGTAGCAGTGTGCAGTACGATACCACCTATAGACCAGTGATTGTATTTGTTAATAAAACATCATAAAGAAGTGCATCATATTTTTAGTGACCATGGCTGGATAAACCTCTGTGGGTTATTCGGGGCAATTATTTATGGTTTTAACTCCCATTGACCCTCTCTGTTCATGTTAGTTTTACTTTTTCAGAAACCCAAAGAAACCTCTGCTCTACAGCTGAGACGGTTGCTCTAACCGGTTAATGGATGTATTGTCAGTAGGCCTTAAATTGGCAGAAAAGTTCCTGCTGATTAATTATTGAAGTTATTGGAGCAACATTTGACCCCATGGCCTTCGTAGAGCGAGCGCTGATATTTATCTAAAACAGATCATATTCCACCCACTTTGTGTGAGCAGGTGTTGGACAGACACTCCCACATGGAGTGTCTCCCAGTCATTGATAATACTTGGAAGTTGTGTACAACCACCAGAGATGTTGAAGCTAAACATCCCCCCACACCACTCCACAAACTGGGAGCATTTCTTTTACATGGTTTACAGAAAATGGCAGAACTAATGAATGAAAACATGAATCCTGAAGCTTGAATGACTCAGCTATTGATTATTTAATCCTGAATCCTCTATGATTAGTAATATAACATCTCAAAGCTGCTTTAGCTTGATAAAATTACCAGCTATTTTATTAGATTCACTGTTTAACTGCTTAGTAACAAAAATTAAATCAATCATATGGCAGCAACTCAGTACATCTACTTCCAACTTCCTGAAGTTCAAACTGAGCGTCAGAATAATGGGGATAAGGAAGGAAGGGAATTTAAGTAACTTTAAGCATGGAAAGATTGTTGGTTGTTAGAGTATTTCAGAAACTGATTGGGATTTTCACATGCAGCCATCTCTAGGGTTTACAGAGAATAGTCTGAAGAAGAGAAAATATCCAATGAGCAGCTGTCTTCTGGACCAAAATGTCTTGTTGATGTGAGAGATCGGAGAAGAATGGGCAGGCTGGTTGGAGATGATAGAAAGACAACAGGGACTCAACCATGAATGCAGAATATAATCTCTGAACACACAACACACCCAACCTTGAATCAGATGGGCTACACAGCAGAAGCACACAACACAGAGGAACAGGAAACTGAGGCTACAATTCACACAGACTCAACAAAACTGGACAATAGAAGATGGAGAAACGTTGCTGGTCTGACGAGTCTCCATTTCAACTGCAACATTCAGATGGTAGGGTCATAATTTGGTGGAAACATCATGAAAGCATGGATCCATCCTGCCTTTAATTAACAGTTCAGACTACTTTTGGTCCTTAGTACCAACATGGCCTGGTTTAACCACTACAGCCTGAGTATTGTTGCTGACCATGTCCATCCCTTTATGACCACATTGTAGCATCTTCTGATGTCTACTTCCTGCAGGATAATGCACCATGTCACAAAGCTCAGATCATCTCCACCTGCTTTCTAGAACATGACAATGAGTTCACTGGACGGTGTTTCCACAGTCACCAGATCTCAGTCCAACAGAGCAGCTTTGGGATGAGGTGGAACGGGAGATTCTCACCATCAATGCAGCCGACAAACCTGCAGCAACTGTGTGATGCTGTCATGTCAATATGGAGCAAAACCTCTGAGGAATGTTTTCACCACCTTGATGAATCTAAAACTCCAAGAATTAAGAAAGTTCTGAATGAAAAAAAGAAGTCTTACCAAGGTACGTGGTAGGAATACTAGTAAGGTGGACCTGATAAAGTGGCCTGTGAGTGCGCGCTATGAGATCTTATCATTGAGACAACAGCGAAAGGCCTAAGATTCCTTGTCAAAGATAACTTCCCGCATTAAAATGTAGCCTTGTCAAGGTGAAAAGTGATGATTAAAAAGCTGAGCGGACTTTAAGCTGAACTGAAAATATGCCTCCACTTTCACAAGGATTTATTTTGTTAATATTTTTAACCAAAAGCTCGCATATGCACAATAAATCATATCTACTCTAAGTCTCTGCTGCAGAAGCTTAGTTCGGATTTTGTCCGACTATTGTTCACAGCTTAGCCTGTTGTTATTTTTGCAGCTAAGCACCACTTTCATGACTATGTGCTTATTAATTTGAACTTTTAGCTGTAAAACCTTCATAGGCAAACTAGTGACTTTTTTGTCAGCAAATTCTTTTTTTTTTATTTTTTATTTTTACATACAGACATCAGGCTAAAACAAAACCACTGCAAGCAGCCATCAGCTCTTATTTTAATTCCCTGTCCAACTGTTTAAACACTGCTTTTGTTACTGACAAGTGTACAAACCGTTGGCTAATCCAACAAATGATCTGTTAATAACAAGCTTCGACACTTAAGCGGCTTTAGCCAGCTGGTGAAAAACAAAAGCAGTGCTCTTGTTTTTTTGCCTGACAGATCTTTATGCAACGGGTTTAAAGGGAAAGTCATTTATCTCATGATGCCTGTAACATCATCTCATTATATATGCTGCTGTAATGTCCCTAGAAAAGCTGAAAGTGACCACAGTCTACATTGTCACACAAACGTAGTGAAATGCAATGATGGACAGAATTTCAGCAGAAAGTCTTTATAGTAAATTTAAAGGTTAAATGCCAAAAATTCCTGTTCAATATCTTTGTTTTATATTTTCTGACATTAAACCGAGTTGTTTTAGGATTCCTTGTTACACAAATGCAATAAGATATCTGGATATGTTATTTATTTATTTATTTTTTTGGTGTTAGAGGTCTAATCAGGGCTCAGGGGAGACTTATTTTCGCGTATGCACTGCAACTTTGCACATCACGTGCATATATATTAGTGCACATAACACGGTCAAAAATATGGTTACTACCAAAAAGCCCCTCTGCTACTACTGTATGAAGCTTGTTTAATCAGAAACAGGGATGGAAAGTTTGAACAGCCACAAAAAGAAGCATAAGAGTCAGTTGTATGGAAGCTCACAGCACACAACAAACAAACAGTGCTGCTAACCACGATGCTGAGGGGAAACAGAACAAATCGCCTGCGTGGTTTGGAAGATTTATTTAATTAAATTAAATAAATTAATAAACACAAAGCTGACAAATGAATGTTATTCTTTTCAAGAAACATCAGGAACCTCTTCAAAAATTAAATGTGACTTGTAAGTGGATTTTTTTAAGGCTCTCTTTTAAAGTATCAGCTGAATGTTTTTAGGGGAGCTCCCTGCTTTTTAGGGGAGCCGAGCTCCCCTTAGCTCTCCTGTAATTTAAACCCTGGGTGTAATGTTACTTATAGGTTATAAGGTGCTTCTCAAAGTTAGTTAGTTTTATTGTAATGGGTACTAAAGGATGTTAGCCATATCGCAGCTACAATAGAAACACTTTAGCTTTAATAGAGAGCCAGTTTCTACTAATTCTGGCATCCAGAGAGGACAAAATAGTTAGCTAGCTGGGTTTAAGATAGATTTTAGCATTTAGCAATTTTAGCTTTTTTTTTTTTTTAAAGAATTGAACAGTCACACTAATGACTGTTTGTTTATTTTGTTTTGTTTAATTTCTCTTTTTTTCCAGGTCAAAACAAAAATTAAATGAAGCAATATTGGCATTTCACCTTGACAACTGTTTTCTGAGCACCAGCTGTTTCCCTGTGACTTACCAGCTGTTGGCGTCTGTAGTTAAGCAAGTCAAATAAAACCAGAAGCATAGATAGGAGAGAATGACCAGCTCTCCACCATCTCTGCCTCCTGACCCAAAGAGCTGCAGTTGAACTGCAGTGCAGCCGAGCAGAGGAGGATCCATTGTGGCATGTGGGTAGAAGCACTGTTTGAAGCGACTGAACGCTTCTCCGAGAGAGCGCTGAGGGTTTATATGAGTCTACACCACCTAGGCCCATCCATGAGCGTTAAACTTTGAATAAGGATTAAAAATAGACCCAGAAGCCTTCCCCAGCCTCCTCTCTTATCATCTTTTCTTTTCTTACTTTTCCTCATTTAAACCCACAGCCTCACTGGATCTAAAGTGATGATGGGAACTGGGTCCTTGCCGATCTTTTTTCTCTAAATATGGGATGTAAGGTTGTATTTATGTTATAGAAAGTAATAACTTATACACTTGCAATCAGCAAAAGCAGTAAAAGACATGGGAATCGGCACTGATTGGGCTGAAGGCAACAACGTTTGCACTGAAATTGGATTATCTTGAACTTCGTTCTGCATCATTTTAAACTTTTTTATTTTATAAGTTGCTTCAATTTCCAGATGTCTTAATGAAATGTTCGTAAGACACTTTGGTCAAAATACCACAGAGATACAGTACACGTTTTTTTACTAGTGTTTTCACAGCTCTGTTCACAGTAGCAGGTTTTAGGGGGTGGAGTTAACCACCTCAGTCTATCTTCTGTTTGAGGTGTCTTTTATCCTATTACTACTTTCCCTTTGAGTAACTAAAAAAACTTAAATTTTGGCACAAATTATACTATATACAATAATTCTTGAAGAACATTGTTACAAGATAGTATTCCATAATAATTATGAGAGCTCACACTACCACACACCAAAATGATAGAAATATACGTCCTCACGGTTTTATTCTGAAAAACTTACAATGAAAAACTTGAAAAACTTCCCTCATCTGCTCAGCCATCAATGGTTGGTACTGATTCCTCTTTCAGGCACAGTCTTAGTGATCACGTATGTACATAGAGGAAACGCTTTAGAGCTAATATCTCTATCAGATATGGACGTTTTTATTTGTTTTTGACTGCTTTCTGTTTAATTGCATTTGCTATGTAGAAAATAAAAAACTGACTGAAGCGTTAACCGAGGCTCATCTTAAATCAAGTTAGTAGTCATCAAAACATACTTGTGAATATTTGAATGAAACAGATTTTTACATTTCATTGTATCTGTCATGATGGATAATCACACTTGTCTCATTAGGGTTTCATTTCTGCATCATGACTCTCTGTTGTAACATCAGTTGCAGAATTTATTTTCATTTTATGCTCCTCTTTAAATTTTTGCCTATGATTTTTTTAGCTAACCTCTTTGTGGACGGTCATCTTCTTGGGTGTCTGTCGAGAGGTGATAGCAATAATCTTGCAGATATGGAGAAAAAACATTTACTTTAGGCTTCATTATGATCTCTCTTTAAATCTCTCTCTCGCATTATAATTAACCTGCCCTTTGTGCTGAGTTCTTTATCTGCACTGTGTAAATGTTCTTTCCTGCCCTCTCCAACCAGCCTCATCAACATGGCCCGGGACCACCCTATGACTCTGACACTGGTTCAACCATAAACAGCCCACCCCCCACCCACCCCACCCCGCCCCGCCCCCGCCCGTTACATTTACGTTGAATAAATGCTGCCACAGTCTGAACATCGCACATCTTCAGTTCAGATTGTGCTACTAATTTCTTTTAATTTTTTTTTTTTTTTTTGTATATACAGTATCTGCTCTTGTTGGCACCCATGCACCAAAACAAATTCTCTGTACGTGTAAACCTACTTGGCAATAAACCTGATTCTGATTTGGATTCATCATCAGGTAGACCTTCAACAGGTTGCTGGTTCTCTATTATTCCTGACAGGAAGTCACTCAATTTTGCTTTGTCATGGTGGTCCACCACCAGTATTAAACTCTCCTGTGGTTTTTGCCTTTTATTTCTTTTTATGCCAGATTCAGGTTCTTCCAAAAAATTATGAAAGCAGGCATCATGTAATGTAAGTGATGTCAGAGTATAATTATGAAAAATGTGGAACAGATATTAGTGACATACCTGAAGTTGTTCTGGTTACATTTTCATTTGTGTTGTAGTCACGGCATTTTTTTCAACTGCTTTTTTTTTTAACAATTACAGAAAATTCTGTTTTGGGGAAAGCTTGGTTTGGGAGATCATGAAAAAAAAAAAAAAAAAAAAATTATTAAACCCAGAGGGAAACTGCAAAAAGATCAGATCTGCCAATAGAAGAGGCAGAGTCCATGCCCTACACTGCATCCGGATGTTCTGAGCTATTCTTTCAGCATGTTATCCCACCTTGGCTTCTTGCAGTTAGTTTAACTTGAATTAATACAAGTAATATCCCGCATGCTTAGCCTGAAGTCAGTGGTACTGGTTCTGGAATCGACTAAGAGAAAAAAACACTTAACCTCTCTGAAGACATATTAGGTCAGTGTTTCAGCGTGATGACTCACCAAGAAAAGATAGTGAGCAAGTCATCTTTCTCGTTGGTTTGTGTACAAATTGTACAGCATTACACAGCATTACACAACATTACACAGCATTACACAGCAGTACACAACATTACAGTAATACAGTCATTGCAGTAATTATAGTTGTGTTTTTTTAAGAAATGGTTCAGATGCCACTTTATGGTTAAATCATATTTTTAAATAAGTCATGGCATCACATGCTCTACTGACATTACATACCTAACTCAAGTAGTGGAGCTGACTCAGGTTTGCTTCCACATTTGATAAAACAAAGTTCCAATAAACTGTAGAGCAGGACATTAAGGGATTAAAATTAGGTTGTCTATGCTTTAGAAATGAAAATAATATTCCAACAAGCTGTGGTTGTGCTGTAGCTGGAGTGTGATGTCCTTATTGGTGAAAGTGTCCCTGTTCACAGCCACTCACATTAAAACCAGCCATGCTCATCAGTGTGTGATTGTGTAGGAGTTATTGCATCATGGACGGAGAAGCATTAGTCATGTTGGCTGAAAGCTTCACCTGAGTAACATGTGAGGTCAGGTCAGTGTAATGGGCTCAGACGGCTTCAGGCTATCACTGACACAGATGCAAGTTTTGGTTGTGGTCACGGATGTCATAGTGACCGTTCTGTTGTTTTCCCCTTCTCAACATGATAAGTTAATAGCAGGTCACAGCAATGTGATCTGACATCTGACATTTTCTGGTGCTTCTTTTCTCTCTGGGAGAAAAAGCTGAGATAAATCGGAGCTGTATGAATCACACAGGAATTTTCTATCATTTCCGCATTACAGAGAGGCTGGATGTGAGAAAGCAAACAGTCTTTTTATTTCTCTCTCTCTTTTTTTTCTTTTTTTTTTCCTTTTGGAGTTTACCTGGTGAGAAGTCTGTGTGTGAACACAACAAGTCATCATCCAGAGTGTTTATTAAGACTGAATCTTCCTCATGGCAACAGTTTCTGCTTTACACTCGTCTTCTTCTGTCATGTTAGTTTCTCTCCACTGGCCCATTGGTATTGTGGGTAAATCTAGACACATGTAGTATTTATGTTAACACAAAAACATCATTTTGGAGAGGTAGGTGGACTCATCTACCCTTCTTTTCACATTTTAGTCTGCTTCCTGCAACAGTACATTCTCTTTTTCCACTCAGCACACAACAAGAGGCCTTACTGTCACTTTTCAAGGCATTAACTGCTCTATGGTTGCACGTTTCCAGTTATCACTCTGCATTAATAGTTAACAGAAACAGGAAATGGCATCCTGTTGTACAGAGTTAACAGCTAATATCATCCACTTAAGTAGGTCAACAGGGAGGAAGGGGACAGACGTCAGATTCCCAAGTAAGAATAGTATTTGAGACAAAACATAATTCCCTTCAATTTTACTTAATTTGCTTTAATACTGCTTATTTTTCTTATAAAATACAAGTACTTGGTGAAGGTTCAGCAATAGAATTGCAGATAATACATAATTCTTTGTAACACTTGAAGATTTATATCTTGATATGCGATCACAAGCAAATTTCTCAACAAATTTCTTAACTAGTTAAACTAATCTGAACATGGAGCTTAGTTTTCTTTTATAAAAACATGAGTGAGGCAGAATACAGTAAAAGTCTCCATCAGGAAGATTAATAGCTACATTTCAGATCTTCTTGTTGTCACTTTGAAATGGGACCATGTGCTCAGCAGCACAAGAGTTTCAGCAGCCTAAAAACCAGTCTGGAAAAGGTCTGACAGCCTGTCATTAACAGCTGAGCTGATGTTTGCGTACAGAACAGACCGTTACTCATGATGTGAATATGCTGTTTGTACATTCATGACATAACCAATCACCAGGCCTTACAATCAGGTAAATGCAACCTCAGATGAACATTAACACAACATATTACACTGTCAAACAAAAATGAAGCCAAAATGAAAAATCAGTGTGTAAAAAACTGTCCACCTTATGATCCAGCCAGCAGTGAGTTGAGGTAAAGGTTTTCTTTATTATGTCTCTTACATGCAGGGGTGTTGCTAGACATGGAGCTCTAACGAGATCACGTGGTGTTACGATTTTTAGGTCTGTTGCATTCAGTTTTTCAGATCTTCACAATCCGGAGAGCCTGAGATTAAACCGGGGTACAGATCTCTTCTACCAGGGCACGTGCCACCTATGCTCACATGGTTGTGGAGGAATTTTGGTCTGCTCTTCTTTCCTACGTTGCCAGATCATTGACGTTTGCAGCATTGGTTTCTGCACAGCTCTCTGAAGGTCCCAGCATTTTAATCAGGTTGAGGTCTGCAATTTGACTGGATCATGTCAACACTTTGGTTCTTTTCTTTTTCGGTCATTTTGTTGTAGATCTGCTGCTGTGCCTCTTATTTGACTTATCTGACTTTAAACAGAGGAGTTCATGATCCACTCAAAAACTGCAAGGTGTACAGTCGCCTGCAGCCCTTCATGTTCAGCCTTTTTCTAAGTGTACTGTGACAAACTTAAACATTTAACTTGGTATATGAAGCCTAACAGACTTTGTAAATGAGTACATTTGGTTGAAAACCTGCAACAGAACACATTGTAGGAATTACAGTCATGAAGTTGCCTGTTTGAGGCAGAAGCTGCTTTTCTTTTGCCCTCAGATATGTGAGCATATTGTGTAATCAGATTTGGGGCTTGTGCATCGACCATGGGAAACTGTGTTAATGGATCAGGGATGCTGGCGGCAGCTTCCTGCCAGCTGTAAGAGCCAAGGATTGATGTCCGTGTAGATTCTCAGTCATTTGATAACCCTTTGTCTTTTGAAAGAAGGCAAATGACTACTGTACTTGGTTCTGAGGGACAGCAAAATTAGAAAAATAATGTGAAACAGAGGTTGAGACTCAGCCAGTTAGTTTCTGTAGTAGGACTTTTATGGTGACATACTGGCAACAATTTTGCTATTAACAAAGTATTTTAAATATCACATCTAATAATCTAAAGCCAACATTAATTTAGGTAGCCATACAAATGTGTCGGTTCAACCACATACGGCTGTCTCTTGATTCTTTACATTAAAAGCAAAAAGGCATATTTAGTCTGTTAAGTAAGAAAGATAAACTCCTCAAAAAAATTTGGAAATGTTATTTTGGTCCATTATTTCTACTCTTTTCTAATGCCAATTGATATTGTATTATATATTGTTAGAAAGCCTGATTAGTCACCTTTACAACGAGGTGTAACTTGTGAGGATTGTACATTTGAGGACCAGGCAACACAGCAAAACACATGATTAGTGCCTCCAAAACTATGAATAAATATCTCAAGACTTGTGCAAATTACTGTGCAATAACCAGCTGTGAAAATTATTTATGGTACCTTAACTTGGACATGAGTGATATTTAAAAAAATATTGGTGAAGGCTAACAATGTGTAAAACCTTTAAGAGAAGTTCAGCTGTCTTCTGTTGAAGCTTTTAGTCAAGGACTGACTTTGGCATTAAAACCATGAATGATGGGATCCAGTGAGAAAAACTTTCAAGGATTTAATGTATTCATATGATTTGCTAAAAATCAAACTAATCCCTTAATTTTTTTTATTTATCTTGAAATGGCAAAGCTACTTATTCACATGGAGTTTTTCTTTTCACTCAGTTTTCCTGCAGACTCCAAATCTGGGTTATTTTAAAATAACCAAGGAGTATCTGAGCTCTGAAGACATGTTCTACAACTACGAAAGCCTGACAGCCTCAGGCTCACTCTTTTTTTAGCCGCTGGTCTTACTCTAAAGCACACTGCTCATCATCCGCACGATAAATCACTTCACCTTTGAAGGAAGGTGGTTTTTCACCATGAGTAACAAGTAAATCTCTCTCCTTGTTCTTTTTTTATCTGAGCAAAGTAAAAATAAAATAAAAAAACTTCCATTTATCTGAGACCCATGAGTGAAAAAAGATGATATAAAACTTAAAATGTCCACTAAACTGATCTTTGTTTTGCAAAATTAAAAATTTTTCTTTGGTTCTCTTGGAGATGCTTTGTGTGCTTTTTAAAATATATGCTTGCTTGATTATTTTGTAATATTTAATGAAATTAAGTTCTTATTTCACTTGGTTTCTATGAAGAAAACTGCAGTTTACAGCCTATCAAGAAATCCTATGAAGAAAAAGAAGGAAACGAGACTAAATTAGGTGTTTTTGTGTTACATTGCAGACATTTTTATGAATATAAGTAGAGTTAAAAGTGAAGTCAACCATTAAATACTGTGCTGGTTACCAGGATGGGCTCTGAAATGGGAGAAAGACGCTGAGAGTGAAAGAAACAAACAAGCTGTTTACTTTGATGTATTGATGACTTGGACCACAAAAAGGAAAATAATCCGGTTAAAAGGTTTAGATGAGCTTCCAGAAAATTAATGTTTGACAGGTCGTAACTGCTGGAGGATGGACACATGACTTACAGTTTCTGTGTGTATGTGTGTGTGTTTGTGTGTGTCCTCAACAGTGTCTCAGATGGTGATTGAGGAGGTGAGTGTTCTGCAGACTCAGCTGGAGATTGAGAAGTCGTGTCGGGAAAATGCAGAGGCCCTGGCCACCAAGGTCTGTCTATCTTTCTCTCTCTCACACACACTTACACACACACATGCAATAATCAATGCAATAAGATTAGCATTATCAGCAGGGGAATAGGGGGGAACAGCGGAGTCAGGAGAAATCTGCAGAGACAAATTGAATACATAATCTCTGTGTCTATAGGAACTGTGTACTCATATTCAACTTTAAGAATGTATAAATGTAGATTTTACATATACTTAATGTATTTATATCCTAAAATTAGAGAAACCACACTGTATACAAGCTCTACTAGGGTTTAAACTGGTAGATAATAGAAAGGGAGTAAAATTAGTGTTCAGTCTATAAATGACGATAACAGGTTGTGGCTCTGATGCGTTTGACCTCCAGCTGAACTGTGAGAACAGGAAGTTGAAGTATTTGAGTTTGTCATCACGGCCATGTTTGGACGACCTGCTTCCCAGCATCTCAGACTGCATCCCGCTGGAGGCGGACAGAGATGCTGCAGACACTGTGGACAACAGCCCTGATGCCTTCACACAGTGCCAGCAACAGGTCAAAGGTACAGCACTAAGACTGCACATTATATTCAAAATGTTTTCATTTTCACAATATAATCATGACTGACTTAAAGAAAAGGACATGCAAAGCTGCCTCGATGAAGGTTGTATTCCAGTTAGAGGGAGCACTGTTTAGTTTTTTTTGTTTGTTTTTTTCCTGACTACACTTTTGAACCATTCAACTTTTCCTAAAATCGCTCTTTTTGCTATACTCATTTCCCAAGTCGTCCGATTTTCTGAATTCTTCCTGTCTGTCTCATATCCTGGTGCTGCTGAAGATTCACATGCTGTAGACAACAGCCCAGATAACGTCACATTGTCCCAGCAACAGGTTTCAAGCTTTGAAGGTATTAAGTTAACTTTTTACATCCGTTTTCCATATCTTGATATTTTTGAGTCCTTCTGTTCCCCCACCATGACCTAAGCACGTCCCGTCCTCTGACCTCTCCTGATGCTGCTGACTCTCCGGAAGTCATCCCACTTTATGAGCTTATTGCCACCTCTAAACCCTGAACATATTTCCCAAACTGTCTTAAACTCACAACTTCTCCTGTTTTTTGTCCAAATTCTTGAACTTGTCCGGAGTCAAAGAGCCAATCCTCTGAACTCATCCCTATAACTGTCCTGAAATTCTCCTGTTTTCCTGGCTTATCTTGAACTTATTTAATCTTTTTAATTCCTCTTATCGCCTAAATTCATGCTGTTTGTCTAATCTTTATGCTGCAGACTCTGTAGACAACAGCTCCAACACCTTCTCACTGGACCAGCATCAGATGAAAGGTACAAAGGATGAAATTGTTTCACTTAGCAAGAACAAGATGCGAACTTTGTGCAAGACCGACTCGAAGTTTTATCCTTTCTCCTTAACCTACTTCATCTCCTGAACTCTTTCAGTCTATTTAACTTACCTGGAAGGTTTTCTACTTTCTACTTTCACTACTTTTTTTTAATCATTTGGACTTTTCGTCCACATGAAACCAGCACTTCTGGAGCCCAAAACCCCCATATTTTTAAACCAGTTCCCAAAGTGAATAAATCTGAAAACGCCACTATTTTGTTTGCATGTTTACAAATCTTTTCTGAATCAATCTGTACAAAATCTAAAATCCACAGTCTTCTTTTTAGCTTGATATTTTGTACATTGTTCCACTTAAAGAGGCAGTACTAAAGTTTTGCACCCCTCTCACTGGCACTAATTTAGCATCCATCTTGCATCTTACCTGTACTATGAGCTCTCTCCATACAGTAAAAAACAGTCTTGACTTCTTTCTTGCTTTTTCTCTGGCTCTCTTTTGTTTCCTCTCTTCCTCTGATAATGTCTTCTAACGTGTCTTTGCTGAAGCAGCCACAGTGTGTTCAAAATGGCCGGTTTCTTTACATCAGCTTGTTAAAGTGTGACACATGCGCAAATCAAAACTCAGCTGCAGCATCACGCAGCATCCCAAATGAAAATGGTATATAGTGCATTTTCTCAGCTACGGGATGCTGCTGGGCAGCGATGGCTTCAGAAATGGACATAATAGCTGTCAGTGAACCATCAAACGAGTCTGGAATGAAGAGTTTTTAGGTTGAAAAGTTACAGAGAGAGAAAACTAAATCTGTTCCACCTCTGTCTAGATGTATCCCAACTGCAGACTGTATATATTTGAGTTTGTTTATTATGGCCCCATCGCATGGAGACAAAACTGATTAAATTTTTAAAGTTTTTTGTAAAGACAGACTAACTTCAAGAAATGGGTGTGTCCACACAAACCCATTAAAAATGCTTTATTATACACTACCGTTCAAAAGTTTGGGGTCACTTCCCTATTGAATCCCATGGCAAAGTGACCCCAAACTTTTGAACGGTAGTGTATATGCCAGGCCTGTAAGTGCTGTAACACTACAAGAGATTTAAAGTAAAAACATGTAGCATATGCAGAAACTCGTGTTGGTGAGGTTTGCATATTAATGGAGAGATATGGGGCAATGGCATCATCAATTTAGGAAAGAAGTGTTCAAATTACAAAACAGATTAAAGAAATATGTTTTCAAATTTAACCACTTTGGGACCCTGTTTTAAAAACTTGTATTTTTGGGGGTCCCAAGACACTGTTCCATTAAAAAAACAGTGAGTCTACCTCAGCTTGTCTCCATGTCGACATGGCCTTGTACTTGTCTAAAACCCACAAGAATCAGATGTCGAAAGTGTGAGTGAAACTAAATGACAATTCAGTCAGAAAACCTTTAACTAAAACTGAACCAAAATTTGTTGTCAGAATTTAACACTGCTCCCAGAAGCCGACTGAAGCTACGACAATTAGAATTATTTTTTTACTCTTAAACTCATAATTATTTTTTAATCTCCAACAAACCCACAAATTTTCAGGCGGAGTGACATTAAATTTGAATTCCGATCAGTCCTCAGGTTTTCTAACTCCATCTACTTGACACCTCCTGTTTAGTAATAAATTCCTAGCCTCAACTAATATTTCAAACTTTTTCTGACCGTGACCCAACTTGTTTAATAAGTATGATGATTAATATTAAAATGTGAAGTTTATATAGGCTACTAAATTGAATGTATATTGAATAAAAGTACAACTTTTCACTTTCTTTCATCAGAGCTGAGGGAGACAGTGAACAGTTTGTTGGAGGAGAAGAAAAATTTCGTCTGTCAGATTCACGAACAGCAGCGACGGATAGAAGAGCTGACCACACAGGTGAGGGCAGAACAGCAGAAATCACCACAAACTGTCACATGATATCATGTCATGTCTTTAAATCAGTGAACCTTTTTGTTTGTCATAACGGCTCCTAATTTTGTCTCACGTTTCTTCGCTGTCGGCAGTCAGAGAAAGACCAAGTGGAAATGAAGCAGCTTCGAGAAACAGTTGAGCAGCAAAGCAAAACCATCAAAAGATTTAACAGAGGTGAGTTAAAAACCAAGAAAACTTTTATTCTTTATATTACACAACTCAGTGATATAAAAATCTAACGTGTCTCCCAATTTTAGGCCCATTCATCATGTGATAAAATAACTATAAAAGGCAAAAACGTGCAGTTTAATCTAAATTTATAGAACATCAACCCTTTAACGCCTGACCCAAAAAAAGCTCCTTTTTTTTTTTAAATCTGAGGTCTTTACTAAAGTATTTGACCGTTTAACAAAATTTTAAGGTAAATAAACAAAATATTTGCATGTATGCCTGCTATACTGTGTGATATATTCAGAATAGTTGTAGTGCAACATGTATTCACCAGGATGCAACAAGTATAAAACAAGGTTTTTAACAAAGGGCAGTGGTTCCCAAACTAGGGTATGCCCTCCACGGGGGACCCAGAGTCATGACAGGGGGGTGCAGCAAGGCTAAATAAAATTGATTGTTTTTGTACTGGTAGGAAACCATGGACACATTTAGTACCAATGGACAAACGATGATAAATCAACAACAGAGATTTCAGCTATCAAAATAAATATATATATCAACAAAATATGATGAGGCGTGTCTTGCCCTAGGCATGGCCAAGGTAATAGTCAATGGTGGGTAATGAAGAGAGAGTACAGTGTGTTGTATTTCTCAAAATATTAGCATCTGACAGTATGAACCCCATCAAGTTGCAACGCTACTTTGGGACACAGAAAAGCCTGTTGATTACTTTAGAAACGGGGGTGAAGTGGACAGCCTTAAATGGGTCAATTTGAACAGAGGTCGAAATTCATGCTCAGAAAGTGACCTGTTGTAATGTCTTTCTTTGATAATTTGAAACCTGTCACAGACATTTCATTTAGACCCTAGAAGGGTCCGGAAAACAAAAAGACTTATTTGGTCCACCTTAAAGCACTAAAACTTTGCATCAAATAAAAGTACATTTTGGATGCAAAGGCAGTGCAACACAGTTGGGGAGGCTAGCAGAATTATGGCTATAAACCGCTTATAACTGTTTTCAGGTCATTCTACACTAACAAAAAACAAAAAATGAATGTTGTAAACAAAAACTTTTAAATATCCAAGTTATGACATTTAAAACTAGCTTTAAAGAGCTCGCTAACATTAGCATGTTGCCTACACTCCAAAAGGGACAAACCAGTCACAGGCACCAGAGTGGACCTTTAAATTTGATGCAGCCACCTGATGTAGAGGTGTTGGAGGTATTTAGTTCATTATAATTTTTTAATGGTTTGTGCTAGCTGATGTCACTATATTTGTACACAAAGGTCTTCTAACGCTAGAACTGCTAGAGGGAATAATTTTGACCAGCATAAAAATTATAAACATTTTAAACATAAAATAACATTTATAGAGTTAGTATTTTGTTTCTTTGCAAAAAAATAAAAATAAATAATGTAATTAAATAATTAGCATGTGGGATATATTTGTCTCAGACTCAAAATAGAAAATGTCAAATAGGCCTATTTACCAACATACATCCAACTAACTGAAATTATTTTTAATGCTTTTTTTTTTTTTTTTTGTAAATTATTCTAGGTGAGCAATTTAAACATTGATGCAAAAAAAAGGATCATATACCAGAGTAACAAAACAGAGTGATGTCAGCTGTGATTATCACACATTGAAAAAATATGAGGCATCAACAAACACTGAAGGAAACATTACATTTAAAGATTATTAAAAAGACAGACATCTAATTTATTGATGTATTGCAGCATGACACAATCAATGAGATACATAAAGTCTCTGTGAGGGTTTTCAGTCCTGTGATGGGCTCATGTGGTTGGCCAGCTTTCTCCATGAGGATGTTAAGTGACTGTGCCGGCTACGTAAAACTTTATCCTGTTCTCTATTCCATCTTTGACAGACTCAGACAGACAGGAACTGATCCTCAGGAACAGACACTGAGAACATAGTTATGTTTACCTGGTTGTGAAGTTTCCAAGAAAATAGCTAAACTACAACTGAGTGTGTTTCATACTGAGTTGACCCATCAGATTATCCATAACCAGCTAACAAGGTACTGCTGTGTGGTCCCTCCCTGTTACCTGAAACCTGGGCCTTTTTGGGCACATTGGCTCATCATCTGAAGTGGAGAAATTCTCATCTGAAGAAAATATATGTTACTGACAACGTCTGGTTCTGAAAAGTTGAGAATCTATCCCCCTTTTGAGTTATATAGAAATTTTAGTCAAACATTTATAATTCATCTAAATTTGTTACTAGTAAAAAAATCAGTAGACTAAATCAAATCTACTGAACTCTGTCATATGTCAATCTCTGTCATTTATTGCAATCACAGCACAGTTGCCTAGTAATGCCGACGCTGTGGCATCACAGCTGATCGCAGCATCGTACATTGTTTTCTATTGTTGCTACTAGGATCTGTCACTACTAATGATCATAATTCTTTTATTTTGTATCATAGACATCTCATAATTCATAGTATGAAAAAATTGTCATTTTAGAAGAAATTGTGAAGTATGAGATGAGAAGGGTTAAATTTAACAGAGTTACCTGACGTTGAAACTGCAAGTGGGTAAAAATGACCCTCTCTGCGGTTCTAGTGTGAAGGGACCTGGGAATTTCTCAGACCTCCATTGGCCTCCATATTGGTTCAAACCCAGCAAATATCAACTTTTCTGGTTCATGTGGAAATAAGTCATTTTCATTCAAGTGATCAGACACCCATTCCAGTTTATTAACACCTCTGGCAAAAGGCTGACTATCAGACAAAACACAGCATAAATGAATGCTTAGTTTTAACCTATGTCTTTTGTTTTCTCTGCAGTCTCCATGATGGCTGCTCAGGAGTATGAGGGGATGAAGGAGCAGCTGGACTTGGAGCAGAACCTCAGAGTCAAAGCTGAGACTTATGCTCATGAGGTGTGTCTGTACTTTGGGCGAATGTGGTTCTTTACCTGCAAAATGTTTTGCTGTTTTGAGAAGCTAATCACCTTCTTTTAGGTTTCAAAATAGCATTTTGTGTCTTCCTTATTTTCCTGGTGAAATTAAATGCAATTACCACTTTTTATTGAAGCAAACACCATGTTTCTGGCTTATCTTTCATGTGATTAATACCTAAAAGTTGCTCATTATATTTCTTATCTTCACATTTTAATAACCTGCATGCAGAATTTCTTTGATTTTACTGCCTCGGCTCTGAAGTCAGATAATATCACTAATTTCTTCCTACAAACTGAAAGCTGCAGAGAGATGCCGCTGTGACCTGCATTAGCGTGTTGAGAAATGATGTGTGAGTTAATAACCTGATTAGTAAAATGTCCTGAATCTGCTGTTTACTGACCTGAAAAGTGAAAAGCCTGCAGGATTCAACCAGACTCTGTGTTTGACAGACTATCCAGGCTGATTTGTTGAAAATGCAGGCCTACTTCTTTTCTATTATTTGTTTTTCACTCTTCCTTCTTCTTCCCCCTCCTTCATCAGATGCTGGTTAAGCAGAAGGAGGCCAACAGACAGAGCATGCTGCTGCTGCAGAGTGCTGAGCCCAGCATTCAGCTGCTGAAAGCTCTGGAGGATGTTGCTGCCATCACAAAAATCCTGGAGGAGGAGCGTCTGCAGCATCAGCAGAAGGTAAAACACCAAAACAGTTTTTATTCTGCAGCCTCACTTAAACTCTGAGGAGAGTGGTTTTCATATTGGCCCACTTTATGGTTTGGATTTCCACCCAGTTTCACAGACAACATTTTTAAAACTCAGTGGAATATTTAGATGCTTTAGAGCTTGATCTGTTTTCCTTCATGAGATTCCTAAAGTTATCAGCCAGTCAGGACTGGGTGATGGATAATCCAGTTTATAAATCCAGCCAAATGCATTTAATCATGTTTTTCTTTAAATTGACTTTTCATTGACTACATCCTCTCAATATAACAATAAACAAAACCACACAGCCAATGGATGGAAGATACATTATGGAATCGTGTTCATGGGAATTCACAGGTGTTAACTTAAAGCCCTGGACTTGACATTGAGGAAAGCCAGTAGCTTTCTTATTCGTTTTCTTATCATCGTTTTTACCTGTCATTAACATATATATATATATATATATATATATATATATATATATATATTTATATAGTTTTTGGTTTTTTTTTTATTTGAATTTGAATTTGAAAGCTTTACAAACAAAAGCAAAAACAAAGCCAGGTTTGGCAGCTCAGCTCATGCCCTAAAGAAATAACACATCAGACAAAATAAAGTCATTTATTCTAAAAAAAATGGATTTTTATAAACTCGTGTGAAGCTCATGAAAAAGAAGAGTCCACACCAAATACATTTTCAACAACAAAGCTGATGACTTTTTAAACATTTGCATTGGCTCTGAAATTGAGTTTAAGTTAGTTCAACATAAGTTCTCAGCAGCAGAAGAAAACAGATGATGTCAGGTTGGGAGATGAATCAAATCCAAACGTTGCAGGTGTGTCGATACTAAAGTCAGACTGAAAACTTTATGATTGTAACTGAAAAATTACCCTAAATCTTATTTAATATCAGAAGATTCCCCGAGAGTTTTATAAGCAGCTGTCACCACTACAGAAATCTTCATCTTTGCTGGCAGTGAGTGCTCTGAGAGGTGAATGGCACTTTGCACTAATGGCTCAAATTAGTCAAATACAATTGCTTTCAAAGGTTGTGCAGTTTAGTTTGTTTTCTCAAAGAATAAAAAAATGCATGTATTACTATTTGTTTGCAAACACAAATATGCATGTCTCATTCAGATGTTGCCTTTAAGACCTGCAGGTTATTATAGCTATCCAAGGAAGCATTTCATTATAGCAACTGTTTACATGTGTCACAGTTGCCATTCAGACTCTGAGGGTTACCAGTCAGATAAAACTTCATTCTGATACACTGACCTGCATCTGTGTGTGTGTTTAGGTGCAGAGCCTGGAGGCCCAGCTGGAGCAGAGCTGTGTGAAGAAACAGCTGGAGGATCTTCAGAGGCAGCTGGAGCTGCTGGAGGTGGAGAAGAAGGAGGTGGAGGGTCGACTGGAGCAGGCAGAGAAGAAGAACAAGGAGCTGGAGAACAAAGGTGGGCAGTGGTGCTAGACACACACACATAAATAACAAAAACAGCAGCTGGATGTTGAAACAGAACAGTACAGATGTATCACGTAGCAACAAGAGATGCTTTTTTAGAAAAAGCAGATGAGGACTGAAATTATATCTTTTCTGTGGTAAAGAGAGTTTGTTGAAAATAAAACTGTCAGATCTTCATTCGTCTTTTCACCGGAAATTTCAATACAGGCAATAAAAACAAAAACAATCATCATTTATACAGTAAGAGTCATTGTACTGGTCATTTTGGGAGCTTTGAACCTAATCAACTGATGCATGCAAAGATACATGTTTATTTATGTATTTATTTCTTCCAAAAAGCATCCATGAATTATGCAGAGAAAAAAGCAGAGCTAATGTGCTGCCAATTATACACAAAATAACTAAAAGTTGGAGGCGTAGGAGGAGGATATGGTGCATGTAGAGCAGCTGCAAATAATAAATGAAGGTCAGGAAGAGAAAACAGTTACATGGAAGAATTTACCCATCGCAGCCCTCAGACTGAAAATACAAAAATACAATTTACAGATGCACATTGTCCAAAGATGTGCATTGTTGCAGAAGCTGTGGCTAATTTCAGTCTTCAAACTTACCACTAATGTGGTGTTTTTACGTGATCCGTGGAAACACAGGAAGCTTTTCATGTCCGGCATCAATTGGACCCTGTCCAGCAGCTACACTTATTAGATAACTTCATGGAGAAATTTGCTTCCCTTTACAACTCTATAGTCTCTACAGACTGTTTTTGTTATTGATAACACAATCATATATTTATAACCTTAGTGTTCACTTCCCTAGAAATATCTAAATATTCCTTAAATTCAATTAAACCATCTTGTATCGAACAAAGAAAAAAAAACAATATGGAAAGCATTTATTTCATATATGACTGTTATTTGTTGTGTTAATTTTACTAGCACAAATCATTGACCCGTGTACTGCAAAAGCTGCACATTTCTACTTGTTTCAACATAGCATCTGTCAAACGTTATTTAAATGGGTCACATACAGGGTCAAATCCACCAACTTATTTCAAGAAAAGCTGTGATGGTTTGTGTCTCCAAGCCAAGCCGACTTTAATTTAGACTACCTTAAAAACAGTAACATAATAATAAAATTAGGTTTTTCCGTGAAATAAAATGTGTGAATGGTAAATGGTCTGTACTTATATAACACTTTTATCCAAAGCGCTTTACATGTACATCCCTTTCACCTTTTCACACACACATTCACACACTGATGGCGGAAGCTGCCAACCACGACCCACCAGAAGCAATTAGGGGTTCGGTGCCCTCGCTCAGGGACACCTCGAAATGAGCTCTCCGAGCCGAGATCGAACCGGCAACCCTTGGGCTACAGGACAACCACTATACCCACTGAGCCTTTAGTGGCATGAAATTGTTAAACTGAACAAAAAACAAATTAATAAAAAAAAAAAAAAAAAAACAAACAGATAACCAAGCTTTAAAGGTCCAGAATGTAAAAAAAATGATAGTGAGTGACAGAAACATTTAATATATTATTAAAAACTGTTTTTCAATTGGGATCTAATCACTTTACTAAAGTGACTTTAAGGTTTTTATTCTGTTAGAATGAGCCATTTATATCTACTTACTGTTTATATTACCTACATCGCAGCTGCTATATTTGTGCCTTCATTTTTAATACAGTGTCTCAGAATGGACAAATATCAAGAAAGAACCCTCTGAGCATTACTGCAGTACCAGCTTTGTTTCATAGGCACTAGAGTACTGTTTAAAATAAATAACACCCCAAAAGGCACATAGAACTGTTTGAAGTAGTTACCTGTACTGCAGTCATCATTGCACCTGAGGCCACTGGATCCACTTGCATGATGAAAACATTGTTTTAATCGAGTAGACATCTGTATGTTTTAGGAGTACATAAACTTCACTATCATCTGCATAACATTGGAAAGCAATTGTGTGCTTTCTAGAAATGAAACCAAGGGGCAACATATACAGAAAAAAAGCAGAGGGCAAGTATTGACCCCTGCGGGACTCCACATGATAATGAAGCAGGTGAGGATGCAAAATCATTTAACATTACAAAAAAAGTTCTCTGAGCCAACTATGATTTAAACCAGTGGTTCTCAAACCTACATTCCTTGGGAACCGCCCACTCATGCAACTGCCAAAAAGCCATAATCCCCATCATGTTTGGCTCTATGCTTTTATTAGCTAGCTTCTTACTACAAATGATGCATTCTGTCTTTCTGTCCTTTGATAAAAACCAAGGTTAAGGTAACTAAGAACATATAGCCTTACATTTTTTTCTTTACTTTTTTAAATAGGGATGATGCATCTGAACTGAACAGTGCACCAAATCGTACTATTCGTATAAGCAGACCATGGTCCATTTAAAAAGGACCAAACAGCTGTAGTGTGAACTCGCCATTAGATAATTGAACCATTGGTTCCTTTAGTGATCTCAGTTTTTTTGTGCTTCTTCTGTAAGAAACCTGGGTTTTATATTTGATTCCTGTTTTAAGTTCAGTAAACAAATTAGCTGGGTGGTCAAAGCAAGCTTTTGTCGTGCAAGACTCTTGGCTAAAGTCAAGGCCTACCTCCTTTTATCTCAGCTAGAAACAGTGATCCATTCTTTTATTTATTTAAATACTGGCTCCCAAAACCAGGTTGCACCTAAACGAAACATCCAAATGATAAAACACTTAAGTTGACACTGACAGAGCTGTGCCATGAATGCCTACATAGTGCTCTAAACAAGAAATTAAAATATTAACATCCACAGTTTCAAAGGCAGCTCTTAAGTCTAAAATAACTAAGATGACATATCTGTAGCCAGAAGGGTGTTATTAAAAACACTCAACAGCATAGATTCAGTGAAATGGTGAAATTTAAAACCAGACTGAAAAACTTCCAGAGCATCATTTGAAAAATGCTTTCAACTGAGTTTCCAGAGATATTTTGAAGGGTTAAAAATCTGGACTCTACAGGATTATTTCAGAAAGCGCCACCTGAATGTAACGATTAAATCTGATCTGTCTGCAGCATTAACTGTTTTTATTTGCTCCCCACAGTCCATGAGCTCGAGGAGATCCAGGAAAAGATCGCCAAGACAACCCACGAATGCACCCCAGCACCTGGGGTCGCCCCGCCTCCTGCCCCTCTCCCACAACCACCTCCTCCCCCTCCTCCTCCCCCTCCCCCACCTCCTCCACCTCCCCCCTCCAGATGCAACCCCCTCAGGTGAGGAAGACAAACCAGAAATGCTTTGTGATGAAGGATTCCTACAGATAGTTTCTGATCCAGGTACTGTTGTGTTCTGTGGTACAGCTCTCTGATAGCCATCATGAAGAAGTCCTCAAAAGGCTCCAAAGCTGCTGTGAAGGTCGAGGAGCCTCCAGGTGGGTGTCTGTTTATATTCAGATGTTGTAGAGAGAAATGCTCGACCTCATTCAGCATCTTTAGACCTTTACTAGAACCTTTTAGATGTCAAAGCTAAATTATAATTATATTATTTGTTTCACTCTGCAGCTGCTGAGGGCGTGGACGACGTGAAGGTGAAGGCTGTGAACGAGATGATGGAGCGGATCAAACATGGCGTCGTCCTGCGACCCGTCAAGAGTCAGGACAACAAGGTGAGGACCAGCTGTTTCTTCTCCTTGATCACAAAATCTGTCCATTCATCTTTTTGTGAAGGATTCAACAGTCTGACAACAGGAATTATAGGATGTGGGTTTGAACTAAGAACATTTAATATGGTTTTCTGTCAAATTGCCGAATTTGATATAAAAAAACTCAATTTCCTGAGAATTCAGGTGAAAAAAATCCAGATACTGCTTCACTGTATTCACTGTATTACTGACTATATAACACTGTTACTTGTTCTTTTCTGTCTCCCAACTACTTCTTTGTTTAATGTCTCATTATCATAAAATTTTGATCAAATTTCAGATTTGTTTATATTTTGTAAATACACAGGATTTTCTCAATTAAGACTGAAAATCATCTCTTTCATTTGTGCTAATGAAGGTCAGCACAAATTAACAGATTACGTCAGATAACTTCCTAACTTATCTGGAGACGAGATTTGTATAAGAAATTTATCAAAAAAAATTATATATGTATATATATATATATATATATATATTCTTTCTTTATTTGGGTCTTTTTTCTTTCCTATTTGTTGTATTGGGTCCTATTTGTCTTTTTGTGTTCGTTTTCAGGTCGTCGTGTGTTTTTCATCTCTTTGCATGCTAGTCCAGTGTGTTTTGTGGGTCATTGGTGTTTCTGTCACATTTCCTCTTCGTTACTTTTTTTATTTTTGGTCATGCAAAGTCTTTGTAGTTGTTTTACGGGTGTCTTTCTGTCTCTTATGGTCATTTTTAGGTGTCTTTTTGTGTTCACTTTATATTTCTTTCTTGTCATACTTTACCAGCTTGTAGTTGTTTAACATTTGTCTTGCATCTCTTCATGTCTGTTAAATGTTTCGTGTCATTGTGTGTCTGTTTGTGGTAATTAGTATCCCCTCAGTCAGAAACCTCGGGGTCAGTATTCAGTGATGCATCCATTGGATGTCACAGCTGACAAACTCTGTGACCATGTGTGTCGATGAGAGGAAGAAAACAGGTCTAAAATGTCATATATACCTTCCTTAAATTTGGGGTCATAAAGACAATCAGTTGTAGAATTCCTCCTTTTTTTTCTAAACCTAAAACAACAGTAAGAGGTTATAAGTCAGAATTCTGTGACCTTAAAACAGTATTCCTGCTTCATCATTCCTCTTCCCTCCTGGCTCCTTTCCTCCTGTAAAGACCAGGAAGTCCAGTGACTCTTTCAGGCCTTAGTATGTCTCACAGTCTGCTTGCTCTTTCCTCTTCACGTCTCTTCTTTGTGCTGCCACAGAGAGTAGCAATAAAAGTGAGTATATTGACATCTGTGTTCATCATGTCAAGTCATTGTCCCTCCCTGAAAAAACAGACCTTTCCCTCCCTCTGATCTCACTAAGCCAACACAATAACACAAACTGTGGACTACTCAGTTAAACACACTTAATCTAAACATCGGTTTCAGCTGACATCACCAGCTGGACCCTGAACTGACTGCGTTATTCCTGTCCTAACAGTCTGACACTAGGAAGTTACAGTGCAGGAAGATTTAAATGTGAAAGTCAGGAAAACATGCTTTCATAATCCTCTGTTCTGTCAAAGCTGTACATTAGGAATATCTATACAATAATAAGGCCTACTCATGATAAATATTCTGTTTTTCCAGCAGCCTCCACCGTGTGAGGAGAAACCACAGGAGAGCGCTATGGATGAGCTGAAAGGAATCCTGGTAAAATCAGATTTGTGGTTACAATGAGTTCTGCTGTGTTTTTAATGATCAAACTGCTGCTATAACAAAAAAAAAAAATATTACTGACAAGTCCCACGATGGGAAAGCTAGTTTTCTTGCATCCATAAACACTTTTTTTCCTGTATAATTTTGGTCTAGCTTGAGCTATAAAACCAAAATGTTTAAGATAATTTATTGTTACACTATGCTTTTTGTTTTTTTATCTGATCATTTTAACAATCTTTATAGTTTTGGGTTGATTTCTATAAAAGAAGAATCATAATATACTTCGTTTAGAGCTTTAACTGATTTATTTGCTTATTTCTAGCTCGAATGTAAAAACTGAAACTTTAAAACAGGTCCCGTCAGATTGTTTTTGTTTTTTGTTTTGTTTTTTGTTTTTGTTTTTTTTTTGGTTCATGGACTACTCATTGTGACATTTATGTCCTCCTCCAGGAGACAGTAAAGAGGAGCCCCAGCCGCGGCTCCCAGGATTCAGGGCCGCCCCCTCCCGGAAAGAAGGACAGCGAGTTGGAGGTCATTCTGAGACGTCGACGTAACAAGGCTGGAGAGGCGGGATCGGGAGGTAAAAAGCCAGCAGAACGCCCTCATCTCTAACAAATTCAATAGTTAATCAGCTAAAAACCCTGGACTCTGATGAGGTCGTCTAGTGTAATGTCACGGGTTTGGGACTATCTCTCCAGCAGTCTCATTACATCAAAAGTGAAAATAGCATGGCAGCAGTTCCAGTTTTGGAGGTCAGATCCACCTTCTGCTGAACTTTAAATCAAATCTGGCTCCATAATTCCTACAGAAATACACATCCCGGAAATAAACAGAAAGAAACTGTCTGATGGAACAAAGTAAGTGAGGATTAAAGTCTCTTGCAGACAGCTGTGTATCAGAGGAACAGCAGGAGGTTCTGCTCTTTATTCATCATGTTACAGTGTCGGTCAGTTTCCAGAACATGTGGCCTGAACACCGCAGAGATCAGAGCTTCCATGTCTGCTGAGGCTGCAGTCAAAAAGATTTCATGCTTCAGGCTGACTCTGAGCTGCTCTGTGTGTTGGTGTCCAGCAGAGGGCGAACTGCACCACATGATGTTGTAAGAAACTGCTGCAGATTTTCTGACTGATTACCTTTAATGTCAGAGTGAACAACTATACAGACAATCTAAACTGTGAACTGATCTTAAAAAATATCTGAACAAGGATGTATTAAAGGCAAAAGCCGTGTAACCAAGAAAACAACGAGTGAGAAAAGTAAAATATGTGGTGAATGAATACATTTTACTCACTGGACTCGTTATTAGGTCCACCTTGCTAGGACTAGGTTAGACCTTTTATCTTCAGAATTGCCTTAATTCTTGGTGTCAAGGATTCAACAAGGTGCTGGAAACTTTCCTCAGAGGTTTTGCTCCATATTGACATGACAGCATCATACAGTTGCTGCAGGTTTGTCGGCTGCATCCATGATGAGAATCTCTCGTTCCACCACATCCCAAAGCTGCTCTACTGGACTGAGATCTGGTGACTGTGGAGGCCGTTGGAGTCCAGTGAACTCAATGTCTTGTTCAAGAAAGCAGTTGAAGATGACTTGAACTTTGTCATATTATGCATTATCTTTCTGGAAGTAGCCATCAGAAGATGCTACACTGTGGTCATGTTCTTTCCATCTAAACGTAGACTCAGACAACATGTTTCCACCATCTATTGTCCAGTTTTGGTGAGTCTGTGTGAATTATAGCCTCAGTTTCCTGTTCTTAGCTGACAGGAGTGGTACCCGGTGTGGTCTTCTGCTGCTGTAGCCCATCTGCTTCAAGTTTGGATGTGTTATGTGTTCAGAGATGCTATTCTGCAGACCTTGGTTGGAACCAGTGCTTATTTGAGTTCCTGTTGTCATTGTGGTCCAGACAACTGCTGCTCACTGGATATTTTCTCTTCTTCAGACCATTCTCTGTAAACTTTAGAGATGGTTGTGTGTGAAAATCCCAGTAGATCAGCAGTTTTTGAAATACTCAGACCAACAGCCATGACATGTTCAAAGACACCTAAATCCTGTTTTTCCTCATTTTGATGCTCAGTTTAAATTTCAGCAAGTTTTCTTGACCATGTCTACAGTACATGACTAAATGCACTGATTTGCTGCCATATAAGTGGCTCTTTTTTGTTGACCAGGTGGACCTGATAAAGTGGCCAATGAGTGTAAATTTCTATATTTATTATATCACTATAATAATTTAGTGTCACATCTGATAGTCTGATTTGGTGCATTGAGATTTTGTTTAAAAAAACAGATTTTACTTTTTACAACTTTGCATCAAAACCAGATTTTTTTCTTTTTTATTAAAAGCCAAAAAGAACTATATGAAAGTGAAGTAAATCTTGAATCTGGATCTTTCCTTTCTTTCCTTCCTCTTCAGCAGAGCAGGAGGGCCAGCTGAGCCACGTATCGTCCTCTGACAGTCTGAACGGAAGACGCACCAGCAGCGACTCAGGCAAACATCCAGAGGGAGCTGGTGGGCTGGTCGTCCCGTCTGACCACGTGGGGCCCAGGGTCAGCCCGGAGAGGCGGGGGTCTGGGCCAGGACCTGTGCTGGCCTGGAGGAAGAGCTCTGACACGGGCAAGGAGAAGATGCCCTGCAGCTCTCTGTCTGAGAAGAAAACAGCAGAGCCCCCAGTCAGCAACGGCTGCATCAACAGGTAAAGCATCATCGCAGAGTGTAGAGAAAATAATCAGAGGCTTCTTGTTTCTATCATGTTTCAGGCTCCAGAGGCTTGACTCTAAGCAAACAAACACTGCTAGACAGTTTTGGTTGTTTTAGGTCTGACACATTTGTTTCTCCCCCACAGTGTTGGAGAGGAGGATCAGATCAAGTCAAACGGTGTCAACCACTCAGAGGCTGGGGGGGACACACACACCTCCATCTGCACCGACCCGGTCAACGGCAGCACTGATGCTGAATGCTGAGATGGATTCTGAGGATCCTAATTTCTTTCCTGCAGTCTGATCTGTCCGTTTATTGATTTGAGAGAGATCAGATCACATGATTTAGGGAGTGATAACCTTTTTGCCTTTTTTGCTTATTGGATCAAAACCAGAAAGAAAAAGTTATTTGAAAGCATCTCAAACTAACCTTCTAAAAATAAACCACAGTAGAACTTGCAAGCAAAACATTCAAGTTAAAGAGTAGTTGTAGCTCATTTACTGGACTAAGATATTTCTGGTTTAAATGCACTGATGTGGATTTCAGATAAAGACTTCAGAAAGTGATCAAAGAGAAAACAAACTGACATTCAGCCGCTGCAGAAAGCCCAATAACACCTGAAAACTATCATTCAAAGAACACTGGAGGATAAAATACCTGTTAAACTTAAATTTGTTGAAAAAAATCAAATGTTTCTAGAGAAAAAGTCTACATTTTACAATTATTTTTAAGGATGTCTCTTTTATTTCAACTTGTGTCCCTCGCCTCAAACCTTTAGCAAGCAAAGAAGAGACCATTCTTAACTGTGTGCGCATTTCCTTCTTTCCAGAACTAGTTCTGGAAAGCTGGAAAGTTCAGCTGCACGGTCTCATTAAAGGTTAAAATAAGCAGAATACTGAAGCTTAATGACAACAAAAAAAGAAGAAATATCACACAGAAAATGTTAAAATTTCAATCTGTTACATCACAAACAAACATTGGCGATAATATTTTCATCCAGACTGTTTACACTTAATGAAGAGAATGTAAAAGTCATAAAACCATCAGATGTGACGTCCGTGCAAAGTTAAACAGTCGATAATGCTGAAAAGAAACCGACTATTGGTTTGGCCAAAGCAGGTTTATCTAAATATCAAAAGCTGTGTTTCAATTCAGGGTCTGCACACTTCCTGAATTGGGTCATAGCTAATAAGTGTTTGTACAGCAGTGATTAAAGTTATACAATACAGGATCATCATTAAAAAACAATTGTTGGTTACAAAAAGAAGAAATCCTTTGCTTTTTGCTGTTACAAATTTTGAGTGACTTTTTACATTAGATGACCAATGTAGTTGTAATAATAATCAGTTAATCACTCCAAAAAATAAATAATTAAAGGCTTCATATACATGTGCTGCCCCTTTTCCCAGTTGGTGCCCCTGCCTGGCCCCCATCAAAAATGTTCTAGACATGTCCCTGGAATTTATAAATCCAAAATGTTTCACTCCGCGATCATTTTAATGTTTTAGAAAATTTTCTTTGGAGATTGTTGAAAAAAGAGCAATTTAAGAAATACATGACATGACTGGATGAACTATCTGTCACAAATATACACCAGTCAGATCAACATACCAGCTAAACTAGGCAGTACAACACATTTTTACTGAATCTAGTGAAGATTAAAGCAATCTATCATCTAGTTATCATCAAGAGATCAAACTTTTATCCATCTGTTTAATTAAGATGATTTTCTCAGATTTTATTCATCTTGTTTTACTGATGTAGGCAAATTAGAATTTAAATTAGTCCAAAACACAACTAAATTGGTAATTAGCTCAAAGAACGAGACAGTTATCTTTTAGTGCTGTTTCTTTTACATCCAAACTTCTTTCAGTGGTGACTAAAACCTCCTTTAGTAAAACTGAAAGGGATTGTTTTTTGTTTTGAGGGGTTTTTCTGCAGTGGCTGACTGAACAGAAGGATTTATCATCGGGGGGTTTCTGGATCCAGAAAGAAAGATTGACTGAATTGGACGAGGGAAGCTGCAACTATTTGCACAGAACCTCACTTTTCTTCAGACACTTTGACTTGTTCGATTGCAGAGTTTTAGGTTTTTGTTTTGTTTTGTTTTTCTGTTTGATGCACAATGGCCGTGCTCCGGTCACTTTGTGTCATCAGAAGGAATGCACTATGCTGTTTTAGCATCCAGCTTCTGCTTCTCCACCTTTTTTCCCAGTGTGGGTTGCACAGTTGTTTAATGTGTGATTGTGCTGCAGTTTGCGTCCCGATGACAGCACTGAAGCTCATTTAATGAATTTTGCAATGAGCAAAGGGCAGTTCATCGTCTTTTAGGGTTGACTTAAACTATTTTGCTGGGGTTCATTTTACATCTAGCATGGTTTCCACTGGAATGTTCTAAGTGAAGAAAGTATGCTACACTAAAATGATTGTTGTTTTTAATTAGAGATGAAAAAGGAAATTAGTCTTTGGGCCAAGTGGTTCTGTCAAAGGAGATTTTTTTAAGTTTCCTTCATAGTGGTTACATGCAACTCCTTCAACTAAGGTAGTACTCATTTCCTGTCCAATCAGGTGTTACTCAAAGGCTAATTTTGCTGTTCAGAACACTGATAGACCAGTTCTGTTAAAACTACGTTCACATTACCAAGCTGAACTGACTCAAAAACAGACCTGGATGCAGAAATTATAATATTTTAAAATTTCACATCAGGTTTATGTTACTTAGCGTGCGGTCCAACATACCTGACACATGGCTGTGAGTAATGAGTGAGGACATTTATATTGCTTGTATTCACATGAGCAGTTCAGTCCAGGCCAGTACAGTTGGAAAGTTTTAGAATGGTCCAGCTAATTCAGATGAGCATTCCTGCTCCAAGTTGGACCGCCACTGGGCCTGCAGGATTTAGACCAAATGTCTGCCTTAACTGTACCATAGCATTTTCCTATAGACCTACAACCGAAGGGGGTCCATAAATGGTGTGGTCTGGTTCGGTTGTATGGACCCCTTTTATAATGGAAAAGACACAAAACAGCGTACTGGACCGATGTCACATCTGCTTTATCAGTTCTGTGTAACATGAAGTGGTGGTCTACCAAGCTCATCGTAGACAAGAGCGTGTGTGGTAAACATCGTGATTGCTAAAAATTGCCTTATGTTGACAGTATTTTGGCTGTTCCAGTTGCATTTAATTGCATTTCAGTTCCAAACAATAGAATAAAAAATATCAAATATTCCTGCCAAAAAAAGAACAGACCTAAAGTTAAAGTGTCATTTTAAGTACTTTAACTAACAGCTCCAGCTGTTCTCTAATTAAGAGTCTACAACATGTTACAGTACCTTTAACTTTTTTAAAGTTTTCATTCAAACTTTTCATTAAAAGGCATTAATATTTGACGGTAGACCAGGGAGGGATCAACCAGCAGCAGCTTTACACGTTTCATTTTCAGTCTGGTCATGGAGCAGAGGTGAATGTCTCCTGCTCCGACTGCTGCTGTGAGCGCTAATGGACGGGGGAGGGGCGGAAGCGCTGCTCATTGAGAAGAAGTAAACATGCTTTCATGTGAGTTTCCAAGTGTCTCAGATAGCAGCAGGAAAAAAAATCACTAGATTTGTCGCTAGTTACTTCTCTGAAATAGTCACTAGATGAGCCTAAAAACTCGCCACCAGAGTAGTTCTATTGGCAACACTCGTGCACTGACAAATGTTCCGCATTGTTTGGAATTCAAACTGCAATTAAATACGTTAATTTTAATGCATTAATTTCTTTGGAATTAATTAATCATAATTAACTCATTAAAGTCCAACCCCTAATTAACATAAAAAGAGCAAACTCATTTGGACAAATAAGAAATTGTGATTTTTTTTTTAATATAATTAATGTCTATGTCATTTTTACATTTTCCAAATTCATCTTGCAGGGAAAATTGGACCCTCTGGCAGGCTGGTTTTGGTCCCCCAGCCCTAAGTTTGACACCTCTGCTTTACACCAAACATGCATAGCAATGTGTACTTACAGGAGCAGAAAGAATACAGGATTTATCATGAGGGGTCTTAATCCCAACTGCTTTCACCTATCCACACACCAAGAAGTTTTTTCCATTTTTCCTCTGCTTGGTCCTATAGAAGCTCCTCTGAAGCATCAGATAGTTCCAGATATTAGAGAATTGATGGGTATTTGTCTAATTCAAAACAATTCTTTCTTATATAGTGTTGTTTTAAGGATCTATGAAATCACAAAGTTCCACTTTTTAAAGGTGTTTAATATGTGAACTCATACCCAAAACATCGGGCATCTTCCTTGTTCAACATTAGCCATTTTAGTTTGTTTGACCAACACTTCATTCACTAGACTGAGCCTTCCAACGTTGTGTGCCAAGCTGTCTATGCAGCTTTTTTGATGCTTAGAAACCTGCAACACTTTCTACAGCACTGATAACAAGAGCGGCTAAACTTTAAAAGCTAGCTGTGTAGCTTTTCTTGTTCTCAGTCTTCTTCTGCATAACTGGACAATTGATTGCTGTCCTCTAAAGCGAAATGTTTACTATTTATTGTCTGAAATGGTCTCACTAATATAAAGTTTTCTGTTATTGACACTGAATGACCAGGAAAGATGATCTAATGTACATGCTGTTTCAACAAGCAGTTGTGTTCATGTGGAAATTAAATCAAAACCATTTCCAGTTCTGAAAATGAACCATCAAATCTGATCTGTACTGGCTGAATAGAAGTTAAAAAATGCGGCTGGTAATGTGAACGTAGGCTGCGTTTTTACTTATGAGCAAACTGCAGCCACTAATAAAGATTGTGGCTTTCAGAAAGGTCCAAATAACAATGAATTTTTTTAATCTTTCTTTGAAAATGCCTTCACGTGTAAGATGCTCTAATTGTGCAGCCCTGACAGTAGTATGATAATGAACTTCCTTTCTAAATCAGCCTTCTCCTGGGTCTAAATGGAGAGAAGCGGAGTGAAAACATCCAGTCCAGGGTCCAGCGTGATGACTATCAGTGTATCATAAGCCTTGTCAGGTGGGAAACATGGAATCAAATATGACCAATATTTCAGGGTTTAAGAAACACGCCAGTTGTAGCACATCTAGCAGAAATGTTCTCAGGGTCCGCAGGACAAACTTTCAGCATGTCAGGGACCATAGTGAGCAAACACAAAGCCATTCTTCTGGTCAAATGAACAGCAGAGTAGAAGTGCTTTGGAGGAATGAGGTGCTTGTGTATTTTTCCTACCTCTCCACAGACAGCTACCTGCCTCTATACCTAAATGTACTGAATATGATTTTGTGGCGTTAAACTCATGAGACACTGTCATAGTCCCTCCACCAGAAATAAAAAGTCTTCCTGCACTGAATCAGCACTGAGCCCAATAACCTGTATGCACACGCACCATCACCGTTTCTCACTGTCACAACTCACCGTGCATTCCTTGACTTTTTCTTTTGTAGGATCTACTGTTCACAACATAATTATATAGCTTTCCTGACATGTGATGCAGCAGTATGAAGTTTTGAACAGTATGCAATTACATAATGCATATTTATATGATGCTTTCACACTTGTTGTTCCTTCTTAAAACACAGACTCACGTTTAAAACTGCATTTGGTTTTGTCTGTTAGGTGTATTAACTGTCATGCAAAGGATGCAACACATAGAAAATCTGCCACAGGCCTGAATATTATGCATACTGAGGCCTTGCACAAACCTCCAGATGGCAGAATAGTTGAGTTGCAGCTGGGGGAAGTTTTCTGGTCCTGTCATTGATTGCATATTTTTCAACCAGGTGGCTACTTAAAGGGATTTACTGTGTCTGACTGGGTAGATATTGTGTGATTTTGGATATAAATGGAGTGTTAAAGGTTTTCTAAAAACATGGATTTTCATCTTAGCAACACTTGAAATAAACTACAATTATAAAATTAAATCAAGTGGTCTTTGCCTTCATTTAAAAAAGAAATGAATGTACTGTTGTCATGGTGCCTTGGCTATGAAGATTAGGAATGGTGAAACCTTTCTAATATTCTATTAAATTTATGAATGATAACATTATTAAAAAAATAAAAAAAGAGGGGATGGCATGTGGGCCTTTTTTCACTTGGGAAATCTTATATCTCTGGTGTTTTTAATTCCCCCAAACAGATCTCTAAGCAGGTGCAAAGGTGCAAGCAAATTTGTATGGATGCTGTATGACCATATTACTTTTTCTTTGCCATCTCAGTCTGGAAACATGACCGATGTTAGGTTATTTCCTATCACATAAAATTTGTATTTTCAGCTTTTCATATTTTGCAGTGTAAAACATGTTGGGGTACTAGCTCAGAGGGACAAACTTTGGCCTCTAAGCTTATATTGGCAACTAACGGCTCATTTACAGCAGATGTTATGGACCAGATGTGTCCCAGATATTAGCTAGTTTTGACAAGGCGTATACTCCCAGATGCTGCCCAAAGAAAATTTAGATTTGGGCCATATCTAGTGAATACTGAGCTTAAAGGCAACCACACTCACCCTCTGCAATTTGTGGTAATGTGGATTATAGGAAAAATAAACATGCCCATATTTAGGCCAAATTCATATGAAACCAGAGCTTGTAATAACAGGTACATCTACATAGCTGTATGGCCTTACAAGTTGTTTATAAGTACCTACATACAATTTGTGGAATATAAAAAAGGGTCAAAGACTACAATTTTTAACAATAAATAAATTTAAAAAAATAGCTAAAACAGCTTTAAGTAAAAAAAAAACCTGAAGCAATTAAGACTAGCAAAACTGGAAAGATTATGAATGTTTAGCATACACTTCAATAATATGGATTTCCAAGGGACATGAACGTTTTAGTCTCATTAAGTACTCCGAGACACAAGATGGCGGTAACGTCCACTTTTCCCTCCGGTTCAACAACAACCGCCGCGAAGATTTGACGTAGAATTTCAAGATGGCGTCGCAATACTACCTGGACATGCAAGAAAGCTTTAGAAATAACAACAAAAGTCGGGAATTTCCTGCTCACACAGCTAAAGTCCACTCAGTTGCGTGGAGTTGTGATGGCAGAAGACTTGCTTCCGGGTCTTTTGACAAAACAGCCAGCGTTTTTGTCCTCGAAAAGGACCGTTTGGTGAGTCGCGGTGCGGTACTCTGATAGCGTGCTAACGTTAGCCATGTTTCAGCGAATGAATGGCTGTGTTTTGGGCTAGTTTGACCAGATAACTTTGTTTAAAAATTAGGCATTTTTCTCTACATAACTCATTGATTACATTATACACACTCTTTGTAACAACAAACTGCTCCAGCTTATCTTATAATGAGAGTCAAGACATTTAAGCATGTAAAATGCACGATTTAGGGGAGGTATGCTAACATAAATTGAGATTATTTTAAATTAGATATAACAATTTTAGAGTCTAATGAATCACGATGTAAACTGTTAGAGGAAGCAGATTGTAGCTAATTACACGTGATGTAAGTCAACTTCAATTTAAACGTCAAATTTAACGGTTGTGGTTTTAAGCTTCTATCAAGTTTAAAAATGGTAAAATGAACACAATAAAATGTTCAGCACAAACTAGTCTTAAACTAATAGTATGACCTGTGATCAAATTATTAGAAACGCAACAGCATTTTAACACCATCACTGTTCAAATCTAAAGCAATAATGGTCTTCTTTTCAGAATCTTTATTGTCCATTATACTTAAAACGTTTAACGAAATTAAGCGCAGTTTCAGTGTAAAATCATATGTATAAAGAATATGAAGAAAAAAAATAAAAGAATAAACTAAAATGTATAAAGATGTATCCAAATATTAAAAGAAGCATATTTGTATAACACAATTTCTATATGTAATTATTTTGTCATATTTTTTTATTTGTTCCTAATTTAAGCCAGTTATAAGTGAAATGTCTTTTTTTCTAACTTTTAAGTGTTACAGTTTATATATATATATATATATATATATATATATATATATATATATATATATATAAACTTGAGTGTTGGTGATGTTGATCCATTATTTTATGCTTCACAAAGTTTTTTTTTGCAACATTTTATTGATGAATCCCTGAAAAAATCAGTCTCTATAAGGCTAAAGCCTTTTGGAGTTCACATCAGGTAACTTCTTAGTTTGTATATTTTATATTGCCAATTCACAACAAAACAACAAGCATCACAACTCTAAGCCAGGGATAAATACTGAGAAAGAAAAAGAGAAACACAAATTAATGATAATAATGTCATATAATTACATATGGTGAGTAAAGAGAAAAATTTAAGAAAATGTCACCACGCCCACCCTAACTATAAGATTTATCAAAGAGGAAAGATTGAAGGATAATCTTAAAGGGAGATCTTACTCTCATAATCTTACTGCAGGACTTTGGATCAGATGAAGGTGTTTCAGCACAATCCCAATTCCTCCTCCTTCGTTCTACCCCTCCGTTTTGCAGGAATATGATTTTCTGGAGAGCAAGGAATTGACAAGCAAGGCCTTGAACTGGGTTTTGATGGTCAGTTAGTTGGCTATTTAACCAAGTTCTTAAAAAGGCTTTAGAAAAAGTTAATTCTTTCAGCTCTGTTTGAAAAGATCTGTATGTTAATAAATACGCTGAAAATCTTTTCTTTCTTTCTTTCTTTCTTTCTTTCTTTCTTTCTTTCTTTCTATTGTTTCTCTTTAATAAAGGTTCATTTGAATTGGCAGATAACATTAAGTTTTTTCTATTTCATAGAATTTCCCAAAATTTCTTGATGGGTTTTTACTTTCTATATTCAATTTGTCCTTTAATTTATGTGGAATATTTATGGTCAAACAACAGAATCATAAACAGCCCATAAAAATGTAATTTTATTCATTTTTAAATTCAAATTTTATATAAATTATTCAGGGTTTCTTCCAGGATATTTTTAATATGTGGGTGATGGCTTTATTATGGTTCATAATTATGCACAAATATAGACTTTATATTAATATGGATCCAAGCATACAATACAATTTACTTTTATAACATCTGAGAAAAAAAAATAATTCTGAAGGTATGGGGAGTTTTATTTTGCCATGGCGGTGTGCCATGATCCTTTACTTGTAGCAAAACCCTTGTTATTTCCTGCCTGTGCTGCTTGTTATAACACTTAGTGTCATGGCATCTGTTACCTGGGTAATTTAACTGGACTTCCTTTCCTGTCACCAGGTGAAAGAGAACAACTACAGGGGTCATAGTGACAGCGTGGATCAGCTCTGCTGGCATCCCACCAACCCAGACCTGTTTGTCACAGCATCAGGAGACAAAACCATCCGCATATGGGATGTCCGCACCACCAAATGTATCGCCACCGTCAACACGAAGGGTAGGGTCATACATCCACCGATGCCTTCTGTAGTACCAGCAATGCTCCAGTTAGAAAATTTCTAAAATCTTGTTGTTTAGGTGAAAACATCAACATCTGCTGGAGCCCCGACGGTCAAACCATCGCTGTCGGAAACAAAGATGACGTGGTGACCTTCATCGACGCCAAGACGCATCGCTCTAAAGCAGAGGAGCAGTTTAAGTTCGAGGTGAACGAGATCTCCTGGAACAATGACAACGACATGTTCTTCCTCACAAACGGCAACGGCTGCATCAATATTCTCAGGTAGGACCCCGACGGGACATGACGGGAGGAGGAAAGTGGTGCTGTGACTGCTTGTGAACGCTGTTCTGTGCATCAGGAGAGATTCACACGATAAGTGACGATAAAACATGAGTAAAGAGTGTGAGCCTGTGTCTTTCCACTACTGTTTTAACCTCATGTAAAGGTTGACCCTCAACTTTTTGGTGGAGGAAGGGCATTCCACTGCGTCTGGCTTTTTTAAAATCCTTGTACTCGCATAGATTTTATTTATCATAATTATCCAGCCCTTGCCGTAAGAGAGTCTGTGCTGCTCTGAACCGGTTTAATTGGCTAAGACACAGCATCCATCAAACTTCATGTGTCTGTTTTAAGATGAGAAACTGAATTCAGACTGAACAGTTCAGCAGCTCTGTGGAGTTTAGAGGAGGATAACATACCTTTAGGAGCTTTTTCTATGTTTGTAATCACGCCACAGATGGGGAGACTCCAGTGATGTAACAGCCAGCTGATGCACATGACGAGTGAAAATCATGCTTCAAAAAGACAAACAAAAAATGAAGAGGTTTCACTGTAGCTCCAGTCATGTGCCTTAAGTTTTTTATTTGCTAATGTAGGTCCCCATGATTTCCACAATGTGGTAAACATAGACGAAATGGCTGAATTTGACAATGAAAGTGGAATACTGTGGAATTTTCTCATTTGTTGGTGTGATCTGTTATCCACACCAGTTTAAGAGTTGTTGTGTGCCTGAGCCAAATGAACAAGAAATGCTAGATGAGAGTTGAATGCATTTTGACTGTTGCAGCATCAGTGTAACATCACCCCTCGGCAGAGCTGAAGTCTGCATGAAACTCACCCCTGTGTGCTTGAACTGCAGCTGGACGCTGTTCTGAAGATAATCAGTGAGAAAATAAATGACCAATTGTTATTTGATGAAACTACTGTACTGTCTGGTTCTGCACACGTCTGTTTGACTCATTAATTTGAATTAGGTGTGATGCAGCAGGAAAACATCCACTACCTGCACAGATCTTTGAGGAGCAGAGTTGCTGATCCCCGGAGTAAAGTCTACTCCGGCTTGTTCTCCTGTCTCAGCTGCACTCCGCAGGGATCCAGTAGCCTATTTTCAGCATCTACCTAACTTAGAACATGAGAAACTAACATGTCAAACTGAATGGAACTGAACAGCTCGGAGGAAACAAAAGCATCTTTAGTTTGGAAGAAGTTAATAATGCTTGTTTGTTTTTTTTTTAATTGATTTAGAAAACTCTTTTTTTTTGAGGGGGGATTATCAATCAAATTGAGAAAAACTGAGCTTTTTTTCTCGTTTAATTCAGAAAAAAAATTTTTTTCTATTGAATGCAGTATGCTTCCATAGAGACTCCTGCTTTAAAAAAAAACAAAAAAAACCTTTATTTACTGCTGATTGAACAGCCCCCCCTCCCCCCAATCCTAGAACAGCACAGTTATTCCTAATGGAAAATCAACCCTGGTAAATAGTTGCCTTCAGGGTTCTTAGGGAAACTTGTCATATCTTTCATCTGTTTTGGAGACATGTTTCGTAGCCGTGTGCACCTGATGTCAGGATGCGGCTTCGTTTCATCTCTTCTCTGTTGCTGTCTGTGTAAATGTTGTCTTTGTGTTGTTTGGAGTTGAAATGAAAACGGTGTGTTTGTTCCAGTTATCCGGAGCTGAAGCCCATTCAGTCCATCAACGCTCACCCGTCCAACTGCATCTGCATCAAGTTCGACCCCACAGGGAAGTACTTTGCTACAGGAAGTGCCGATGCCCTGGTCAGTTTGTGGGACGTGGAGGAGCTGGTGTGTGTTCGCTGCTTCTCCAGGTTAGTCTGTGTTTCTGTTCATGTCGATTTATATGATATGGGAAAACGGTCCCTTGTGCAGACTCTGCGAGGTCGTCTTCCATGGATACTGAGTATTTATTTTTTTGCTGCAGACTGGATTGGCCGGTGAGGACGCTGAGCTTCAGCCATGATGGCAAGATGTTGGCCTCGGCATCTGAGGATCACTTTATTGACATTGCAGAGGTGGAAACAGGTGAGCATCAGTTTGATTATTCACATTGGAAAAACCTTGTTACAACAGTTTGTGTGTCATGAAATAAAGTTTTAAGATTGCAGTATGTTGAACTCCCAGGGCTGTTCATTTAATGACCATCACTACAAAAAGAACAATTTGATCTGCAAATTTAAATTAGCCTGAATCAAAGTGGGGATTAAATTAATTCTAGTTTATTCAAACCAGTGAATATTTATAAGATTTTCCCCTCTTTATGTTGCATGTTTTTGGATTGGGTTGAATTATTGTTTTTTTTTTTTAATTATTATTAAATGTTGCACGTTGTAGCACTTTGGTCAACTTTGTTGTTTTTAAAGTGTGTGTAAATAAAGTTGCGGTTACATTTTATTTTGTTTTTTTTTTCATTTAAAGCCTTTGACTCCTTCTTCCCCTCACATGTTTTAGGAGAGAAGCTGTGGGAGGTGCAGTGCGATTCTCCAACCTTTACAGTGGCCTGGCATCCAAAGCGGCCCCTGCTGGCGTACGCCTGCGACGACAAGGAAGGCAAATACGACAACAACCGAGAGGCGGGCACAGTCAAACTGTTCGGCCTCCCCAATGACTCCTGATGGACATCTACTGTTTTGTCCTGGAAATAATGCAGGGAAATCCCAAAGCGGCTCCTACTGCAGTAACCTTCTGTCACCAGCAGATGGCGCCGCTCTCCTTAGCTTCCTTTGAAATGGCTGACATGGCACCCTGGTTTTGATCACAGATAAAAACATAATTCCCCATACTGTAAGATATTTTTATGTAAAATAGTGTTTTTTTTTATTATTATTATTAAACTGATGTCTTTATAAATCTTTTGTATTTTCTGATTATTTCATCTTGTGATAAAGCAGTGGAACTATCTCAGAGGTTTGGGGAGATTTAACGTGGTGGTTTATCAAGATTTACTGAGATCAAAGTCAGAAACACATTCTAAAAGTTTCTAAAAGGTTAACATCTTGTTAAACTTTCAGTACTTCCGAAGCAAAGCTGTGGAAGGACGCCTGCTTCGTCTTTGTGTTGTAGCATCAGAGCAGGTGAATACTGGAGGCTTTAGGCTCTCTGGACTTTGAACCGTCACAGCAGCGTAGGTCTGTGTACAAGATGAAGAAATGATGTTAAGGACATGAAATCTACAGTAACTGAACATTCCCACATCTGCTGTTGCCCTTGATTCAAACAAACTGATTCATTGGTTGGAATCAAAGGAAGAAAAGTGTTTATGAAATGGTTTATTGTTTTTCTTTTGATGCTTCTTTGAACAGAAAAAAATGGCTGCTGGAAAAATGGCAGCAGTAAATTGGATTGACTTGTTAAACTCTTTTCCAGTTATGCAATTCACAGGAAGTTTTTTTCCTCCTCCCTACACCACATTTAGACTAAAACAGACATTATCTGACAGTCCTCTCTCCTGTGATCACTTTATCTTCCTCCGGCCTGACATACGTACACAGTGTGAACCAACATGTGAGGACATCAGTTTGGGCCAGTGGCAGCTGGTCGCTCCCTGTCATTGGAGCCTGAGAGCAGCAGGCTGCAGGATGTCTCCACCTCGCAGCTTCCTATCTCTGAGCCTCCCGCTGTCCCCCTTTAATTTATTTTAATTTGGTTCAACCCTACAGGGGTAATGTGCCGTCCAAGAAAAACAAAAGAGCCCAAATGTTCCTGCGGAGTGAAGACCCTCAGCTGACTCATCCGACTGTGCTAGGCCTGAAATACACCACAAGTAAATGCTTCTATTTTTAAGGGAAACTATTGGCTGTCACAAGTGCTACTTTAACCAAAAATCACATTTTCACCTGTTACAGCTTCATTCATTATGCCTAAACTTAATCAAGTCATAATTAACAGTTTGGCGGTCGTGCCGTTTAAAGTTTGTGGAGTTGTGAAATACTTCTAAAGTAATGGAATTTATTTTTATTATTTATTTTTTGATTATTTTTTTTTCCTTTGTGTACTGTGAACTTGGGTATTGAAAGGCGCCAAGAAATAAAATTTATTATTAATATTATTATAAAGCAGAGTTCATGTTCAGCCAAATCAGTCCAATCTAACAGAACACTGTTAGATTGGACTGCCAACAAATGTTGCACCTTCCTTTGGGTCTGTTTGCTTTCACACTGCACTTTGCTCAAGTGGACCAAACCACCTGAACAATGTCATAGAGTTACAACAAATAATCAGTGTTTCCCCCTATTGACCAAGGACAAAGAAAATCTGGCTAATTGATTAGCTAGGCCCTAAAAACAATGGAGCAACACCAAGTTTATGTAGTCTGGTGGTTTCTGTTTTTACTTTGGTGTTCAAACCTAATAATAATAATAATAATAATGGATTAGATTTATATAGCGCTTTTCAAGGCACCCAAAGCGCTTTACATTGTGTGAATCCATTATTCATCCACTCCTCACTCATACCTGGTGATGGTAAGCTACGTGTGTAGCCACAGCTGCCCTGGGGCAAGCTGACGGAAACGTGGCTGCCAGTCTGCGCCTACGGCCTCTCCGACCATCACCGAACATTCATCCACACATTCATACACCAGCAATGCCAACACTGGAGGCAAGGAGGGTTAAGTGTCTTGCCCAAAAACACAACGACAGATGACTGCGGGAGCGGGAATCGAACCGCCGACCTTCCGATCATTGGACGACCTGCTCTACCGCCTGAGCCACTGCCGTGCACACTAATGCACTTTTTACAAGAAGCTTCCCAGTATGACCAATCAGAAGGGGACTCGATGTCACTTCCTCTCTTTGATTTACTGGATGGTTCATTTCCAAGCAAACTGCCCCAGAATTCGCTTGCAAGTGAACTGAGACCCCCAGTTTTCTAAATATTAAGAAGCCTGTCTAATAAAGAACACTTAATTAAGTATACCTGTTCTACTGCTTAACACAAATATCTAATCAGCCAATCACATAGCAGCAAGTCAACACATTTAGACATGGTGACGACGACTGGCTGAAGTTCAAACTGAGCATCAGGATGGGGAAGAAAGGGGATTTAAGTAACCTGAACGTGGCATGGTTGATGGTCTTAGTGTTTCACAAACAGCTGGTATACTGGGATTTTCACACACACCCATCTCTATGATTTACAGAGAATGGTCTGAAGAAGAGAAAATATCCAGTGAGCAGCAGTTGTCTGGACCAAAATGTCTTGTTGATGTCAGAGGTCAAAAGAGAATGGGCAGACTGGTTGGAGATGATAGAAAATCAACAGGAACTCAAATAAGCACTGGTTCGAAACCAATGTATGCAGAACAGCATCTCTGAATACACAACATGTCCACAGATGGGCTACAGCAGCACATATTAGCTAAGAAAAGGACTCTGAGGCTACAATTCACACAGACTCACCAAAACTGGAAAATAGAAGATGGAAAAGCGTTTTCTGGTCTGATGAGTCTCTATTTCAGCTCATCATTTAGATGGTAGGGTCAGAATTAGGTGAATAAGGCAGTTCTGCAGGAAAAAAGGGCAGTCTAACCCAGCATTAGTAAGGTGGACCTAATAAAGTGGCTAGTGGATGCATATAAACTATAAAAACAGTGCAATATTTCAGTCAACATGACCAAAAAAAAAAAAAAGAAATACTTAAGTTGATTTGTCCAAGGATCAACATTTCAAAGCCAATATGCAAATGAGTTGAGTAAAGTACCTGGGATTGAATTTAGCTTTGTGGCCCTGTGCAGTTGGATGGCCCTTGAGCGCGTCATCCCATCAGTCTCCCTGTGATCCCAGCTGTTATTTATGTCGCTGTGTGGAGCTCGGTCAATATTCATGGATGTGATTGCCTGTGAGTGTCATGGGACAATGAATCAAATATAGCTGCCTGCAGGGTCTCCTTCATCTGCCTTTTTAGTCGTGTGAGCGGGAAGGTCTATCTCATTTGACTTTTAATGGTCTGATTTACATTTTATACCTCACCCTTGCATTTACCCTTGGCCTATAAATCACTGTTGTTTTGGCATTTTTATGCAGCTCCACAGCCTGGTAGACAGAAAACAGTGTTACTGAATAATACACTTAATCGTCTCTAGTTTATGAAAAATTGTCAAGGAGGTAAACAAATTTGTTAACAACCTAATCGTACTGTTGATAAATGCTCTTCTTGTTGCCATATGACAGCAAGTAAGTAAGCCTTCTGTAAAGCTCATGGACACAGAAAATCTGTTTTAATGCTACTTTTAACTGTTTTAATGTCATGAGATGTGAGATTTAAGTATAAAAAAGTTGGCCTTTTATGTCTGGTTCTTCTTGTATATCACAGAAATGTTTTCTCTTTTTTTGTCATTGTTACAGCTTTTCCAAAGCTTGTGGAAGGCTGATTTAAGATCTGTTTTAAATTTGAAATCACAGTGATGAGCCATTTTAAAAACAAACAAACAAAAAACTAGCTAGTTTTGTCTAGTTTACCTAATCTATGGGACATCAATGGGAGAAAAAATAGAGCTTCAACATAGACTTAAAATCAAAGCAGTGATTTTAGCAGAGGGTGATGTACCTCTACAGTTACTGTCTGGTTATTCTAAAACCAAACTGGTTCTTAAAAATTCCAACCATGAATTGGATCTGATTGGAACTTATATCAGTCCAGCCCTTGATCCAAGTAAAAATCTTTCAGTAAAGTATATCTATTTTTTTAATGAAGGGTTGCAGGAAGGATGGGGCCTGGACAGCCAGCAAGCTACTAGCACACTGGGATGTAAGAGACTCACATATAAAACAGTACAAGTCTAAATATCATAATCATGTGGTCATGAGATATATCAGACTCACATTTTATATGCCACACTGGATTTATTTTAATAACTTCTTTACAATGAATTAAAGAACTTTCTGATCCATAGCTAAACTCTGACCTGTACTGTGATGTTATTTTACATATTTTGTCAAAGCCCATGTCTGGTTGCGACCAGCCTATGGCTGCTCAGGCATCAATCTGCACTGCTGCAGCCAACTGGATGATGCCATTTAACCTCTGTGTTCTTCAATCTAATTGATACAGACTGTAGCTGTGATTTTGCCTGCAGCTATCAACTCTTTTATGGGAGCTGTACTTCAGTTTTGAAAAATATAGCAGTAGCTTCCATGCTGACGTGGCCCTCAGTCTTTTAACATTTGTTTCTTCTTAACAGTGCAGGAGGTGAAATGGTGTCAGGGTTGAGCTCGCAGCAGATGTCAGGTTTCACTTGGATCAATATTCTCATTCATTGAACAGCAGCTTTCCCCGAGGTGATCGTCCTCTGTTTAATCAAAGCGAGCACTCAGATTGTGCTGCAGCATGCTGATCAATCCATTCACATACTAATGCTTCCAGACATGGTGTGTTCCCGTGTGTGTGCACGTGTATCAGGGATCTGTGGTCTTAGTCTCTGTGTGTGTGTGTCAAGGAAGGGCAGCTGCATGCAGAGAGATAATCAGACACACCCGTCCATTTGTTTCAGTCAAAACGAATTAGTCTCCAGATCCGTTAAAGGGCACTTCCGCTGTTGTGGATAATTGCTGGGCTGCATTGATCAGAAGTTTCCTGATTGATATGTGAACTTTTGATGAGGTGTGATCTGGTGAAACTCAGACACTTTACAAAATGTTCTTAGTTTCATCTGAACAATAATGATATAGAAAATATATTTCTATAAATATATGAAGCTTTTAAATTGCTTCATTTTCATCTCAGTCTTAACTAGAGATGTAAATAAGTTTGATCATGACATAATATATTGATCCTATGAATAACTCAATGTTTGTTGCTGATATGACAAATAATGTCATGGTATGACTTTGATTTAATATGATTAGATTTGATTTGCATGTACCAAATGACTACTGTATCACTGTTTAAAGCTTTCTGGTGTATCCGTGGTGCTGGCTCATTGATCATTGAATTGATACGATGATGTAGATTGACTCAAAGTTGAAAAACTTGATTTTGTCCAGGGACACAACTTACCTTTTGATTTTTTCCTTGTGCATAAACAAACAAACAAACAAAAAAACTTCTCAACTATAGAAGAATATAGACATATAGACATTCTGGGAACTGGCCCAGCAAGGAAAGGTTAAGGTTATTGTGTGATATATTTTTAAGATTCTTAGTTATTGCTGTTGCTTCTATTTTCTTTGTATATAGCATTATCTCAGTGGCTGATACTGGCTGATTTTGAGTTGTTAAGCAGATTTCTTTATTGTTTTTATTCTCTTAAGCAGCATCGCTAACTCCAACTCCCTTAGTTCTGTTTTTCACGTTGTTTGTACCACATCCCCTGCCGCAAAAATTAAAGCAATATTGTTTCACCTTTAAAACCTTGCCACAGTTCTCCTTTTCGTCTGTTAAGTTCTCAGGAACCCCTGTACAGGTGGTCTGGACTGGCTCTCCACCTATGAGGGCCCAAGTATTAGACCCACTAGAGCAGTACCCAGTTGGGTATGGCCTAAAGCCTGGCACACACAAAGATTATGGTGCTGTTTTTGTCCCGATTTTGCCTCTTCCCGACCAAGGACAGCAAGCGCCAGATTATCATGAGTATTAAAAGATTTTCCTGTACAGTTATCGTTTAGTCTGAGGTGTGTTACGAGCAGATTTGTCCCAATCATCGGCTCCGAAACGGGTCGTAGGCGAGAATGGGAAACATTAAACATGTTCAATATTTACGACCCGATATCTTCATGGGTGTGAGGAAAGCCGACGACTCATGAATTGTGACTGCCTGGATGGTGACATGGAAAGGAATGTAGCCAATCAGAGAGCGACCTGGCAGGGGAACAAGAAAGGACATAAAGTTCGTGTTCACACTGTTTCCAGTCTGTTATTTTTTTTTTTCCAGTTCTGGCTTTTTCTCTAGTCCCAAGACCACAATCACTCCCCCGTCCTGTATGTCCCCTTCCATGCTGTGCTGTGTGTTCTGATTGTTGCCAGTTGTTTCTATGGTTCTTCTTCTACGTTTTTGTCACATTTGGTCACGTGTGATCTCTGCCTCGGAGGACTAGATTGTAGATCAGTTGTAGGACAGCATCATTATGTGTGTGTTGTTCTGTGATCAGATTATTGGAGCACACCACACACATTATGATCAAAACTGTTTAATGCCTGATTTTCTTTTCTTGACGTGTGATGTCTCTAACTGATAAAAGATCTCATAAGATAGATGTGAACCAGGCTTAAGACTACTTTAAGCTGGTGATGAGGAGACATAACCTCTAACAGTCATCATCTGAGTATCCATCTTCCTTTGGTAACACACCCTGCTAAGTGACCCTTTTTGGTGTTAGGTGCACCTTTTAATAGCAGCTCTCCTCTCACAGATCTCATGCACTTGTTGGTTGCCAGGAATCATCTAATGGCCTGTAAGAACGATGTGGAGAGACGTTATCAATAAACCACTTAACGTTTTAAAGCCCTACAAGGAATCATGAAGTTAATGGCCACATTTCCTCTGACATACCTGCCTTTAAAAGTCATAAAAACAGAAAATGCACAGTTTGTGTCATGATGAATACCACAGTTTCAATTTAGTGGCTATTTTACATTTACTATGAGACCAGGATGGTACACAAGTGTGAATGTCCTGTAATAAAAACCTTGTGCTTAAAATTGTCCTTGAAGTAAAATCCTGCATGTCTGATCAGAAAATGTGACATTAGCAGTATATATTACATCACTGAACAAGGAAATATGGGGATGGTATGGGAAATTAAATTAAACATATATATATATATATATATATATATATATATATATATATATATATATATATATATATATATATATATATATAAAGATTCAAAATTCAGCTCAAAACAATTTTTTTTATTATACACATATTTTTATACTTTATACAGCCACACATTCCACAACAACTGGGACAGTCAAACGTTTCCCGGTCTGTAATGTTTCCATTCCTTCTCCCAACACGTAGACATTTTTGCATTTATATATGCGGACATACACTTTCCTTCATTATATGCTTCATTCTGCATAAGTTAGACCCTTTCTCTTTAAAAGTGGATCGTTTTCTTTAAAAGTATGCTTGTATGTTTTCATCAGTGTGTCTAAAGAAGACTTTGTGCTGAAATGTGTTTAATTATTTTTATCTTTGGTGTGAGCTGAAAAATAATTCAATTCTGAGTATCTTTGTTCTCCATTATTTGTATGTTGAGATTTGCTACCCTTCATTGTCACCTTTGAAACCTTTCTGACGTTCTCAGTCTAAGTAGTCCTGTGCGGTACTGAGTAAAGGGCTGTTCAGTAGAATCTCGTGTATGGTGTGGGATGTAATTTTTTCCTGAGCCTGCAAAAAAACGTAGCTGATCTGCAGCATTTCACACTTAGCTTCATACTTTGTTTCACACTGGCGACTTTCTACTTTTATCTTGTAACATTGATCCATTCTCCACATATCTTTTTCTCAGAAACTATTATTTATATTTATTAAATTTATTATGCACATATTCTTTTCAAACATCATGGGAAAATGAAAAATGCACAGAAAGAGGACACTAAGTGATGAAGAGTTTTAGTTATTTCGTCCATTTTTTCTGAAAACATGTCCTAAGCTGTTAAATGGTGCTGGGTTGTGACTATTTCTAAATTCTACAAAATTCCTAATAAGAGAAATACTGGAGCTGCAGAAAGGCCAGAGTAGTATCTGTACTCTCTTCTTCCTCAGCCATGCCTTTGTAATGTGTGCAGAATGTGCTTTTGTATTCTCTTGTTGAAAAATGAATGGACAACCCTGGAAAAATGTGGTCTTGAAGGCATCATGTGACTTTTCTGCGTCAATGCTTCCTTTACAGAAGAGGAAATGAGCTTTACCAAGGACACTGATATAATCCCATGCCGTCAGAGAGCCTGGCATTTGGACTTGTCTGGACTCCTTTCTGTTGCACCTTTTTCTGATTTTGAGTTGCAGATATAATCCTAAACTCCCAGCTCGACAGCAAACAAGATCCAGAATCAGAGAGCAGCTGTAAAACACCTCTGACAATTTAATAACTACATAGACTCTGATTTTTTTCTCCAGGAGCTTAAAAACAAGTTGTAATCACAACTTGTTTCTGCTGCTTTCCAACTAGCCAAAAATAATTAGTTTACATGGTGAGTCCATAAATCCAAACATTTGTTTACTGTCATGAAAGATAGAGCTGCCTGCCTGATACAACTAAATTCAAGTCTCATTATTTTTGTGTTTGTTTATAAGCAGCATTAGTCAGTGCAGCTCATTTTCTTCTTAATGTAAAAGCTGCCTTGATAATTGATTACCTTGTTCATTACTGATGAAACTGGAAGCTGAAACCTGATCATAGCAGAGTCACCAGCTTCTCACAGGCCTTCAAGGCACTTACCACAGGGAGAGTTAATCGTCTGCAGATTGAAATGATTGACATTTTGGGGGAGGAAATTAGATTAAAGTAAGGTTTAATTTGTATTTGAAGTCTTATTATAATTTTTTTTCTTGCAAACTTCTTTTCATAATTTGTTTTCATATTAATAAAATTATATTTTCACCAATATCTCTATTGGATGAATCGCATTATCATTTTTGTTAATACTTTGGGGTCTTGAAGTGTTACCGTACAAACTGAATAATAACAATCCATTCTCCAATAAAACACGATCAAGGCTTATGAAAGCTAACAAACTGATTCATTTTAACATCAAAAACATTGTAAATGTGCTAAACAAGATGATTTTGGACACTTGGCCACATTCCAACCTCAGGTTTATTTACTGTTTTCCAGTAACCGTATTAGCTTCTTGCTTCTACATGTCACTGGTTAATTAGTTTTTAAAAACTGACATGAAATCAGATCTAAGAGTGTAGTCCAGAATTAAGAAAAAAAATATCTTTTTCAAAAAGCCAATTTGATTAATGGAAAGACTTTCACACAATAAAATGGCCTGTTTTACTATTTAGCAACTCAGTTGTTATAACAGAATATTTGGAAGTTGGGTCGACATAATGTTTGGCCGGGTCTCATTCACTTTAATTCAGTTTTTGGTTTGTCAAACTCATTTTACAGCAAACAAAACACTGTTACACTGATGTGATACAATAGGATTTCTTTTAGTGAGACCAGCTTAAAGTGTTACTAGCCTCACTTGTACTAATGTGAAATAGTTCAGCTAACTAATTAATGACACTGAAACAAACCTAATCTTAGTAAATAAACTGTCAACAGTGCACACTGTAAACTACCTACTAGTTTTTAATTTTTGGTACACCAAGCAAAACCAGAGTTATAATAAAAATGTAAGGGATACTTTTTTGTGTCTGCTACTATCTTATTTGATGTGTGTTTGGTGTAGGAAGAAACAGTAAAAACGTCAGATTCTAAGGAAAAACCTCCTCACACCCCTTTTCATATTGGCGGAAAATGCATGAAATCAACCAATCAAAAGATTAAGACAACATAATACATTTAGTTGCTGAGAAAGAGGGGAAGTTGTGGGAATGATGGCAACCAAAATCCAGCAAAGACGGATTAAAGTGCTGCCTCCTGGCATGGCCTGGTAATGCAGTCCAGTGTACAAATAAAGACTTTGTGGCACCAGTGGATGTGAATAAAGCAGGCTAACAGAGACATCCAGACTTTCCAGGCAGCTTCCAGGTGTAAATACCTGACATAATGTTAATGTGATTCAACAACAGCTGAAATAAACACAGGTGTAAAGACAATGGCAGAATTTTTCTCTGTGAAGATAAGCTGTGCTCAGCAAACCCTCCAGGGAAAAATAAAATGTGCTGCAGGCACAGAGTTTATCACAGACAACAATATGACAAGTTTGAGTTTCTAATTTGTGGCTTTGACCTCGAGGGAATAAGCAGCTGAACGCAGATTACTGCTTTAACTGAAAGTGCAGGAGTCAGGAGTTTTTTCAGCAAACTGCTGAAAACCAGCTCGGCCAAATGCTCCAGATAAAGACAAGAAGCATGAGGATGCACACACAAGTGAAAGCAGGGAGGAGACAAAAATGCAGCATTGCACATTAAAATAAAATGTCATTTTTCATTTTTATTGGTCAAGAGCTCCTTTGTTTTGCAGCACATTCATTCAGTCGGTGCACTTAAGATCATCTGAATTATTTCAGACTGAATAAATAAGTACACCCTGTTTAATGCAAAGGAAAATGGGCTTAAATATAACACAGCTTGTCTACATACAGTATATTTTCAACTTGGTGAGTTTCCACAAAGAACATGATCTGCATAATCTTTCAAGTAAATTATAAATCGCTACAGAAAAAAATTGTGCTAGTTTATTTGATTTTAAAGAAAGACAATGGCCTGCAGGGAGAATGCCAGACTATTTAAATGACATAACCTGTTTTATTTTTACACATTAAATATCCAGACACTAGGGATAATTTAATTTACTTTCTATTAAATTCACCATTGATTCAGAATAAAGTCTAATATACGTTATGCACCAGTTTCAAACAAGATTAGTGTTTTTTATTAAATGTTGAGAATTTGTCACCATCAGTCTAAACAGCAGCATGTTATCATGCTGATGTTGTTATTTAGCCTGAAGCCCTGCTGTTAATAAGTAGAGCCTCACTACCAAAACTAATGACTCAATGCAGACTTAATGATGATTAACTCACTATTATCATTGCTATATTTTCTCGTTCTAGGAGATTTAATAATCTGTTACACTGTTTTCTGAGTATAAGTAGATTTTGTTTCCATAGATGAATACAGAAAAGAAATGAATTTGTCAATGTTTCTGCCAGGCCGCACAATGGTGTGGTGGTTAGCACCGCAGCCTCACTGCAAGAAGGTTGCTGGTTCAGCTGGGGCCTCGGCTGGGGGATGGTTTGCATGTTCTCCCCATGTATGCAGGGTTCTCTCTGGATACTCCGGCTTCTGTGTGAATGGTTGTTTGTCTCTCTGTGTTGGCCCTGCAATGGTCTGGTGACCTGTCCAGGGTGTACCCTGCCTCTCACCTGTTGCTCCAGCTTCCCCGTGATGGATTTATATTTATGTGGCGTCTGCGTAGCTCCGCGGAGGCTCGACACGCACCTCTTCCAGACCTGACATGCACCCCTGCTACGCAGATGTTATGAGGAAGTACTCCTTTATGATTGGTCAATTGGGATTATGAGTTTCTGGATTTCTGGCTCTTCTCGCTGAATTTGTGTAGTAACCGCCATTTTAAAAACAACACTCAATGTACAAGTTGTTAAGAGGCTGATTGAATTATTTGTTTTTCTCCACAAGCTAATAAAGACACTGAACCAAACTGGATGCTATTGTTGTTTTAAAACAGAAAATATGTACTGGAACTGAAGTGAACCATTAAAAGAACTCCGACATAGTGAGTTTACCGGCCGGTACCACCCCTGCTGCCACCTTCAGATTAGGAGGAGAAACTGCAACACAACACCAAAATGATGTGTAACCCCTATGGTCGAGTGCGAGACCAAACTCACCTGCGTCAGTTACGCTGTAACCAACTGCACGCAGGCGCTGCACGAGTATAAACTGTACGAAGCGGTACAATGAATGAATTAATGAAAATTTATGCCCTTAATTTGGTTGTGCATTTCTATATGGGGACATTTTTTCCATATTTTAACTTAACTGTTGGTTAATTTCATTGAACTTTTACTCAACAGATGCAAATTCTAAAGAAATTATTTACTGGCCAACTTTACTGTGTTTAGAAAAACATTTTATGAAACACACTAAAGAAAAATAAAGTGATAGAAGCACGAAACAGGAACATTTTTTAAAATATCCATCCATCCATCCATTTTCTGCCGCTTATCCGGAGTCGGGTTACGGGGGCAGCTGCCTAAGCAGGGAAACCCAGACTTCCCTCTCCCCGGCCAAGTTCACCAGCTCATCTGGAGGGATCCCGAGGCGTTCTCAGGCCAGCCGAGAGATGTAGTCTGTCCAGCATGTCCTGGGTCTTCCCTGGGGCCTCTTTCGGGTGGGATGTGCCTTTACCAGGGAGGCGTCCAGGAGGCATCCTAACCAGATGCCTGAACCACCTCATCTAGCTCATCTCGATGCGGAGGAGCAGCGGCTCTATTCTGAGCACCTCCCAGATCACCGAGCTTCTCACCCTATCGCTAAGGGAGAGCCCGGCCACCCTGTGGAGAAAACTCATTTCGGCCGCTTGTATTCGCGATCTTGTTCCTTCGGTCACTACCCACAGCTCGTGACCATAGGTGAGGGTAGGAACTCAGATTGACCAGTAAATCGAGAGCTGCAGAGGCCGCATCACTGCAGATGCTGCACCGATCTGCCTGTCCATCTCCCGCCCCATCCTTTCCTTACTCATGAATCAAGACCCCAAGATACGTGAACTCCTCCACTTGGGCCAGGACGCTATTGCAGACCCGGAGAGAGCACTCCACCCTTTTCCGGCTGAGGATCATGGTCTCGGACTTGGAGGTGCTGATTCTCATCCCAACCGCTTCACACTCGGCTGCGAATCGCTCCAGTGAGAGCTGAAGAACACGACGCGATGAAGCCAACAGAACCACATCATCCGCAAAGAGCAGAGACCCAATCCTGAGGCCACCGAACCGGATCACCCAAGCTGCGCTCTGCTTAGCCCGCCAATATCCATCAGCTGCCTCTCGTGTCCCACAGGCCAAAAAGGCCCGATAGGACTCCTTCTTCAGCTTGACAGCATCCCTTACTGCCAGTGTCCACCAACGAGTTCGGGGGTTACCGCCACAACAGGCACCAACGACCTTATGACCACAGCTGGCCGCCTCGACAATAGAGGCACGGAACACAGCCCACTCAGACTCAATTTCCCCCGCCTCACCCGGGACATGGTTGAAGCTTTGCTGGAGATGGGAGTTAAAACTCTTTCTGACAGGGGACTCTGCCAGACGTTCCCAGCTGACCCTAACAACATGCTTGGGTCTGCCAGGCCTGACCGGCTTCCTCCCCCACACATCTGCGCCAACTCACCACCAGGAAGTGATCAGTTGACAGCTCTCTCCTCTCTTCACCCGAGTGTCCAGAACATGCGGCGGCAAGTCCGAGGATACGATTACAAAGTCGATCATTAAACTACGGCCTAGAGTGTCTTGGTGCCAAGTGCACATGTGGGCACTCTTATGTCTGAACAAGGTGTTCGTTATGGACAGTCCATGACAAGTACATTAGTCCAACAACAAAACACCACTGGGATTTAGATTAGGGGAGCCGTTTCTCCCAATTACACCTCTCCAGGTCTCGCTGTCATTGCCCACGTGAGCATAGAAGTCCCCCAGCAGAACGAGGGAGTCCCCGGAAGGAGTGCTCTCCAACACCCCCTCCGAGAACTCCAAAAAGGGTGGGTACTCTGAACTGCTAATTGGTGCATAAGCACAAACAACAGTCAGGACCAATCCCCCCACCCGAAGGCAGAGGGAGGCTACCCTTTCGTCCAAGGCAAAGGGCAATAAGCATGCCCACACCTACTCGGCGCCTCTCACCGGGAACAACTCCAGAATGGAGGAGGGTCCAGCCCCTCTCAAGGACAGTGGTTCCAGAGCCCAAGCCGTGCGTCGAGGTGAGTCCAATTATATCTAGCCGGAACCACTCAACCTCGCGCACCAGCTCAGGCTCCTTCCCCACCAGAGAGGTGACATTCCACGTCCCTAGAGCTAGCTTTTGCAGCCTAGGATCAGACCGCCAGGGTCCCCGCCTCTGGCAGCTGCCCAGCTCACACTGCACCCGACCCCTATGGCTCCTCCTGCAGGCGGTGAGCCCACAGGAGGGGATTGTATATTTTTTTAAATATACGATTAACAATATTTTGCAAGATTTTCTAATCTGTAGATTACGTTGATAGCACAAAAACTCCATGGCATAGTCATAGTGACCTTAAAAACACTAATGCGTTTTAGCCCACTGGTCGTTGTCGGAGTCGTTTTGACCGGATTTATTGTGAAGGAATCCATACATTCACCTGATGAATCTTCAGTGTGTTTTCTCTTAAAAAAATCACTGATTTACAAGTCATTTGTTGTTGCCTTTAGCAGTAATGAGACGAACAAGCTGTTGCAATTAATCTCACGTTTTTTTCACTGAATTTTTCAAACAGTCAATGTGACTAAAAACAGTGATGGATCGTTTGCTGAGGCAGGAGTGATGGCTCGTTTTCCGATGATGAACTGAACTTCTTTCTGTGACTAATGGACCAACCAGAGCTGTAAAGCATCGCAGCAGATTAGGCGGAAACAGACCAAAAATAGTGGAGGCAAATTTAGAAGCTGTGTCAGGTTGAGAAAGTTAAGTTAATAACAGGGTTTCAGTGCAAACTGTGGTGCTTCCTCTGCTTCCTCTCTGGTGAAGCTCCATAATTATTTTCTTAAGGTTATTCTCCTCCTATTGCTTTCATTACCCAGAATTCATGTGAAAAGAAGTGTAGCATTTAAAATGTAAATGACAGAAACTGCTGTGAAACTCTCAGACTTAGATTAAATCTATCATATGTACCGTATGTTTTAGCTTAAGTGTGAATGCCTTGTGGGTAATTTTACTGCTGCAGGAGGGTGGACAAAAGAGGATTAAAAGGAAGGAGACAAAGATAAAGGAGAGTGGAAGAAGAGGAGAGAAGAGGCAAAAATAAATCAGAAGTACAGAAAGGAAGATGCTGTAGGGGGGATGGCAAGAAGTACAAATAGAGGACAATAAGTCAGAAATGTGAGACCGGTGAATAAAGTTGTCATACGAAGGACAGAGGACTCTGAGTGAGCTGTCCATGAAGACTAATGTGACATGGCTGGTTTGTGATGGTGGGGATATAATGTTATGGTTTCATTTTTATTAAAATAATTGAATAAAATCTCTGTAGGGGATTAATTAAGTTTTTTCTTTTTTTGTTTATTTATTTATTTTTCATCATGATCATACAACCTTTGTATTTACATTGATTACCTCTTCCATTACAGTTTTTCGTAAAATAAAATAGATATTTCTAAAATTTCGACAAAGTGCAATTCCAATTTACAGGTGTTTCCATTGAATAGTGTTTAGTGCATAAGGTGTTATTCTCATAAAATCTTGTCTCACGAGAATTCACTTTGAGGAGGGTGGACATTTCTAATTCTTCGTAAAACTCTGTATTTTGCTGTTGTTTGCTGTCTAGGATGGCAGTTAAATTGTTTTTCTGTAATTATTTGTAAAATGACTTTGGTCTTCTCCTGCGTCTACTCATAACACACCATCGTTATTTGAAATTAACTGGTCACATGATCCCCTACATTACATCCAGAACGTGTAAAAACATGGTGAAAAAGGTGTTTCCATTTTACTTCTGAAAAACCACCTCATGGGAGCATAAAAACTTAGTAATATATGAAAGGTTTTTTTAAATTTAGGTGTTTCCATTACCAGTTTTTTATTGCGATATTTAGGATTTACACAATTTTAGGGGTAATTGAAATGCACCTATGTGTTCTCATTTACAGCTAAATCTGTACTTTCTTTTGGAAACTAAGGGTGTTTCGTCTGGATCAGAAAATTATTTTCTTGTTTTATCAGGCTGTGCTGGAGAGCATCATTAGGAAGGGATATCAGCATGGTACAGCAATCTTCCAGCACAGGCTAAATCTAAACTGCTTTTGTCTGGTACAGTCTGACATGAAGGTGATGGGGAGGATTGGAAACCTCCCCCTTCAGTCTGCCCATGAGCAGTCTGTACTCAGACAAGCATAGAGTTTTATCAGACCCATCACACATACTTTACCCTGAATATTGAGTTATTACCTTGTGGTAGAAGGTATCGACTTCCAAAATGCTAAATTAATTTTAAAAATTCTTTTGTCCCCATTTCTGTTAAAATCGAAAATACTTTTAAATTGTGTCATTTTTGGCCACATAGAATATCCATTTTGGGTCTGTAGGGTTTGCAAAACAGCATTTTATTTGTTTTTTTTGGTTTGTTTTGTTTTTTTTTTTTATGATCTTCTAATTTTGGCTTTGCAATATATATACTGTATAGGATATGTGCTGTATGGCTGATGGTTGTTTTATAGATTACAGTGGTTTGCCATTGTGTGGTATAAGGCAGCTAATGTAACAGCACTATAATCCAAACCAAGTTTCCCTATGGGGACTATAAACTTTATTTTAATTGTAATCATCTCTTCAGAGGAATAGAGCATATCTCTGTTGTTTTCCTGTATTGTTCTTTCTACAATAATAAATTGCTGCTTTTTATCACAAGAATTTACTATAATTTCAATCTGATTCCTTGTAATTGTGTTATCTACTCTTAAAATACAATATAGAAACACTCACTGGCTCCTTTTTAACAACCACTGCTTATCAGTCAATCTTATGGCAGCACAATCTCATTGTATCTAGTCAAGAAGACATCACCAATTTGCTGAAGTTTAAACTGATCATCAGAATCAGGAAGAAAGGGGGTTTAAGTGAAATTGAACATGGTATGGTTGTTGGTGACAGATAGGCTGGAGGTTTTGGCTGGCCCAAAGGAATGAGGAAACATGGTTGGTCCAGTGGAAGGAGGGAGTCTTGCTTGTCAGATGGAGGCTGTGCTTAGTCCAGTGGAGGTGGTGGGTGGTCAGTGGAGGTTTTAAGGAAAAAGGCTGAGGTAGATAGCTGTGATAAACAAAACAAGGCTCAGGTTCAGTGACTGTGGAATGGCACTTGATCACTGAGCAAGTGGCAACACACAATCTGGCAAAGGAGGAGTCACATAAATGGGCTTAAATGCAAAGAAGAACAGGTGACTAGCATGAGAATGATTACAGGGCAAAGGTAGGACTAATTAAGAGCTGTGGCAAACAGTGCAAATTGTGACAAAAAATACCTGAATTGGTTTACATTACATAATTTGTTTAATTTGTTTTTATGTTCTTCACTTGCCTCCAACACATGGTCGTACTGCACCACCACTAAGTCCAGGAGTTCATTCGGCTTGTTGCACACCTCCAGCATCTGAAGAAATGGGTTACTGATGTGGGGCAAGATCAAGCTTTTGGGGGGAATGATGAAGCAGACTCTGAAACTCAAAAAAAATCTCATCCCATTTAGGTGGTTTCTTAATGTCATATTATCCACAAGAACAGAAATCTCCCACTTCTGAGCTGAAGAGGCTCATGATGGCCTTTGCAGCATTGAACACCAGTGTTGTGTTAGTTACTGAAAAAAGTAACTAGTTAAAATTAACAGTTACTTGAAAATTCCTCAATTAAAGGGACATTGTATGTAACATTTTATGATGTTTACTGGCCAAAATTGATGTATTCATGTACTGTATATATGTGTTATCATTGGTGTATTATGGCCTTCACTTCTGATGTGACACATTCTCATAAGCGAGGAAGTTTAGATTTGTTCATACATATGATGAGTAAGCTAGTAGGGACACGCCATGACAGTCTGCCATCTTGAAACTACAGTTGCCAGCAAGGGACAAATAGTACCAACATGGAATCCCGTGCACAGTGATTGAGAGAAGAAGAAATACAAGAGCGGCTTACTACTTGGAAAATCTATTAAATTATTCACAAAAATGCAGAACCATGCATGTTCCCAAATTTCCCTGAGGGCTCTCCGAAGGGATTAATAAAGTATTTCTATTCTATTCTATTCTATTCTATTCTATTCTATTCTATGTGCAGCAGCAGCATGGAAGCCATTTCCACCATTGCCAAGAAAGGGCACTTAAAAGGAAGGGTGACCAGACTAGACAAAAAAGGAGGATCAGCATCAAGCTAGCCTTCCCCAGGTGGAAAGAGCTCAAAAAAGGAGAAAGATTTTAAAAGGGATGCCAGCTTTCTCGTCAATAGTACTGTTTAAATGAGCCTGAAGCTAACTTTTTTCATTTGGTTTTGTTAGTGTTGCTCATTACCATGGGCAGCATAACAGTAGTTTCTGCTAAAATATACCAGTTTAGATATGGTAAATGAAGTTGCGGTAAAGCTGGACTAAAAGCAACCTCACAGAAAAATGAGCTCAACAAGCAGACTTTGCAACACTGCTCATGACGGGCTGCATCACTACTGTACACCAGAAGCTGAGCAGAAGCTCACAGCTGCTGGCCAAAATGTGTTAATTTAGCTAGTAAGGGACAAAGGCACCATAGGGTAATGGTAATTGAGTTACTTTGTTTAAATAGTAATGCATTAGAGCATTACTTAATGACAAAAGTAACAGGATTACAGTAATGTGTTACTACCAAACACCAGATCTCAGTCCAATAGAGCAGGTTTTGGATGTGATGGAATGACAGATTCTCATCATGGATGCAGCCAACAAATCTGCAGCAACTGTGTGATACTATCATGTCAATATGGAGCAAAATCTCTGAGGAATGTTTCCACCACCTTGTTGAAGCTATCCCTTAAAGACTAAAGGCAATTGTTGTTAACTGTCCCTTTTTAAGTAACTTGATATGTGTAAGAACAATTACATAAGGGAAAATGGGAGTCTAATACAGCGGCTGAGTGATGCATGCAGATTCCTGCACTTCATGAGAAAGATGAATAAACCTGAACACATTTTTAGTAAACTGAATCTAAAACAAATGCCTTGTTTTCCTCAAAACGATTGTAGCCTTGGTCTATGGTTACTAATTCACATATTATAATAAGTAGTCCCCTTTGTGAAAATTTATCATCATACCAGAAAATTAATTTGATGTTTTTCCAGCTTTGTTCAAACTGACCAAAAGTGTGAACTTTTATTTGACTTACTGTATTACTGTAGAGTGGCAATGTGTACTGAGATGCAGTCTGATATAAACACTGCTGATTTTTTCTGAGAAAATGTGATAGAAATGTCGTTCGGGCTGTGGGTGAACAGATGGAGAATGAGCAAGGCAGTGAACACAAGCAGGATTTTTCTAAATGAATTATTCACCATGATTGAACTTCATAAGTTTCTTTTGTGACATGCAGTGAATGAAAATGCAGCCACTGCTTTGAGAGTAATTTTATTCATAGAAAACAGTAGCAGCAATTAAGTTTCACTGCAGAATGTTTTTAATCCAGTAAGCAGCTCCCACAAATGTGTTCACAGGAGCTGCAAATAAAATGACTGGACCAGGAGTTAGTTTATTATTCACCACTACAATTTTACATCAAACATATAAGCTATAATTTTAAATAATTTGAGTTTTGTGCTGCTTTTGACTTTCTTTCTTTTTTTTTAAACATAAAAAACTGAGAAAATCTATATAAAACATATTGAAATTGATAAATAATTGCAGTTTTGCAATATAATTATACAACCTAAATTCCAAAAATGTTGGTACGTTCACTGTGTGAAGCTGTAATTTGTATTAGCATGTCAGTGCATTGTGGTTATATAAAATATAAAGCTTATGAAAGGGCTTATCAGTTCCTGTTGTTATGTTGACGCATGCAACCTAATGTCGACAGTTACTACTGACTTGAATAAAAACAGCTGGTTCAAATTCCACCCTGCACAATCTTTTTCACGGTTTACTTTTTTCTGTTTTTATTTAGTGAACTACATTTTCATCTCATCTTTATTAGTCCATGAAAATGCCTTTAGTCCCATTTATTGTTTATTATTTGGGGTTTTAGTCTAGTCTAGTTTTCATCCGGTGAAAAATGTACCACAATGCCAACAGAGGTGGACAACGTCTGCTGCCAAGAAACACATAAAGTAATGATGCCATTTGCTAACACTTTCCTGCATTGTTACACTATAGTTAGCTCTATTTCTAGCCACTCCATGTACATCCATTGTGTCACGTAGCTAATGAACTGGGTGTTTTTAGGCTAGTTGTTATGTTTATAGCATTTCCATCTACAGTGTTGATCGTTAACTTTCTAGTCATCATTACATGTGTGTTACCTGCTGATAGCAATCAGGTAAAGTATGTGTGGGTTAATTTCTTTAGTTTGACTGTTGCTCACACACTATCAAAACAAAACAGACAACTTATTCAGTTTTACTTACAGCTTGTGGCTTAGAATCGGAAAATTCTCAGCTAGAATGAATAATTTATGGTAAGAAGCAGGTAATGAAGGCGTAAAACCAAACATATTGTACGTGGGATGGGTGGGGTGTCCACAGCTTTTTGGTGGTTGCAGGAAGGAGGTCCTCAGGGAAATAGGTTGTGAATTACTATGCTAGAAGGTTGCAACACAAAAACACCTAGAACTCAACAAAACAGGAAGAATTATGGATATATAAACAGCACTGGTTTCATTTAAGAGAAAAACACACATTTAGTTGGCTATAAAACAAGACTGAGAGAAATAACAGCAATTGGGAAGATCAGTCAGTGTTGCAAAGATAATTTATAAACACCATCTACTGTTTAAAACAGCATTTATTAACCAGATAAAAGATTGATATGACAAGGATTTTTTTTGGTTTTATGTGTAAGTGTACATAATATGCTAATTGTACACCATGGGTTTATTATAACCCATTTTACACACACGCACACACACACACACACACACACACATATATATATAAAGACTGTTCAACTTTGAACAGTATAAAAATTAATTATGTGTATTTGCTCTGTATCTATATATTTAGTGCTCTCATCATAAAATCCAAGTTGATTTGTTTGCTGTTTTCCGTATGGATACTGTGGGTTTGTTTTCCTAAGTTGCAGCAGGCAGCACCTGTCTCTTCTGTTTGCAGTGTTTGTGCACATGCATTTGTGTGTGTGTTTGTTCAGTGATGAATGAGGCTGGTAATGACACTTTAACAATGAGTGCATTAGTGTTCCACCAGGCTTTACATCAGCAGCCTCCAGCTACACAAGCTGCAGCGCCGACTGCCCTGAAAGCTGATGACACCTGAAAGCAGCAACAGAAGTGTTTTTATTTATGAAACTCTGAAGCTCCATCTGTCCCCTGAGCATCTGTTTCACTCCCAGACTTCTGAATCTTGTCCTAGAGCTTTCAATATGGGTGCCAGTGTTGTAAGCATAAAGCACACATAATACTATCGCTTTGTCGGGACCTTCTGCGTTTAACACCCGCAGCTTCATCTTTACCCCATAAAAATTACAGTATATCAAAATTTGTGTTTCAATTGGAAATAGTGTGCTATGACTTTTGCTGCACAAAAGTTTAAAGGTGTTTAAGTAATTCATAAAAAACGGCAACTTTTTCTCCCTTACGAATGAATAGGATTTGGCCAAAATGAGCCAAAAGCCCAGTCTACTTTGGAAACTTACAGCTCAGGCCTACTTTCACCTAGAGGCATCATTCAAAGCTTCAACTGGTCAAACAAGATAAAATCTTGCCTCACTAAAAGGACATCTTTATATCTTTTATGGATTTGACACAATCACAGGTTACATTTTAGAAAAAATCAGAAAATTGCCCAAAATCCCTTTGCACTCTAAATCTGACCCAAAATATTATTATGAAAATTTCTCAAACAAGTGTGTCCCATGCTCAGAGTTTTCCCTCTATATAAACAAATTATATATCAAACCACAGGAGTTCAACACACAGTTTACACCGGGTGCGTGTGCACCTTGTCACGGCTGTGCCACGGCCTCCGCAACTTTTCATGACCATTTTAGTCAACAATTTGGTTCACATTGGATGCAGTGTTGCCAACTTAGTGACTTTGTCGCTATTTTTAGCGACTTTTCAGACCCCTCTAGTGACTTTTTTCACAAAAGCGACTAACAACAAATCTAGCGACTTTTTCTGGTAGTATTGGAGACTTTTGGAGACTGACGTGAATGAATGTAGTTTAGTCTTTTTAATGTGGAGTCAGTGCTGCACAGGCTCCTCCCCCCTCCAAAAGCACTCAGAAGACGCTTGGTACTCATGTAGCATCACACAGCTCTGAGCTGCAGGAGATGACCGCCTGTTTCATAACCAGGCTGAAAATGAAATGTGCAAAGCTGCTGCTGGCTGATCCCACGCTGGCTTACAGTCAGATAGCCATGTCTATTAATGAAGAGTGCGGAGGAAAACATTTAAAATTTTAGAAATTTAGCAAACTCCTACTTAAAAAAACAAAAATACAAAACTGTTAAGCCTAATAAAACTGAATTTATTAACCGAAGAATTTATTTTTATTTTATCATTAATCATTTTTCTGTGTGTGTGTGTGTGTGTGTGTGATCAAAATATTTTTAGGTTGTGTTTTCATCAATTTCTACCTTTCCCCCAACATTCCTCTCCACGACAGCTTCCATTCTAACTAAATGTACCAGATTTTTTATGTAAATTAGGCGATGACATCATTTAGCGACTTTTAGGACAGCCAATGGCTACTTTTCTTACTGAGGAGTTAGCAAAAGTGTTTGGGTGCGCCACGGCGTGTGTCAGAAGCATCCCAGAAGTGCCTTGTCGCGGCTCTCCACTAAACATAAACACAAAGCAGATTTGTGCTCGCTGAACCAGATAAACATTATGTCTTTGATTAGTCAAAGTTCAAGGTTCAAGGAATTTGTTGTACAGCCAGCAGTAAAAACAATCAGTCACAAACACACAAATAGAAATAAATATTTAAAAGGACTTTGATAAAAATAAATAAATAAATAAATAAGAGCTACTTGTTCAACAAGGCAGTGGCTGCAGGGACAAAAGAGTATTTGTTCTGTTAGTCCTGCATTTTGGCAGGATGTTTCTGCACCCCGATGGAAGCAGCAAGAATCCACGAGCCAGTGGGTGGCTTTGATCCGCAAGGATTTAACGAGCCTTGTTTAGCACTCTGGTTTGATGCAGGGCTGAAAGGTCATTCAGGGAGATCCCTGCAATTTTCACACAAAGTCTAACAATCCCCTGCAATCTATTCTTGTTCTTGGGGGAAAGGGAGATGTACCAACAGATAAAAGAGAAGGTTATGGGATTCAATAAAACAAGAATAAAGCATTTGCATAAAAGTCCTGTCAAAGTGTCTGTTTTTTTTTCAGTGTGGATGATGAAATGTTTATCCTGGAAGTGCAGGATCACAAGATCTCCAATTCTCCTGTGATTTTGTGATCTTGCAGATCCAGGTAGGCACACTGCACTCTGACACATTCCTGGTGTGGATTGACCCACCACGGAAGTCTGAACGAAACCGACATGCGGCACACACGCACCTGGTGTAAATTAGACATAGGCCGGCTTTAAATGAACTTTGGGTTCAAAAGAGCTGGGACTTACTAAATTTTTTGCTCCACATCAGAGTGCAAATGCACATTCACACTGTTCCAAACAAACCACAGTGTCTGAGAAAACAGACCAGGAATTATTTAAATCAGTAATGTGCCATGAGGTTCATGACTGGTGAGTCACTGACTCCATTGAAGTCAGATAAGAACTCAATATCTATTCAACTGGCAGCATATTGACCACTGGAAGCGTTTCGTATCTCGTCCGCCGTCCTCTCTCTCACACCAGTACAAACACACACACAGGAACATATTTGGCCTAGAAAGAACATTTCTTTTATAACAAGAGACGATGAATAGAGCAAATTTAATGTGTTCTAAACAATTCATACTCATTCTGAAATAATAAAAGTTTAGATTTGTGTCCAACACAAATCCAATTTTTATCCTCAGTTAAATTCTTAGTTGTTTTTAAACTTTGAAATTCTGGTGATTTAATGGATTTTAATATAGGCTGCTCATCAAAAAAACAAAAAAAACCAATAAAAAGTGGAATAATTCACTTAAGGTCAAAATTTTGTTTTTGAATATTTGATTTTCGTTCATTTACTTAAGCTGGATTTATACTGTGTCTGTGTGTGGTCGGCTATAGCTTAGTTGACTCCGGTGAGTTTGCTCTCGCATTCGAGCATAGGGGCTAAACGTTGGTTTGGTGTCGTGTTGCAGTTTCTCCTCCTAATCTGAAGGCAAGGCAGTTTATTTATATAGCACATTTCATGTACAGGACAATTTTAAGTGCTTTACATAAAACAAAAGTATTACAGATATTAAGAAATAGTAAAAGGCAGCAACACATAGCAAGAATGACAATAAAATCATAAATTACATTAAAATGATTAAAAGCCATTAAAAAGTTACCGTGCAGATTTCATGCATAGGCACATGAAAAAAGAAATGTTTTTAACCTGGATTTAAAAATGTCTACATTTGGTGAAAGTTTAATCTCCACTGGCAGTTTGTTCCACTTGTTTGCAGCATAACAGCTAAATGCTGCTTCTCCATGTTTAGTCTGGACTCTGGTCTGGACTAGTTGACCAGAGTCTTTGGATCTAAGAGCTCTGCTTGGTTTATATTCTCTGAACATATCACAGATGTATTCTGGGCCTAAACCATTCTGAGATTTGTAAACAATCAGAAGGGTTTAAAATCTATTCTGTGTTAGTGTAGTAGGCAGTGTAAAGATTTCAAAACTGCCTACTGGGCCCACCAGACATCTGATGGTCGTGCAGATCACGTCTGTATTGTATCCGTCGGTCCATGACAGATTCTGGACGTCTACACGACATGAAAACAGGTCTTCTATTTTGATGTCAAACCATGACCCCACTTGGACATCAATATGCAGTTTAACATCTGAATGTCAGACTCGGTAACTTTTTTGGAGATCATATGGACGTCTAACACAGGTGCAGGAAATTGACATGAATGCTGCATTTTTCATTTAAGACAAATCATCTCAAACTTGTTAACACCATTAATTGATTCAACATTATTTGTTAATTGTTTTTTTTTAACTGAGAAAATTATATTTTACTTTACATTTTCACTTTTTTCTGTACTGATTTATATTGGGATTTCAGACCGCAGTTTGTGGTAACCGTCTGGCTCTAATTGACATCAGTATGCTCTGCACCCTCTTTTTAAAGACAGTCTGCGCCTGTTATGAAGGACCTCAAACAGACAGATCAGAGATGACCAAGGTTTTTTTTTACAGGTACGGATCTTTAACACAGGAGCTTACGACTGGGAGTAGTTAAGGAGAAGACACTGGAGTCTGGAGATCTGCCAGGTGAGTCAAGACCGGTAAGGGGAGAGCAGATAAGTCCAACAGAGTTGCAACGAGGTCCGACGAGGAGTGAATGTGGAGTTGGAGTATATATGGTCCAGGGATCACATTGATTGCAGGTGCGACTGATTAGTATTCAGGGGATTGACTCCGACGATGCATGGCAGGTCTGTCCGTGGCAGGGCCTGGTGCGGGTGTAACAGTGCCACAGTCTTATGCTATTATGTTTCCACAACCAAGCCCCTGGCTGAAGTTTAATATGCGCAAAATTAGCGCTGAGCGCTGAGGCAGCACATCTTCATAACTCAACCATCCTTCAGAACTCAACCAGTCAACGGCGGTTGGCCACTGTTACCAACTTAGTGACTTTGTCTCTGTATTTAGCGGTTTTCAGACCCCTCTAGCGACTTAAAAAAAAAAAAAAAAGCAACTTGTGACAAATCTAGCAACTTTTTCTGGTATTACTGGAGACTTTTAGAGACCGACACAACTCTTCCCAATGAGGAACGGGTGCTACACAGACCCCTCCCACGTCCAAAAGCACTCATGTGGCTTGGCCTTCACCACACAGCTGCATTCAGAGCAGACGACGTTCTCCTCTGTTTCATGACCAGGCTGAAAATGAAACGTACAAAGCTGCTGCTGGAGGATCCTGCACTGGCTTACCGTCAAGAGGAATGCCTATTAATGAAGAGTGTGGATAAAAATATTTAAAAAGTTAAAAGTGTTGTGGCATGTTGCAGAGCCCCAATTAATAAACAAACTGCAATTAAAAATCTGATCTAAAAAACAAAGAAAATAATGACAGAATTATTATTTTATTTTATTATTTTTAGCTGTTCTAAACATTTTTAGGTTGTCTTTTCATCAATTTTTGCCTTTCTCACGACATCCCTGTCTAGGCAGCATCCATTACAACCACATGTACTAGGCTGATAATTAGACAATGACGTCATTTAGCGACTTCCAGCGACTGTTAGGACAGCCAATAGCTGCTTTTCTTACTGATAAGTTGGCAGCAGTGCGGTCGGTCTGCAGTTCTACGGCTGATACTTTAGCTGAAGCAAACAACTGTTCTCACATCATTCCTATCTGCTCAGAAGTTGAAGGTGAGCTCAGTCAATTTTACATTTAACTGGGTATTTATAGTGTCAGTTCCAACGTATAGTGTTGTTCCAATGATCAACCAGTGTCTAAAATATATTTACATGTGTGCATTTACAGGCGCAAAAAAGCGACTTGGTCAGTTGGCAATTATTTCTCAGTCACCTGGCGGTTATGGTCACGGTCAAAACATTGGCATCTGAGATTTAAACTGTTATGCTCCCTGGTGTGTTAGTAAATCAAATGATTTCTGAAAAAGTGGACATTGTTGAGATAAGTGTGAAGACGATTGTCAACTGTCTTGCTGCTATGACGCCAGAAAGAAGTTTAAAAAGAAAAACACAAAACAAAAAACAATTACAAATGTCGACCATGACGATCTTAACATTTGCTGAGATGGTTTTGTGCAGCTGAGGTGATCAAATTAATGTATAAATAAAGTTATTTTGTTATGTTATTTTTTAGTCATGTTGTGTCCACCCCCTCCACAACACCTTGACAAGTCAGAAGCAGCTGCAGTGGGAGGCTACAGGACACAGGTTCAGGAGATCCTTGTTCTACTAGAGTGTATAACAGTTATTTCGAACATGTTCCCCATAACCTAAAATGGGGAACTAATATATCTTAATCATTAGTGATTCTACTTTTTTATTTTAATTACCTTACGGTAGAATTTGTCACTTTAGGATGAATATTGCACAGAGCTCAGAAGCAGCAAAAAATGTCTAAAATAAGTTCAAATATGACGTAGAAAAGACGTCCACAACAATCACATTTTGACTACAATTAGCCCCAATACAGACGTCCCATAAACATCAGTACTTGACGTTATTGTGACGTTGGAAAAATATGTAAGGCCGAATGGACCCAAACATCTATTTTGACTTTCGTTTTAAGACGTGCATTTTTTACATCTTAAGACGTACAAAGTTAACGTCTTAAGATGTAAAAAAAATGGGTGCAACCACTCCATCAGTTTCTGAGGGGAATTCCTACGTACAATCCCTGCAAATGATAAATTGGTGCATTTTTTACACCAGTGGGACCTAATGACACAGCACAGGACCTACAGACAGAGACAACCTGAGTAAAAAAGAAAAGTTGAATAACAAATCAGTGTCCTGCAAACTACTGCAAAAAAACACAAACACATGCTCTCATTTTGTTTAACGGCGGTTGGCGTCCAGCTTATCGGTCTTTGTCAGACACATGACCTAACTAGTCCCCCCCCATGTGTGTCTGTGTGTGTGTTTAGGTCTTTTTGTGTGTGTGTGTGTGTGTATGAGATTGTGTGCATGTGTAACTGGCAGTGTGTCTGTGACTCACGTACCCTCCCCATCCTGCTCAGCCTGGCTGATGCTTGTCTTTCCGGGGAGAGGGGCAGAGAGGCTTCCTTGTCCAGGTACTCCTGGTGAGCCTTCTTGTGCAGCTTTTCAAATGGACTTTTAGATTTGTGTTTTTTTTTTTTTTTCCTCTTCCACATATTGTATCACCTGTTTTTTCTACAAGGCACTTTTATCCTTGGCATGGTCATAATGAAAGAAATCCCAAATAGGACTTTGCTGCTTTCTCCAGCGGGCAGACACGCTGTCGACACATGACGTCACGGACATTCAGGTGCCGTGCGATGCAGACACCTGGTGTAAATCCGACAGAGCGAAGTAAATAGATTTCATATCAACCCCAAGGGGTTATGTATGAAATAAATTTACAAAAAAAAAAAAAAAAAAGGACATTTTTTACTTTCATTTTAGTTCGTTTTGTAAACACACAATACAGTTTCAGTTTTCGTTCTTTTTAAAACTCGTTTTTATTTTTATTTCAGTTAACGAGAATGTTTTTTTTATTCTAGTTTTCGTTTTTTCCTTAGTTTTAACTGTAATAACCTTGGTATGTTCTAGAAGGAGGAATGGTGCACAATCTGGGCCAGCCATCATAATTTCATAAGGTGTGTCCCAATTCAGGGTCACCACACTACCAATTCACAGAATTTGAAGGACCGTCCGAATCCACCCTTCAAATCTGCACTTCGTTTAGCCTCAGACTTCGAAGGGTGTAGACTGTGGAGGACACTCTGTAGCCTACGTAGTCTGCACACTCCAAAGTGTGCACACCTTGAATTGGGACATACCTATAAGCTGGTTGACCTGCAATCACATATTTAGTGTTATTAGAAGAACTAGTTAACCTTGGATGCTTCCATTACATTTCACAATCTTAACCACTTAATCCAACCAGTTAACCATCCCATCAGATCTCACAGAGCACTCTTGGTATTTACCTGTATCTTTAAAATCATTCACTTTGGGACGTTTTGATATAAGATGATTAAATAAAATAAACACTGATCAAACACAAACAGATGAACTCATTTCTATTTCCCTCCCTCTTTGCCTGTGGTTTACAAATGAAATTGGCCAATGTGAACATAGTGACTTTAGAAAGCCAAATAAAGCATCATTAACATTACTTACACAAGAAAACAACAAAAACAACAAAAAACTCTCTTACTTGCCTTTATGAAAATGCTGAGAGCAAACACGCATGAAGGGAGATGGTGTTGAAAGTGATGTCCTTCCGTCTCACTGCTGCAACCCAGGCCATCCAACGCCTCAGTTACATCCTCAACAAAACAGTGAATCACAGTTGCGTATATAACAGGTGATAGTACATAGCCCAAACATATCCACTAGTAGGAGCCCACATGACCACAGCGTAGATAAAGTACAGCCCAACTCGGCACCAACGTACAAAGAGGGGAGGGTGTATTGATGCCAACCAATAGGATGGAAGCCTTCAGGTCCAAACGTCTTAACACGTTTATTTTGTACATCTTAAGATGAACGTCAAAATAGACGTTTTGGTCCATTCGACCTTCCATAGAAAAAACACGTCTTCTGGCGTCACAGTCTGCACGTCGTGGGGACCAAAACTGGACGTCCGATATGACTTGGTAAAGACGTAGTTTAGACATCACCTTGTTCAGTGGGTGGTGTGATGTGTTCAGATATCTTAGTCCTGGTTAAAACTCTAGCAGCAGCATTTTGGATGAGCTGCAGATGTTTAATGCCCTTTTTAGGAAGACCTGTTAAAAGACCATTACAGTAATCCAGCCTACTGGAGGTGAATGCATGGATGAGTTTCTCTTGGTCTTTCTGGGAGACTAAACTTTTAATTCTATTGATGTTTCTGAGCTGGTAAAAAGCTTCTTAGTGACAACTTTGATGTGGCTGCTGAAAGTCAGGTCTGAGTCTATCAACACTCCAAGGTTACGAACTTGGTTGGTGATTTTAAGAGCCCGAGTCTCCAGGTGTTTACCAATGCTGACCCTCTGAAGGTGGCAGCAGCGGTGGTATCGGCCGGTAAACTCACTAGGTCGGAGTTGTTTTGATTGTTCACTTCAGTTCCGGTATGTATTTTCTAACAATGGCATCCAGTATGGTTCAGTGTCTTTATTAGCTTGTTGAAGAAAATGAATAAATGATTTGATCAGCCTCTCATCAACTTGATTCATTGGGTGTTGTTTTGGAATTCATAATCCCAAATTGACCAATCATAAGGGAATACTTCTGCGTAACAGTCTGCATAGCACGGGTTAACATCAGGTCTGGAAGAGATGTGTGTCGGGCCTACACTTACATTAAAGACATTACACAAACAATAGAAAGTCATGGTGTAAAATAAATCTTTCTGTAAACTTTATACTGTCGACATGCTGACAAACAAAAACGAGCATGCACCATACAACCCAGTTTATAAGGGATCACACATTCAGCTCGACTCACCTCATTTCTGGTTTGTCCTGATCAACCAGTGCACATTTCCTGATCATATGTTTTAAGTATTTTCTTAAGAAAATATAAAAAAAAATACGAGTCATTCAGTAATTACATTTACAGGACAGATCAATGGACAAATATTAATACTGGTTTATGTGGTCATTAAGAGTATTTTATTTGGCATGACGACTGCACATCACTGATTAAAGTGGACCAAACAGGGCCACTGTGCTTGCACCCTAAAATGCTAACATGATGCATTGGCACACATTTGTTTCGCTCTAAGGACTGGGTGTGTAAAATTATCCATGAAAGTGGGCCAAACAGGGCCAATGTGAATGCGCCCTCAAGAACTTGTTCTCACGTTTTGCTTTGAAAGACTTTTATTATTATTTTTTTTTCCTGAACATTATTACCTGATGTTGGTGATGCTTTAATGAACTGTTTTCATTTTCTACAAAGACAAGAATAAATTGATAAATAAATTAATAAATAAACAAATAGGTAAATGATTAAATAGCAGCATCTTGTATCAAGACATTTATTTATTTATTTTTTGTAGAACCATTTTCGGGTTCAAAATCTATCGCCATATGCTTCAGCTCTCTCTCCTGACTTGGAGGAGCGAAGAGGAGGCTGTGAGGTAATGGTGCGCAGGAGGGGGGGTGGTGGAGGAGAGAGAGACGGGATATAGGACAGGCTTCAAACGGAGGTTTGGCTGCAGACTGATCGGGATCCCTTTCGCCACCTCGCTCCATCCAGACGCATCAGGTCAGTAAAACCAAACGCACCGCGTGCTCTGCAGCATCCAAGCAGCCGGGCTGGGAGGGGCGGCAGGAGGCTCGATCGCTTGTTGATCTGCTGTTGCCTGCCGGTGTCTGTCAGGGTTTGCATTTTTCCCTGCAGCTCGGATTGTTTCAGCGAGGTAAAGATGAGCTGTTGGAGGGCGCGCACAGGTTTTTAGGCGTGAACGCTTGTTGTGTATCTTACTGGTGCAGATAAACACATTCAGGAGACAGACAGACTGCAGGTCTCAGTCAGCTTCACCTGGCTGGATGTTGTGTCACAACATGCGGAAAGGTCCGACACAGAAGGGCGCGCTTTCTGTGCACAAATCGAGGTTTGGTGTTCGTTTTGGCACACGGGTGCAAAAGCTGCAGAGGACCCCTCTATTTTCCTCCCATCTAGCTCACATGTCCTCTCTTTCCACCCAGGTGAAGGCGGATCTTCTCGCCTCTTTCACCGCTCACATGTAAAGGTGTGAGTGATGAGACAGGGAGGAGGAAGAGGAGGAGGCTTTCACTGGAAAATCATTGATAGGGAGGAGGAGGAGGCAGAGCCCGGTCTGCTGAGGGAGGAGGGCCTGGCCGGCTCTGGTCCTCCGCAGTGCCGTCAGCAGCAGCTGCTGATGGATTCTGGAGAACCTGAATTATTTATAGCAGCCAGAGCATTGATTAGCTTGATGTAATGCGCCCCGGAGCTGAGAGGGGCTGCCGGAGTGGAAGGCGTTGTTTGTGCGCGTTTGCATCAAGGAAATTCAGTTTGAAATCAATACTGTATTTGTCCCTACGCACGCGCCTGTGCGAGAGCACGCATACGGATAGTGATAGGTGGTGTGTGTGGAAATAGGAGTCACTCACAGCCAATCAAACGTAGAGACATGAGCCATAGTAACCCCCAGAGCCGATCGGCTGCACATTTTAAAGGAAAATCACGCAAAATAATAATCAGTAAAGAACCATTTACTCAAAAATGTTTTTGTCCTACAAATTATGTAATTTAAAAATAACACGCTAATTATTCTTAAAAGATTCATGGTAGGAAAGTTAAGATAACATTTTCCCCAAACATCAGTAAACGTAACATTTATACACAATTCTGTGTAAAATTAAGTATATAATTTTTACAAGTAGCCAAACAGACAAATACTTTCAACTTTCACAGTTTTATTTGGACATTGCTGGCGTCCAATTAACCATTTAGGTTTCAAGCCTCTTAACTTTGATTTGACTTTATTGTCATTCAGCATTATTCACAGTGAACACTGGAATGATATTCTATTCCAGTGTCTCCTACACAGTACAAATAAATGGGGAAAATACAATAAATAAAATAAGCAGTAATAAAACAGCTATAAAAATATGACAAAGTATTCTCATAGAAAAATATGTTTGTATACAGTTCAGAACCAATGTTGTATCGACAAATAAAAGGCAATTAAGGAATGAGAAAAGAACCAACCTAAGTAAAGTAATTTTTCTTAAAAGCCCCACTATCAAGATTTCATTATTTTACATTTGAATTTTACAGCGGGGGTGCAGTAAAACTCGTTGACGTAGTGAAGAGGCCAGCAAAAACACTCAGCAACCACCAAAACACTAAAACAATGGAGCCGCATACAAAATCTTAGTCAAACAAGCACACAAAATACAAAAGAATAATTTATTATTTACATTTTAAAGCATTTGAATGTGGAAAATCAATACATATACATCTATATTACTGCACAGAACCTGTGGAAATTCTGCAAACTTCCTGGATTTTGGTATGAAATTTGTAGAGAAACATGTTTACATATTAGGCTGAGAAAGGACTAATGAGGCTAACAGGTGGGGACACCTTCCTTGTGTCTGAAAATGGGAGCGCTTTTCAAATAATTTATCTTTAGGGAAAAATCCAACCACTTTATAAGATTAGTGATTGTGCATTCACATGTAAAAGAATTTGTTCTTTTTTCAATACCAGTGCTGCCACATGTCACATATTACTGTCTATTTTTGTCTGTTGTTGTGCTGTGTTCCTGCACTGTCAACTCTGCCTGTTATTGGTCCTGTTTATGATCTAAGATTGACATGTGTCTTATCAACCTAGTGTCTCTGACTGTGGGAGCTCGGCTCATGGATCTGCTCCATCCAGCTCTCCTGTAGCTGAAGTTTCTGTAGCAGCAGTCACGGCTTTGCTTTGTTTATATCCATGACTCCATATGTTCGACTGGAAATTCAGCTTCGGTCGGAGCAGTAATCAGATCTGCAGCCTCCACCTGCACGTGCGGAGCAGCAGCAGCTGTGCTTGCAACCAGTGGCTTCATACTGTCAAATCTTTGCCTTTTCAGAGGAGTAATGAGCAACAAAGCGTTATTTTTCCTCTCTGTGGTTTGTGCAGAGCATTTCCTGAAACTGCCAGTGCACTGGAGAGAACATATAATGCTGAATTTGAGCAAAGTTCCACCTCCACGATTAACATTTGTGTTGCTACTGAATTTGTCAAGACATTACTCACTTATTTAGGAATTTTGTGTGTGTGCTGGCAGGACTTGGTTAACGTTCGAATAAAGATCTAGCTGTTGGCTTCATTACCAAAACAAAAGTTCATGGTTCAATGCATTTCAGTCACAGTTGATATGATTTCAGTACAACAGATTCAAAATAAACAGCAAACTGTAGAAATGCACAATTATACAAATTAAAATCACAGTTAGGCACATCAGTGTTTTTTTGTTTTTGTACTTTCATGTAAAATGAGAATATTAGTTCACATTAACAGTTATGAGCTGATAGGGGGCATGTTAATTAAATAAAAGCTATAAAAATATTAAATCATAGAAGGTACTAAACGCATAAGGCTGGATTTCCATGTGCACATTTCAGAGGTCAGTGTGTGGCTTTACATTGACGTGGTTTGGTGTGTTTTGTGACTGTATGGAACTGCAGTTCTGTACGCTGTTAGCACTGCTTGTGGCAGAAAGGTGAGAAACATTAAACTTTATTGTAGGAGCAGATGAAAGCCAATCACATTATTCTGATGCATCAAAGTTCCATTAACCTGTGAATCCTACTTATAGAAGCCCTTTCGTGAGTAAGGTGGTCAGTCTTCTCCTTATTCATGACTGAACATTTAGCCTTTATTTACCAAATGTCTCCATGCATCACTGTCAGCAAAGCGGTTCGCCATCATTCTTTTGATTGATACATTTGAGTTAAAGGTTGTCGGCGAAGCTCTAAATGAACTTTTTTTTATCACTATAGTTTGGCTAGTAGATTTCTAAAGTTACAGGCCAGGCAGATTTTCCCCTTCCAGATTTTTTGGGAGGAAAATAATCCAGATTATAAGCGCAACTGAATGCATTAAATAAAAAAATATTTCTTTAAACTATTTTTATTGGCTTTTTTCCATTAAATTATGCTATTTTATGGTTTTTATAAGCATTTTCAGTCATAATTTTTTTTTATTAAGCTCCTTTTTAACTCTGTTTAATCTGTTTTAACTGCCAGAGAATGTGGTGTTTTTATGTTGTTTTTCTGTTTTTATCCATTGCAACATAATTTTGTCTGCACTGGTGTTTGAAATTACAATAAGAAAAACTAAATCGTGAACAACAACAAACTTCAGTCTCTGTTGTCTTTTCCAGCAAGGAACAAAGTAACTTATTAATCAGCTTTGTTCTTTACAGCATCCAACCGCCATCACTTTCTTGTTTTTTTTGTTCTACATTCAGTTGCTGTGTTTAAATTTCTCTCCTCATTCAGCTGCACTTTGTTCAGCCAATAGCTCATGACGTAAACATGCAGCCAATGGGCGTATGATACCGCATGAATCGGGATCACAGGAAATGTGATTTGCGGTCCATCTATTTTCAAATATTAAGCTCTTTTAGAGGAGCTGCTCTTCATTTTATATAACTTGGACCTTATATTTTAGCTCTCATTGTGGTTTTGTTAATAATTTTTATTTTATTGTGTTTTAATGAAAGGCCTTATTTTTATGCATATTTTGTTACAAATACACTACCGTTCAAAAGTTTGGGGTCACTTTGCCATGGGATTCAATAGGGAAGGGACCCCAAACATTTGCACGGTAGTGTACATTCCCATTGTTTAGCATTTTAATCAAACCTTTAAACAAACCACACAAAACCACAGCAAACAAATCAAATAAAGAAATAAAGGCCAAAGTCTGAACCTTTTTAGTTAGTCTGATGTGTTTGCATTTAAATTTGACGCCCCCATCTCTCTCACTCACTTTGTTAATCTGGCTGAATCTTTGTGGTCCAGTTTGGGGATAGAAATGTTAACACTGTGGTAGCTGTGTCATCTATATACACGATGTGATGGAAAATAAGTCTTGGAGATAAAGAGATTGCAAGAACCGGTCAGCCCCAGTTCGATCACGTTATTTCAGTCATCATGGCTGTACTTGAAATACAAGTTGAACTTTCTACATTTTGCGGGGTTGGTGCAAGCTGTGGATATTTGACTAATAATATCTATGACAGCATAATTTACAACATTTATCACATTTATGGTCTTAGCTTGACCGGTGAACTTTCATCTCCATCTCGATTAAATGCACTTGAAATCTTGCCATACAAACGGAGTGGTATCAGCGGTGTGATTACTGTAAAGCTAGCATCATAGAAATGGTGACGGCATCTAAAGTGCCCTTTATTGTTTCTACTGCTGTTGTAAAAGAAAATTAGTGATCTGAAAATGTGCAGCGAACTCTGAAGTACTCTGAAGAGCCTTCAGGCCTCTGAATTCATGATGTGAAGCATCTTGGGGGTAAAACTGTCCCTTTTTCTTCCACCACTATCAGCTAACAGGGATCAACAACTGTGCAGAATGGAGGACTTTTTAACTGCTGCTTTTGCAAAAATGTGTAATGATGTTCCATCTCATGGTTGCTTGATCCTGATACGAATGGTTGTATTTAAATAGCAAACAGAGGGATTTACAGCCCTGATGGATGTTGAGAGTCATCAACCAATTTCCCCATTGTGGGATCAACAAAGTCTTATTTCATCATACAGAACTTTACAAGCACAGTAGTACAAAAAGAAAATGCAAAAAAACTCCCAAAATAACTTAAAAGCGTATAAAACAAGTCCACAAAAACAACAAATGTCACCATCTTCCACCCAATTCATTCATTTAATTTATTCTTATACCATATGTGGACCGTGCCATTATTACGGTTTTGTGATGTTAACATGAAATTAAATGAAAAATACTTTAATAATCCAAAAGTGAAATTGTAATGAATAGTTGACATAACTGGCATGAATCGCTTTTAAGCATTACATTAACATACATTAAATACTTAAACCATTCCAAACAAAACTCACATTTTACACCAGTTTTTAATGGGTTAAACTCTGTTCTTCTCAGTACCTGTAGAATATTTTCTTTCAGTATTTTTCTTCTTGTCACCCTTTCCTACTTATAAAACCATAGTTTAGATTTTTTTTATGACCACACATCAAAAAGCATGTGCGCCTTTATAACTAATCACCACAATACAGCATATCAACAAGTAAACTATTATCTGCTTCCTTTTCCTCTGCTGGGAGCGTGAGGAGAATGCATTTCCATTATCAGCCCTGCATCACATTTTTTGTTCTCATAATGGAAAATGTGGCGGCGCTCAGCAGATGAATGAAGCTAGAGCATCGCTGGCTTTGTGCTCCTGAGCAGTGAGAGGTTTGAGCGACAGCCGCACACAAAGGTTCGCCCGGCGTGTTGGCTTTCTCGCGCTGTCTGTCACTCTGCTGATGCCTTAAACAGACTTCTGCACACGTGAGCCATCGCTGTGCTGATACGCCATCAGCTCTAGAGATCCTGTCTGCACTTTCACTGCACAAGCTGTTCCCTGAGAGGAAACTCAGGAGTTTCTGTTGCACAGTTGTCAGTCACCAAAAGCGGAAAAGTTAATAGTTTAGTGAAAGTGGATGGAGATGAAGTGGAATAGGTAGCTGACATCCTGCACAAGGAAGTGGCTCAGACTGCTGTCAGTAAAGTGATCTTAGTGGGTGAATTTATTAAATAGCTGTTCTCATCATACAGAATAACTTGACATGTACTGATGCACATCTTGATGAATTTAATGCCGTCTTACAGAATAGTCCTGGAATCAAACATACACAGAGCAACGGCTGCAATTAGTAGTAGCATTATTTGCATTGAATTTGCATGTAGGCAAATTATTGCGTCCTTATTGTCTCACATTCTGCCAGTTTACATATCCAGAAAAATCTCGTTAGAATACACTAACTGGTCACTTTATTAGGTACACCTGTTCAAATGCTTGTTAACCCAAATATCTAATCAGCCAAATAGCATTACAGTAACTCAGAGTATTTAGTCATGAAGACATGGTCAAAATGATACTGTGACCAAATCAAACAGCCGTTTAAATCTCTAGATATTTTGACATTACTTGTTCCAATATTTCACTCCACATACAGACACACAAAAACGCTTACGAGTGGTTCAAAATGAAATTCATAAGAACTCTCCCGAATTAGGATTGAAAGGCTTTTGGTTATTTTAGTTTTTACATGTTATAGGATTTCCATGATAATTTACTGTCTGTACATAACATGCAGAATGTACATTTTCAATTTGGACACCTTTAATCATTATTTGTAGTTCTGTAGAGTTTCCAAACATCATTGCCTTCATTAAATTTAATAATAATTTATTACTTTCCATCCACTTTTTCAGTCTGTTTAATGTCTTGTTTATTGTGGTTACAAGTTCATTCAGCTATGAATGGTGGAACAACTTGCAGCATTTCACATTTCTGCTCATCGTATGTTTAAGTTGGTTTTCAGCTGCAAACATTTTTATTTTACTTCTACAAAATTAAGTGTGTTTTGATTATTTGTAAAATAAGAAGTGGACGGATGACAAGGTCAAGGTTCTTTTAAGGCGTGTTGTCAAAGTTAACATTCAGCATTACTTGAGATGGCAATTCAAAGTGACAGAGTGTACAGAGAAAAAGCCGACACGCTGCCAGAGCTGAATGTAGGACACATTTAGAAACCTAAACAACATTATAAGATGATAAAGACCCCAACAGCTGAAATTGGTGTTACCACTGTACGGACAGGTGGTATCAGCCTGATTAGAAGGAATTTTCTGGAACTTTGTGGAGTGGTGGAAATGCAAACCATTTCATCTCCAACTGCTTTCTTGAACATAATGAGTTCATCGTACTCCAGTGGCCTCCACTGTCATCAGATCTCAATCCAACAGAGCAGCTTTGGGATGTGGTGGAACGGGAGATTCTCATTAAGGATGCAGCCGACAAACCTGCAGCAACTGTGTAATGCTGTCGTGTCAATATGGAGCAAAATCTCTGAGGAATGTTTCCAAGATCTTGTTAAATCTTTGACACCAAGAATTAAGGCAGTTCCGAAGGCAAAAGGGGGTTCAACCCAATAAAGTAACCGATGAGTTTACTTGTACACCATTTAAATAAGCAGATGAATGTGAATTTTTCAGCTGGTGGACAATTTAAACTTTAAAATGAGTTTCTTTTGTTTAAAATACAAGCTCAGAACAGGAAGAAGATTTCAGCACAGGTTCAAAGTAACAAAGTACAAATACTTTTTTCTTATTTTGCATCTTGCTTTTTGAATATCCAGATTGATCCACCCACACAGTTGTGGAAGTGACATTTAGAAAAACCAGTTTCTTCGTGTGTCGGCATGTGGCAGATGTAACAAAATGTCACATTACATAACAGACTAAAGAGAAAACTGAACCAAATGCTGCGCTGGATAACAACTGGGGGTTTTATGCTGCTTTAACTGCCTCTGGATATGGTTGTCATGATTTTAGTATTTAACTGTGGCCAAAAGCAGACATGATGATGCTATTGTTGCAATACTGAAAAGGAACAAGTTATGTTGTTTAGAAAAAAAGACTGGAATTTTACTTTTATATTCAATGTAGGAATTAAGAAACTGAATGTTGTGTTATCAACGTGAAATCGATATTCCATTCATTACTGTCATAAATACAGGTATCTTGCCACATCCTTGTTTCCAACTGGAAATTATCGAACAGAACCACACCGGAATTTTCCGTTTTTGTTTCCTTGTTAGGAACATTTTGTTTAATTTCCCAGAAAGCTAGCTTGTCAAGTAATTTTGTTGTTCTCGGTCTAATAAAAACGGTGCAAAGTAAACTATTATTTGCTAATTACTTTTTTAAATGAACTGATTAAGAAAATATAAACACATATAGCCAAAATTATTGGCACCTGCCTTCACTCTTGTATGAACTTAATGGACATCCCATTCTTAATCAGATGAGTTCAATATGATATCCTTTGCAGCTGTAACATCTTCAACTCTTCTGGGAAGGCTTTCCACAAGGTCTAGGAGTGTGTTTATAGGGATTTCTGACCATTGTCCCAGAAGCGTATTTGTGAGGTCAGACAGTGATGATGGATGAGAAGGCCTGGTCTCAGCTTCTGCTCTAATTCATCCCAAAGTTGTTCTATCTGGTTGAGGCCAGGGCTCTGTGCAGGTCAATCAAGTTCATCCACACCAAACTAGCTCATCCATGTCTTTATGGACCTTGCTTTGTACTGTGTTGCACAGTCATGTTGGAACAGGAAAGGGCCATTCCCAAACTATTCCAACAAAGTTGGAATCATGGAATTATCCAAAATCTCTTGGTAAGCTGAAGCATTCAGAGTTCTGTTCACTGGAACGAAGAGGCCAAGCCTAGCTCCTGAAAAACAACCCCAAACCATAATACCCACTCCACCAAACTTTACACTTGGTACAATGCAGCCAGACAAGTACTGTTGTCCTGGCAACCGCCATATTCAGACTCTTCCATCAGATCACCACATGGTGAAGCGCAATTCATCACTCCACAGAACATGTCTCCACTGATCCAGAGTCCAGTGTCGGTGTTTTGTACGCACCTGATTTCAATTATTTGGATGGGTGAGTGAATAGCGTTGGCAATATAGTGTACATTTGGATATAAGTTAATAAGATAAGTTAGCATTTACTCCCCCCTCAGTTCTGACTGATCTTTGTATCCCTGCTCCTATAAAGTTTTCCCACAGCATAGTGCTGCCACCACCAAGACCATCTTGTCAAATCAGACAAGATTATCTCTTTCCTTAAAATGTTGACCTGGAATCAGTTACCTTTACTGTGATCATAAAACATTTCTGTGATAAATGACTTTGTTGTACTCTGTCATGAAAATTGCGTAAATTAGAAAGATTATTTGAAAAGACACTAAGCTTGGTAGGGTAAATAAATCATTGGGTTTTCATTTTCTGTGGTTGAGGATATCATTAAATTTCATTGGTCCTAACTAATAATGGATAATAGCAACAACTGAGTTCAATGAATAAAAAAAGTTGTGCTTTATTACATGTACAGTGCCTATCAAAAGTTTGGAAACACCTACCCAATAATTTCAATGGGAAGCTATGTCCAAACGAGTTTTAACTCTCTGTACATCCTCTTGTAATGTCCCTAACAGGAAGTGTTTAGAGAAGATTCATCATGTAAAAAAGTCTATTAATTTTGAACAGAAATGTGTTCTGCAAAGATGTGATTATTTGTATCTTAAAAGTCTGCAAACATGTTAGTAGGCTCACAAGACAATAGGAAAATACCGTTATTATGGAAAAAAAACAAAAACAAAACATTGTTATATGTTAAATATTTGTGTGAGCACATTGAGCTAAAGCTGACTGCTGTGTGGGAGAAAGTCCAAGCTCATCCTTTGAAGCTGAACATTTGCATGCAGATAATATCAAACCAAGTCTGTGTTTGTTAGTGCGCACTGAATAATTTCACACTGCAGGAGCCTCTCTCCAGGAGCAACTGTGGTGGCAAACTTTCATTAAAATGCATTATTTATAACTGTGGTCTGAAAGACCTTCACTTAAGAGTTCTGTATTTAGAAACAGTTTCACAGTTTTCATGCTGAGACCTCTGGCCTGCTTTCTAGTAGACCTACACATAAAAACAAATATCAGGTGCAAGATTTGTTCACAGATTGTGAATTTATTTAGACAATTAATAAGAAAATATTAAAAAATATATCAAACTGTTTCGAACTGAATCTGTAAAATGTGACATTAAAATCTGACTCTTGAGATGATGCAAACTACTCAGCATAATGGGAAAACCAGTCTCAAGATTTCTACCCATCATTTTTAATTAATTAACTCTTTAAAGTCCGATCCAAGAAATAATCGCCAGAAATATATATATATATATATATATATAAAATTGTCCCCTCGCCCTCCGTGAGGCCTGAGAGCTTGAGGGTTTTGCGCAGTATCTTCACTGCTCCTAGGACTACACTATTCTGGACCAAGATGTCTGAGGTTTGTCTTGGAATCTGCTGTAGCCACTCTTCCAGTTTGGGGGTTACTGCCCTGAGTGCTCCGATGACCACGGGCATCACTGTTACCTACACTTTCCAGGCCTTCTCAAATTCTTCTTTCAGGCCTTGGTATTTCTCCAGTTTCTCATGTTTCTTTTTCCTGATGTTGCAATCGCTTGGTATTGCGATGTCAACCACAGCGGCTTTCCTCTGCTGTTTGTCCATTACCACAATGTCCGGCTGGTTTGCCATTACCATTTTGTCGGTCTGGATCGGGAAGTCCCACAGGATCTTAGCTCGGTTATTCTCTACCACCACTGAATCTTCCTTTGGCCAGCTTATCATTCCCTTAGGGTATCTGATGACCGGCAGGGCATAGCTGTTAATTGCCCAGACCTTGTTCTTGCCATTGAGCTGACTCCTTAGGACTTGCCTTACTCGTTGGACGTATTTAGCTGTGGCTGCTTTTCTTGTGGCCTGTTTGAGGTTGCCATTTGCTTGTGGGATTCCAAGGTACTTGTAGCTGTCCTCAATGTCTGCTATTCTGTTCTGTGGATCAGTGAGTCAATGTCTCGCTTGCTCTTGGCGTACAGCTTGATGTCATCCATGTAGAGGAGGTGACTGATGGTGGACCTATTCCTGAGTCGGTATCCAAGCCAGTCTCGGTGATTATTTGGCTGAGGGGGTTCAGACCTATGCAGAGCAGCACAGGGGACAGGGCATCTTCGTGGTATATGCCACATTTGATGGACACTTGGGCAATTGGCTAGCAGTTGGCCTCAAGGGTGGTCTTCCACTGCTGCATTGAGTTTGCAATGAAGGCTCTTAGAGTCCTGTTGATGTTATACATCTCCAAGCATTCCATGATCCATGTGTGTGGCATTGAGTCATAGGCTTTCTTGTAATCAATCCAGGCAGTGCACAGATTGGTATTCCTGGTTATGCAGTCCCGAGCGACTGTTCTGTCTACCAGTAGCTGGTGTTTTGCTCCTCTGGTATTTTAACCAATGCCCTTCTTTGCTGTGCTCATGTATTGATCCATGTGCCCACTTATCTTAGCCGCTATGATGCCTGACATGAGCTTTCATGTGGTGGGGAGACAGGATTTTGGCCGATAGTTGGATAGAACTGTTCCCTTTAGGGGATCCTTCTGGATCAGGATTGTCCGGCCTTTAGTTAGCCATTCAGGGTGGGTCCCATCCTTTAGCAGCTGGGTCATTTGTGCTGCCAGGTGCTCATGGAGTTCAGTTAGCTTCTTCAGCCAGTAGGTGTGAACCATGTCAGACCCTGGTGCTGTTCAGTGTTTCATACCTTAGACTCTTTGTTGAATGTCTGCCACTGTGATGGTTACTGGTTGTTGTTCAGGGAGGTTGCTGTGGTCTGCTCTCAGATCCATCAGCCACTGTGCACTGCTGTTGTGCGATGCCTCCTTCTCCCATATGCTTCTCCAGTATTGTTCAGTCTCCAGCCTTCTCTGCCCTGTTGTTATTACCCTGCCACTGAGAGTACACTTTAGCTGGTTGAGTTGAGAACAGCCGGTTTATTCGCCTTGCTTCAATTTCTCTCGTGTACCTCTATAGGCGGGTGGCCAAGGCTTGGAGTCGTTGTTTGGCAGTTTCTAGGGCTTCAGGTATGGGCATCTGGCTGTACCTCCTCGGTACCTGTTTTTATATTGCACCTTTGTGGAGCTCTGATAGTTGGCTATCCGAGCTGCCTTGATTTTAGCCTCCAACCTCCTCTTCCATGGTGGATATGTATCTTTATGGTGGCTTTTTGGTTGATAGCCAAGCACCTCATGGATCACTGCTGCTGAGGTGTAGATCAGCTCATTGGTTTCAGTGATGGTCATTGTAGGAATCGTTCTCAAAGCTGCATTCACATCTTCCAGGAGACTTTCTGATGGTGCTTCACTCAGCATCTGTAACTGGCGTCGGGGTTGCCTGATGTTCATTTTTGTCATGATCTTATCTCTTAGGTCAGTCGTTGCCTCACGCAGCATGATTGTGCTTATTGGGGCTTCGTACCCAATCTCTGGATGGGGAGTTGTTGTTAACTCCCCCCTGACCTGGCGTCCTGGCTCCCCCTTGCCGTAGCATTTGTTGTATTGTACCTCGTCAATCTCAAGCTGTGATGGCAGTTGCCGTCTGTGGATGTTGGACGGTTGAGCTACTAGCTGTTTGGCAGTGAGTGTTGATTGTGGGTTTCGAAGATTCCATATTTCCCACATTCTCTGCATGTAACCCCTCTGACTGGAGTAGTAACATTCCAACAAAGCCTTGTTCTCGCCTCTCGTCCATTTCCGTCTTGTTATATATACATATATATATATATATATATATATATATATATATATATATATATATATAAATATATATAAAGTCTTTGTTTTGGCCTATAACAAAAAGAAAAAAATTGAAGATGTGTACCATAATACTATGTGATGTCAGAATTTTTGTGATTAAAATTATATCCACCAGGGAGCAGAGTTCAGCAAGTATTAGATTGTGTAAAAACATGACTTTGAGCAATTTTTTTTTTTTTTTTTAAAGTGGAGCAATAGGTCTCGGAAACAGTATCAAGTCTGCATCAGATCTGTATCAAATATCATGTAAATTACAATGAAGGGTTAAAATGTCGCTTGGGTTAACAAAGCTATCATTCTCTCAAAATTTTGTAGAGGTATGGCTGAGGAAATTAATAGGATAGATTTATTAATTAGCATAACACTGACAAGTGTATCTTCTGAGACCAACATGTGCAAAATAGCATTAAAATGTATTTACAAACTTTCACATTATAAGGTAAGATTGTGGTGATTTACTTACACAAGAGAGCATGCATATTTATTAAAAAAAAAAAACAAACAAGAACAAACAAACAAAAAAATTTTCCTACCCTGTGACATTATCGATTACATATTAAAGGCTCTTTTGGCCACAATTATAACCTACACAAAGTTTGGTGAAATGCTTGAATTTAGCAAGTGAACCCGTTACTTTTCTGCAGATGCTGTTAGACTGGAAGGGAAGTGTGTGTTTGGGACCAGACCTGCACAAAGTCATTAACTACAGACAAGTGTTATCTTGACTGTTTACTTGTTTGCTTCAGATATTTGAATGAAGTTGGTGTACTATGGAGCACTTTTTAAGGATTAATAGTTCTGTGACAGTTCTCCATGCCCATCCCCAAAAAAAAGTTTTATTTCTCAGATCATCCAACAGTTCTTTGACTTAATTTCTGGTCATTATCCCAATTTAGTGTAGATTATGGGCTCTTACATACAGTTTTCAACCCTTGTTAATCAGACTAGTCAGGACTTTATAGATACTATCAAAAACTATGAAAACCTTTCAACCAAAAATGCTGCCATTGTAGGTTTTTGAGCATAGATAGAGGGGAGGAAGAGCAACCATCTCAAGCAGAGCATATGCAAAGCTCTAAAGTTGATTCCTGTATTTGTTGTTCCTGTCTACTGAAGACACTGTATGTGAATCTCAGATGCCAGCTAATGCAACAAAATGTCAATATTTGATGCAATAGGAGTGAAAACATGTTGAAAGGAATTACCATTAGTCTAGCTGAAGCAACCTTGCAGAAATACAGCAGAAACAAGCTGGAAATGTTGGCATTTTGATAAAATTTAAATATATGTATTCAAGATGACACACAGTACACACTGTTTATTCCTCAAAGCTTCAGACTTCCCAGTTGCCATTTCAGCTCCATGACATTTAAAATATAATCTCCAAAGTCAGTGCCCACCACAGTTTGACCTGAACACAGGAGGAGAAGTAGTCCTACCTGCCTCAGAGCTGCCGTCCCAACCCTCTTTGTTAAGGCTGTTACTTAATCCAGCAGCTGCGTTGTCAGAGGAGTCCGACAGTAGCAGGATGGCGTGTTTAATCTTGTTTAAATATTACGCAGATGAAGCATCTCAAGTTTCACGTTGCAGTCTGAGGAGGCTCGGCTGGCGTCTTATCATCTTGCTGCAGAAGGATGAAAAGGCCGCAGCAAAGGGACGAATACCGGCTTGACACGACCTCAGGCACACATATGAATCCTGTCATGTGACCTGTAAACACGATTTGTGTAAATATGCATCCAAGCAGGGTTAAAAGTTCAACTCACAGTTGTTGCCTTCATGTCATGATTTTTCAGGGGTATTTAGTTTTTCTGCCTTTTAATTTTTTATTCATGATAAAGGAAGTGGAATGAGGTCACCTTTTCAGGAGACACTCTGAGGAAGTTCAGGTGCTTTGATGGAAAAATAATCACTTGAGCTTTCACTTTGAAGTTCTTTCTTTCAGCTGAAAGATGCTGAGCAATTTTTCTCCTTTCTACCAAGTCTATTTCTCTTCTTGTAGAAATGTTTTCCCTTACATTCTATTGTGTATGAATACAAATAAGATCTGCTGGTCATCATTTCAGTTGGCAAAATATGTTCTCCATAGTGTGAGAAAATATAGGCCAAATTTCCAATCCAATAGGATGCCTTTTATCAATTGTGCTGCAGAAATTCTTTTGCTTGCATACCTTATGTCTCATTGAAGTGTTAAGCTCTGATAAGGAATGTCTAAAGCTGCGTTTCCATCAAGTGGTTTAGCTTGGGGACGGCTGGCATGTCTTTATGTATTTATGTGTTTATAGGGGTTAACACTGGGAAGGATGCTAGGTGACTGAATAAATCCATAGTATATCACTGTCTATCTTTAGCTACTTCCACCAATTATCAAAATGACTGATGCAGTTGGTAAAATCAGACTTTTAGGAGAACATAATGAGAAACATAGTTTTTGAAGAGAAAAATAAAAAAAATGTGTACAATGCTGCACTCTTTAACCTTCTGACTTTAAAAATGTGTGTTTCTGACTAATGAAGGCACAGTGAGATTATGTACTTTCCTGGAGCTGTCATTGCCCTATAGAGTGCTGAGGCTGAAAAACAGCCCTTCAAAACAATTTTTTGACACTACATCACGTTACAACAGCATTTCACTTTACTGTGTCACACACCAGGACCTGGATATCAACACTCTGGCCGTTTTGAACATGCACCATGTCTGATTCAAGAAGACATCAGAGGAAGAGAGAAAAAGAAAGAGAAAAAGGGACAGAGCAAATTAGACTAGAGTTACTATCTCACTGACTTTTACTGGCTAGAGAGAGCTCAGAGAGGAGACAGGCTGCAAGACGGATGCTGAATTAGCCTTCGTTAGGGGGTGTGTCACTGAGAAAATCGCCAAAATTCATTAGTGCTGCTTTAAATAACAGCTTTATCTCATGCAAGCACCCAAAGGTGGCGTACAAAATGGCCAACCATAAACAATCAGTCCAACTGCTCGGTATCTATGGATGCACACTGAAACAAAAAAGTTCATAAAGAAAACATTTTGTCTGTGTTGTAGAACACATGAAACAAAGTAAGGGAATAGTGTATGCTGTATGCATTTGTTATGATGATTCAAGATAAAGTAACTGTGAACTTATAGTCAACATGATGTTGAGATCAGTGTTTCCTGCTTCAACACACCTGACTCAAATGAAATGGATCCAACAGCCAATTAAGTTTTGCACAATTACTCATTAATTTGAGTCAGGTGGTTTTGGAGCAGGGACACATTGAAAACCTGCAGGATTGTGACCCTCGAGGACCGGAGTCGGACACCGCTGATGTACATGAAAGCAGAGATAACTCCCAGGTCTGTGTTAAAAAAAAAATAAATAAAAAAATAATATATATATCTATCTATCTATAGATATATATATATATATATACATAAATAAAATAAATAAATACACTGTTCATTATCTAATTTTTAATCTTTATTTAGTAAACAAAATATTTGGAAAAAATAAGTGTTTTTTAGTAGTAGACAGTTGGTTTTTGTTTTTTGTTGTTGTTGTTTTTTTGTTTTTGTTTTTTTTTTATTGTTTGTGTTTTCCATTTTCCGAGCACAAAATGAATAAAGTTCTCTTTCAGATCATTTAAGAAAGTAGGGCGATTTTTGTAAGAGAGTTTTAAATTTTAAACCACAATCAGGATAAGTGGCGGTGAAATAGCATGCTTATAGTAGTACTTCTTCTGTGACTGCAGCAGACTGAACCTATTTGTGCTCCTTATATCACCAGTTATTTACCCATCTGTCATCTCCACGCCTGGTTTCTGCTGCCAGCCTGTTTGTCCACGTATTTGTCTACATGTCTGTGTTTGTGTCTGTGACCACCTGTCTGTCTCCTCCTACCTGCTCGGGTTAGCTGCTCAGCTCATAAAGCCTCTCGGCTCAGAATTGATGACTCATTTTAAAAAGTGAGTCACTGACGCCTCTTCGGCTCATTATGAGTCTCACACCTGTACCACATTTCATTTTTATCCCATTCCCATTATATGAGTCACAGTAAAATATTTGACATTTATTGCCTCTTAATGACCACTCAGAAGTTTTAATGCACTTTTGGTGGACTTAGGGTCTGTATTACAGGGACGTCATTTTCACCTCTGAGGAAAAACTGAACTTCCTCCTGGTTTTGTTCATCTACCTGCAGTTTTAACTCACACACTCACTGCTGTACCAGACACAGATAAAAGATGATCCCTCTGACTTCAGGTCCTGCTTGAAAACAGACACACAACTTTTTAGGTTGAAACAGGAATTTGATGCTCTTGACTGTTGTGATCTGGTTTAAGCACAGCTACACCACTTCTCCCACTGACTCTTGTTATAGTTTAACAAGAGTCACTGGTAGCAGTTTACTGTGTTTTCCTGCCTATGTTGTTGCTTCTGAAACTCAGCTGAACTCAGGAGCCTGTGTGTTGTTGACGTCCTCTCCTTAGCTATAGCCCTGTAGCTGATGCAAAGTGCTTCTGTTGCCCTGGTAACGACCCTTTGGCACCTGTTGCCGTGGATCGCTGTGTCCGCGTTTGCCAGTCGGCCATGGTGCAGTTGATTTGGGAGGGAGAACAGATGATAAAGCAACAGAGACAAGGAGAGCTTTATCTCAGTGTGTTTTACTGCTCTGCTGTTAAAGATCCACTTTAAGACACCTTGGTAACTTATTCCTTCTCCATCAATGACTGGTTTTCCCCTAAGCCATACCTAATCATACCTGCAGCAAGGGCAGTAAAAAGTTCTGTCTTAGTATTGTACTTCTCCCAAACATGCAAATATGAAACTTGCAGAAGGCATGCACTTTATTGATCTTTCAGAAAATGCATGTAGTTTTTTGTTGTTGTTTTTGTGTGTCTGGTGTTTTTGTTCATTGCTGTGAATTCATGTTTTCTTCAGCTTGTCTCCTTTTATACACAAAGTCTTAATCTTTAAACTTTGTTAAACAAGCATGATGATTCCGAGTGATGTCTTCATTTTACAGTGAGCTTGAATACTTTTCCATACAGATTAAAAAAATAAGAAATAATTTAATTAAATGACTCTGGCTAAAATGCTGACTGAATAAACACCAGTCGACAGGTTGGTGACCAGTACATGGCCAGTGAATGGTCATTAAATCTCAGACTTAAACAGAGAGCTCATGCTGACCAGCTTCTCTGCCTTCTAATAATATTAAAATTAAAATAAAAAATAATATTAAATGAACTTTGTCAATCTCTTGTTTGCAAAACTTAAAGGTTGCAACAAAATCAAAGGTCAATGGCAATGATGAAAAATGTGACATATAATTAAAAACTGTTTCTATTGGTATCTAATTACTTTACTACTCTCATGTATCTCTTACTCTTATGTATTCATTCTCTTAAAATGAGCTATTTATATCTACTTGCCGTGGGTCCTAATAAATGTTAGCTGCCATATTTGTTCCACCATTTGTGAGGGGTTAAAACTTAATTATGTGTTTTGCTCGAAAGGTGCTAGAGCACCGTTTGGGATAAGTAACACCCTAAAAGCCACATAGAAGAAGACAGTAAACATATACACAATATTGATTACCTGTAGTGCAGTCATCGCTGCACCTGAGGCCACTGGATCCACTCGCAGATGAAAACATGTTTATGTCGGGATGAAATGGACAGCCACGGTTTATTCATAACTGCTTGGCATTTGCAATCATGTCTATGCCCTTCCTTACCACTAAGTAATTCTGACACACTGTACCTTTAAATGTTTTCACAGCAACAGGATGTAAACAGAAGCAAAGAAGCAAGAAGAATTTATTTATGTATGATATTATATTTATGTATGATTTACATTAAATCCAGAGATAATGGATAAAGACTCATATTTAAAGCTGCATTCTGCAGGAACATGCATTTACAACTCAACAGTTGCATGTGAAAGAATAACTAACTGAAATATAGTATGTTTTAGAATAAGTAATTAGATGACAAAATGATCAGTTCAGTATTATCATGATTCAGTTTGGGTTAAACAGTTTAATTCAGAAAAATGAATTTAGTTCTTATTTTCCTTTAAACAAAGGTTTTATTAAGAGTCCTATCCAGTGTTTTACTTTCTGTAAGGGATGTGTGTGTTTGTGTTAGAAATATTGTTTGAAATGAGAATACAATCTAGAAAGGATTGAGTAGGATTTTATTCACATACAGTACCTTTATAATGTTTATTCCTTTTTATTTTTTTTTTCTTCTCAATTTTGTTGTATTAAAACCTGAAATTAAAACGAGTTTATATTTGATGAACTCAACATGTCTGACACTATAAAGACACAAAAGATTTTTAATTGAAAATAAACATTATTTAATTGAATTTAATAAGTATTCAATCCCCAGAAGCTGACCTCTTTTTTAAGTTTTCAAGATACTGTTTGGGGTCAAATCTGACCATATACTACAAGAAAATCACTGATTTTACAAAGAATAATTATGATTAACAAAACGTTTTGGTGGGCCTGAGGTAACCGTCCACAGATAAATAATTTCCCATATTTTCTTCTGAAACACATCAGAGCTTAGAGTGTGTGTCCCCTGAGAATTCTCAGCCTTTAAACTTCAACTCCAGCTTCACTGAGTCCCTCATGTCACCACTCAGAAAACACAGATTAATTGTTCAATCAGCCATGTAATGAATCCCACCATCCCGAATCCCCAGCTCATTAACTGCACAGCAGGTTCCACTGCTAAGTTAGATAACTTGTGTCTGGTCCACACAGTTTCTGCCTCACGGCAGAGATAATTCACTTAATTCCAGTTTGTCATTTCAAGTTTAACTGTCTTCCTGTTTTATGTTGTTTTTATGCAGCAGAGGAAATTGTGTCACTCTGAGTACTCCAATATCCTGTTTAACATGCCGATGTCACTGCATTTATCACGGAGCTCCTCACGCTCTAGGTCAGTGACAGGAAATGGGGTGAATCTTGGCCCTGTTACACTGTTCATCACCATGTTGGCAGCGTGACAGCAGTGTCTCATTTCACTGTACGAGGCCTGAAACAGAAAAAGGGTCATGAGTTAGAATCAGGCCAAAGCTATATATGGACAATCAGTGGCTCAACTGACATCTAACTTCCTACAAGATATGTTCACATTTTCTGAGGCCATTCTAAACATGACTGTGTGTGCAATGATAGTTTGACTTCCAGCATTTAGGTTAAAAAGAGTTTCCTCCGTTCACAGTGGCTGTGCAGAAATCCCCTGAGACTCTAATGTAACAGCTGGGAGGTGAAATCTGCCAACTTCATTTGGTGTAAAAATGTTGCAGCTAAAAACTAAAATGAGAAGCTGGATTTCAAAATGGGAGAAACTTCTTCTGTCGTAGGGCTGCAGACCTCTCAGGGTGTCCCCAAAATACCTCAAACTAACTAAACACAGAAAACCTGAAGCTAGATAATCTAATTCCAGAACTAGAGTGCTTCCATTTTCCTCACAGGACGTCCTCCACGCCAGGACGTCCACCTGCTTGGTCTGCTGGATCGTTGCCATGGGGAGGGCTATGGTCTGGGCGGCTGAGGGACCTGGCACTGCAGCCCTAATGGCCCCAGCCTGCCCAGACCTGGGCTGTCCCTGTGGTGGCAGCCTCTGTGGTCATGGTGTCTCCTGGTGTGTGGTGGTGGTTCCCAAAGATATGGTTTCCTCATAGTAGTGTTAAGCCAGATAATATTCTTATTATGTTAAATGACAGGAGGGGAGTTGGTGTGGGGGTGTGTGCATGTGTGTGAGAGAGAAAGAGTAGAAATGGATTTTTAATTGCTGTTTTATATATAATTTTCCATTTGCAAACATTGTTTTTGTCTGCATTTTATTATGTATAGCACTTTGCCCTACTTATGTAAGGAAAGAGGTTTATAAATAAATTTGATTTGATCCGAATTGATGGGTGGCTTCAGGGTCTCAAGTTTGTAACTGTTTTTCTTTTAGCGTGTAATCTCCAACTTCTCGCTGAGGGTTTTCCTTTTTTTTTTTTTTTTTTTTTTTTTTTTTAACTTGTCTTGTCCAGCATCGTTGCAAACAGAATGATTGTCTGGCTGCTGTCTGGTGCTGGGCAATTTTACTCTATCAAGCAGGGATTTATACTACATGTATAAAGTCCCTCTTGATGACATGAAAAACTTTATTAAATCAGACTCTTAATGCTGGACTCGACCGGAGGGGACAGAGAGAGAGAGAGGTAGAAAAGAAAGTAGAGAGAAGAGGGAGGGGAGAGAGAGGGACAGAAAGGGTGTGGGGAGTGCGGGTGGGGACTTAAAACATTATACAGAAAACCATGTAATCCATACTACTTGCAACATATATAGCTAAGATCATCCTGGCCAGTAGGTCATTACACAACTAGTTGATAATAGTAACAATAATAATAATCACAATAATAGTAATAATAATAATAGTAGTAGTAATAATAATAAGAGTAAGAGTAATAATAATAATAAGAACAGAAATAATAAAAAAAAGAAAAAAAAATATGATAATAGATATAAGTGAAACTGCTGTATTCAAGAACACGCGCAGAGAAACCTGTGTGGATATGTTGGAGAACTCGGCCACATGGCGACGCAAAGACTGTGTGGAGACGTTCAGGAAGGAGTGACCATGCAGAGTGATCATGCAGATGCCACCTCACTTGAACAGAGGCCAGAGTCAGGCCAGCGGTCCCGAGACCCAGGCCACCAGCCCCCCCGTAGGCTACAGATCCCGACCGGTCCACAGAGACGACCACTCGCCCGCCCAGGAAGGCAGCAGCAGGAGACCCCAGCAGGAGCCGCCCCGCGGACACAGGGCACCGGCCCCGGCAGGCCGAGGCCAGCAGTCCCCGACCCCCCCGGGCACCGGCCGCCCGGGACAGACGGGGCAGAGGGCCCGGGCCCAGGAGCGCAGGGACACCCCCCACCCCCACAGGCCAAGGGCCAGCACGCCACCCGGGGGGACCCGGCCCGCCCAGACGGCCACCGCCAGAGGCCAGCCCCACACCCCAGCGCCCAGCCGCACACCCCGAGAACCAGTCCTGCCCCCCCCCCCCAGACCAACACACACAAACACACACACTCTCCTTCCACTCCTCCATTCATCCTCCCACACATACACCATCCAACCCTTACATACTCTGTCCTCCCACACACACACACCATCCTTCCACCATCCATCCTTCCACACACACACCATCCTTCCACCATCCATCCTCCCACACACTCACCATCCTTCCACCATACACTCTCCCACACCTACCCCATCCTCCCACACACACATCATCCCTCCACCACTCATCCTCCCACACATACACCATCCTCCACCTTCACACCTCCCACACACACACACACACACACCATCCTTCCACTACCCATCCTCCCACACATCGCTGAGGGTTTTCCATATACGTCTGCAGTGTCTGAAAGGGTTTTAGGTTTTTAATTTTTTTTTTTAAATTTTTCTTGACAGGCTTTTTGCAGAAGTTGTTTGGGGTTGATGTATCTGTATCACAACTGAAGCCATTTCATGCAAACTCTGCAGATGTTCAGGAGAACGTGCAGACAGTTTGGTCCAGTCTTGTTTTGACCATTGCTGTTCACACAAGTACTTCACTGTCTTATTTGTTTATTTAGATTGGTTGGAAAATCTCAGACAGAAGTTTGGCACAGATGTTGTGAATATTTGCATCCTCACATCCCACTGCACTTGACAATCTTAAGAATTTTTTCAGGACAAGTGCATGTGAGACAGTCCTGTGTAATCTGGACAATTTGGATCCAGCTGCATGTCAGGAGCAAAATTCTTCCAGAATCTTTTGCTTTGATTTGTTCTCCTACTACTTTTGGGGAAATCTGTTGCATCCCATTCTCATAGAATCAGAGATGTCTGTTTGTCACAGCTGTCCACTATATTAAAAGATCTGATACCTGCAACATTAAATGGGATCAACCCAAGCTCACTGGATTTAGTTGATATTCTAAAAATATTGAGCAGCTGCAGCAACAGATCATGACTAGAACCGTATATAGAACAGGAAATGACTATATGAAATTAACCATTAATATGAACATGCATAGATACCATAAACCCATCAGGGGCAGTTTATGGTTGTAATTGATCCATCTGCTGAGCCACAGCTGGCCATCATGGCTATACACTTTGCAGAAATTGACTTTAGTTCAATATCTTTTGGCCCGTATTTCACTGCTATTTCCCTGGAATGTTTTGTTTTAGAGACGGGGCCACATTTAAAGTAGCACTCAGCCACTTTCTGACCTTAAATATGTGTTTCTGACTAGTTTTGATAGCACAGTGAAATTCATTATGTACATTCCCTTTAATGCATTGCAGCATCCTGAGGCTAAGACACCGCACTTCACAACTTTCTTCTCCAGCTTGGAACATTAAACTTTACACACATGCCAGCAACTGGATATCAACACATGGCCTGTTTTGATTCATGGAAGTAACACAACAGGACATTATCAAAGGAAGAAAAGAAAAGAAGAGAGAAAGGTGCATAGTAAAAGAGAATGCAAGCCAACACCAGACTGTCATGGAGAGCTCATGGCAAAGGTAGGGTCTTGTGTGAATAAATAAGTAAATGAAAAGAACTTAATAATTTCTAGTTCAACAAGGGCATTAATGCACTCTTAAAAGTTTCCCCTCATAGCTGATGGCAATCCAAACATTTATACCAAGTTTACATGTAAATGCATGAAACGAAACCCAAAGTCATTCTTAATTTTTCTTTGATCTCAAAATCCACTACCTTTGGATGCAAAACTGTCAATTTACCTCCTATGAAGCACATTCCAGGTTTAGTTTAATCCAGTTTACATGTATGAAAAAACCAACAGAAAAGACAAAAAAAGACATAGAAACATGCATATCCTAACATACAGTAATTTAAGTGGAGGAGATGGAGGAAACAAGCAAGTAAAGCTGTTTGGAAATGACAGCCACATCATTAAATATATCAAGAATCATGTTGGGAAGTAGTTGGAATTACACCTGTGATGGCCCCTGGGTTTAGTCACAGTATTAACCTGTCTTTGCTTATAGGTGTGCCAAACGGGAAGCTCCTCTACACTGAATGCACCTGTTCTTAGTGCATCCGCTTATAAAAGCTGCAGTCTCCCTTTTTCTCTCTCTCCTCCTGCAGCTGGTTTGTTCACCACTGACACCACCAACCATATACTTTTACAGGCTGCACACTTATCATAGATATTTTAAATAATAAAATATATATTTTTGCATTATTTGGCATGTCCTTTCCTCATTTTCTCATGGCCTTCTACACCATAAAAGGCAAAAGGACAAAGACAAGGCCAATTTTTTGCCTGTACAGAGCGCTTTTCTTTCTCAACCAGGGCAACTGGTATGCGGCCTCACTCTGCAAGTAAATTTTTTGAGGAAGTCGGCATCAGGTTCACAATGTGCCACATCATCTGACATCTGCTGTTCAGAGCAATCAGCAACAGCAGAACCCTTGCCAGAGGCTTTAATGTCTTCACTGAGAGGATAGCAATGTCTGTATGCACTAGCATGCACAGATAGAGCCTTGGTGGTGGGCTGAAAAAGTGCCCTTTTTATCAGAATCATTTTTTTACATACTGTATGTGTCCCACTATGTTGACGCGATCACACACCCCTTACACATACGTGCAAGCGCGTGTATGCCCGTTTCGTTTCCGTCGTTTCTTTGGCAACGTGATCACACAAAGCGGGCGCCAATGTGGCACATTGTAAGCATGCGCATTGTAGCAGCTGCACCGTCCACGAAGTTCCCTCCCACCGCTCCACCTGCCACTACTCAGGTAACGCTGAACTATTTCAAGGGCACCTTTTGCTCCTAAACTAAGCCTGATGCCAAACTATTCGTCCCTGTTGTAAAGCAGCCTGTCTATGTCATTACAGCCTGAACGGCTGAGTCTAAATTACGAGCTTGGCTCTAGCCATAATCAGTGGTACGTTGCCAAATATTAAGCTAAGTGGTCACTACAAACGTGGGTATGTTTGGCTTTTTCTTCTGTAAAGTTTTCATGACACATTCGTAAACCACTTCGCACAGCGTTCTCCAGTTGTCCATCTCTTTTGTCGCAATAATCGTTTTTTTCTTATTCCAAGCAGCATTATTCTAAGCATTCTGTAACACTGTTGACCTAGGCTTTTATCAATTGCATCATGCCTAAAAAAGAGAGATTAAGAAAACAGAAGTTAAAGGAGCTACACCAGGCAGCTCAGGGAAGCAGCTTTCTGCTGGCCTGGATGAAGCCATCAAACACCAAGGAGGATGAGCTTTTCTAGACACTCAAAGTACTTTACAATGATTGGGAGACCTCAGGTTTTTAAATATAAACTCTTCCACAAATTTTATTGAACCATGTAACTGTCCACAATGTGGTTTGGCATCTGGTACAAGCTATATTAGCACAGTACATTATTCTGTAGCCCCACAAATATAAGCTGTTTCCCTGTAAGGCCTTACAGAATTCACAGTTATCTTGTATTTACCATTGTAGGCTAATAATGAAATGTTGACCATCATAAATACCCAATTAGAATTTGTCTACAGAACACAGCTACACAGGCACTGAAGTCAGACTATGGCAGTTGCAGACTGGTGTTAGCTTTAGTGGTGTAATGCATTGACTCATGTCACTAAGCAGTCTTACTCAAAGATGCATCACTCTATTCTCTCTAATGTCCCACAGTGGACCATCTACCAGCATGGAAGATGAGGAAGATAAGGAGAACAGTGTCAGATCAGTACCAGGTTCATGTACAGTAACATTTTTCAATCAATTTGCAAGTACATAAAAGCCTTTAATGTTTTTTTTTTTCACACTATAATTAAACATAGGTGGCAGTTCCATGCACTCTGCAAAGTGCCCTTTTTTTAAAAAGAAAAACAAAAGCCCGCCCTTCAATATGTCTGTGCACATCACTGTTTGTATGTAAATTCACCACATTTTTCTGAGACATTTGGTTGGATGCAATAACCGCTACATCTGTAGGACATACCTTATGTAAAACTATGAATGTGTACTGCAGCTTGTTTAATGTCAGATCTTTCTGTGGTTGTGGGGCAGTAAGTGACCCGCCACAGGGCTGTGCTTAATGTTAATTATCCATTGTTCCTCCCATCACGTCCACTTTGTCAAGATAGAAGCAATGTTGAGAGTAACCAGATTATGTTCCTTCAACCAGCAACAACCAGCATATTAACGTGAAACAGGAAAAGCTTTTAGAGCTCTCCCTATAACAGCAAAGCCAGACATGAACCTTAAAGAATAAATAAGATTCTCCATACAAAATGACAATTTAAGGCTGCATTTCAATGTTACATAGAAGAACTATATATTGCACAAAAAAATATTATTAAGAATGTGAACTTTTACAGCCAATTTCCTGCTATTTCTGTTACTTCTGAGAACTATTATTACAATTTTCTTTTTTATAGCTATCAGCTTAGGTTTTGCAAAACTGTTCATTTTGGTTAATTTGTGAATTCAAATAATGAAACACATCAGAATTAAATCATGAGTGAAATAATGCAGTTATCTAGTTTTCTTTTTTTTTTTTTTTTTTTTCCAGCTTAGCCCTCCATCTCTCAGTAGCATTCATCACTGCACTTCAGGATTTGCCAGGCGTAACAAACCACCCGCCCACACAACCTCGCCGCCCACTCTCCCAGCATGCTGCTTGGCCACTTACCAGCCCTCTTAACCCTGATAGGGTGAAGAGGAATGGTGGCAAAGTGAGCACTTATTGACAGGAAAACAGCTGAAGGATGAAACTAAAAGCATCCATATTCAGTACTACAAGATGTCACAACATCTCTAATATTCTGGTTCAGGTTGGCTGTTAAAAAATACAGCCTACTTATCTCAAATCAAGATTCATTCATTTATTTTTTAACCTCTAGGTTAATTTTTCATTGTGGTTACAATGACTCTAAAAGCTTAAAAATGCAAAATAATTTGTGTATCTTGCAAAACTAAATTAAAGACACAAATTCTTCACCCTGGATTTCAAAGAGAATGTTTTTCAGTGGGAACTTTTTTTCACATTTGTGTATTTCTGCATAAAATGGGTTGGACATGTAAGCCAGAAAAAAGATAGAAAAGGATTAGCATGCTCAATGAGTTCTAAGATGCTCTATTATAAGGCAAACTGTGATGTTTCCCAAACAGTTAACAGCATTGTGAAAGAATTTATGAAAGTTGGGGCTGACTGATTATTTTTGCAGCTTTCAATTCAGGACCGTGGTTATTTCAGGGTCAAGGTAGACAGACAGTTAAGGTGGGAAGTTATCAAACTCACTGATGTGTGTTAGTCATCAGGCAGACAGTTCAATCTATCTGGTCAGTTAATGCAGCATGTAATGTACTTCTACATGTTGTTCTAAAACATCTCCATCATATTCTAGATCATAATTCTGAATTAAAACTTTTTTTATACCAACATTGATGGTATAACTGATGATCTGGAAAAAAAACAGGTTTTTCCTTTTATCATTGAAGTGTGAGTGTTGGTGCAGCAGTGATAAAAGTCCTACAGCAGCATCACCCAAAGTAAACAACTGCTGATAAATTATATCATTGGGAAGTTTTTCTTCACTTTTTTCCATTAGATGATCACTTTAGTCGTAATAATCAGTTCAATATTTTATCAAATCTAGACCTAAGAAAGGTCTAATTTGTGCCCCCCTGGTCAGTGCTCCTGCCAGGGCTCCTGCCAGAACTTTTCTAGACCCGCCCCTGCATAGCTGAACTCCTTTCCACAGCTACTTTCTGTCGTCAGCTACTTTGTTAGAGACGGTCCTGCCAAAAACAACTTTGAGGTGAATATGTGACGGTGTGAACCATGAATCGCTAGTTTCCTGCTTCTCAGCTGATCCGTAAACACACGTAACAAAAGAGAAAAGTCGACCAGCTGATCACCGACAGCCATTGAAATTCACGGAGCAACATAAGTGGAGAGGGAAGAAGCAGCTGTTGCACAAATGTGGAGACGACAAGAGATCCTTCAGAGCAGACACGCTCCATCCACAGAGCCAGCCGGCTGATCTTTTACATCGTGGAGCTTGTCATGCGTTAATTACGTAAAAAATTTTAACGCAATTAATTCCATAAATTAATTAATGCCGTTAACGCGTTATTTGTGACAGCCCTAGTTATAAGTTTATTTTTTGTCAAGATAAGGGTGAAATAAAAACACACATAACATAAACATTATAAAAGAAATATTACATTACATTTTTCATTTCTGTCAAATGCCTTTAATACTTAAATTAAACCAGCCTTATATGGGATTTAACCATTTTCCTATTGCTCTGAGTTTTACAATCACTTTATCACAGTAACATTTGTGCTGTTTGCTTTGAACCTGTGTCCTGACAGCAGCTGAATCAATATATCAACCAAGTTACAGGCATGCATGCCAGCTGCTTTCTGAGCTTTTGGAGGCCTTATTACATATGACATCTTTCTTTATTAATGTCTCTGGAGGAGTCTTACTTCTGAGAAACACTGTGTTTGACCCAGATCTGTCCTGCACAGTGGAACAGACTGACCGAAGACAAACTAACAAATGTTTACGCGTTAATGTTTATCTCCCTATGTCATTGTGGGCTTTCTCCAGATTGTGGACACGTGTATTTAACGTGTAGAGTCATCAAATATAGTCAGTGTTCTTTCATTTGACATTCAAAAAAGAGAAAAAAAACTAAATTGTAAATATTTAGAAATGAAGAAATATGACCAGCAGAAGGCAATCTAGTATTGGTACCTTGGTCACGTCTCGATGAAATGTTTTGTTTGTTCCGTTTCTCTGAAAAAATGTAGGAAACCAGCAGCAAGAACAATCTATGTCAACAGTCAGAACAGTAAATAACATCAAAATCATGTTTGCAGATTTTACACCATAAACGGTATCAAAATGACAAAGATAGGGTGGTTTGTCAACTTTGTTTAATGTTTTATCTATTCTTACTGTTCAGCACTTTGGTCAATACTTACTGTTTTTAAAGTGCTTCATAAAAAAGGTTTGCTTGGCTTCAAAGCAGATTTCATTCTCAACAATGACAGCTACTCCGAAGACTCACTTGTTATTTTATTCCTGAAGAGAGGGAGTGTAAGCGCAGCATATAACAGAGTCAGCGTCAGGTGTTCAGCATCGTCTGCCTGCCTGCTGTTCAGAACAATCAGCAACAACAGAACCCTTTCCAGAGGCTTTTATAAAAGGCCATCACTAAGAAGATTGATCTCTAAGTAAGATTGTAGCTACAAGACAAAGATAAAGGAGTCAGAGCAGGGGCAGTGGACCTGTCGGCGCTACAAGAGGAAGATCCCATGCATTAACATTACTCTGTTTTTCATAACATGTATTTCAGCTGATTTATCAAGGGAGGTGGGCGACGGATTCGAAATAATTATCTAAGCGATATTTTTGCGTCAGAATGCTTGCACCCACCCCCACTGAAAAATCAGCTGAAATAAATTATGAAACACGAGGGAAAGCTCTTGGAAAATATGTCTGAAAGATGCACACGGTCGCCTACTGGTATGACTGGTCGCCTACTGGTATGACTCCTCTGAAGCGTAACAACAACTGAAAACTGTTGCAATGGAGCTTTTCTACTGCCGGCTAACTAACAAATTAGCCGTTTCTGCCATTTTATATAACAAGTAATAGTAAATGATCTGACTTAACCAGAAGTATAAAGTAGTTGCTGGACTACCCCGCCCTGTTTCTAACACAATGCCAAATTAAACTTCACTGTTTGATGGATTTAACTTACCTATCCAGCAAAAAAGTCTGCAACCTCCGCATCCCTCTCCTTCATCAATTGCCTCCATCTGGTAAATAAAAGTGTACATCGGTGAGATGTACACTTTTATTTTCTCCCGGTTATTTCTTTTTCTTTTCTTGGCTATTTTTTCCTCCGTCTTGTGGGGCAAAGAGTATGGATGGTCCTCCATTTCAATGTAAACTGGCAAGCTGAATGATCCATCTGTCATCTTGCCTTGTTTACACCACCCCTGCCCCCTCCCCTGAAACAGCAGGGACTCACAGGCTAACAAGTTTGTCCCCTTTCGGCTACTGTATTCAAAGATGGCAAAGCAACATGGCAGCCTCCGGTTGGGTGTGCCGCCACCTGCGTATTTATAAACAACTCATTCTAAGCTACGACAACGCTATCATTTGGATGTGATTGTGATCAGACTTTGGTAAAATACATATTTATGAAAGCGATACTTGATTTTTGCTTACAAAAAAACAAATAAACTACAAATTGTACCTTTAATATTTGGAGAGAGGGAATCAAGTCTTCAAATTGAGAGCAATCATCACCTTTTTTGAGTGTTTATGCCCATAAGTAGTATCACGCATGAAAAAGTGTATAGTTCACACAATTAAATAACAACATAGCCCACCTCAGAACATTTGGGTGACTGGTTTAGATGTATTCAGTATACAGCACAGACAGAGAAATATTGCAGAAAGATTGGACTCCAGAGCAACAAGGCTCCACAAAACTGCCTACTATTAATCAATTCAAAGCTTCTGGATCAATAACTCATAAAATCCCCTCATTGTAAATACACAAGATATGTCTCTTTCTAACTGTATGAAGTCTTCCACCAAACCTGAACAATAATACAGCAATATTTTTATAATAAGCAGTAACAGGAATATTACAACCAGACCAAAGTGTAGCAAAGTGTAGCATCCCTTACTTAACTATATTAGCCCTGGCTTCACAGAAGGCTACTTTCTAAAAGGGTAATATAAAGCCAGTAACAAATTCATGTACTATTTTAATATTTTAGAAGACATGAAGACCAACTCCAAACATTCTCCCTGTAAGATTGCAAAACTTGGACATCTCAGCAGGACTGCACTCTTAAGGCAGATTTATACTCGCATGGCATCTGCATCACCACTGTAGGCACCACGTATGTCCACAGAGGCTCGACACGCATCTCTTCCAGACTTGACGTGCACCCCTGATACGCAGATGGTTACACAAGGTACTCACTTGTGATTGGTCAGTTTGGGATCACGTGTTGCTGGATATCTGGATTTCTCGCTGAATTTGTGTGGTAACCACCGTTTTTAAAAACAATAGCCAGTGGACCAAGTTGATGTGAGGCTGATCGAATTATTTCTTTGCTTTCTTCCACAAGCTAATAAAGACACTGAACCGTACTGGACGCCATTGTTGTTTTAAAACAGAAAATACCTACCGAACAAAAGTGAACCATCAAAAAAACTCCAACCTGGTGAGTTTACCGGCTGATACCACCCCTGCTGCCACCTTCAGATTAGGATGAGAAACTGCAACACAACCCCAAAACGACACATACCCCCTACACTCGAGTGTAAGAGCAAACTCGCCAGTATCAGCTAGCCGACAGATGCAGCACGAGTATAAATCTGCCTTTACTTATAATTCTGTTCGACTACAAATGACATCTTCGAAATTGCAGATTCTTTCAGAATCATTAATTATCAAATGTTGAGGACTTCTACTTCCTCAGTCATATTAAATCAGCCTGGCTTCTGTTATTTGAACACCACTGTTTATATTGTCCAACAGTTATCAATGCAGCGCTGAGCTGTGTGTGACCAGGAAAGTGCTTTGTGCGGCTGTTATCAAGTATCTTGTGGTTACGGTAACCACCTTGGGGCTGCTAAAATGCTCTGAAATTAGTCAGAAATCAGACTCAAGGAAACTAAATTTTATTTTGCTGTAAATTATATGGTATGAAATGTAAGGAAAGGCAAGGGAAATTTATTTCTGCAGCACATTTCATGTACAAGACAATTCATGTTCAAGACAATATTATGGACTAGCTGAACTGAGTCTTTGGATCTAAGAGCTCTGCTAGGTTTATATTCTCTGAACATATGACAGATGTATTCTGGACCTAAACCGTTCTGGGATTTGTAAACAATTAGTAGGGTTTTAAAATCTATTTTATGACTGACTGGAAGCCAATGTAAAGATTTTAAAACTGAAGTGATGTGTTCAGGTCTGCTAGTCCTACAATGGTGCAGTTGATACTTGGACTTCCTTTGTGACTCTAACGGCCCACCTACTTAGTTTTCTTACAGTAATGGTTGTTTACTTCTCCTCCATCTGTCATTTATTTTCTTATTATGTCATTGTCTTCTATTTTCCACACATAATTTTCTTCATCTGGACACTTGGTCTCTGTCTTCTTTTCAGACCTCATCTACATTTTCATCCTTCATTTTGTTTAACCATCCATTTTCCTTCTCTTTTTTCTTTCAGTCCCTTCTTCCGTCCTCATTTCTCTCCTTATATATGTATCCTTGCACCCCTCCTCCTCTCAGTCTTTTCATTTTTCTCTTCAGTCACCCAACTGCAAGACAAATGGACGAATGCCTCATTGGTGATATATAGCCTGCTTCCTCCCCCTCCATCCTCTATTGCCTGAGGGAAGGAGGCAGGGAGGTCTGCAGCTACATGCGCTGTACAGTATATCAAAAGTAGCCAGAGCTATTGGGTCATATTTATGTGCCTCCAATTCCAGACATTATTTTTGAGACTTAAAGTGACAAAATATTCTCTTGTTGTACACTTTGTTAATTTTGTCTCCATATTTATGTCCACAAACAATACATTTATCAGTCTGCTTAAAATACATAAAAATTATTTCTTGAGTGCTTCATTTTCACATGACAGGTTATATTGCCACTAAATAAATATTCTCGAATACTCTGATTTTAAGATTTTAAATTACTATTTTATGTCTACACAAGCGGATTCATACATAATATGTCTTAATTTTGCACTGAAGCTTATTATCAATACTGGTTTGACTCCACCTCATGGTTCTAGTCTTTTTTTTTATTTTAAGAACTTCTCAGCAAATCATGCCTGAGGGCTACATATGAAAACTTTCAACCCAACAATAGACAGAGATGAAGCAATGAAGCAATCAACTGAAACCATCTAAATGCAACGTCAGATGAAAAACAGCACATCCTGTTCCTCTGCTCTATGATATATTTAACTAAACTTACCCAGCGTGCAGAAACAATAAGTGAAAAACTAAGTCCACATTTACTGCTTTCATAACTCATTTGATTAGCTGCTGCTGCTAAAAAAAAAAAACCTGCTTGATTAATTGATCATAATCAGTGCGAGCACCTCTATGACCAGAAACATTTGGCAGTTTGCTGGTCTGGAGCATTCGGGTATGTTTTAACACAATGGCAAAGAGAAAAGACATCATCAATGATCTTAAACAACGATTGCTGCACATCAATCTGGGAAGGGTTATAAGGCCATTTCTAAACTATTTGGAGTCCATCATTCTTCAGCGAGAAATATTTTTTCACAAATAGAAAACATTCAAGACAGCTGTCAATCTTCCTGGGAATAGATGTCCCACCAAGTTTAACCCAAGGTTAGACAGTGCAATGCTCAGAGAAACTGCAAAATACTCAAGGCCTACATCTCAGTTCATGACAGTGCAATTAAAATAAAGACTAAACAAATATGGCTTGTTGAAAGGGTCGCACAAAAGACTCTCTTGTGTCTACAAAAACATGGCTACATTGCAAAGTTTCATCCAAACAAACTAAAGAACAATGTCCTTTGGACAGACCAGACCAAAGTGGAGATCTTTGATCAAAACACAGCAGCATATTTGAAGACAAATGTTGACAAAGAAGAGGCAACAGAAGCTATTTAACCTGGCAACAAAAACCAACATTATCCACTGGAGTCAAACACCAGATGTACTGTAAGTGGGTGCTGGATTTTTGTCCAGTGTGAAAAGTAAATGGGGAGACTGGCTGTTGTTAGGAAGAGTGCACAAAGAAGAAGATAGACAGCCAAGACAGAAGGATGGATGGGTAAATGAATGTTGCTCTGGATCAGTCCGCGGTGTAAAATATCAGCAGATGATTAAATGTCAACAAATGCGCAGCCCCTTTTTCTGTACGAGGTGAATGTGTCGGCAGCGTTGGAGGATCTTTTGTCTTTCTGAGTCTTTTGTCTTTAGGCTGAATAAGTTCACTCTGAAAATGTCACCCGCTGTTTGGTTTCACTCCATCACCAGCTCCTATTTCTTTGGTTGTTGTTGTTTTGTTTCTTTGTTTGACTTTTTTAGCTTCTACATGTTTCATGGAAATGACAGTACCAATCATACTCTCTTCTTTTACTGCCACATTTCTCTATTCATCTTTATTCATAAGTAAATACTTAATTTTTGTTTGTTTATTTATTTATTTATTTATTTTCATTTTCCACAGTGTCTCAGCCCTGCCTGAGTGTTTGGCCTTATTTTCCTCATGAAAATTGTCTATTTGTCCTTTGAGAGTCTAACGACAGACTTCGTTTGAGAGAATCTTAGCTGATTGGAAGCTTGCATTCTTAATTTGTTCAAATCCAGGTAAAAATTAAGTTTCTTCTGTGTCTCTTAGTGAAAAAAGCTTGGTGCGTCATTTTTTTTTGTTTGCTAAATATTGGATTGCCTGATCCTTCTTTGGATCCACTTTATACAAAGCTTTTCAGAGCCTTATGCACTGTGTCTTAGCAATTCTCAATTTAACCATGGTTTTACACTTTAAATGAATCTGTGTACTAAACAGCATGACTTCTAGTACTTTCATTGGGGGCATTTCAACAACTATGAGAAATACTGCTTGATCAAGAAACAAGCATCTATCCTAAGAGCGTAAAATGTAGGGGTGCTGCAGGGGATCAATCAAGTATTGGACATGTGCACGCACTAACTTAATCAGCAATGTTCAACTGGAAACGTTGACTGAAAAGATAAGAATTACTCAAGAGTTGCTTCTGATATTCCAACCCATTGCCTACAAAAGTCAATAAACATATTATTTTCTACAGTGTCGAATGTAGAGCTGAGATCAGCTTAACAGTCTCCTGCATCACCTTGCCTCAGTAGGTCATTGAGCTGTTTTAGTTGAATGCAAATGATGGAAACTGAACTGAAATGTGCCAAAGACATTATGTTCCTATAGGACAAGGATCACGAACTCCGGGCCTCTTGGACCAGTGTCCTACAGGCCTTTTTTTTTTATGTTTCAGTGTTGCAACACACCCGGTTCAAATGAAATGGTTCTCCAACAGCTTGTTGTCAAGTTCTGCACAAGCCTCTTAAGGACCCATTGTTTGAACCAAGTGTGTTGCAGCAGGGAAACATTGAAAACCTGTAGGACACAGGCTCAAGAGGTCTGGAGTTGGTGACCCTGGCTCTAGGACATCACTTAGCTGCTTAGTGGCTACTTTTTCTAATATCTTTGCCATTAAAGTCAATTTGGAAATTGGCCTTTTTTTCTGTGCAGGGCAGGATCCAGGTTTTGTTTTAGAAATGGTTGAACAGCAGCTTGCTTGCAATATGTGGGAACACATCCAGAGGTCAAAGATTTATAAATTATTGTGAGGATATAAGGGCCAAGATGTTATTAAAATATGCTGTTAGGTTACAAAGGACTGAATGGTTAGGACCAAAATACTTTCAGAATCTTCTGCTTCCTTATGAACCAACCAGATCATCAGGGTCAGGTCTACTTTCTGTTCCCATGTAGAAAACTAAATATGGAGCGGCAGCATTCAGTTTTTATGTTCTTCACATGTGGAACAAACTCCCAGAAAATTCAGAGTTAAAAACCTTTCTATTTGCTGCCTACTGTCAAAACAAGTGTTAAATTCCCCACACTGTAACTTTATTTCTTGAATTTTATCTATTTTATTTTTGCTTTTTTATCTTTCTGCTTTTATTTAATTTCTTTTAAAGATTTTTTCATGCACCTGGTATTGCTTCCTGCACTCCTTTGCTTTTAGTATTTATGTAAAGCACTTTGAATTGTCTTGTACGTGAAATGTGCTATACAAATGAATTTGCCTTGCCTTAAAAAGAAAGTACTAAAGAAATCAAACGGACTTGGAGCAATTTTCATGGAGTTGACCAGCTTATTAAGCTCATGCAGGGAAATTGCAGACAAACTCAACTCTAGGCTAATGGTAAGGCTAAAGAGGGCATCTGCTTTTTGGGAGCTGGTTCCACAGAGAGTGGCCTGATAATTGAAGGTTTTGCCTCATATTCTACTTTCGTAACAAGGAATCACAAGAAAACCTGCAGTCTGAGAGTGCTGTGTGTGAAGTGCTGTGTTGGGAAAAGATGTAACCATGAGATCTTTAAGATCCAAGGAAGCTTGGTCTCTAAGAGCTTTATATGTGAAGAGGAGAGTTGCTATGTGTAAGAGATTTCAGCAGTTCTATCAAGTGAATTTTACATGAGACTTGAAATGGAGTTTCCTTAGTAAAACCTCACAGGTGTCATCTACTGGAAAAATATCTGGAGACTTTTTTGCAAACAGAGGTGACATGTTTTATGTAAGTTTTTGGCAGTTATATAGAGAAATAGAAATTCTCTCTTTTGGCTGAAATACAAAAAAAAAAAAGTTTTATAATTCAGGTAAACAAAATGTCTAAAAGAAATGCATTTCTTCATCATCATAATAACTGACTATGAGTGAAGTCAGTTTGTGTTGATGGTAAACTGGTGAGCGCATCACTTTAGATCAACAGCCTCTTCAGCTCAGAGGAGGAAGAAATCAGACGATAATGAAATAATATGTTAATGAAATGATAATGTTTGTTTTTCTGAGTTTCGCTCTGTTAATCCAGCTTCAGATTATCCTGAAACACCTGCATGTCTTAATCACAGCTTTACCAAATCCATGCCATTGCTGTATGTTGAAAGATGTATGAAACCCTTTACAAATCAAATTTAAGTGCCCCAAGAGTTTTATTGGCCACAGTTCTGGTAGTTTTGTTATTTAATAGGGTTGAGATTTTGCTGTTCAGTTTGTGTCTCATTACAGTTTAATTATTATTATTATGACAAATACAGGACCGAGCACTTTAATTTTCATTATTTGTTTCCTTACACAGATGTAACTTAAGTTTCAGTTCATCAGCTCTTCTACATTCTGTGTACATAGCCACATGTTTATACAGGATAATGTCTTAACCCATATCTTGCTACTGTTCAATAGGCCACAGGCATATCTTAAAATCCACTTCCAGCACAATGTTTCCAAAGTCATTACTTTTTGTCCCCTTCCCGCTCACTTGTACTTTTCTACTGCCCAATTCACCCAATACTTGTTCATGTTTGGAGCGGAATGAAGAAATGTTAAGAAATTCATTATTACAGAGTTGTCCATGGTTTTAACTTTGATCATGATGGAATTTATGATGATTCCCATCATATTGTGAATGCTGTCTGACAGAAAGCAGGAACTTAGGGATTTATTGTTATCTCACACTTTATAACCATGGATTGTACACTATATGGGCAAGTGGACATTAGACTTGGTTTATTGTTTGCAAATGGAAAAGGGTGGAGTTCTGCCTCCAGGTTGGGAATGAGTCATTGCCTTAGAGCAAGAGATGGACCAACATATTGGGACTTCATCAACAATAATGACACCACTTCCCCACTCTGTTGTGGTGAAAAGAGAAACGAGCCAAACGGCAAGATATGTGTTGAGACATTATCCTCTTGATTTATTGGTCTGTTTATGCTCAAAGCACCATCTATGGTCACCAGTGTTTGGGTAGTAAACAAACAGACATGAAAATGGGTCAGGGGTGAAAAACGTGAGAAGGATATAACTCCTCCAGGGGGATCCCGTAAGAAAATTTTGGGCATTTTATATTTAAAAGCATCACTCTGGTGAATTTTGAGGTTTGTGGTTGTTCACACTTAGTTCAGACATTATGTTAAACAGATATCTGTTCACTTGAAAAATCTGATTTCAGAAAACACATTTATACCAATAGTAGAAAAGCACTAGCCTACCCTAACCCACAAAGTAAAACTCTAAATTGTTTGTCCCATAACATTAGTTCTACATATATAGTTGGATTTCAGATTGAAAGGCAAATGTATTTACAGTTACAATATGATGAATAAATAATATAAGGTAAAGTACCATAATAGTATGAATGCCCAGCATCCACACCAATTTTGTACCTTCCAAAGAACATCACTTATTTGATATGTCCTGTGACATCTGCCAGGGAAATTACGAAAATTTGCATACATAACCTAACGTTAATTTGTTGACTTTGATTCTATAATGTAGCTAGCGAGTGTAGCCACAAAAAGCTAATGTTAGCTTGCATCAGTTAACGTTACCTTTAGCCTCTCAAGCTGGTTCCCTCAGCATCCACCTAAGTCCAAACCAATCTGCGAATGAGTCGTAACTGTCATCTGCTCTTAGTCTCTTAGTTCAAGTCTCTCTTCACATGTTCACAGCTCATTGTAGCTCTGCACCACCCTTGTGTACAAAAACGAAGTCCTAATAAAACTGTTTCTGGTATAACTCCATGTCCCATCCATACCCCCTCCCCTATCAAAAATATTTTTCATTGGTTCGATACGATTTAAGTAGGTCACCTATTCTGGATTCAAAGCAGCAAATTTCGCCTATAAGTGAGGGATTTTCTTGTCTGCCAAAGGAATATGAACACAAATACAAGTGAGGTGGTGGTTCAGGCATCTCATTAGGATGCCCCCTAGTTGTCTCCCCATGGAGGTTTTTCAAGCTCGAGAGGAGATCCCGGGGCAGAGCCAAGACTCACTAGAGGATTATATATTCCCTCTGCCTGGGAATGTCTTGGAGTCCCTCAGCAGGAGCTGCAGTGTCACAGGGGAGAGGGATGTCTGGGTCACCCCCCCTTAACATGTTACCTGACCTTGGTTAAGTGGCAGAAAATGAACAAATGAATGAGACTGGGCTGTAAGGAAATCAAGTTTCCATGTCCTTTGCAGAAAGTTTAGGATTGAATATACAGTAAAATAATAAGGAAGACTGAGTTAACAGAATAATTTACATCACTGTCTTAAAATAAAATTTTATTTCTTGACTTTACAGTTAATTATTTTTAAAATCTTGGAGTATAGCGAAGCCATTTCCAGGAAGTGACCAAAATCCCACATATATTCCTGAACTTATTCTTTTAGCTTCTTCACAGATGTGACAATGACCAGTGATAGCCAGAACACACAAACTGCTTTTTACAAGTTTACCTCTCACATTTTGGGATCTTGAGAAATAAAGCTATTGTGATTGTGAAAGTACAGCGGGTACGAACAATAGGTCGCCACAAATCTAAGATAACAGTATCAATATGGATAATGGGAAGGACAGTTGCCCTTGGCTTTGGACAATAGAAAACTTAGATTTTAAAGGCTAAATCTTTTTCAAATAGATGGCATAGAATAGTGATTGACCGCAAGACAGAAAAAAAAATAAAAAATATATATATATATATATATATATATATGTGTGTGTGCAAGGCAAGGCAGTTTATATGTATAGCACTTTTCATGTACAGGACAATTCAAAGTGCTTTACATAAAACAAAGGCATTACAGATATTTAGAAATAGAAACACATAATCACAATAAAATAATAAATTACAGTTAATATGCAGATTTCATGCATAGGTGCATGAGAAAAGAAATGTTTTTAACCTGGATTTAAAAGTGTCTACATTTGGTGAAAGCTTAATCTCCACTGGCAGTTTGTTCCACTTGTTTGCAGCATAACAGCTAAATGCTGCTTCTCCATGTTTAGTCTGGACTCTGGTCTGGACTAGTTGACCAGAGTCTTTGGACCTAAGAGCTCTGCTAGGTTTATACTCTCTGAACATATCACAGATGTATTCTGGGCCTAAACCATTCTGGGATTTGTAAACAATCAGAAGGGTTTTAAAATCTATTCTGTGACGGACTGGAAGCCAGTGTAAAGATTTCAAAACTGGTGTGATGTGTTCAGATCTCTTAGTCCTGGTTAAAACTCTAGCAGCAGCGTTCTGGATGAACTGCAGATGTTTAATGCTCTTTTTAGGAAGTCCTGTTAAAAGACCATTACAGTAATCCAGCCTACTGGAGATGAATGCATGGATGAGTTTCTCTTGGTCTTTCTGGGAGACTAAACTTTTAATTCTGTTGATGTTTCTGAGCTGGTAAAAAGCTTCTTAGTGACAGCTTTGATGTGGCTGCTGAAAGTCAGTTCTGAGTCTATCAACACTCCAAGGTTACGAACTTGGTCGGTGACTTTAAGAGCCCGAGTCTCCAGGTGTTTACCAATGCTGACCCTCTTCTCTTTGCTACCAAACAGAATAATCTAAGTTTTGTCTTCATTCAATTGTAGAAAATTCTCCCTCATCCAGGTGTTTATTTGTTCCAGACACTGACACAATAGGTCTATTGGACTGCAGTCATCTGGTGACAGAGACACATAAAGTTGTTTATCATCAGCATAACTTTGATAATAAATGCTATAGTTCTGTAATATTTGACCCAAAGGGAGCATAGACAAGTTTAACAGAAGAGGTCCAAGGACTGACCCCTGGGGGACTCCACAAGTCATGGTCACTCGCTCGAATTCATAGCTGCGGATCATAACAAAATATCTCCGGCCTTCTAAATAGGACCTGAACCAGTTAAGGACCACTCCAGAAAGTCCAACCCAGTTTTCCAGCCTGTGCAGCAGGATTCTGTGATCTACAGTATCAAACGCAGCACTGAGATCCAACAGAACCAGGATTGATACTTGACCAGAATCAGTATTCAACCTAATGTCATTTAACACTTTGACCAGAGCTGTTTCAGTGCTGTGAGGAGGTCGGAAGCTGGACTGAAATTTATCAAGATTTCCACTTTCATTTAAAAAGTCATTAAGCTGGTGAAATACAACTTTCTCAATAATTTTGGAAATAAAAGAGAGAATATATAAAAGAAACACCAGAATGTCCAGTGAAAACAATGTGGGCAGAGGGAAACAAAACAGAGGAAGATAGAAACAGATGGAGAGACGACTACAACAGAGCAGAGTGTGAAAAGAAAAAAAGAAAAAACCCTTATTATTCTGTTGTGTTGTATTCAGGGCCATGTGTTAAAGAAAATTTATCATAGTATTTTTTAAATGATTGTTAGGCTCTAGTGGCCTTTATTTTAACAGACAGGAAAGATGAGTCGGAGAGATCAGGGAATGAGCTGCAGGATGGGGCCCCAGGCCGGGAGTCGAACCGGGTCCAGCTGCAGAGCTGTAGCCTCTGTACATGGGATGGGTGCTTAACCAGTTGAATGACACACTGCCTTCAGCATAATATTTTCAATGATGCTTTCAGGAATGGGGAGTTAATCTATTGATGGACTACTTATAAAACTCTGGTTAAAATCAGCTCATGCACAAATTTAAGTGGCTTTAACTGGATCATATGTCTGTCATTCTTTCCTTTTTTCAACACAGTGAAAACAGATCTGGAAGTTGATTTTATGTTAGATTTTTTTTAAAAGTCAACAGAGATTTTCCAGAATGTGTGAATGTATAAAGTGCTCAGGAGCAGTCAGTGTTTTCCTTGCAGTAGACAGCAGTCGGAGCCGCTCAGACTGTAGAAGTGAAGAAAGCCAAGCTGCCAGCTACCTAAATGCCTGAAGAGCTTTTTTGCAATTTTAAAACATCTCAAACTTCACAAATGTGATGGCTGGTTCAGCTGCGAGTGCTCAGATTGCCATTTCCTGCAGTAATTACTCTTAAAATGCTTCCCTTAAAGACATGTTTACTAAGTTTTCTTACTGGATTTTTGTCATTTTGGATGTTTTATGTTATGTCAAGAATGATGCTATCTATTGATAAGGTTACCATGGCTACAGATGCCTCTCTGGTACAAGGTCAGGTTGTTTCAAAAATATCTTGTGTGAGTGTCTGTCTTCTATTCAGTCTTATTTCACATCTGTTAATACAAAGAAAACCATCTTTGACTAATGATGGTACTTGTGAATAGGGGGAAAAAATTTATAAAGACAAGACATAAAGAAGGGAAAGTTTCATATTTTAATCTGGATGCCATCTGGAACAAAGTTGTTCAGCTGAAGTCACACTCAAGACAGATCAAAAGGGCTGCCAGCATTAAATATTCAATCAGATCCTGAACAGGAATAGTTGTAAATTTGTAATGCAATTGTAGGAAGACAGAGCTAAAAAAAGTAGCTTCCTCAAGCTTAAAAGTATTATTAAAGTCTTCAAGTTAAAATTAGCCAGCTCATACAGAAGCACTTTTTTAACATTTAAGGCAGGCCAACAACTTGTAAAGAGGATAAATTAATTGCAGCCATGTATCCTCTTTTTTTCCTTGCAGCCTGTGCTGAGGGAATAATTTGTTGCCAGGAAGTTACATTAATAAATAATGTCATCGAGTGCTGGGGTCGGTGGCTGGCAGATCTGAGAGGGAGGCACGACGTTAGCAGTTCATCATTAATTCATCCACCGATGTCTGCAACATTTATCTTCTGACTTTGTGATGGTTGCATCATGAATGTATAATTTTGTAATGTGGACAGAAATATTTCATTCCAGACAAAGTAAAGTTTTTTGTTCACCACATGTACCACATTATGTACCACATAAATAAAGTCTCACACACATACTTGTACACCTGAGTGAAGTAGCTGTGAATGAAAAATTAATATTTTTGTGGTTTTTTTCATGGTTTCTGGACCAAGAATTTTGTAAATCAAATTTCTTTCACTTTTGTCTTTGATTCATCATGATTAAGAACCAAATATTAAGCAACATAAGTCTGAAAACAGAAGGATGCTTTATGATGCTGTAAGTGGTTACAGTGAAAAAGAAGATTTTTTATTGTTTAGGTATTAAAAAGCCAAAGAAAATGTCTAATATATATATATATATATATATATATATATATATATATATATATATATATATATATATTTAGGTGAAATTTAAATATGATGGGTTAAGCGTAGTATTCTGAGAAGTGGAAATTAAAAATAAATGTTAAAAACATACATTCTTGTGAATTTGTTATGTGTTATATTAAAAATCAAAGAAGTATGGGACTAAAGAAAGTCTGACCTCATGACAGCACCATATCAAACATCTGCAGATCAAAGTTTGTCTTTTAAAAACTTTCTAGATAAAGTTTCACTCTGAACATTTGCAACAAACCTTCCCCCTTGTGGATTTAACATGAATCACCATAATTATTAAATTTTTCTGTTAGTGAATGTGAATGTCTGCTGCAAGTCTTACAACAGAGTCTGAAAAGTCCGAAAAATTTATGGGGCTGATCCTTTGAGGAGCTTAAATTTCTGCATGATAAACTCAAGTGGGGGGGACAACTGAGAAGCATGTTGCTGTATTAAAAAATATGCCCTTGAATGTAGCATTGCATGCACCCTCCATTAGGGCTGGGTAATAAATCTCTGAATAGTTAGTATGAGTATCACATTAACATGCAACTGCCTTGATTTAACCAGCACTACCACCACAAGATGGTGCCAATTTACCAAGCAGCTTACCAACCGCTAGGAAAAACAACAGCTTCAAATCCAGTTATTTAAATAAATAAAAATAAATAAATAAAATAAAATACAAGTTTTATCAACAGTATAGGTGGTTGTCGTCATAGTTAAGTAATACTGTGTTGTTCACAGCTAACAAAAAAAACACATTTTTGGTGCGCTACGCCCCATTAATGGAATTTGTTTAGCCCGAGTTTATTGTCCCATCAAGAAAAACCATCAGCACAAGCCTGAAGGAAAGTGAAGGTGAGCTGAATACTCAGTAAGTGTTGAAAAGTTGTCTTTCAGTCACAGATTCATGGACAAAGTATACAACAGTCGTATGTAACTGTATATAATCTGCAGGATATTTGAAGAATGACTAAATAATTCTCATTAATATCAAACTTTTTTTTTTTTTTTCCAAATGCCCAGCATTTGCTTCAACAAGTGAACAAGCTGCACAAGTGAACACAGGGATTGTCTTATTATTATGTAAATGAAGGTTTTTATTAGAATATTTTGATTTTTAAAACTACTTATGACAGGAACTGAACGAAGATTTTTGACCTGGGTTTCAGAATGAGATGGACCTTATTTTTAAGTTCTCTATTTAATAATGAATATCAGCACCTTCAAATCTGAGGCCAGGGTTCTGTCTCTGAAGAAATTGCCCTGCCCTGTTCAGAGGTAGAGTTTAATTACCCCTGGGTCTTTGCAGCCGATTGGAAAAGAGATCCAAATTGATTTTCACTTCGTGGTGATGCAGTGGTCCACTGAAGGAGATGAATCAGAAACTAAAGCTCTACTCAACTTAAGTATCCACTCATGTTTCACCATGACCTCTCAGTAGAGCCAAAAGAATGATGCAAATGCCCATAGAAGGTTTTCTTTGAATGGTGGCTGGACTTACTCTCTAAGACCAGTTTAAGCCAGTGTTTGATCTGGGAGGTTGCTGAGCATCTTCCCCTGTTAATATCATGACCCTGAAATGCAATAAGCAGTGTGGGTAGTCAACAGACATTTTCATTAAATTCAGGCGCCACCTTCTTGACCTCCTCAGAGTAACACTAGATCTTTAATTTATGAAGAATGCAACCCAGTCGGATAAACCCCAGCTTGGACTGCGTGAGTTAAAACTCACCACCAAATAAAAAGTGTTTTCTGGCATTCCCTAGAGTACTTTATTCCTTGACAGATGAAGACAGAGTGCTGTGTTAGAGGCGTTGAAGCTGCTGTGTGAGAAAAAGAATCTGCTGTTAGGCATCCATCTTGGTCCATTTGTCCAGCTGTCAGTATCGTGTCCCCCAAAGGATGAAAGCTAGCTGGGGGCAACTGTGTGTGAGCTGCAGCCATCAGATGACTTTGATTTTTCTTCCATCTGTCCCTGAAAATGGTTGATGGGGACAGCAGAGACTCACCTGTAATTTGTCTTCTTTAACTGAGCGTCCAGACGAGGACTTTCTCCCGTGGTTTGTTTTCAGTTCCATTGTTACAGGGACCAATAACTAAAACTAGATGGTACTGTAATGTAGGTGATGTTTCTTATCTTCAGTACTGATTTGCAAATGCCTTTCGTTCACAAGGAGACTTTGCAAAAACTTGGAAGATATTTTTTAAGGCTAAAGTTGGACATTTAAAGAAATCTTTCAGGATCAATATTTGAAAGGGAACTACTAGAGTTTTGGGAGATTATTTTCCATCGTGGTCATTATAGAAATTTAGAATAAGGAAAACATGCTGAACAAAGGATTTATTCTTCTATTATTAATTTACCGCTAACATTAGTAACAACTAAAGGTTCAGTAGGAGCAACCAATAAGGTGGCCACATTGAATGGGCATGTTTAATTTATATATTTATTTATTTTTCTTCTTTTTCCAACCCCCAATCAAATTCTGTCAAATTCTGCCAAATATTTTTATCTGTGGCAGGAAAATAGAGCAACACAATATTCAGTGTGGTCAAAATTACCACTTGTGGCCGAAGTAGGAAGAAATAAACATATTTCCTTCATCCTTTATATACTAAATGTAAAAAACTAATTTGAATGAAAACGTAAATAGTTTTAGTAAAGGTTGAGGACCAGCAAGAGTTTGACATTTTATCTGAAACAGCTATTAAGAATACATTTTCTAAACAGTCTGAATGTCTGTGTCAGCTGTTCTAGTGTTAAAAATGTTTCCACATGTTTGATGATTTCCTGGCTCACAGACAAAGACGCTGGTCTTTTATTTTATCATTTTACAACCTTAATTGGAGTCAGTTTGCTTGAAACTGACACAGACTGGGTGTTGAACGATGATTGGAGTTTGGGTGTTCTTTTTTATTTGCTGCTAGTGTTCATTGAAATTAGCTCCTGCATAACACTGTGTTGTTTTCTCATCATTTAAAGAAACAATAGCAGCCCTGCTTTCTGGATCCACACGTGGTTGTGAAGCCAGTAATGGATCTGCCGTCTCTGGACTGAAATCACATACATTTGAAACTTGTCCTTGCCTTTTCTTCTGTCTTCTTTCAAACAATCTGTCATAAACATGTTCCTCTGACAGACTCATATGCGCCTTGCTGAGCCGCTCCAAACCTCCTCTTCAGCTTTGAAACTCGGAAACAACTTCCAATTAACTGGATAGGATCAGCGAGCTGTCCTGCCTGGCCCTGATAACATTATCGCACGTCACGCGCTGCTGCCAGCACCCGGATTATGAAATTAAAAAAGAAGAAGAAGAAAGGGTGGTGGAGGAAATATGGTTGGGTGCTGGTGGAGGCTGTGATGAGGCGAGGTGGATGGGGTGGGGGTCAACCTTGGGTGCTGTCATAAGTGACTGTGTGGTATATTTGGCCCTCTTTTAAAAGGAGGGTTATGTAAGGTTTTAAAGGCCCTCCACTCTCACCAGAACAGAGAAGTTCAGTATGCTGGAGAGCTGCTTCAGCTTCTGGTCTAACGCTAACCGCCCACCGATAAGCTGTTACATAACCAGCCGCTGTTCTGGTCTCTGGTGTCTGAGGAGGATGTAACTGGAGGCAGGTAGCAATGCTCCTCTGCTTTCCATGATAAGAAAGGATGAAATATTCCCGCCTTTCTCATGTGGAGGGTTATCTAAGGCTGTGTTCCTGTTGTGGAGAGAATGTCGACAGCATTGTTTCTGTGTTTCTGTTCTGAACAAATTTTCTCTGTGGAAGCTGAAATGTCCCCAGTTGCTTTGCAAGAATTGGGAACTCAAAGCAAAGCAAATTCACTTATTAAACCAAAATGAGGTCTTAGAAGCTCTTGCAGATCCTGAAGGAAGTGAAATTTTTCTTACTTAGATTTGACTACATGCTAATACCAAGTACAGACATGAGTACTAATGAATCCCATTACACTTCACTGGTAAGGTGAAGCAGAATGTCAACTGTGACGACTAATTGTGTGATATATCAAATGATCATCCTGGAGACATACTCTAAATGTAATGCTGGAAAACTGTCAGAATCTTCAAAACTAAGGAGGATAAAGTGGTTTTGGGATGTGACAAAACGCTTACATGTCCAAAATAAGGTCCTCTCACCAAGATAAGCCAAATTCAGATTTTGAATACATCAAGGCTTGTCATGCAGTGTCATAATCAACTCATCAAGTATTTGACAGATAGAAGGTGATACAGATTCACAAGGAACCTTTATTTACTTTTTCTCAAAAGCTTCATATTTACTTAAACAGCACCATGTTGCTGACAACTAGTCAAGTTTTACACTTGACTCTCTTCTGTTGTGTTCTTCTTCAAAGGGTAACTTGAGTGGTTAGTTTGACAGTCACACTCCAAAGAAACAAAAGACTGGATATCTTTATTCTACATTTATGATTTGGCCATAGTAAATGCAATGTTTTCATGCACTTTCTTTTTCTGCAAAAAACTTGTAATTTGTAAAAAAATCTGTAAAAATTTGTAATGAAAGCAACGTTACAAAATAGTTGCTTCCACCAAAATAATGTTGTTGTTCAAATTCTGTGAAATATCAACTTTAAATGTGATCTTTAAAGTTTTAGAAAACCTAAAAACAGAAACATTAAAGGGTTTAAAGAATGTATCACTAAATAATTTAACCCATAAGAGCCCAACATGACATATTTGTCACATACAGTTTCTGAGACATTTTGCTTCAATTTATGCTATAAACTTTGCTCAAAATCCTGTTGAACACAATCTGATACTTGTCTTCTGTCCCCTAATAGATACCCAGAGGCAGAAAACCATATTATAATATTTTTAAACTACCACATGGTAATAAATGGTAGATATCCCCCCCAAAAATTGTTAATTTTTTTGTTACATTTTGTTATAATGAGTCAAATAAAGACCTCATATTTAAAAAAAATTGGACTTTTCTTACCATTTTTTCATGGGGTGGGCCTTAACGGGTTAAAATGGAAATGACAGAAACAAAAAGTCAGTGGTATACAATTTTCATCATAACAGCATACTAAATAATACTGGCTTAATCTATTCCTATTGCAGGCCACTGCCTCTGTCTGGAGGAGGCTACAGCAGCACTGCTGCTCATTGAAAAGAGGAATAAACGATACATGCTTTCACATCAGTCTCCACAAATCTCTGTTACACCAGAAAACGTTGCAAGATTTGTCACTAGTTGCGTTTTTGAAAAAGAGTTGCTAGAGGGATCTAAATACTCGCTAAATACAGCAACAAAGTCATTCAGTTAACTACACAGCAAGCTATTGGCTTTTTACGTACTTGCACAGGTGCACATGCAGTAAAACATTAACTCTACTGCTCCAATTTTATGTGCACGAATGTGCACATTCATGTGGTATTTCGAGCCCTACTTATCTCATATTAAATACATGTTTAATGTCACTGTACAATTATCTGGACAGATGGAACATATCTAACAACAATAAACTGGTGCACTATAACTTTAGCATTTATAAAATACAGGTTACATCATATTGCAGACTTGCGGGAGTATAATGAGTCAGAAGGTTTGGAGGGTTCGGAAGAGCAGGAGTGAGAAGAATATGGACGACTGACCAAAAACTCATCCTAACCCCAACAATGTTGGAAAAACTCTTCTGTCACAAGTGTCTATTGCAAACATGCATATTTACTGGATTGTAGTTTTTCTGTTCTTGTGACACAGGCAGTCCCTAACAGTTGCCTCTCCGTCAGGTTGAATGTGAAAAACTAAACCTGCTTTACACCAGGTGACGTTTTCAGCCATTTTTAATTCGGAAAAAAAAAACATTAAAAAAAAAAAGAAAAGCCTAAAACGTCAATTTTCTTCACAAGATGCTTCATTCACAGTGAATTCAATGAAAAGCTTAAGAGCTACAACTAAGTGTCATTTGGCCGTCTAATGTAAGAGAACAATGAGTTGTACCAAATGGGATTTAAATGACAAATTTATTGTTCACATATTATCAGTAAAAAAAACATTACTGTGCAATGCTTTTTTTTACTGATAATATTTGAATAATAGTTTGAGTTGATTAGAAGAACATTGCTTTGGAAGTTTGTTTTCTGCTGTTAGATATTTTCAGATGCATTCGTTTCTATTGGCAGTTTTATCAGTTTGCATCAATCTCAGTCTTTCTGTTTTCAGATATTTGTTGTGGCTGTGCAATTTTTTTTATTTATTTTTATTTTATTTTTAATGGTTACTTCAGTGTTGAAATGTCCTGTCCTGTCTTCACCGCGGGACAGTTGGAAACATCATTTTGATTCCTTTGTATGTCTTGTACATGTAAAGAAATTGACAATAAAGCTGACTTTGACATTTGACTATATAGTGATGCCATATTTTATCGACATAATGAATAACAACCCATTGTTTACCGATATCACAAATCTAATTAATTCTATTCAATTTGGGATCCAGATGATAGCTCATGCTGATGAACACAATCACTTCCATTCACATCAAATCACAAAAACAAACATCAGCCTAAAATGTAAAATATCAGAATGTGATTTTCTTCCTGAGCTTAATCAGACTTCAGCTTGACTTTGGCTTCAAAAATGAAAAGGAACGTGTTGTTTCAACAAACACAGATTGCACCACATTCTGGTTTTAAAATGTTCACATAAAGGAAAAGAAAGCTGAAAGAATAACTTTTCATTTGTAGACATCAGAGCAGGATATGGTGTAAATTAGGGATATTCAACTCAACTGTCCTGCAGGTTTTAGATGTTTCCCTGTTTCAGATTATTGGGTCATTGTGTGAAACTCGATAACATGCTGTTGGATCCATTTAATTTGAATTAGGTGTGTTGGAGCAGGATATAGTGCAAAGCTTACTCCAATTTAGAATCTCAAACCAAATATTTTTACAAGTTAAAGTAACAAAGGTAGTACAGTCTGACTATTCCACACCACACCTGTGGATGTGCGCCTTTTACTCATCAGATTAAACTCAGACATTTTGGTTAGAACAAACAAAATGGAAATCCACATTGTCTTCCTGAATTTTGACTTACAAATTGTTACTATATCTATGTTTGATCCATGTTTCGTTTGGATTGATGCACCAATGTACTGTTACACTTGAATCCACCATGTCATATCAGTGGCAGCATATGTTGCTGTAAAGTTTTGGTCATTGGGAGGTAGAGTAAGGCTGTCATGATGAAGGAATCTAATAATGCTGTTTTTTCCTGGAATGAGGACGGGGATGTTTTTCTTGTGTAAAATATGATGTTTACATCATAACAGCATCATTTTCAGAACTGTAAGTGCAACATTGAGGACCTTCAACTCTGATCTCTCTGCTTTGACCAAAGGACAGAGAAGGAATAAATTTGGATGGCCAAATGAAGGCCCCAAGAGACTTGATCTGCACACCAGGTTTACATGGCAACCGATTTCAAAGTTATGAAGTATCAGAGCTTTCAGGACATCTGATGTTTGGATCTGGATTGCAATAACTAGTGAAGTGTTAGCTGCAGAAAGTGTTTCTCTTTCTCTCAATGACAAACCATTACATCTCACCTGGTTGCACGATAAGACCTGCAGGGTCAGTGGAAGTGATGAGATCCAGGCAGCCATGGACGCCCGTATACTTCGCGCTGAGTCGATCAGCTACCTCTGCTACATCAGACTGACTACAGCGTTTTTGGCTTGATATTTCCAGGGTCTAGCAAGCCAGCGTCGTTTAGTCCAATGTCAAGGTTTTGTACAAATGTCTTTTTTTTCCTTTTTTTTTTTAATGCACATGAAATTAAAAAAAGGAAACATATCAGGCATTGCTGTTGCTTAGCAACCCATGAAGTTGATGCAAGAATAACTGTTAATAAATTAATTTTGCAGCAAAAAGAACTATTGATCAGTTGTCATGACAACCGCTTTCATTAATTTTTTTCTGGATAGAATAGAAATACTTTATTAATCCCTTTGGAGAGTCCTCAGGGAAATTTGGGTACCAGCAGCAATACAACACCAACAGTAAAGCAAGATAAGCACAAGATATAATATATACAGGTATAAAGTAAAATAGAGGCAATATTTTAATAACTTTTTGCATATTTTCTGAATTGAGTCCATGTCTTAAACAAATGATGGACTTCTGCTTTACTTTTTACTTACTTACTATGAAAAACGACTACAGTTAAAGTTTGTTATGTTCCAACATAACCGTGACACAGTATAACTAAAGACACTATTTGAGGAAGAAACCATGCCAGTTAACTTCAGATAAGGCTGGAAACTAGTCCAGGCTCCAGCGGAGTTGGTTAAGATCCTGTCAGTTGTAATGACTTTAGGGAATTTGCATTACTACATAAATTTGTTTACTGCATAAATTTAAAAGCTTTAATAGTTAAGATGTTTTCTTTTAAATGGTATATTTAGATAGCCCATGAATACAGCGAAACTGGTATGTTTGCATGTTGTCTCAGCCCATAATGGGACTGGTTATTGATATACTGAGTCATGAAAAGGTGAATGTGGATGCAGGGATGATGAATTTTTATTGAAAACAGCAATAAAAAATTTGAGAAGGGAAAAATGAAACAAACCAGAATAAATGAAACTAGAATAAAAACCTGATCTTGAGGATTGCTAAATTAGGAGAGTTGTACTAAACTGAGTTTTTCTTACATTTTATAACCGTTGTGTGGGAGCATATCAAACATTTAATGTCACACATGATGAATGTGAAGGTTAGAAACTGAACTGTCCTCAATGCACGGTGTGTGTGTGTCAGTGTGTGTGTGTCCTTTCCTTGCAGATGTCCTTGTTGAACAGCAGCATCTTTCCTTTGTTTCATCTTTATTCCATTACTGAGTCCTTGAGTGCTTTTCTGAAAAGATAAGAGCAATGCTCTCCTGCCAGACCACACACACACACACACACACACACACACACACACACACACACATAAAAATCCTACTTCCAGTTTGTGAGATGTCTCTGCAGCTGATCAAATAAGACAAAAACTAAACATCTGTTCTGCTGTGCCAAACCAAACAGAAGAAAAGTTTCACATATGAGACTTTTTCTCGGTTATTTTCATCTGAGCTTTTTTAAATATGAAATGTTAAACACCAAAGAAAAAAAAGGAATAAAGTCGTGATCACTGAGAAGCTAAGTCAATCTGTCAAGTAAAGACAGACATTTATAACTGTAGTTTTTAATGTGAGAAGTTAAACAAAATCATCATTTATTAGAAATTCACAGCATCTAGGATTGGCTACATCAAAATTTGAAAAGATGTTTATTTTAACTTTTCAGTTAATTTATAATCTGCCAGTTTACAAAAAGAGATTAAGGACACTTTACAGAGACCGTAAACAATTTCAATTCTCATCCAAATAAATGTAGTCCAGCTCAGTCTAGTAAAACTCAAATTTTAAAAAAGGTTTTTGCAACTACCACATTTATTTATTTATAGTAATTTATTTTACCATTCAGTATAACGTTTCTATATTATCAAATGCAAAATAAAAAAAAGATCATAAATAGAAGGTTAACATTTTAAGTTTTTAATTTACTTTACTTTAAATTTAGTTTTTAATTCATTAATTTTCCAGTCACACAGACTTCTGATTCAGACAGCTTTTTAGACTGCTTCTTTACACACGTATGATGATTTGTTGCACGTATGAATCCAGGCATCTCTCCATACGAGGTTATGTGTCTAATATTTGTCTGATTGTGCGGCGGTTTATATTTGCAGCCTGTTTAATCTGATCTTCAGCATGTGCTTCTGTCTGCATGTGGGAAACGAGGCGTCTCTCCTCCTGAAGCTCTCGGTCACAGTTAAAAATGGATTGTGGTCCCACTCTGCCTCGTCTCCCCCGTTACCTCCCAGAATAAGCTGTGCGGCTCAATCTGCCATCCCATCCTATTTCATCCCGGCTCCATTCAGCTCAGGCAAATATTGCCGAAGCAAAATGACACCGGGCACTCTGAGGAGGAATCTGCTCACATAGAGATGCTCTTCTGGTTTGCCAGGGCCAATAAATGTGGAGGATTTCATCTTGGTTCACACTGAGGCAGTTAATCACATAGATGGAGGCGCAACAGGGACAAAACAGGAACACAGTATTCATGCTGTTCTTCTTCTAATAATCACTGTCAGACTAAATTAGGATTTTAAAAACTAACTTGACATTTAAAATTACATTTAGTTTTTCTTGAATTCTCTCTGCTGCAGACCTTTTCTCCTCTTTCATTAGTATTTTGCCTTTTTGGTACTAAATAACTGTCACATGTTGCTGTAGTTTAGATAAAAGAGAAAAGTATCATTTATACCGGATCAGATCATGCTAGAAAAAAAATGTAATTAAATATTAAAATGACAAACTTGAAAAACAAAACCATGAGAGAAGTGATGCAAAGTAATAAACAATAATAGTAATAATACTAAACTTTATTTAGTAGTTTTCTTTATAATTGCCACAAAGTACTTTACACACCAGAAAACAAAAACAAAAAACAAACAAGAAAACTAACAACATGAAACTAAATTTGAGGCCAGCTTTAATATTAGTAATGATAAGTAAAAATCCTAAAAGTCTAGCGAAATGGAGAAAAGTATTCTGATAAGACTTAGATTGTCAATTTAATATAAATTACTACTACTACCAATAGTAATAATAATAATATTTATAAAAAAAAAACACTAATGAATTCAATAATTTTCATCACTGGATTAAAAAATTAAATTAAATTAAATTAAATTAAATTAAATTAAATTAAATTAAATTAAATTAAATTAAATTAGCAGGGAGATCAGCAGGATGTTCACAAAAACAAATCCCAGCAATATTTTTTTTTTTTCAGACATTACCAAAGGCCAACCCAGAAAGGGAAGTTTTAAGGTGGGATTAAGTTCCAGTATATTTGTTTTGTACTAGAGTTCAGTGGGCAATGGGTTCTATATTGTAGAGCTTAATGGAAAAAGTCTAATCTCCACTGTTTTGTATCTTTAAAACGGCACAAAACACTTAAAATATCAGTTCTTGTTGCATCCTGTTAACATCCTGCTCATCAGTTCTCCAGAAAAGCAGAAATATGCTCAGCTTGTTAAACATCACCTGTTTCTTTTTGTTTTCTTTTCATCTGTATATCAGCACAACACTACGCAGCCCAATCAATGAGTGTGTACCTTTTAAATATGACGTTATACCGACTCTGCTGCTGCTGTCGACCTGATGATTGTCATGACTGAACACAGCAAATGAACAGTGACTCAACAGAATTATATACACAACATCTGGGTTACATACATTAGGACTGGCATGCAGAGCAGTATCTGAAAGTGAAACCAGGTCCTCATAGTATATGAAATGTTACTGAACCAATGCGGATATTTTTTTTCTTGGTTGTAAAGAAGATTTCCATATTTTTCCATTTCTAGTGGGCATTTGTTTTTGAGCAGCATTTCCAGCTTATTTTCTCCTGCATGTTGGGTGCTTTGAGGAACAGAAAAGCATATATTTTTTTTAATTTTTAATTAAATATTTACAAAATGTATAATTTAGAGGTGACTGATCTGCTTGTAGTGAGTTACAGAGAAGTGACTCACGGGAAAAGTATTGGTTGCTAAACATGCATATTCCTCTCAGAATGAGATTCCTGCCACAGGGTAAAGAAGATCTCATTAACTTGTTTTTCAGGTCAGCGCTGTTTAATACTGTTTCAATCTGATAACTGTTTTTGTGTTTATTTAATGTGCAGTAATAAAGGTAATCCTCAATATTTTGTTATTTCTATCCAACAGAGTCACTAAAGACACCCAACATCCCATCAGAGGAAGCTGAGACGGATCCAGACGTCTTCAGGCGGCTACATGCTCAGTGGTCTTTGACTTTAAAGGAGAACATCTGAACAAAACAGCAGAAATCATGGATTTTGTAATGAAGCAAGCTTTAGGTGGTAAGTACTCAGCTGCTCCTATAAATGCTTTTCACTCCTGACACATATATGAAGTAGAGAAGATTTTCACACACATGCAGTCCACAGGAGGAACGCCCACATCTTGGCTGCTGGACATTAACTTAAACATTTGCGCATCATGACATCAGGATCCATGTGACCATAAAGATGTGGAAACTGTAAATCTGCCTTTCAGAGGCAAGTCTGTTGTGCTGAGACTAATGTGTTGGTTTTCATCTGCATGACTGGACAGTCTGACACTCATTTACTGCACTTCAGTCCACGTCTTTGGTTCTTTTTTTAGTAAATGGTTGAGGACAAAGTTTGTAATGTTTCCTCAGCTCAGCTAAACACAGCAAAGATGCTACTAGGAGTTTCCCATCATGATTTTCTTTTGCAAATGTGTAGAACATGAATATAAAACATAGAGAATACGCACATCTTCAGGTAAAGAGTCCCCAGTTATCACTGACAATGTTGTATACTGTTGTTTTGTCAGAAATCTCTGGGATTTTATCGGCTCCACGAGTTGTCAATGCATCAGTTTTTTCCAGGAAATCACAGTTTTGTGTGGAGAGTTTGTAACTTTCCTCCACTTCACCTCCAGCCACTTTTTGAGGAATTGTTCACTTGATCTAATGATTCCAGTGAGACATTTACTGCAGCTTTCAGCGTCTAAGTGTTCACCTGTGCAGGCATCATCATCATCATCATCCTCATCTCAGTGACCACCATATGCTTATTTCACAGAACCATGTGGTTTTGACAAAAAAAAAAAAAAAAAATGCAGAATAAGAAATAAAAATAGGAAAAATGTGGATACGCAGCTGAGGGATCTGAGAGGATGTGCATGCTGATCTCAGGTCAAGTTTTAAATATCTCAAGCCATGATCAGAAGGGTAATTAGGTGTATCAGTGATGGTTGCAATAACCGGTTGGATGTGGAATCAAGACAGAGGTTGTCATTAGCACGGTTTAATAATGGAGAATCACTGGGACAAGCTGGGAAGAAGACGACCTGGCCACTGCAGATGTAGAATGACACAGCCAGCCAATCACATGTTAGTAGCCACTTACAAAAATCTGAATATGTAAACTTAAACCCCTGCATGGGGTTAAATCTCTAGGTTAGAATTAAATAAGGCTGGATTCATGTACAAAAACCTGGAATCTGTAAAAGATAAAGGGAGTTCAAATGACCTAAACATCACAAATAAGGCCCATTTATGTTCGACACAGAACACAGACGGACAGATTTGTCCATCTTCTGCGTTGGTTACGTACGTAATTTGGTCCATTTTCAGGGAGCTTAGTTATCCGTTGCTTGAACCAGAAGACAGAGCAGTACCACCGGAAATCGCGGCGGCAGTGTTGAGCTAACATGCAACCAGTGAAAGGAACAAACCAGAGAAGAAGGAGAGGAACAGGAAGAAGATGATGCAGAACCACCAAATAAAAAGCACCCAAAGAAGAAGAAGATGCAGCCGAAGAAGAAGCAGAAGTTGAGAGAAGCTTCCTCATTGTGGTTTCTTCCTCTTCCTCTTTGGTGTTTTTGGACAGTTGTAAAAAAACTTTATAGCGGTGCTTTACTGCCACCTACCAGGGTCAAAATGTGGAAGTGAACTTTGAACTCGGCATTGCCTATTTGTGGATGAACTGACGTATTACCCATGGAAACGTAAAAAATGTATGGAAGTATGAGGGCGGCAACGTATGACAAAACTGTTCGTCAGCAGTGGTGCATTCAAGGTCCGGCACCTAACAAATCCAACAAAGATACACAAGTATTTTAAAAACTCCTTCAGTTCATAAAATGTAAATAAATAAAAAACATCTGTTGAAAAAAACTGCACAAAGACTGACTACATACATATTTCCTTTATTACTCTCCAAACCAATTGTCTTGATAATTTAAAATCCCTGTTTTGCATTATTTTTTCAAATCCTGTTCAGGATGCATTTACATGTTTTCTCCCCTTAATCTGCAGACCAAGCAGCTCACTCAAAGACATCACAGAAAATTCTTCCAACCACCTCTTTGTTTGATTAGGTCTCAGTGTGAATGTGACAAGAGGTCAAATGCACAGAAAAGCTGTGTATGTGAATATTCTGTGTTTTGGATCAGCTTCAGTCTTTGCCTGCTTGTTCCAGAGTAAAGTGTTTAATGCGTGTGATGGAGGATGAGAAGTGAAGCAGGAATTAGCCCTGAGCATTGAGTCAGTGGGTGAGTATTTTTCTCCATCTCCAGATTTATCATTCAGCACCACAAATTCAACACAAATAAAAGAAAACAAGACACAAGAAATCTGCTGTTGAAATACAAATATACATATTACAAGAAGAATCATATGATTATACATGTCAATATACTGAAAAGAAAATTAAAAGAAAAAGATTCTTCAAGTAGAACTTTGTTTTTGTGCTAAAGAGCTCGATTAGCTACTGAAATGAAGCTTGGCTCGAACTGAAATGTATCCCGTCAATGTTGCTGTGTGCTTCCTGATGCAAAGATAACTCGTTTCGACGTTTGTCCAGCCTTAGGAGAGAAATGTACTCCGAGTGTTTTTCAGGTTTGCAGTGATTTGTTTTAACCCAGTAAGCACTCTCAGGACAAAATTATTATAATGGAAACATTGAGCCAGTCTTTATGTGAGGAATATTTGGTGCAATAACCCCCTGATATGACAGCTATGAGGATAACATGCAAATTTAGTTCTATTTAGTTTTTGCTGCAATAGCACAAGTTTTTCTTTGCTTCCCATTCACACGCTGTGGTCTCCTCAGGCTGGACTCATTTACTAAGAGGAACATAAAAATGGCTTTGTGAATGTTTTTGTAAGTGAGGGGCCTCCGGGGCCCAGAGGTCATGCCTCTTTCATCTAATTTCATCAGCTCAGTGACCACCAGCCAGAATAAAATTAGATTTATTCCTTTACAGCTCAGCTTGCCCTTCGTCTTATGCAATCCCCCCAATGCCTTCCTGTCCATCTTCATCTTACATCCCTCCTTTCTTCATGTCTTCTCCTCATTTCTCATCCAATCACATCTTCATTTTCCTTTTCTCTTGTCTCAATTTCCTTTCCCTTGAACCTCTGTGTTGCTCAGCTCATCTTTTATAAATAAATAAATACAGCTGCTTTTATGAGTTTTAGTGTGTTGCAAGTCAATTCTGTTACATCAGTTTTGTGGGTTTCAGAGCAAACTGTAGTTTATAGAAAAATTTAGGAAAAAAGTGAAAGGATGAAATGATGCTGTGGACATGAAAACATTTTAAGAAGGTCGCTGTTTTCTTTCAGGCCATTAATTAGCTTTCAGGATTTTCAAAAATCTATAACTGTATTCATTTAATGATGAAAAATCAAATAATAAGTTGTGGCCTTTTTTTTCTGTCCAGCATTTTAGCCAACAGAATGATGGTCTGGCTTCTGTGTTGTACCAAACAAATTTCTCCGAAGGTGCTAATCAGATTTTTTTTTCTTTTTTTTTAATCTTATTTATTTATTTTGAATGAAGGAATCAACATTATTTTGTTGGACCTGACCGGAGAGGACAGAAGAAGAAGGCTAATAGTGAACAGAAGTAATAAGGAAAGTAGAAAAAAGAAAGATACAAAGACAGAACAGATGACTTTTCAGTCCAGCCTAACACCAGACAACCATCTGCAACAACAGAACAGAAATACAACAGAGAATTTCTAAAGACTTTTACAAGCAAGCAAAGCTGACAATCATCAGGAGTTCCCAAAAAATAACCAAAACAACAACAAACAAATACATAAATACATATATCACAAGAACCAAAGTACCAGAAACACACACAAAAAATGTAAACAAAATGATCTCTTAGTGTATAAACCCACTGGACAACTCAGTGTGTCATGTGTCAGCATGCACAGGATGAGGAATAAGGAGTGATCAGAGATGAGTGTGTGTGGAAATGTGACCACTCCTCTACGGAGGCTAGAGGCAGACTAGGGCGGCCCAGAGACCCGGGCCATGAGCAGCAACCCCGGAGCACGAACCCAAGCCACCCCATCATGCAGATGACCCCGGACTAGTTTTGGGTTTGTTACTCTATAAAAGTAATTAGTTACTAGTTACTCGTTGCTTCTGTAAATTGTAATGAAATTACTCATTACTGCATTTGAAAAGAAACACCACTACTTATTACTTTACTTTACCATTTCTTAATTCACCATGTAGACATGGACAAACATCATAGCTGAATTATCACTGCCTGTCTGCATAGTGTTTACTGTGTATTGTAAACAAAATGGCTTTAAAACGATAAGAACAACGTCCCTGTCTGTGGGAAGAAATGGCCACACTTGTCTCATAATCATTTTATCTAGTATTTTTCTAAACATGGGTGATTCGATAGTCGACAGGGGGAGGATGTCTCCTACAATGAGCCTGCAACTAGCTTGTTAATTTGTCTTACCGACTGCTGCTCTCCAGGAAATGTTGAAAAAAGCTTAGCTTGTTTAGGCGGGTCGGCTGTTGAAGGACTCCTTCCACTGACCGGCGATCAGGATCTTTCGCCACAAGTTTGGACTGAAACTGGACTGAACTGAAAATAATGTAAATATTGCCTCTAACCAAAAGCCCCTGTTTCCGTCTCTAGCTGCATTTTTTCTTTATCCTTGATCTACATGTATTTATCACATTTCTACATACATGCAGAAACGTATACTTGTTGTGTGATGTATATGTGCAATTGATCTAAAAGTGAAATAATAAAATAGAAGGTATTTTGCAAAGCACTGGAAAATGAGTGTTAGAACTGAGTGATAGACTCAAAATCAGACTGCAATTAATAATAAGCATGAGACATCAGAACACATCAGTCCAGTAGTTTGTGGAAATGCGCCTTTAAGCTGGTTGCTAAGCACCAAGAAAACCCAAAAGTTAAAAACTGATAAACAAATGAAAATATACAACGACTGAGGAGGGAAACCTCAGAAATGTAGGAGAGACTGAGTGTAGCTGGAGAGATCCACAAAAGCGGGGCGAGACTGAAACCGAGCTAATCTTCTCAAACTGTTGAAGCACAGTTGACAGAAAAAGGTCCCATTTCATCAGTAATATGGAAGCAATTTTGATTCAGTAAAAAAGATGAAGAGCAGACTAATACATTGGTAGGTGAACGGCAAACACGGACACTAACGTGTGGGCTAATGAGACCTGCAGTACGAGCATCAAACACAGAAGCATCATGTCATCATTTGTGACTTTCTCCCTGCATGAAAAGAATTTAAAACAATGGAAGGACTGCAAAAGCACTTGCAGGCAGTTTCATAACAGACTCAGGGACTCTTGTTTGCAGAGCAATCAAACTGTAACCAAGCTTTGGGGAGGAAGAACATGGGGAGCAGAAGAGCGCATTCACAGAAACGCTGAACTTTTGGGACAATTATTTAATATTTACTACAAAACACATTCAACTACACTTACTGTGCTATACAGTGTGCAATAACAGTCAACAGGTAACATTTTTTATGGTTTACATTAGGGCTGAAACTAATGACTATTCTGATGGTCGATTAGTCAGCCACTACTAAAACGACTAGTCGGCCAATCGGATTATGTATCTTATTATTATTATAAATGGATCTTATTTCACTTTCAGCTTTGAAATCTTGCATGAGGTTGTTAAGTAAGTCCGACATGCCTCCTCTTTAAATGTTCGAGCATTGCAGGCGTACTTCCGTGGTACACAAGGCCCGCTTTACAGATCTCATATGTATTGAATTTATTTTGTGAGTTTAACGTGAAGTTATCCCAGACTTTTGACGTTCTCTGCCACCGTTTTGCTCCCTAGTCCGCCACCATATTTTTCCCCCTTTTGAAATTGACTGCATTAACCAACTCCAAACTGCAATCAAGATCAAGATCAAGAGAGATGAATGCAGAAAATAATATTTAGATATTTAGATTCTACTTCTTTCAGTGTCACTTTATTTTTCCATCCAGCTATCCAGCCAGCCATCCAGCCAGCCAGCCAGATAAAAGCTGTAATTTACCTCCTGTGGAGGTGCTGTCAAATATAGTTGACCTTTTCTCTTTGAAGAAACTGCCACTTATTTCAGTGCTGGATGTTCATAAATATGAATAAGTAACCAGGCAAACTCAAAAAAGAAAGAAAGAAAGAAAGAAAGAAAAGAACATCCAACATATATGGAGGAAAAAGTGAGCACATCTATGTGGATCACTACTGAATGGACTTAGACCATTTTTCCACTGCATTTCTGTATTAACTACAGTTGGTTGGTGGTCTTAACTTCATCTATCTTCATCTAAATCTATGTGACACAAGCTAACCGAGCTAAGCTTCTATCAACCATCTGCTACGGCTTGATTGAAGTTAGGACCCTTTACATAATTAATTTAAAATATGAATTAATGTAAAGTAATAAATAAATATTATTCATTCTGACAAACATGATTTAAATCAAGACATGAATAATAACTGTCATTAAGTCAGAATGTAACAGTATTCCTCATAATGCAAACATTTCCCCCTCAGCAGAGTTCAGTTACCTCATTTTCTATCAAAAGAATGATCAGATAGCATAACTCAAATAGTCTCCATTTGATTGTTTATAGACAAATAGGATGCTGTTTCAAAATGTTCCCTTTTGTGCTGCAACACACACATCTCAGAGTCAATGAATTTTAGACTTATTTTTATCCTAGAGCTTATTAATACATCATGTTTGAATCCTTTTGGATATTCGGCTTTTAAGAGGAAAATTATTTAATCTAGATGAGCTAAACAGCAGTAATACACATTAAATTTACGGAAACATTGCTGAGAAGCAGATTTATTTCAGATCATCCACAGCTGACGTTTTAATTCCATGAACTGCTGAAGCTTTATCATGTTTCATTAGAGTTTAGAGTGCAGGGCAACATTAAAACATGCAAGGCCAAATGCATTTACTTTAGAATGTAATTTGGCATTCACCGTTAAAAAGATATAATTAAAGTGGATATTAAAGCTTGTAATGAGTTAGAACTGCAGTATGTGTCTGCTACTCGTTGTTCCACCACTTTTGTTCCCAACATCAACATCCTGTTTATTCTACCTTTGTTAGGATATGAAACCTCTGAAGTCTTACCTTTTCTCATAAAGAAACTCAAATGAATGATAAAATGATAATCTCTCAAAGATCAGAATGACCTGGTCCTGACCAGGCGGGTCGAGCTTACTGTTTCATTTCCTGTGCAGGCGGAGTGAAGATGAGCAGGCGAGAGTGCTGCACAAACAGGAAGCTGCTTGGTTGATAGGTTGATCAGAGACTGTGCACACAGATCCAGACAGTACCAGAAGAACCTGGGGTCTTCTAAAGAAATCAGGCTCCAGCAAACTTTCCACAATGCAGAGCCATCCTGCATGCATGCCAGACATCTGATGGATGCTGCAGGTTTTTAGCAATTCCAGGAGCCTATGTGACTTATGAAGGGCGTATTTTGGCAATGGGGTGATCCATTATTTAAATGAGCTCAATTTTTCAAGCTCCTCCACCCGAGCAGCACTGCCATCCATCTGTCTGGCTGGAGGAGGAGTCAGTGGTGCATGGCTCATCGCACTGATTTAAACTCGCTTGCCCCCCCCCCCCCCCCATCTATTCTAATTTTCTATGCAATTTTCAGCTCAGACTCCTTTCCTCCTTTCTGTCTCCTCCTGTTTTTTCTTCTTCTTTGCACCTGTTTGTCCTGAATATGTTTCCAAGCAACTCTCAGGGCAGCCCACTCATACCTCAAAATATTTACCAGCTACATTGGCCCACAACACATAAAAGTTTAACAAGTAAAGTTGAAAATTTGTGAAATACCTGTGGTCCCACTTGTACTTTAGTTAAATTACTCTCATTTACTCACAGGTACAAAACTGGTGGAACACCAACCAGAGTGATATTAACCATGAAACACTGCAGAAACAAGAGGTAGTAGAAGTAGAGGAGTCACAGGATACACAAATATGAGACCTTGTTTTTTTGTTTTTTTGGGTTTTTTTTTTACTTTTGTTTTTCTTCTCAATTGTTGACAAGCCTTTCTATTAGGTTGAGTCATGCCCTGTCTCTCTGGCTTCCCCTGCGCTTCCTGGGGCCTGTTCCAGAAAGGAGATTTAACTGAGTCTAGTCAGAAACTCCGAGTTAACTTACTCTGAGCTGAGCAACTCTGAGTTTCGGTACCAGAACAGCTTCTGTAAGTATGTTCAATCAACTCTGAGTATCTTTGCCCAGAGTTGTGAACCACAATAAAAAAAAAAGCATCATCAATAGAGTCTCATTAACTGGATTCACCATGGCAACTGCTGACAAAAAGCTAGTTATTTTACACAACTGAACAAGAGGTTCTTATTGAAACATAAAGGCAACACAAAGAGGTATTTCATAAAGAAGATACTCTGCAGAAAGAAAGCTGCTGCCTGAGGTGATGTGGAAGTTGGAATCCACTTATCCACTAACTAAGGAAGCAGATGGGTCAAAATATTGGTGAAAATAACAAAATTTAAGTTTTATTTAGGTTTAATCCCATTGAGGAAAAAGCATATATCTAAGCAACTAAAGATGAAATATAAAAATATCTTATAGCAAAGTAAGATAGACCATGATTGTACATTATGTCTATCTCACCCCTTTTCTACACACAAAATATATATTCAGTGGTTAACAAATGCTGTTTTAAGTCATAGTATATTTCACCTCACCTGATGACAGACAGACTAGATAGATAGATTTGTCAGAAGGTGGTGCTTTTATACTCCTAGTAGTACATAAAAAGACCCTGGCTTTGTAGTACAGGCCTCTGGTTTTGCTCAGTTTCTCCTCCCTCTTATACCTGCAGCTGCACTTAATGGGATTGTTGCACACCTGTCTGACATCAACCCATCAAACTCTACAGCATAAAACCTGTTTTCTCCAGTCTCTCCTTGCCAGTCTGTTATAACACTTCCTGTGGTATTGAGCCCACTCTGGTTATCTTATTCTTGCCTTTGTCCGTAATTCTCTTTTGTTAAATAAACATTTGTTTTTTGCATGAAGATTAGACTCTGTGTGGAGTCTTGACAAGTTGAGAAATTCAAGTGAAAGGATGTCTTTCTGATCCATTAATGCAGTTTCAACATATGACTTGGCCTCCTTGATAGTACCATGGTTCACCTTTTACCTTCAGAACTGCCTTAATTCTTGGTGATAAAAATTCAGTAAGGTGTTAGCAGCATTTTTTGGTGACTTTGGTCCATATTGACATGATAGTGTCACACGGTTGCTGCAGATTTGTCGACTGCCGTGCAGTGCATGATGAAAATCTCTTGTTCCACAACAAGTGACGTGATGCATTATTCTGCTGCAAGCAGCCATCCTTAATTGTGGTCATAAAGGGATGGACATGGTCAGCAACAATACTCGAGTAAGCTGTGGTGGTTAAACCAGGCCACGTTGGTACTAAATGGCCCAAAGTGGGCCAAGAAAATATTCCCCACACCATTACACCACCAGCTTCAATTATTGATGCAAAGTAGGATGGATCGAATTGTCCAGTGTGGTGAGTCTGTGTGAATTGTAGCCTCAGTTTCCTGTTCTTAGCTGACAGGAGGCACCCAGTGTGGTCTTCTGCTGCTGTAGTCCATCTGATTCAAGGCTGGACGTGTTGTGTGTTCAGGATGATAGGATGAACTCTTTTTTTTTTTTTTTCTGTATAACACCACAAGGAAGGCACCTAATTTTGGTGTAGTTGTTACAATGACAATAAAGAAATTCTATTCTATGTATTAGCTGAGTGAACAAAACACATTTTCATTGGAGATTACAGTAACACTGAGATCAATAATAAATTTAGCCTAGAGTTAACAATTAAACAAGCTTCGTTACATTTAGTGGAGGAAATGAATAATCGTTAAACCTCTGAGACTTGAATAATGTGTGGGAAGATTTTAGTGTTCATACTGGGTGATGGTTTGACATAATTTGGCTGGGAAAATTATTCGTTTTCTACAGACGCTGTACACACTGAAATGAAAAGCTGTTGTTTACAGATTCAAACATGTCTGAATCAGTTTTAAAATGTTAAAAAGAAAAGAAAATTATTATTTTTTAGACATAATTCACAAGAGGAAAATGTGTTTGGCATTTTCTATGAGGCAGAAACTGTTGTCCAGTGTCAAATTTTTATAACTGAATGCATTTAAAACTAACGTTCTTCAGAGGCTGTAGACAGCAGATTACCAAATGTCACACTGGCATAAATTATTGTATCTACAGATATGTTTCCCATCATTGGTTTATTCAGAAATACTGTTGCCTTTTCGTATGTAAGAAAGAAATAAAACAACATATTATACTTCCAATGTTTGTTTTCAACTTTTTTATTTATTTATTTATTTATTTTATAGTATGAATTTCCCTCTACTGACATTTAATTCTCCACATTCACTATGTGTACATATGAAAAATTAAAACATTTTACAGATTAAACACAGGGATGAAGGTTTCTAAATCTGCTTTGTGTTAAGAAAATGATTTCTCTTTGCTATTATATTAAAGGCTAACATTCATATAGTAACACTGTACGTTGTAGACTTTGGTTTTCAGTTTTATTCATGAGTAATTTGTAAAAGTACTTTAAACATAAGGTTCAGTTGGAGGTTTTATTCCTGGACCTTTGTTTGTATTGATGGTTCACTGGATGTAGAAACTAGGGCTGTTTGATTATAGAAAAAAATCATTATGAAAGGGAAGAGCGGCTTTTACTTCATCAACAGAATGAGGGAGTCAGTGTGTCTGCCAAAACAAACACAGTGACTTTATTTTCATTGTTTCCATGCCACCATCATGTATTTTAAATGAGGTTGCGCTTGTTTTACATATTTTTATTAAATGAGGCTGCAGGTGAACTGTCAGGACTAAACAAACATTTTCAGCTCTTGTTTACTGAGGAAGCAGCAGACACATCAAAACCAGTTAGTTATACAATACATGTCCTGGCTTACACTGGATGAATTAATCATCCAGTACAAAGATAAATGCACAAACAGCTGCACAAAACTTATTAAAAAGAAGGTTAAAATTTGACATGGCAACACCTTGTTTTGGTCATTCTCAGCAAGGGTAACAGACACCTGTCAGCAGCAATGACACAGTCAGCTTATTATCATGTGAATGACTCTGCCTGACGTTATCCTTCTATGTACAGCCCAGAAATTCATACAAGATGCCTTAACCAGCTCTAGCCAGCTATGGTAAATGAGATCTTATCCATAGGGGCTCTTCTGCTCAGTTGCATGCTCTAACTATTACTGCTGTGCATCTTCATCACTTCAAAGCCAGAGCTTTTCTTGGTTTAAACCTTTGTGGCCAAAAGCCATGACCCAGGAAAAGACTGAATGGAATAATGAGTGAATGAAAGGACAAAATGAGAACTGGGGCTGTTTGAGCACTTAGCCTTGAATTGTCCACCTTTGTCCACAGAGTTGAGTCTGTGAGCTGACTCTAAATGAACTGATGGGGGCGGAGAGAGACAGAAAGAAAGGAAAAAGCATCATTTCAAAGAAAATCAGAAATGAATGAAATTCCAAAACAGAGCAAAGATGGATTGTAGCGGTTAAAAGAAGATGAAGAGCACTTAGAAATGCGTCCAGAAATTTTAGTTAGGCTTGAAATATAAAATTAATAGAGAGAAAAAAAAAGACAAATGAAAATAGAGGACAGGACTTAGAGCAGGGATACGAAAGTCAGTCCTCGAGGGCCTCTGTCCTGAAGATTTTCCAGTGTTTCCTGCTTAAACACACCTGACTCAAATGAAATAGATCCAACAGCCTATTAAGTTTTGCACAATAACTCATCAATTTGAGTCAGGTGGTTTTGGAGCAGGGACACATCAAAAACCTGCAGGATTGTGGCCCTCGAGGACCGGAGCAGGGCATCCATGATTTAGAGCACCAGAGGATAAACAGGACACAGGAAGAGAATAAAGGATGGAATATGTAGTGTAAAGGCGCTGACTGGTCATTTATAATGACCCCACCTTGTGCAACTTTTGTCCTCTTCTAGATTATCAGGATTTCATTGGTCCTGAAGCCTTGTGTTTACTGTACTAACACAAGGCACAGATGTTTGTAGGTGGGTCATTAGCTTTGTTGATCAAGATTGAAGGGATATCATCAAACAGATTTTTTTAACATTTTGTCCAATTATTTAGGAGGTGCTTCACGGTGGTGTGGTGGTTAGCACCATGGCCTCACAGCAAGAAGGTTGCTGGTTTGAGCCTCATCCGGGGGAAGGTGGCCTTGTGTGTGGAGTGTGCATGTTCTCTCTCTCAGTAACCTGAGCTGACTTTGTGTATTTATTGTTGGTGATTTCAACATTCATGCTGATAACCTTCAGGACAGAGGAACTAAAGAATTCTGTTGTGTTGATAACTTTGGTCTAACTCAGCATGTGAAAGAAAAAACTCACAACAGAGGACACTGTCTGGATCTAGTCCCCTCTAAAGGTCTGAACAGCTGTGGTTATGGTGATGGATGTCGCTCTGTCGGATCATTCCTGTGCTTTCTCTGAGAATTATGTTATTGTGACCAAAAATTCCCAAGCACTCCCAAGGTTATTAAGATGGTATATTGGTGAAAATACCAGTGAAATACAAGCCTTGCCTCGCTTTTCCACAGCTACTAAACACTGGGAACTAAGTGGAAGAGTAACAACATGTGCACATGTTAATTAAGATAGGTGTTACATTTTACTAATAACTGCCATTTTTATTGTGCTTAACATTTTCCATGAATGCACATACTATGCTCACACAAGTATTTGCATACACACTTTCACATAGTTCTAGCACATATGTTGTGTGTTTGAATGTTTTAAAACACTGAAGAACCCACATTAGACAATATGACCTTAACTTGACTCCCCAGCGAGTCCCAGTGAACATTTCACTGCCTGCACTTCGCACCAACTGAGTGGCAATTTGTCACCCTCAGGTTTGCTGCCACCAGACTGCACTACGGGGCCATTAGGGCCTCTGCATGAGGCTGCTGCAAAGTGACAGGACCTGCCGCCCCTGGGTTCACAAGCCCAAGAGGGAGTCCTTCAAGCCACATTTCTTTAGAGTAATGTACTCAGAATTGTTCTCATTTGGCTCCTGTAGGCTCTTTAGACATTATGTTTTTACAACCACATAACTCCAAACAACCCCAATATATCCATGGAAGTTGATAAGGTTGTATATTATTAATGACCCACATGGCTTCCAAAATTCACCCATTCCACCCTTTGACTGTTGCAGTTTACTTTTCACAAATTAAAGTAAAACTTAATCTCTATGTTTTATCCAGGGAAAAACTAAAAAGCCAAAGGGGTTTTCCCAACCCTTGCATGTGTTAGGGACAGGTTCCATGTAGAACGAGCTACTTTCTTTTCTGTCAGTCTTGCTTGAAGGTAACCAAGTAGTACAGTAGATGAATGGCTGCTGTCATGAGGAGAGGCAAAGGCTTAAAATAGTAAAAGGAGGCCAGAGAGTCCTTTCAGAAATCCTCTCCTTGAAGGTATTCACATTAGTGCGCTTGTTTGAACATGAAGTGACAGATGTCTTTATATGAAAGTGAAAAAGAGTACACGAGGACATGGTCATTGGCTTTGTAATGTGTGCAAGTTTCTAAGAGGGTTTGAAAGCTGAATAAATGCATTCAGTCATTCCTGCTATCAGGTCATGGATGTTATTTTCACAAAAAACTTTTAGTTTATGTTTTTTAGGCAGAAAATATCATAAATAAACCAACCACAGCTGATAAATACTTATTTCATCAAGTCTGCTTGTTATTTTGGTTTTTATCCATCCATTTTCTATACCTGCTTTTTCCTATGCAGGGTCATGGGGTGCTGGAGCCTCCCCCAACTGCAACTAGGCGAGAGGCAGGGTACACCCTGGATATGTTGCCAGACCATTGCATTTTTTTTAATTAGATGGATTATTTCCCAACTCCCATTTATCCATTTGTGGCCCAAACACTAAAGGTGTTCCAGTAAAGCTGTAGATGTTGAAAACTTGCACTACAGCCTGCCATCAGTGTTGATGTGTGTTGGTCTGAGTCTGAGTTAGTTGTTTGGCACCAGTTAAGATTCTAAAACATGCAGGACACCAGCCCTCCAGGAGCAGGACTAAGGATCCCTGTCATTGTGACACCAGCCCATTTTAGCCCACTAGCCTTCCTCAGGAAGTCAACAGACTTACTGGAGTCCAAGGTACTTTTATAGAGGAATTCCACCAACAGGAATTCTCCCTTTGTGATACATTTTTCCATCAGTAGAGCTCCTCCCATGAGAGACTAATAATAATAATAATAAAAAAGATGAATAAATACAATATGTTGTATAGTTTGACCCACAACATCATCACACTAGTAGTCAACAACAAAACATAATAAACAGTAAAATTAAGAAATTACCATTAAATCAGTACTACCTGTTCAATTAAAAACTATTTACAAAAACGAGTAAAACTTAATTCCTCATTCACGCCTGGATATTTAGTAGCTTATAACCTATAATTGTTTAAATGTTTTAAAAAATAAATGAATAAATAATTCAATAAAATTTAATTAATTCAAAATACATAAACAGTTTTTAACATTAACCTCCAAAAACAGAAAAAAATGGACTGACAGTAGAGTCGAGGACAATGGGTGAATGATTGGAGAAAATAAATGGATAGATTACACTCTGGTTGGCCACCACGTCCCTTTGATGTTCCTACATGTGCTGCAAATGCAACGAAAATCCCTGAATGTTTATTGTACTTTGTGGAGCTGCCCTGTAGCTCTATGGGCTGATATCACACCCAGTATTGTGTCTTAGTCTCATTTTCATATAGGACCAGAACATTGGTTCATTTTCATTGACGGGCTTTCGGTGGTTGTTGATCTACATGGTTAAAGTTTAGTAGACTGATCATGACTGACTGATGTTTCATCCTTTAACCTGCTAGTGATGCTTTTTTTTTTTTTTTTTTAGTATCTGATTGACTTTTTTATTAGGAACGAAAACAGCCAGACAATGTACAAATAGAAATAAAAATGGTATTAAGGTGACATGAGAGAGATTTACTCTGGGTGATAAGGGATCCACTGGTCCTTTAGAGAAATTTCCCTAATTATAAACAAATTAAGTCTCCATTTCTTTCTTTTTTTTTTCAAAATCAGATTTCTGGTACCACTTTCCAGCACCGGGGTGCATTTAATACATAAGTTTAACAAGCTTGCATCCGAGCATCACGCTAACCATGGCATGCAGAAATGAATCTGTGTACTGGTTATATCCTTGCCTTTTCTTGAATGATCACCAGTGAAAAATATTCAGCCCGTGTTTTTGTTTTGGCTTAATAAAGACATTTGCTGGAAAACCAGGCCACCAGCCAGGATCTTCCTCTCAGCAGCACCTGAGAGGAAGATCAATACTCAGATTAGGTTTTTTCTCTCTCTCTCTGCTGGACAATCCATAATTCTTACACTCTCGGGTGGCCATGTATTTACTATTGATCTGACAACAGCATGCAGGAGCCACTTTGACATCTGGAAAGCTGCTCTGTCACAGATGAAGATGTGAGTTTGCTTGAAAAGCAGACGGAAAGGAAGTGGAACGGGAAATGTTGCAGAAGTTTCATTCATCCTAAACCCTCCCATCAGCCTACACTAGATACAAATCGTCTGCCCTCATGATACACATTGAAATATTATACATATTGAAGAAAATGAGGATAACCGTGGATTTCTAATTATTTTCCAGCTTGTTAGAGACTTTATTTTTACCTTTTCCAAACTTCCCGTGGAGTTTTGACATGTGTTTCTGCTTTAAAATTTCCTTTTTGATCTCTAATTAACTGATTATTTTAATGTTATGCTAAAAATGACTTTTCAATGGGTGTTTTGACTTACCCTCCGCATGCTGTTAGGGGAAGTGTAAACTTATAGCTCAGTAGAAGTGTATTACCTGAAGGTGGAGGTAGACGTAGGGCTGACAGATGGCTGACACCGGATGGAAGAATGAGTCTTCCTCTGTCTCCGTTATTTCTTTGAAACTTTTCCAGCTGGCTGTTCTTCCTTCTTGTTTTTAGGACACCTTTAGGATCGTCATTTAGCCGAGCACTTAATCCTCTACAAACATGAGTTTTAAAGACAGATCTAGGTGTCAAGGTACATGTCAGCAGCAATTTTAATAAATCCTTTTCAGTGAAACATTTTTTTTTGATTAAAGCCAATTTTTGACAAAAAAGACTTTAACTCTTGCCTGTTTTGGCTCAGCAGTATTAATAAAGAATAAGTTATCGAGCTCCTGTTAACCAGAAATGTTGCTTTGATTCCTATCCAGGGGCCACCAAAGACATGGGTAAGATGCTAGGTGGGGAGGAGGAGAAGGACCCGGATGCTGCCAAGAAGGAGGAAGAGCGACAGGAGGCACTGAGGCAGCAGGAGGAGGAGAGGAAGGCCAAACATGCCCGTATGGAAGCAGAGAGGGAAAAAGTACGGCAGACAATCAGGGACAAGGTGAGGAAACACTTAATGATTGATCGTAGAGAAATAAATTCAAATTTCCAAATTGGAAAAGCAGTAGGGTTTGTTCTTCATTAGGCTAGCTTATCTAAATATGTAATTTGGAAGTTATTATGACTTGAGTAATATGTTCAGAAGTTGTAGCGTGTATCTGTGACTCTTTAACACAAACCAGTGAATGCCAATAAATAGTTGCATTTACCTCCTGGGAACTTGAAAAGCTTGACTTCTGAGTTCAGTAGGGGCTCATCATTAAGTTTGATGTATGCTTTTCCAGCAGGACCTGGAAAAACTAGTCCATGCGTTCATCTTTAGTCGGCTTGATTATTGTAACAGTGTCTTCACAGGTCTACCTAAAAAATCAATTAGACACCTGCAGCTTATTCAGAACTCTGCTGCTCGAGTCCTCACTAAGACTAAGAGAGTGGACCACATCAGTCCAGCTCTGAGGTCTTTACACTGGCTGCCTGTTCGTCAGAGAATAGACTCTAAGGTTCTGCTGCTGGTCTATAAAGCTCTGAATGGTTTAGGACCAACATACATCAGTGACCTCTTGACCCAGTATGAACCTACCAGAACCCTCAGGTCATCTGGTTCCAGTTTCTTATCAGTTCCCAGAGTCAGAAACAGACATGGAGAAGCTGCATTCAGCTTCTATGCTCCACATGTCTGGAACAAACTCCCAGAAAGCCTCAGATCAGCTGAAACACTTAGTTTATATAAATCAAGGTTGAAGACCCACCTGTTCTCTGCTGCATTTCACTAGTTTTTATTTCGAAATCCAGATCTGCATTTGGTTCTTTTACGCTGAAATCCTAACTTTATTTTGTTATCTGAGCTTTTTCCTGCTGTTTTTATGTAATCAGTTTTATCTTTTTTAATCTTTGTTTTTCTTTCTTTATTTTTTCTTTCCCTGCACCTTGCTGTAATGTTTTTATGTTTTATGTAAAGCACTTTGAATTGTCTTGTACATGAAATGTGCTATACAAATAAATTTGCCTTGCCTTGCCTTGCCTTGCCTTTTGTTAGGTCAGTCCTAAATAAGACACTCATCAAAGTTACTGGACAAAAATGTTGAAATTTAGAGAGTAAAAGTATAATTTAATGACATTACAAAACAGAGAAAAGAAAAGGGATGTGTGACCAACAAAGTCATTACATAAAACAAGTAAAACAGCATTAATCCAATTTAATCAAATGTATAATCCACATTTGGCCAGTTTATTATAACTGTGTTCAAATAGGCCAATTCATTAAATTTTTTTTGCCTAGCTGGAAACCAGTTTGCATCAGCTCTTTTCTTCATCATGCAGCAACACTGGAGAAGAAGAACTCCCTTTAACAGAATGGAAAACTTTCTGCAGAGCAAGCCTCATATGCAGTAATTATAATGTTATAATTATAATGTTATAATTAGTTCAGTGTACTTGTTTGGTTCTCAGAGGCATTAGATTTAAGGCAAATTTTATATAAGCCTGTTTATAAAGCGGTTCACAACCTGTATTACCCTTTTTTGTGAGGAACTTAAAGGTTTAAAAAGCAGCAACATAGACTTTGCATAAATTACACATTAATACAAGAATGAAGCTTTGACAGCACAATTTCAACTTGGATACAGATGCAGGAATACTGGTGGAAGAATTACTACTTTAAACTTTCACATCTTCTGTTGACAGCCTCTGCAACTGCTAGCTTCAAAAACAGTGCCAACATTTCCTCATCTCTAAAATGTTCATAACTGAGATCATATTTCCTCATCAGCTACTTTTTACTCCAAACTTTAGTGTTTAAACTGTGTGCCGCTAAACAAGGTTATAAAAGATGCCAAAACATGAATATGTCATCCAGATGGAGGTACAGAGTCAAAGTTTTTCCACCATCACGACTCCTAGCGCCTGTGGCAGGGACTGCAAACTATAACGGGCTACAGTAACAGAGCCCCCGCTCTAGTGAGTGCAGATGATGCTTTGGCTGAGGGATACTTTTTACACATGGTTTGAGGCACTAGCTCTGTAGGTGTTAGCATGCTAGCTGCTGCAGCCGTACTGCAGCGGTACTTTCACTCACCCTGACCGAACATGACGTGAAGAGAACACTGAGGAGAATGAGCTGCAGAAAGGCAACAGGACCTGAGGGCATTCCTGGTTGGGAGCTTAAGTCCTGTGCTGACCTGCTAGCTCCTGTCTTCACGATGGGATTAAACCTTTTTCTGAGGCAGTCTGTGGTTCCTGTCTTCTTTAAAAGAGCCACCATCATTCCTGTGCCAAAGAATGCCTCTCCAGCCAGCCTTAATGACTACTGTCCCATGGCCTTCACCTCGGGGCTCATGAAGTACTTTGAGAGACTGGTCAGGGGGCACATCTGTGCCTCCCTCCCTGAGTCTCCGGACCCACTTCAGTTCGCATACGAGAAAAACAGATCCATGGATGACGCCATCTCCCACCTGGACAAGAGCACAGGGGAATATGTGCAGATGCTGTTCACTGACTTTAGTTCAGCCTTCAACACTGTACTGTAGTCCCCACCATGCTCCAGTCCAAGCTGCTCAGCTGGGCTGAACTCAACCCTGTTTGCCTGTGTGGCAAGATAGGTTGTCACCTCTCTCACTCACTGGAGTGTTTACCTTCCCTCCTCCGCTTTGCTGCGACAGGTGTGGCCTGTTGTGGTGATTGCTGGGTTGAGCATGCAGCCCTCTTATATGAGAGCAGGTTTCTGCTCTTCAGGATGCCTTCACTCATTTGGCTGTGTGTCAGCGCTTGGTTTGGCTGGTGTTGCCTTGGACCCTACTCTGGATCGTAAGTGTCATTTCTTGTCTGAGTGATTGGGGTGTGTCGGTCTCTGGGTGTTACACCTGCTCAATCTCCCTGCAGTGTTGTGGTCTGTTGGCTGTGGCTGGGTTGATCTGCGTCTTATGTTCAGCTTAAGTGAGCTGATTTTGGTCTGAGCCCTGGACGTTATCATCTGGCTGTGTCTCCTTCCTCCCTGCGTGAGGGGGAGCTTGTCACCTGGTAAGACTCCTAACTGTAACTTCCTGATCTATTTTGAACAATAAATTAACATACTTGTTCTTCTTTAGGCCTAGAGGTTGACTGTGCGCTGCAGCGTGTCGTCCCCCCCCTGCAGTGCTCCTGGCTGCGCTGCTGTCTTGTCTGGATTTGGGTTTTACTCACCATGAGTTTTATGCATCTTAATTACTGCTTTTAGGAACCGCCAGTTCCGTGCCTTCTCTCCCGGAAACCCAGCAATACGTCTGGTTCGCCAGCCGTGGGTCCAGGGGGGTGCACGTTCGGACCCCATCTACCTCTGGTGACTAAGGGCGAGATTGAGCTCATTGGTCCCGCTGTACAGCCGGCTTGATGGACTTTTGTGTGACTTTATTTTGTTGGTTTGCTGTGGTTTAGTTTGAATTGTGTTAGATTAATTTTGGTCCATTTGTCAGGTTGTTCGCTGTTTACCTCACTGTTCTCCATCCCCTGGTACCAGGTGGTCGAATTCTTTTAACTGTTTTATCAGTTATTGTTAATAAACTTATTGTTAAGGTAAATCACATTTTGTTGTCTTGGTGCATCGGACCTGCGTGTCCTATTATTGGAGTGAAATTCTCCAGTTGGCGTTGTCAGGTTTAGAATAGTTTTAATTTCTTTTATTCCGCTTTTCCCCCGCTCGCCACACCTGGATCCTGGACTTCCTATCAAACAGAACTCAGGGGGGAGTGCTACATGTAGACAAAATGAAGGAGATGGTTGTTGACTTTGGGAGGAGACAGCAGAGGAGCTAACCCCTCTGAGGATTAATGGGACTCTAGTGGAGAGGGCGAGCAGCTTTAAGTACCTGGGTGTGCACATCACTGAGGATCTGTCCCAGACTCTGCACATAGAGAGCCAGGTGAAGAAGACGAGGCAGAGGAAGTTCAGAGTCTCTCTCTGAAAATCATCAGGATCTTCTAAACTGGAGTGGTGGAGAGTGTTCTGACTGGTAACATCACCCAGTGGTACGGGAACAGTACTGGCCATGACCGGAGGGCCCTGCAGAGGGTGCTGAGATCAGCAGAACGTACCATGGGTACAACACTCCCCACCCTCCAGGACATCTTCATGAGGAGAACAACAGACAGATTCAACAGGATCATGAGAAACCATCATTATCCTAGCAATGGTCTGTTCAAGTGGCTGCACACTGGCCGGCGCCTAAGGCTTGTTAAGGAGAACACAGAAGCGAACTCAGGAGGAACTTCTTCCCTCAGGACTGTGAAATCTACCCTGTAGTACAGGACTCTGGCCAGTGTCCTACCTTCTGCTAAAAAACACAGTCATACACATATTGTGTGCACGTGCATGCACATCACTGCACATTCTCATCATTGCACTGTGGCTTATTATATTTATATTTATTTTCTTTTTAGTTTATTACCGTGTTGTGTTTTTTGTTTTTTATTCAAATAGACTTTGTTGTTGCAGAGACATAATCATTTTACTATGGGTATGCAATATCTCAGCAGGTGACTAAAAATATAGGCACAGGTCTTAAAGGGTTAAAATTTGTTTAAACAAAAGCCGATCTGACTGAAAATCTCAGACTTTTAAGACAGACTTATTTTTAGAACGTGCTCATTAAAGGTTTGTTTTTTTTTTTTTTTTTTTTTGCTTGACGGCTCCAGTTATCAGTAGTTGTTCTTAAATGATCTGAAACTAAAACCTAAAGTGTGCCTCATCAGATTTTTGGGGACTGTATCAAAAATAGCTCAATCTCATCAGCTCTGCTGTTGACAGCCTGAAGTAGAAATACAAAGTGAAATTAACTCAACGTATTTCCTTCCTTAACTCATTCAGAGTGTATTCATCTTATAAAAGATCTTTTTTTTAATCATCAAAAGATTATTTTAAAGAAACACTAAAAGAAAAGATTCAAAAGGAAAATGTTTGTCGAGTATTTCTATTTTAGTTCTAAAAAAAAAAAAATCCTGACAATCCTGCCGTGTGTTTCAGATAAGCCTTCAGGTGTGAGGAGGATGCTTTTAGTTAGGTCTTAAAATGCCTTTTTAAAGGGTGATTTATTACCAAAAGTGTGAATTTGGTGACAATGATATAATTAGAGACTGAACTTCACTGCCTTCTTCTTGAGTTTGACTTGTACTGACAGAACATCTCAATTCTTTTATACGTGCAAAATGGCCCTGAATTGTATTTATATCTTTATACAACTGTGTGCATCTTCCCAACATCCAAAGAATTACTTCATGCAGATGTACATGGTATTTAAACCTGCATATCCCAGCAGCCTTGTGAGTATCCGTTATTTTTTCTGGCATCCTGGATGTGTCATTTTTTAAGGAAGGTCTCAAGTTGAAAAGGGTTCAAAGAATCAAAGATAAGTCTATTGACCAAAAGTGCTCAAGTCCAAGGCAGGATTCCAGTAACAGGAACTCTAGGATTTGACAACAGACTGGTGAGTGGCGGGTAGAGAAACCAGGCTTTTATTTGTACCGATGATGAAGGTGATGAAGGACCGGTGTGCTTCAGTCTTGTCGACGCAGCTGCAGGTAGAGAGGGAGGAGAAGCTGAGCGAAAACTAGGAAGTGTGGGGAGAAACGGGACAGAACTGTCTCCCTACAGGATGTCCAAATGTGTATAAACTCAGTGATGACAAGTTAGGGGTCATTCTAGTTTGGTCCCCCAGATTTAGTCATTTCTACTGTTGTCTTGAAAATATTTCAGATAATATCACCCACTCTGCTGGATAATATTTTATTTTAACCTTTAGTTTTGATAATCATGTCAAGTTAGTTGTTCAGGCCTTTTTTCCAGTTTATTTCTTTCTAACTTACAAAGAGTTTAGCATGCTCTTGTTTATTCTCACCTTGACAACTATAATCCATTGTAGCATCAGTCAGAGTTCCCTTTACTGCCTCCAAATGATCCGAAAGCTTTGAAATTTATCCTGCTGACTTTTTACATTTTAACAAATATATCCTGAAATTGCCAACCTTCATTTTCATACAAATGTCATTTTATTACATTCATTAATTTGATTTACAATAAATATTTAACTGTTATTGTGTGTTAAAAGGCAGCTTTATTTTGTATTGGTAACCATTTTTCTTAATTTTTTTATCTTTTTCTCATTTTATTTATTTTTTTTTATATAAATGTGCTGCCCTACAGTTGTCTTATATTCTGCATTGTTGTTTTTGTGTTAAGTGGTTTTGTTTGATTTTAATTTGTATCTACGGCTATGCAGTTTGTAACATTTGGCATTTAATTTCCTCTCATGTTTTCCTCTGTACATAACCTTTCTGTCCTCCCTTCGTCCAGTATGGGCTGAAGAAGAAGGAGGAGAAAGAGGCGGAGGAAAAAGCTGCTATGGAGCAGGCCTGCGAGGGGTCACTCACACGCCCGAAGAAAGCGATCCCGAGGGGCTGTGGAGAAGACGACGAAGAGGATGAAGAAAGCATCCTCGACACTGTCCTCAAGTTTCTGCCTGGACCCCTACAGGACATGTTCAAGAAGTAAATCGAAAAAGAAATCGGATGAAATGAACCCTAAGTTCAGGGTCCGGTCTGGCCTGGGCCAGGCTGCAGGGCAAAGGGACTGGGGCTGTTGGGGACTGGAGGGTGAGTCAGGAGGGACTGGGGGAATAATTCTGGGTATTCTTAAGTAGGAAGGGTCTGATTGTAGATTGTAAAAGTTATTGAGGCAACATGAAAAAGGGAGGGGGGGGGTGGGATCTTGTCAAGCTGTTAGAGGCTACACACTGCCTTCGTAGAGATCCTTTAATTTCTTCTTTTCTAATCCTTGACGGTTGCGTCATTCTTCCTCCTTTTATTTGCCACAATATCTTTCAACTGGCGATTAGCACATTTCTAACAGTTGGTATCAGTTTTGTCTTTTAAAGATTCATTTTACACTCATCCAGGTCAGACATGTTGACTGGTGTTCCTGTGGAGGACAATGGACTACTTCTGTGGTTCCGCTCTGCCGCCATGTTTTCCAGTAGATAGAGCATGTTTTTGTTTTTGTTTTTTTTCATTGTGATAAGTGTTTTATACTTTTATGAGCCTGGTAGAGGTGTTTCTAATTGAAAAAATAGATAATAGATCATTTGGGTTTTTAGCATATGTGCCTTCATACCATGTCCTCTAGTAGAGGAATTGTAAATGAGGGTTTAATTTTAAGTAGCATGCAGACATCCGAAGATAAAACGTAAGACACTTTTGAAACAATGTTTTTCAGGATGGATGGATGATACTCTGGGTTTTCCAAGACCTTTTCTTTTTTTAAAAAACACAGCTTCTGAAAATCCTGGAAAATTCCCTAAAAGTCAACAAAGATATTTAAAAAATACAGAATTAACCTGCAAGGCCACAAGTTTATGATAGCTGCTAATTCTTTGTCAGTTCCTGAGACTGCCATCATGTTAATAACATGAAAGCTGTTTTGAACATGTTCAGATCTTATGTGAATATATATATATATATATATATATATATATATATATATATATATATATGTATAGTAGACAGATTTCTTTCTATCTTGTTTGAATCATATTTACAGAATTAAAGGACAGGTTAAACTTACTTATTATTATCTGATTCCCATAGACAATCAACACACTGACCAATGGGAAACTGGGGGTCATAGGTATTTATGTTATCTTACCCTGTCAAGTTCATTAAGCCCTTGATTAATCACTTATTTATTCATCATTTTTTCATTTTCTCACTTACACATCAATGCAAATACAAGGCAATGGGTGTTTTTTTTTTTTCTTTACTTTATTTCTAACATTTTGCCAGATTGTTTTAATGCAGCTGAAATTCTGAGCAGAGCTAAACTTTCCCCTCATCTGTTAATGAACACATTTATCACAACTAAAGCTCATCGACATCAAGACCAAAGAAATACTGGTGAGACCTTACTATTTCTTTTTTCAGCATCAGTTTGCATGCCACAATCGGTTATGAAAATGTACCTGCAGGGGAAACAGTCCATTCAGCGTGTGCATGCATCCCAAAGAGCACCGCTAAACTGAAACTGAGACCAATCCATTACAAAAGTATCCCACCTGATCATAGATACTGGAACTATAGACTGAGGAAACTGGACTGTGAGTTGTTGCATCTCACTGCCTAAAGAGCTGAATATACTCTGCATCCTGCATCTCTTAATCCAACAAAAATACCATAGTGATTTGTCACATAGTATCTAAATAGATGTACTTTAAATAAAAAATAAATCTTTATTTAGTGGAAGTAAATTGATATATGGACATTTATTAATAAAATAAAGCATGTTGGTGATTCCTAAAAGACTTGGTGGCTAATTTAGTGGTTAGTTATGCAACAGTGTTTGATTAATGCATTGTTCCATGAGTTTGTAACTAAGAATAACTTTAGGGATTAGTAAGACAAATGATGAAGTTGTCATTCACACTATAAAACACATTGTTTTCTCTTTCAGATAGGACTTTTCACTAGACAAAGCCATATTGTTTAGATTGCAATAATTACTTAAAACTATAAAAAACAGAATATTTCAGCGTTCAAAGTTAATTGTCTGTTTGTTTTCTGTAAAAATAGAAAAAAGATGTTTGCAAATCTGTTTGTAATCTTCACCATTCTTCTATCTTAAACATGTATACTAATGTATACACTAAGAAAATGTATGTGAAAAAAAAGAAGCCATTGTTATGACTGTCTCAGTGTACTCTGTGTGTACTGTAAGTGTGTGTGTTTCTATGTGCGTGTCTTTCTACATGTCTGTGACGTGAAACCATGTTGTTGAATCATATAGTCCTGGTTTATATGATGTACATGTGTCTTTGAACTCTTACGTGCACAGGCAGAAGCGGAGGCGGCCTCCTAGTTGTGCCATGTTTTTAAACAAAAACTTAATACATTCCTTTTAAAATGTTGAGCATGCACATGTTTGTTAGAGACAAGAACACTTGACAAATGTCAAAAAACTAAAACAAAGTAAAAATTTGATGAATTCCCGTTTCTGAACGAGACTCCAGGCAACAGAATCTGTGCAACGGATCCAGAAAGATGAGCTCTGTGATGGGTTTGCGAAGTGTTGAGGCGTGGTGAAGCATAAGGTCATGATCACATTCTGTAGTTTCTTCTGCAGAGATGTCAAGCTCATGTGCGAGTGCTGAGAGCAATTTTTTTTTAAAAACTGACACAATTTCAATATTAATATTTTATGTAATATATCGCATACATAGTGTGAAATGCTACACTAAACTCAAAAATTTCATGCTATTATCAAGCAACATGATATGACAAGGCCTTATTATGAGAGCAGGGTGGGGTAAGTAAGCTGGTAATGTGATGTAACGTTAGGTTGCAGTTTAGACTTTTGAGGTTTTAAGTTGGTAATCACTTAAAATAGCCAAATATATGTCCTCAAGCAGAGAAAAAGATTAGTAATTTTTCTCCTTTAAAACTTTGGTGATTGATGGTTGATTTTCGTCGCTTCCAGTTCTAGATTCTCTGTATGCTGTAATCATGCGGATCAATTTTATTGATTTATTGCCAAATTTCTACAAGTTCCAGCCAAACAAATATTGTAAACTTAACAGTATCAAGATATTTGGTTAAACTGCAACAAGGCTTACAGTTATTGGCAAGGCTTATTGCAGAGCACTTAGAAATCCTGCAAAACCAGTGTACTGTATAAAAAGACATTTTTTTAATTTTCATACAAATGAGATATTTATAAAGTAGAAAACATATAAAAACTTCACAAAGAATTTGACCTTGCTTTTAGTGCAATACAGGCATGTGCAAAAAAAAGAGACAAAGACCTTGTGAACCGGAAGCTGCCATGCTACAGCATTTACAACAAAAAGTAAAATAAATAAAAAGTCTGTGTTCTCTTCTGTGTGGAGGTGTCTCAACACATGCTAGAACTCAACAGTGTCCTTTTAGCTTAATATCAGTACAGAGAAAAGATGCTATTTTGTTTCCTGAACCGGCACAATCAAACACCATAGCTTGTACAATTGTCTGTCGCCTTTGCAGAACCTTTGCTTTGGGTGTGAAGTTTGGCCAGTACGTTCTGTCAATGTGTGCCAACCTAATTTGCTAGATAAGAAAACATTTGACTCAGTCAGTCATCCATCAAACTAACTCGTCCCAGCAGAATGAGAAACTGTCCGCTGTGATCTTGGCCTTATGAAATTACCCCTGTGATGTATTTGAATCAACTATTAGAAGGAAAAAGAGAATATGGGGGACATACAATTCAAAATAGATTCTTTAAATATATATATTAGGTGTAGTAATAGGTTTTATTTAATTTAATCCAATGTAAATTATTTCATGCATATTCTCATGTCTGCAAAGACCTGCAGAGATTTATTTCATTGCTGTTGCATTGCTCAGTACCATATGTGAAACAAAATGTAGGAGTATATACAGCTTGTGCAGAAATCTAGACTGTTTTTAATCCTCACAGGGAAATTCTCATAATTTCTCATGCTCCCAAGTCCAGGCCACCTTTACTTACCACACACGGAATAAGCTGAAACAAACCTTGTTTCCTTCCCTGGGGGTTAAAAAAAGGGGGATGTTGATCCTGGATAGGCTTATATCTTGGGCCCTTTGTGGAAACTACAGCCATACATCCTCTGTATGTAACAGTCTCTCAGCGGGACTCATCTCGAGGCATCACAGCTTGTGCACTGCCTTTGAAAAGGGCTAATACCATCTCATCTGTGTGTGAGGATAGTGGTACTATATCTCATCTGTCACATCTGTGCTCATCCTGGAGTTATGTGGCGTTTTAATTCATCCATGCTTGCATGAGATACTTCAGTGTGAAAAAACAAAAAACTGTCTGTGGAGCGATGTGTTAAAGAGCCCTTGTGGTTTCACAGTTTAGATGAATCCTCAGTTTGATAGACAATACTGTATAAGCAAGTTTTTATTGTGAGTAGGTGCTTAGAAATAAATAGGAAATCACAACTGTATGTTTAATAACAGCAGCAGATGTGGATGAGTGAAATAGATAAAAACTGAAACTGTAGATCTTGAAAAGGCCTCAAAGACATGAAAGAGTTGCATCAAATCCTCTGAAACATCTGAGATCATAAATATATCTCAATGGTATGATATTAGAGGAAACTAAAACAAGAAAAAGTGGATTATCAAAGCATCTTCTGTTGTCAGGAGCCCAGAAACTGCCACTGAAAACCACAGTTCATCTGTCATCCAATAGCAAAGATTCTACTTTGTTTGCTTTATTTGCAATTTGACTCTGAACGATGATGAACTCTAATGAAAGATGTCATAACATTCGTCTTGTTTGTAACATTTTTCCTCATACTGCCCTGCTGAATCCTGCCATTGAATCTAGAAATGAAAATAAATGTAATCAGCACATTTACTGATGCTGTACCGGAAGCTGAAATTTATGGGGACCTCTTGTTTACTGCGGTGAAGAACTATGAATACATTCCAGTCTTTATGGCATTTGCACTAGAACACGCCAACATGTTACACCGACAGCTGTTATGACATCTGCGACTCCCTCTGATTTATTTTTTTACCGTCCACCCATTATCAGAAGGAAAAAGTCAGAGGTGAAAAATAGAAATATTTGCCCACCAACACAATTGGCAATGTTCAAAAGTTTGAATGGGACTTCATGTGGAGAGGCAGGATTATACAAAGGAAATGGAGAAATAATTCATGATTATTAGGAAGAGATATTAACGGAAATGGATTTTTACTTTGCTTTAATTGATTCAAGAAGGTCTTTTTTATAATTCAGGGTGAAAATAAGTTCAGGGTTCAGAGGTTAAGAATGTAAAATATGAGTTTTTATTCTCTATGTTTTTCTTTTCTCAACTGCATGTCATAAACTCTGTGGAGCCCAGTCACTGTAAACTGTATCATCAACGGAACGGAATCATTCTTTTTGGAAATTAAATGCATTACACTAATAAAAACAGTGAAAAGGTTTACAAAAATCTACCTGTTGTTTGTTCTGTTCTCCTTACTTGTATTTCTGTGGTTTAAGTGTTAATTTAAATGGGTCTTAAATTCATTTGTGTTTTTCTCCTAAAGTAAAAGCTCTGCTGTAAGCACACGCTAACCATTAAGCACTGGTTTTACACTGGTGTTGTTTTGGAAATGTTTGCGCCTCTTTTCTTATGCAAAATCAGTTTTGTGTCATCAAAGTTGTTTTACTTAGAAAAGAAAAACTGTTATGTTTCCAACTAAATGGCACACAGAGCGGTAGCTGCTGGATAGGCTAAATATAGCTGATATACACTCCACTTAAGGTCCAGCAGTTTAATAGTTAACACAAATATCTAATTAGCCAAACACATTACAGTAACTCAGTGTTTTTAGTCATGTAGACATGAGCAAGACGACTTGCTGAAGTTCAAACTGAGCATCAGGATGAGGAAGAAGGGGATGTAAGTGAGTTTAAACATGGAATGAGTATTTTCTGCTGATCTACTGAGGTTTTCTCACACAGCCATCTCTGATTTACAGAGAATGGTCTGAAGAAAATGTCCAGCGAGCAGCAGTTTTCTGGACTAAAATGTCTTTTTGGTGTCAGAGCTCAGAGAATGGGCAGACTGAAGGTTTTAGATCTTTTCCCTGCTATAAAACATCTGATTAAAGCTAAATGAACGAAACAGATTATCAAGTTCTGCTCAGTGACTCATTAATTTGATTCAAGTTTTAAAACAGAGAAACATCTAAAACTTGCAGGACTGGGCACTTGAGGCCCGTAGTTGCCTACCCTCGTGTGGGTGATATCATCTTGGCACACTTTGGGCCCCCTTAGTACCAATTAAAGATGGTGCAGCCTACCTGAGAGTTGTTGCTGATCATGTTCACCCATTAATGACCAGTGTAACATTTTCTGATGGCTACTTCCAACAGGATAATGCACCATGTCCAACACGGTACAAGCAAGGTGTATATATTAAAACTGTACATATATATATATATATATATATATATATATATATACTACACTGATCAAATCTTTTACATGCTGGCATGGATAAAAGGGTTTCTGATGCCTGTTACTAATATGTATAGTATTATTTTAACTCCTGTTAACTGAATTGTTTACAGTTTACATTACATGTAAACAACTTTAATCTACCATAAACTTGTTTGGATTCATTTTTATTTTCTGAAGCTAGCTGAGGTGCAGTTTTGTCCACATTCTTTATATTTCCATATATTCACTGTGTCCAGTTTAGTCAGTCAACTGTGGTCAGTAATTTCCTCCTGCTTCGCTGCTCTGCTGCAGGTTTTTGTAACGGGTGAGTTACCAGCGGTGATTTGCTCTTTTACAGTCTTGTTAATCCTGAATGAAAGACTCGCCGGCAGATTAGTGTGTTTGGGCTGTTTGTAATTTCCAAAGACCAAAATAGTTTTCTTGTTTAAGAGATTTGAATGACAGAAAGCACCGAAGTAGTGGAGAGAGGGATTAGCTGCTCAGTTCACTGAACAGAAAAACTGAAACTACCAACAACAGACTTTAGTCTATATGTGTTTTCTCTAAGTATTTTTCTACAGCTCTGTATCTCTGTAAACAGATGTAATTATATTCCCACCATTTTGCTTAAAGCCTCAAATTAAACTGATTTATAGATTTTGTTTCTGAAAATGAGGAAAGTTTTTAATGACTACAAATCAGCTCACAATATATATTGCAAATATATTACAAAAGGAGTTTCGACACCAAATGCAAAACAATCCTGTTTTAGGTCTCAGCCGAATGTTAAAATTAAGAAAAGCATTAAGCCTCAACTTAATTGTTTATGTTAGCAGGGTGAAATCCTCTGTTCCACAGAGCAAAGCTGGATATGTAGCCTTACAAGGACATTTATTTGTTTTAACTGCTGCCTAATCTAACTATGTGTATATTTTCCAGATTAGATTTAGATTTGTGTTGTAAAATTAGGCAACAGTGTTGGTTGGAAACAGTTCTGTTCCACTTAGAGTTGCTCACTTTCATTCATTTTGAAACGGAAACCAAAAAAAAACAAAAACAAAAAAAAAAAAACAACACATGACCAATGAAAGTCATTGCACCATTAACTCTAATCTAAGTCTTATTTGTGATGGAAGCAGAGTTAATTATAATGTCTGAGAGCTTAAATAAGACAGGGACTTCGATAACGCTCCTGCATACATTTAGGTTGCAGCAGCTTGTCAGTTAATGATGCTAACTTGGTTAGCATCCATCTCACATCAGTTTCACTGAGTTTAGGGGGCATCCCAAGACAGAGGTCAAGAGGGACAAACTAAAGTACATCTACACGCACAATTTTGGCATTTTATGTCATTCAATAATTCATAATTAATGCTCAGACAAGTGGTTAAGTTTAACTATAACTAAGATGACAATGCAGCAGGAGGATGCAATATCAGTTATTTGTTACAGACTAAGAGAAACTAAAACATCGCTTTTCAATTACAAATAATTAATTGTTCAAGTATCATCTATACAAACAACACATTAGCTGAAATTAAACAAAATCCTAAATTTAGTCGAGCCTTTCGTCCACAAAGTGCGGAAGCTGTCATAATCATTCAGAACCACAAGGTGACAGTGTTAGAGCAAATGTGTTGACAGCTCATGAACTCTAAGTGTGGGCCTCATAGTAATTAATCTACAGAAGAGTAAACAGGCCAAGAACAAGTCTGTTTGCTCTGTTTCTGTGGATCAGCAGTTCTACAGACATCCCTCTCCGGTTTGCCACTGCACAAACGGTGCAACAGGTTTTAAATTTACTTCATGATATTCTGCAGTCAGATGAAGTTCAAATAAGAGTTTTATGGTGGTTGTGGGAGGACAATCAGTCATTTCAGTCTAGAAGAAAATTTTTAATTTATATGTTTTCATTTAATGAAATAAAACGGTTGTTTGTGGTGTCAGTCCAGGATAAACCAACTGTGCTTTGCCAAGACCTGTATTGGTCAGGTTGTTATGCTGACCTAATGGACTAACATGGAATAAAACGTCTAAAACAGCATTTTGTTGATATATAGTATTCTTTAAAATTCCACAGCTTTAAAAAATATTGTCATGTTTTTTTTTTTTTGTTTTGTTTGCTTGATGTTAAAACTGTTCTTTCTTCTACAAACTGAGATCTTGAAAATGGTGATAAACAGATGGTAGCACAGGGGGAAGACACACTGGGATGAAATATTGTCAGTATCACATCTTTTCCCATAAACAACTGCAACACAAACAGTCATTAAGACGATGAAAGTCGTCCCAAACATGTCAGAAAGTTTGACATCAAAAGTAACTTGATACATAAAAACTCATGGTAAGTTCAAACCTGATTCAATAACAGAAAGGTAAATAAAGAATAAATTCATGGTTATTATTTCATTACCAGCTTTATATACTGTCCATCTTTGTGTTTCAGATGACCCCTACTGTGATGAGATATGGCAAACACTGCATTGACCTGTTTCCTTTCTAACAGGTAGAGGAGGAGATGGGTGTTGGGTCATTGTGCCCATCATCAGAGCAGATCCGACTCCAGAACTGATCATTCCATCCAAACAGTTATTCATGTTTCCCCTCTTGATTCACCATAACTGGCTGAGATCCATTCTACTCGACCTCCCAGTATCCATGACCAGTCACATGATCTGTACACAGCAGCTGTGGACAACAGAACTCAGATCTATCTGTGTGATTGGGATATGCCTGAACCTCCGCTTCATATGCTACCTTCTTGTTATCTCCAGACAGTTTGATATATCTGTTTACTGTGTTGCTGTGTGAGTTTACAGGAATCTGGTGGAGAGAACATGTTCTCACACACAATGCAGCTGCTGTTATTAGTCGATCACATGCTCCTTTTAGCACTAACCTGCAGCTTTTTTTTTTTTAGGGAATCTGACATCGGGGGAACACGTTTGTGCCCCTTCTGAAAGTGCAAATCTGCGTGTTTCAGTCAAAAAGTGGTAAAGGGGTCTTTACTACTCAACCTTTGTTAGTTTGAATATGGAAAAACTCTGAATAACTACATAACACACAATCAGAATTGAATGGGTAGAGTAGGGGTGAGTTAATTTCACAGCTAACCAACATGCTCCCATCCCTCCTCTGGTGTGTTTTATAGAAAGACAGCTTTAAAAACTAACTTCTTTTGATGTACTCCCACACACACATTTCTATTCTATTTCTAGTCATTTCTGTTGCTGTCTAGGGTGTTTAACACAGGCATAACAGAATGCTTTTGCACAGGGAAAACTGATTTCCCAAACACCTGTAAAGATTTGGTCGTGTACTTTTAACTAGTCTTTAACTAACTCAGCTGAGTTGAGCTGCAGCATCACGGGCAAGCAAGTGGATATTAACACACCAGCCATTTGAACATGCTGTGGCTGATTCAGCAAAAAAATGCAAGAGGACACTATCAGAGGATAAGAAGAAAAGAAGGAGAGAAAGGGACAGAACAAGAGATAACACAAGAGCTGAAATAAAACTTTTTAATGGCTGGGAAAAGCTAAGTACGGGTACAGGATAGATGGATGCCAAATTAACAGTCCATAGGGGAGCTTTACTGAAAAAAATCTGCTAAAGTTCTATATTGTGGTTTTAACTCGGGAAAGTTAATTTGTGGACTTTCAACTCACACATCTGGATAAAGTTCCAGCAGATTACGATATCTGATAGATCCTGAAGTAAAAATGGTACAAAGGAAAATTAAGTTAGTTTATTCCTGCTTCTGAAAGATGGAAAATATGTTAGGCCTAAAACAGAACCAACTTTCATAAGAGCTTGGCTTCAGCTTTCAGTGTGATTAATGATGGTGTGTGGGGTAAAGTCATGAACAATTACAGATGTTTTTCTCACCTCTGAGCTCTGGTTTTAGAGGGAGGGATTGCCTCCTTTTTTGTCCTCGGACCAATTTATCGCAGGGTATACACTAACTGAACAGCACATGGAAAAAGTAAACAGACTCTACTGCCCTCCAGTGGCGACTTTAAGTCATTACAAACAGCACTTCCTGTAGGCTGCACTTAAAATTCAAATCAAAAGTGGTACAGTTTTGATCATGTTTAAAAGATTAAAACAGATTTAATAACGTTCATCAGCACCAAATGATTTTAGAAGTCTTAAATAAAATATTCGTTTACATGTTTAATCTAGACTTGAGTAAACTCATTAAAGAGACATAAATATAATAAAGCATTATTTATAAGTTTCCATCATGATTTTCTATGCCTCATGCAAGATTTTGTCCACTTCCTCTCTTTTCACATGACAAAGTGAGTCAGTTTCACTTCCGTCTTGTGTCGAGTCTGTTCTGTAAAAAGCTTACTCTTGTCTCATAAATATTCTGCCTCTTGGTGGTCATCAGAAGCTTATATAAAATATTCCACCGTTTTTCATATCTTTTAAAAGCCTTTTAGTATTCTACTGAAGTAGGTAAACAACTAGGGTATTTCCCTTATTACTGCAAAATGGGAGTTCCCAATCATCTCACTTTTTATTTGAGGCTCAATGTCTTTTTATATTTTTTTTATATTTTTATATATGTATATATATATATATATATAGAGAGAGAGAGAGAGAGAGAGAGAGAGAGAGAGAGACCACCACTCCTGTCTGCTAACAACAGGAAATTCATGCTAAAATTTGGATAATTTGCATAATAAGGGGTATGGAAAGATGGAAAGATATAACTTTTCGAGGATGCTTTTGTCTGATGGCTTTAACTCATTTTCAGTTCTCACCTTATATAAGTAATATATTATATTTCTTATATATCATTTTATATATAAATATATAAGTAAGTTTCACTATAAGTAAGTTTTGTTTCATAGTGTTTAATTCCTGAAATACTTTGTGGACCTTTGTGCCTGTTGCCACAGATTCTTGGATCAGATCAGACAAATCTAACAGTAAAGATCACTGCCGTCTTAAACGCAGTCAGGTCTAAAGAAATGTCAGAAAAAGCTTAAAGGACCTCTAACTGTTTTTAATGTCTGGCAGTGTTTAAATCAGAATCTTTATTAAGTTTTCTGTCACAAATAAGTAGGACACAAACTTCATTATAAACATCTTTGTTAATTAGAACTGCTGAGTGTGATGCTTCTGCAGAAACATGAGAAACGTTTACATTTTTACATGGAAAATACTCAAATATAAATAATAATAAACAAAATAAAGGGAAAATGTATGATAAAGAATATGATTGCAGCTGAAACTAATGAACTTATGATAAAACAAAGAATGAAACACTAATATTGCGTTAATAACATACACATCAAAATAGTAATCTTATCAGATAAAAATTTCATTTTTGTAGATAATATTTTTATTTATCAATATTTAGATTTATATTGATAGAAAATATGAGACAAACTGCTAAAAAGACTAAAAGTAAGTTAGTCTTCAAAAATATACATTATTTTCTTTTACTATAGCAACAATTATTGCTATTGACCACGATAAATATGGAGCAAAAATCACATATCTTTACAGCCCAAGGCCAATCCTCCAAACATGACAGACGTTCAAAGAAAAGAGGAGGAACATTTAGAACCATTTATCATGTAGTTCATTATACAAAAGTTATCCATGTCAGGTTTACATGCTGAATTTACAACTAGCAAGAGATGAGTTGACACAACATGACATTAGCTGTGCACAATAACACCACTTTCTCTGGACACAGGACACAGTCGCACATAAGAGCCAGCACTGTGATACCAGACACCAAACCCGGGATAAACAGCTTCTGTGAACGTGGTATGGAAGGTGTGGAGGTGGATCCCTGTACCAGAGGAGACTGTGTAGAAGGACAGAGTTCCAGCAGCGTAGTCCACATACACTGCCACTCGGTTACGGGTGTAGCCGGAGGACGAAGAGGGGACAAAGATGGAGGTTTTGTTGTTGTTGTGAAAGGCAGAGTAACCGTCATCAGTGCAGCCCAGACTCCAGGAGTGAGTGTTCCTTCCAAACACACAATTATCGATGTCTCCTCTCCTTCGGATTCTTCTGTAACTCACTGCTATAGTGACATCTCCTCTCCACTCGACTTCCCAGTAACAGCGATCAGTGAGGGCATTTCTACTCAGCAGCTGATGACACTTGTCAAACCTCTCTGGATTGTCTGCATGTACCTGAGCCTCTTCCACATATGAAACCTTCCTGTTGTTGTCAGACAGTTTGAGGAATCTGTTTATTGTGTTTGTGTCAAGTGTGAGTCTACAGGAATCTAAGGAGAGAAGAAAACACAAAATGAATCTGTCATCTGTTTAATATTTACACTTTCATGATGACTCATTAGATTTTAGATTGAGGAAAGTTGAAAGTATGTCAAATTAAAAGCACACTTACACTTCTCCAGACCTGGCTTCAGCCAGTGGACTCCACCAGGTTCTAACCTGAAAGGAAACAGTTGTCAGATTGACATATTTTCTTTACACTGCTTTCATCCACACACTTATTCTCTGCAAATGTAACACGTATCACTTATTATGAAACAGAAAATAACAAAAACATATACATTCACACTTTATTCCACCTAAATGCCACCAAGACCTCATCTTATATGGGCCCAGGAGCCAAAGTAGGAGTACAATATCATATGTTCAATTAATTAAATTTTGGCTCCTTCCTTTGTCGTTGAACACTGAATTGATGTATCAATGACCCTAAGCCACAGCTGGCAGAGTGGGTTTTCTCCCCTTTACATGTTGATATATTCTTTGGTAAGATACTGAGCCTCACATTGGTCCAACATGCTCAGTGTGAGTAGAGGTTTAGAAAGAATGGAATTGGTAAAACAATTATTTTACCAACTGTTACATTATCCCTTATAAAAAAATCTTTTCAGTTGATCTCGCCTGCTTCAGTACTTTTAAGGTGAAAATGATTAAAATTAGCATTCTTTGCTATATCTGACATGTTTGCATTATGCTTTTTTTTAACGGATGTTCATTATTCAGCCCTGTCCCAATCAAATAAACAAATAAAATAAATAAATGAATAAAAATAAAATGACTTCATGTATTAGACTGAATTGATCTAATGAGAAAATATTCCCAGCTCCGCCTGCTGGATTTGACATTGTGTGTGACCACATCACGTCTCTCCACACCTGAGTGTCTCCAGTTTACAGTGCGGATCCTCCAGTTTCTCAGACAGAAGCTTCGCTCCAGAGTCTCCGGGATCGTTGTAGCTCACGTCCAGCTTTTTCAGATGGGATGAGTTGGAGCTCAGAGCAGAGTGTAGCGCTGCACAGCCTTCCTCTGTGACAAGACAGCCGGACAAGCTGCAAACAAGTCAAACATTACATTTCACATTGTGCAGGACTTGTTAAGTTTTCACTCGGTTATTTATAGACTAATTAGAACCACCTAGTCTGTTAATAACTCAAAAGGCTGTAAGTTGAACAGGTTAATTGCTGACCTAAGTGTTTCCAGTCTGCAGAGTGATTTTTCCAGACCAGCTGACAGCTGCTTCACGCCTGAATCCTGGAGGTTGTTGTTACTCAGGTCCAGATCTCTCAGACAAGAAGACTGAGAGCTGAGAACTGATGACAGAGCTGCACAACTTTCCCCCGAGAGGCTGCAGAAACTCATTCTGGAGACAAAACCAATGTTAAATTAAAATCACACATGACAGGCAACAAGCTGATACCCGACAATCTGTATGTTGTATGAGTGTCATGGATGATACAGCAACTCAGAGTTAATAACAGCAGCATAACTTAGTTAAGAAAACATTGTATTCTGCTCTTAATTGTAGTTGGCACTCTGTTAAGTTATGTCCTCCTCAAATCCAGTTATAGTGTAGATTGATTAATTGATTCGTTTTATCACTGGCAAACAAGTTACTCAACAAAAACACCTTTACAGGTTTAACAGAAAGTGATTTGTTCTGTTTCATTGTTAAAGTTTAAGATTACAGATGCATTTGGAAGCTTACAGGTCAATACTGTACCTCAGAGTTTCTAGTTTAGAGTCTGGACTCTGTAGTCCCTTAGACAAAAGGTTCACTCCGGCATCCTGCAGATTGTTGTTGCTCAGGTCCAGTTCCCTCAGACAGGAGGACTGGGAGTTGAGGCCTGATGACAGAGCTTCGAAGCTTGTCTCTGAGAGGTCATAGACACTGATGCTGTAAAAACAACAACATATTAAAACCATACCCGCCTGTTTCATGTCAGTGTATAACAACAATTCCATCCAACTATCTTTTGTACGTACAGAGCTTTGCGGGAGGCTTTGACCACTGGCAGCAGCCTCAGAAGAGCCATTTCTGAGGCAGAGTATTTCTTCAGGTCAAACACATCCAGATCTTCCTCTGAGGAGAGCAAGATGAAGACCAGAGCTGACCACTGAGCAGGAGTCAGCTTATCCTTGCAGAGGTATCCTGATGTTAGAGACTTTTGGATCTCCTCCACCAGAGAAGGATCGTTCAGTTCATTCAGACAGTGGAACAGGTTGAGGCTTTTCTCCACAGATACACTCTCATTGATTTTTTTCTTGATGTATTGGATTATTTCCTCATTGGTCTGTGGGCTAGTTTCTGTCTGTGTCAGCAGGCCTCGTAGGAGGCTCTGATTTTTCTTCATTGAGAGACCCAGGAGAAAGCGGAGGAACAAATCCAGGTGGCCATTTGGACTCTGTAACGCCTCCCTTATACCACTTTTATAGAAGTGTGTATCTGTACATGCTTTGGTTTCAGGTTCCTGGGAGGTTGTTTGAATTTTTACCAGCAGATTGTTTCCAGAGTCGTACGTCAGACGGACATGAAGAGCAGCCAGAAACTCTTGAACACTCAGATGCACAAAGCAAAACACCTTGTCCTGGTACAGTCCTTGCTCCTCTTTAAAGATCCAAGTGAACACACCTGAGTACTTTGATGCTGCCTCAGTTTCAATGCCACACTCTGTCAGGTCTGATTCGTAGAAGATCAGGTTTCCTTTCTGCAGCTGCTCAAAAGCCAGTTTTCCCAGAGTCTCAATCATCCTCCTGTTCTCAGGACTCCAGTGTGGATCTGTTTCAGCTCCTCCATCAAACTTGATAATCTTCCTCTTGGTCTGAACCACCAGGAAGTGGATGTACATCTCAGTCAGGGTGTTAGGCAGCTTTCCTATATTTTCACTTTTCAACACATCATCCAGAACTGTAGCAGTGATCCAGCAGAAGACTGGGATGTGGCACATGATGTGGAGGCTGCGCGATGCCCTGATGTGGGTGATGATCGTGCTGGCCTGCTTCTCGACTCTGATTTTTTTTCTGAAGTACTCTTCTTTCTGTGGATTAGCAAAACCTCTGACTTCTGTCACAATGTCAACATATTCAGGAGGGATCTGAATGGCTGCTGCAGGTCGTGTGGTTATCCAGATTCGAGCAGAGGAAAGCAGGTTCCCCCTGATCACATTTGTCAGTAGCACATCCAGCGATGTGGACTCTGTGGCATCAGTCAGTTTCTCATTGTTTTGGAAGTCCAGAGGAATGGAGGATGGATGGTGTATGCGTGGGAGGATGAATGGAGGAGTGGAAGGAGAGTGTGTGTGTGTGTGTTTGTTTGTGTGTGTGTTGGTCTGGGGGGGGGCAGGATTAGTTCTCGGGGTGTGCGGCTGGGCACTGGGGTGTGGGGCTGGCCTCTGGCGGTGGCCATCTGGGCGGGCCGGGTCCCCCCGGGTGGCGTGCTGGCCCTCGGCCTGTGGGGGTGGGGGGTGTCCCTGAGCTCCTGGGCCCGGGCCCTCTGCCCCGTCTGTCCCGGGCGGCCGGTGCTCGGGGGGGGTCGGGGACTGCTGGCCTCGGCCTGCCGGGACCGGTGCCCTGTGTCCGCGGGGGGGCTCCTGCTGGGGTCTCCTGCTGCTGTCTTCCTGGGCGGGCGAGTGGTCGTCTCTGTGGACCGGTCGGGGTCTGTTACCTACGGGGGGGCTGGTGGCCTGGGTCTCAGGACCGCTGGCCTGACTCTGGCCTCTGTTCAGGTGAGGTGGCATCTGCATGATCACTCTGCATGGTCACTCCTTCCTGAACGTCTCCACTCCGTATATTCGGTATGTTGACACAGTCTCTGCGTCGCCGTGTGGCCGAGTTCTCCAACACATCCACACAGGTTTCGCTGCGCGTGTTCTTGAATACAGCAGTTTCACTTATATCTATTATCATATTTTTGTTTTTTGTTTTTTTTCTTCAATATACCTTTTCTCTCTATTCTTATAATTATTCTTAAAATTTTATTATTATTTCTGTTATTATTATTATTATTATTACTCTTATTATTATTATTATTACTATTATTATTATTATTATTGTGATTATTATTATTGTTACTATTATCAACTAGTTGTGTAATGACCTACTGGCTAGGATGATCTTAAATATATATGTTGTAAGTAGTATGGATTACATGGTCTTTTGTATGATGTCTGAAGTCCCCACCTGCACTCCCCACACCCTTTCTGTCCCTCTCCCTCCCCTCCCTCTTCTCTCTCCCTTCTTTTCTCTCTCTCTCTCTCTGTCCCCTCCGGTCGAGTCCAGCATTAAGAGTTTGATTTAATAAAGTTTTTCATATCATCAAGAGGGACTTTATACATGTAGTATAAATCCCTGCTTGATAGAGTAAAATTGCCCGGCACCAGACGGCAGCCAGACATTCATTCTGTTTGCAACGATGCTGGACAAGACAGGTAAAAAAAGAAAAAAAAAAAAAAAAAAAAGGAAGTCCAGAGGAAGCCGACACTCATCCAGACCATCAAAGATGAAGACAACCTGGAGCTCTTCAAATCTGCAGATTTCTGCTTCTTTGATTTCAGTAAAGAAGTGATGAAGAAGTCCCACCAAGCTGAACTTCTTGTCCTTCAGCACGTTGAGCTCTCTGAAAGTGAATGGAAATGTGAACTGGATGTCCTGGTTGGTTTTGTCTTCAGCCCAGTCCAGAGTGAACTTCTGAGTTGGGACTGTCTTCCCAATGCCAGCCACTCCCTTCGTCATCACTGTTCTGACTGTGTTTTTTCTGCCAGGTGGAGTTTTAAAAATGTTTTCAGGGGAGATTTTTCTTTCTTGTCTGTCTGATTTACTGGATGCTGCTTCAATCTGCCTGATCTCATGTTCTTTATTGACCTCGCCAGTCCCTCCCGCTGTGATGTAGAGCTCAGTGTAGATCTGGTTGAGGAGGGTTGGGTTTCCTTCTTTAGAAATCCCCTCAAATACATGCTGGAATTTCTTCTTCAGCTTGGATTTCAGTTTACTTTTGCAAACTGCAGAATGATGTACTGAAAAAACACACAAAGAAACAGAAATAAAGATCTCCAGAAGTATCTTACGGTAAATATGACATTTCTTTCTTCTTAACAGTGAATATTTAAATGATTGTTGGTTCATTTAAAATATTATTAATCTTATTTACAGTACAATGCAAGTAAATATTTAGAATATTCCTCTTACTGCTCTGTAGGCGGTCAGCCAGCACCTGTTGGTTCATTTTCTTCAGGAAGTGCAGTGTGATCTTAATAAAGGCCTCTCTGCTGCTTCTCCACTGTTCTTTATCCTCATCATCCAACACCTTCTCCTCACTCAGACTTTCTAGGCATCCTGGATAATCCAGTTTCAGAGCCTTCTTGATTGTCTCCAGCTCGTTCTTTACAAAAGTGACAATGTTGTCCTCCAGCTCCTGAAAAATACCACCACATTAAAGACGCAATCTTATTAATATCTATTTTCTTTCCAGGTATGGAATGCTTTGTTTGACCAATGTCAAGTTATCTAAATATCCATTTAGATATTTTTGCAGAAAACATTTACACTTCTCAGTGTATTTGGTATCACAAAATAATTTAGTACACTAGGAGCATGGTCTTAAAAGCTTTAATCAGAAAAAAAGGACGGAAGACAAGTTTGGTAATACTAATAAAACCCCCAGATTAACTAACAACAGGTCAAGTATACCACTTTGTGACAGTCAGGGCATTCACGGAGCCAAACAATCAAGCCATGCTGATTTGAGTGACATTCCTTCAGTCTACAGTGTAGAGGTCAAAGTAAGCTGTTATACAAGTACATACCCTAAATACTGTATCCAGATGGGGTTGATGCTGCTGGGTAGACTGACCACCAGGAACATCCTGGCACTCCACATCGTCTCTGTGAAGCAGACATTAAATAAAAGTTCTCATAAGGCTGTCTAAGTGGTTTACTTGATTCATTTGTTTCGATAAAACAGTCACAAAAGGATCCCAACCTGAATTCACAGCATAAAGCCCACAACCTCTACAGGCATTTGACACAAACAGTGAACATTCTCAGATCTGATAGGAATGTCCTGGAGGTGTGAATCCAGTTCAGTCAGGTTATTCTAAATGACTTGCCACTGACACCATAAAACTGCAGCCAGTGATTTGGCCTAATGAAAGACAAAGCAACCAGATGCCTCAGAACATTTAAAGAAGCTGGAAGCAGTTAGTTTAGCAGCCCTGTCCAACGGACCAATTTGTAAGTTATAGGATTATTATCTCTTTTTTGCTGGGACATATCCAGGTCTTTGGGTGGGCCAATGCAATTTCTACTATATAAAGATGCTTTGATGCCCCTCACTCTGGATTTCTGTGAGCCAGCCCATTTCACCCCATTTCTGAGGAGAAGCAGCAGGGCCATTTCTTTGTTATGGATAGCCAGAAACAAGCTTAAACCTAGTCCAAGGATGGTTAGAAAGACAGCCTACATCTGGCTTTTGGTGATGATTTTATTACATTTACATCCTCTAAAATAAAGTATCATAAACATTAGCACCCATATAGGCAGCTGATGAGAGGATGGTGCATGAAAGCTGCATTGTGATCTACAACATGGTAGTGGTAATGTTGAACAATGTACTTCACATGCTGCATTCACTTGGACCAGGACATCTAAGGTTTGCCCTGGTAAAGGTTATTTTACACTAAATATTGTTTTTCTTGAGGTGGCACCAAGAGGCTAGTAAGATTTAAGGAGTGCTTTGTGCTCCCTCAGGCCACCCCTCTAGCACCACCCTTGGGTCCACGTCATCCTTTTTAATGAAAGTTAGATTTCCATTGGCTTATCTAATTACATTAAAAATAAATAAATACAATGATTAGTCTAAGCAATCATCATTTGTGAGAAGTAAAATAAATATTTTAAAAAATAAATAAATATATCAGCTAATGTTAATGGAAGCTTTCATGAAGTTTGCCATCTGTGCTCGAAGCTCTGAGAGTGGGAGTTGACTCACTTCTAAAGTCAAAGCAAACTTCTGACCTGACCTCCGGTTTGGAACTAGATCATGTGTTCTACAAGCTATTTTTTCCACATCCTGTTTTTTAATCACAATGAGTGACTATTTTTAATTGTTCTACCATTTAATGCATAAGCTTGCATACTGGTGGTATTGCAGAAAGAGAAAACTGAGAATTCTTCACGATTAATTTTTGATTCTTTCAAAAGTCAGATCTAAATTAATATGCACAAATGGAACTGGACGCAGTCCTCTGCTAGCAGGAACAGTGAAATCAATAGTTTAAAGTATGTATGTGTGTGTGTGTGTCTTAGACTTTACTGAGCAATCACCACTTGTGAGAACAGAATATATATATATATATATATGTGTGTGTGTGTGTGTGTGTGTGTGTGTGTGTGTGTGTGTGTGTGTGTGTGTGTGTGTGTGTGTGTGAATGTATAGGCCTATCTCACCTCTCTTCAGCTGAATCTAATTCTTTAAAGTCAGGAACAATTTCCTTTGAATGGTCGAATGAATGATGAAGAAACCTTGATAAAACTGATGATCTGGATAAAGTGTAAGTGTTTGTGCAGCAGTGATGAAAGTCCTACAGCAGCATCACCCAAAGTAAACAACTGTTGATAAAATAGATCATTGGCTGTTTGTTTTACAAGTTTTTCTTCACTTTTTTAACGTTAGATCAGTGGTTCCCAACCTGGGGTCCAGGAACCCCTAAAGGGATCCCCCAAAGAGCACTGGGGTTCCCCAAGGTTTTGACCATTCAAAGCCATTGTGATTAAAAATGTTTATCTGGTCAAGCTGTTTTAATCATCTGGGCATGTCATTTACATGGAACTGGCATTTTGGGAAAAGTAAGGCTAAATGTTTAATTTTGGCTTGATGGAAGGACAGAACTCAGCCAGAATTCAGTATTTATGGTGAGAATCTTGCTAATTAAAGCATGAAACCAAGCATGGGTTCAGCACGGGGTGGGGCAGGGGGTCCACACCTTCTAGTATTTGCATGAAGGGGGTCCTCAAGGACAATAGGTTGGGAACCACTGCGTTAGATGATCATTTTAGTTGTAATAATCAGTTCAATATTTCATAAAATCTAGACCTAAAGAAAAAGAGTCTTGTTTGTGCCCCCCTTTTTCTGCTCAGTGCTCCTGCCTGGAACCCTCATCAGAACTTTTCTAGACACGCCCCTGCATATCTGAAGTATAAATCCTTTCTACAGCTACATCCTTTAGTCAGCTACTGTGTTAGAGAAGGTCCTGCCAAAAACAATACTTTGAGGTGAATGCTAGTTTCCTCCTTCTTAAGATAAACAAATGCAATGAGAGAAAAGCTAATCAGCTGATTACAAACAGCCGTAGCTGCACAGAGACGATCAGAGAGCTACTAGAGTAGACATATTGGTGCAAAACGCAGCTGGCTGTCGCAAGTTTACAAAAAATACGGGAAAAGTGTGGGACCCTTTTACCGAGGTGACACCCATGGTTTGCTCCATGGTTGTATTTATTCTCAATTCCATCCATAGAACCACCAGGCTGATCTTTTCTATCGCGCTTCTCCATGTCCCGCCATTTTGACAGAGAAATGACGGATGTATGGGGATTATCATGCTGCCCATGCATTAAAAAAATTTTAATGTTAAATTGCATTAAATTAGTTAATGCAGTTAATGTGTTAATTTTGACAGACCTAATATATATATATATATATAAAAATTGTCCCCTCGCCCTCTGTGGGTGGTCCCTCATCCATCCAAGCTCGAGTCCTCTACCAGAGGCCTGGGAGCTTGAGGGGTCTGCACAGTATCTTTGCTGTTCCTAGGACTGGATCGAGATGTCTGAGGTTTGTCCTGGGATCTGCTGTAGCCAGTCTTCCAGTTTGGGGGTTACTGCCCCGAGTGCTCCGATGACCACGGGCACCACTGTTGCCTTCACCTTCCAGGCCTTCTCAAGTTCTTCTTTCAGGCCTTGGTATTTCTACAGTTTCTCATGTTCCTTTTTCCTGATGTTGCTTGGTATTGCGATGTCAACGATAACGGCTTTCCTCTGCTATTTGTCCATCACCACAATGTCCGGCTGGTTTGCCATTACCATTTTGTTGGTCTGGATCTGGAAGTCCCACAGGATCTTAGCTCGGTTATTCTCTACCACCTTTGGAGGTGTTTCCCACCTTGACCTCTGGGCTTCCAGTCTGTACTCCGCACAGATGTTCTTGTACACTATACCAGCCACTTGGTTATGACGCTCCTTGTAAGCTTTCCCTGCCAGCATCTTACACCCTGCAGTTATGTGTTGGATTGTCTCAGGGGCCTCTTTGCACAGTCTGCACCTGGGGTCTTGTCTTGTATGGTAGATCTGGGCCTCTATTGCTCTGGTGCTCAAGGCCTGCTCCTGTGCAGCTTTGATCAGTGCCTCTGTGCTGTCTTTCAGTCCAGCCCTTTCTAGCCATTGGTAGGATTTCTCGATATCAGCCACTTCAGTTATCTGTCGGTGGTAACCCATGGAGGGGCTTTTTCTCCCACGATGGTTTCTCCATCACCACATGATCTGTTTTCCACTGCCTGAGACATTCACTGAGCACTTCGTCCGTTGAGGCCATATACATATATACGTATATACATATATATATATATATACATATATATATAGATATAGATATAGATATATATGTATGTATATATATATATATATATAAAGAGAGAAAGAGAGAGTGATGTATAGATGTATGTCCTTCTTTTAACCAGTTCTTATTGGTGGTGTGTGCTGCTGCTCTAGACTTTGACACAAAACAGTGGTTATTGAGGGTGCAGTGACTTCAGTTCCTCCATATGGAAATGTCATGAAGTTTGCATCTCTGGTTCTCGTTGTTTCCCACCCAGCATTTGTGGATTTGCTTTGGGTTTCTATCACTCAGATGGAGGTACTGCATAGTCTGAAGTCTAGATTGTTGTAATGTTTGTTTAGGTTTGGTCTTTGACTTTGGTTTCTTTTAGAATTTTCTCTATTTTCTTGCCAGTTTCCACCCACCAGAGGTGTTTATTCTTCTTTATTAAAGCTCTACATTTTCACTTTTATTACTGTAGTAAAACACCCTCCACAAACTTATCACCATGGTTTTATTCATATGTCTAGATTGCACTTACCATTGCTAAATTATGTGTACTTCAAGTTTATTTTATTTACAAATCTTGACTTATTTTTATTTATTTTTTTTATAGTTAATAAACTTGCATTTTGATGGAATTACAGAAGTAGAAAACTGGCAGTTGTCTATGGTTAATGAAGTTCTTTCAGAGGACACAGATCTAAATGGACATGCAAAAAATAAAACCGCATGCATTCCTCTGATGGCAGGAGTGTTTGTTAGATTATACTGAGCAGTCATCACTTGTGAGAACTTAGTTAAATTAGTAGTTTAGGTTTGTTAGAGAAAGTTGGATGTATAAAGAGGATTTTATGGGCAATCATCAATTACAACACTGGAAAAATGTAAAAAAATAAATAAATAAATCATCTTTTTTCAGCTTACTTCTTCTCAGTAGATTGTTCTTTAAAGTCAGGCATAATATTTTTTGATTGTTGACTCTGGAGGGACACACAGCTGGGAGTAGGAGATTCTGGTCTTGAATCGATGCTGGCAGGAAAACAACAGTGACAGATACAGATGTTGATTAAAGTTATTTTGGATAAAACATTAATATAATATTTGTGAACCATTTATTTTCTTTCTTTGTTTTTAATCTGAAAGGCTTCGTTTCTCACCTTCCTTCAGCATCTGAACGAGCTTCCAGGACTGATCACGAATGACGTCAAAATGCTATTTTTAGAACAGCGTACTGCGCAGGCGCCGCCGCCATATTGGATTCGGACAAACAACCTGTAGAGCGTGTATACTGTGTTTGTACGAGCAAAGTTGCATTCCGAATATCCGAATATTTCTTTAACAAAACTATTATGGTAACAACTAAACACTGCTGCTTCGGTGTCTGCCGAAGTGACTCGCGATATAGTGACCGTGAACATATGAAGGGAGTTTTTTTCATTCCATTTCCAAAGCCCGGAAGAGAACCAGAGAAATGCCAACGTTGGGTACGAGCTTGTAAACGGGAGAGATTCACTGAGAAAAATGTGACAAAGGATACATACATTTGCTCTCTGCATTTCCTCGGTGGAAAAGGGCCAACAATTGATGATCCAGACCCAATACCAGCAACAACAACATCTGGACAGGTAGGTTCTTTGCCTTTTCCGCGGCAGAATGGTCATTCATACAGTTCATGATATCCTTTTTCCGTAGCTGGTTGTCCAGACAATTGCCTCTACGCACAGCTCCACTCTTTACTGAACTTAAGGCAACTTCTTGTCTTTCATTACTGGACGAACTATTATAACTATTATTAATTATAATGTCTCGGATTCAGATGAATTTGAGACATTAGTGAGATCCCACCTGTTAATCCCACTTCTCAAGTATTGCTCAAGTAGTTATCTCAACTCAACCTCCTTTGTCTCAATGTCTTTTCCCCTTTTTTGCTTGCCTCTTTCTCCTATGGTAACCTTAGGAGAAGTAATTCAGCAACAAATGATCACAGAATGATACGAGTATGAGAAGCTCAAACTAGTCTCATGAGACAAGAATGAACAACAGATGATAAACTTTGCTTTACTGTGGGTAGTTGTCATGGAATCCAGTAGCTGAACACTCCACATTTTGTAACACAGGCTTTTTAGACCTTACCTCTCAAAGCCACCAAAGTATTAAGACTAATGGGCCACTATTTATTTTTCTTTGACCTGCCTGTCAGCTGGGTGTCAATAAAACAGGCCAAGCTTGCTCAGCCAATGTTCTATTGTCATGTTTTGTTTTGTGATTGTGTTTTTAAACCAAATGAGGTATTATCTTATAAAACTCATTTTCTGTTTCTAGGTGGAGAAAATAGCCCGCAAAAGGAAAGCTCCTACCCAAAGAAATGAGGCTGTTTCTGAAGCAAAGAGAAAGAGGAAAAGATTGACCCACAACAACACTCCATCGTCAAGCACACCGAGTAGCCACGAGACAGAACACGAATCGACTGATCTTCACATAAATGATGATACCACAGCTGCAACAGCCCTTCTGGACCTTTCTTCAGTTTCAGGTTGTGTGATATATTTTTTCAAAATTAAGAATAAAAATATATTTTTAATCTGTGTCTTTTCACACTATCAGGATGGAAATTAATTGTTTCAATTTATATTTTTCAGATCTTTCAGCTCAAATCATCACGGATAGCTTTGATAAGATGGACCAATCCTGTCAGACCGATGATACATGTGATGAACTGATTAAGTTAAAACTGGAAAACAAGATTCCAAAAGATGAACTCTCAAAGTGCAGAGAGCAAGATGTAAATGCACAGCAGAAAAGCACTTTTTCTGTTGATGATGTCAGAAATGATGACAAGCAGGCAAAATTCTACACTGGTCTGACATGGCTTCAGTTCATGGCTCTCTGGAATTTCCTTGGACCCTCTACAGATAAGTTAACATATCACAAAAGCACATTAAGGTCAGAAATATCTCCAAGTAAAAGGCCAGGTGTCAAAAGAAAACTGGATCCCATTAATAAACTATTTCTTACCCTAATAAGACTGAGAACTGGCTTACTTCATCAGGATTTGGCATTTAGATTTGGAGTTTCTGTTAGTTTAGTCTCAAAAATAGTCACCACTTGGATTCAGTTTATGTATCTTGAGTTTTCCACATTGAGAAAACAAATGTTTGCATCTCGAGAAATTGTTGCCAGAAATCTCCCTTCGTGTTTTAAGAGATTCAAAGGGATTAGAACCATTATTGATTGTACTGAATTTTTTGTTGAACAAGCCTCTAATTTTGAGCAACAGGGTAATCTGTACTCATCGTACAAAAGTCATGGGACATATAAAGTTTTAGTAGGTGTGTCCCCCACTGGCGCTGTTATGTTTGTATCTGATGCATACGAAGGGTCGATCTCTGATGTTGAAATTGTAAAGCAAAGTGGATTTCTTGATAATCTTGAAGCTGGGGATCTTGTTCTAGCTGATCGGGGTTTCACAATAAGGGAAATTTTAGCAGAAAGGGGGGTTCACCTTAACATCCCACCATTTTTGAGTGGGAGAAAACGGCTCACGCCAGAGGAAGAAATTTACACTAAAAAGATAGCAAGAGTAAGAATCCATGTTGAAAGATGCATCGAGAGAATAAAAAAATTTAGATTGCTCAGTAAAGTTGTACCCCTGTCACTGCAGCCTGTATTTTCACAAATGGTTTTTGTTGCTGCCTGCTTAGTCAACTTTCAAGAACCACTTGTAACATAACAGGAAAGATGTTGAACGTGAGGTAGCAGTGAAGTTCTTGAATTAATTCATACATGAGCTGTTGAATTAACTACTCTGTCATGAAGTAATTAATTGTAATAGAAATGAAGTTCAAATAAAAACATTTCAGATGCATTTGTTTTTTTTATTGTGACTGATAATGTTCACTGTGATCTTTCAGCATCAATAGTTCAAACTCAGAATCGGAAGGTGTCTAGGAAGTCTCATTTCTACATACTCTGGGCACAGGTAATTACAGTGGAAGTTTCTCAGAACAGGAACCATAGAGTCAAAGAAATCTTTGTCAAACAATATTTTTTTAACTATCATTCCTTTTGGGCTCCAAATAACAAAGTAGGACCACTCTCTCTGTAAAACGCCCATTTGCATCTGCACCTGGTAATAGTACTCATGTTTTTTACTTATGGTTACCTCATCCCCATCTACCTTCAAACAGAAACCTGCCAGCTGTTTCTTGCTCAGTGCTGTGTAGAAGTCTTTTGGATGTGCTTCTTTCAGTGATATGGGGCATTTTATTTCCAACACCCCGTGACTGTCCAAGTCTCTGTCATGCAACAGGCCATCTGGTGAGGCAGCAAGGTAGGGATACTCAGAGTTTACCCACAGTCCAGTCTCTCTAACTGTCATGTTCGGGAATTTCTCCACAAAGCTTTGCCTTGCCTTAGCCTCATTTGCATGGCCATACTCCAGACTAACAGCTTTCACAGGTGGTTCCCATAGCTTTCTTTTCACCAGGTTTGCTCTAACACAGTCACTTGAAGCTGTTACTACTGATTTGGCTATAGATGCAGTTACCCTAAGTCTGCGCTCAGCAAACCAAGTCTCATCCCCCTGTACAGAACATAGTTCTGTGATACCACTCACACTGGGCATCAGATTTTGGCAAATTATGCCCACCTTTTGTTGTAACAAGCCTGTTTCATCAATGGAGAGGGTGTAGTTGTCATAATGCATGGGGATGATGGTCTCCCACATACTACCCTGAGGAGAACTTGCAGTTTGTAGATCTCTCACAAAATTGTTCATCTCCACATGTGTTAGCGATGTCCTCCGCAAAGAAGTAGGCCTAGGGTCAAAGTTTATTACAGCAGACATCTTCCGCTTTCTGTTTGGATACTGAGCATCTGTGATGGACTTTGGGTTTTTGCCCACCTTCCTGCCAACATTCCAGGTGCATGGTTTGCTTGTACAGGATTCATCACTTCTGGAGTTCTTACAGTCATCTATTGCAAAGAGAACTGCAGCCACATGACTACAGCGCCCAAGTGAGGAAGCCTTACACTCACAGGAAGCATTTTGCACAAACCCAGTGTTCGTGGAGAGAACTATCACAACATTGTATGTGATCTTTCGCATGCTTCCAAGAACTTTTGCTTTAACATGATACTGGTTACCTTGATATAAATCCTGCATCATGGTCACATTTTGACTCTCAAACAACTGTCTTCCTCTTCTCAATGGTTTTGTTGTTTGACAGTGTAATCCTTCATCTTCCACATCACTATTTTCTTGCACTGATTCTATGATGTGGTGATAAATATGTCCAGAATTGAAGCAAACCGGTATGCCGCTTTGAGGAAAACCTTTCCAGTTTCCATCCTTTGGTTGAAGATCCTCATTTGCTGGACTTGACCCTCGCTGTGATGCAGCTTTGATGTTATACCATGCACCCCCGTCTGGACTTTAAGCTGCAGCACAGGCATGAAAGTGCAGAGGTTTGAATACTGAGCTTTTACATAAAGAACAATCAGGTAGAGGTGGTCATCTTACCTCTGAGCTTTTTTCTGGCTCTCATCTTCCCCAGATAAAGTAGCTTCAGAGGGATGGACTCCATCTTTTCTGTCTTCAGACGGATTCATAGCAGCTCCAACAGCTTCACCTAAAAAAACACACAACAACTCATGACAAGCACACTGAGCTCCAGTTACAGGAAAACTGTAGCTTTGGTCCAAATTAAACTAAATACAGTCATCAAACACTTGTCCTGGGTGGATAGTGTTACCTTAAATTATGCTGAATTCAGTTTCCATTCCCCGAGATTTTCTTACTTTATCTGTAGAGGAAACACAGAGGTGACGCTGAAAACGGAGAATTTCTCCCCACAGGAACAAAAATGTTTTCACCTTCATTCCAGACTCTAAGTTCTCTTTCTTTTAAAATATACTTTTTTGAAAATAAATAAGTAAATAAACTCAAAATGACATATTAATGTTGGTAACATTAAAAACGTGTCTACAGTTTTTGTGTGTGTCTTCTACGTCAGTGAATTTCATTAATATTTATTGGAAAATTGAATAATAATCTACAATCTTTTGTTGTTTCTGCCAGTATTTAAATGCAGATTGAGTGTCCAGAAACAGACAGAACTAAACACACCTGTCAAATTCCTCCAGACTGTTCACCTGCAGACCTGTTGCTCACACAAATTAGTCATGTGATCCTCAACCGGATGGGCAGGTTTAAATGAGGTGGAAAGATAGGGGGTCGTCCAGTGTAAAATAAGAAAAGTTGAGGATTTATCCCTCTTTGCTGGTATTAAATTGTAAAGCAGTTAAATAGTGTCTCGGGTTGCAACTTTCAGAGTGAAATGAAGCTACAGGTGGGTTGGTCTGACATCAGCAGTAATGTGGGGACTGTACCAGACCAACGTGGGTCAAAGAAAGTCAAAACTGTTCACTCCATCCTAAGCCTCATAAGTCACAAATGAGTTTAATAACAAGTGGCCATTTCTCCTTTTCATATTCTGGGTTTCCCCTGTTAAAAACAGAATTAGGAACTCAAAGAAAAATATTCTTATGTACAGTTGTAGGAGGGCACAGCATAAGAGAGCTGACACGGAGCGAGAAGCAGGAAGTCACGCGAGTATGTCTGCACCGTTTGGTCGTATTAATCATAAACATGGTCATATTATGTGTGACCTAAAGTCCCCCATATCTAATTTCCTGTGTGAGTGTGTGTGGGTGTGTATGTGTGTGTGTGTTCAGGCTGCTTCCAAAGTGTTTGATTTTTTGCTAGAAGTAAAAACCACAAAAAAGCTGAATTAAAATTAGAATAAGTAAAAAAATCCATCAACATTACACATCACAAATGATATAAACCACACTGATGTTTAAACATGTACATGCAGGCAGAACATTACACACACCTACGGTCACCTTAACAATCCAGTCTGACCAGTTGGAGCTGCCTTCTTGGTTTAAGTCATGTTAACTATTCACAACAGACAGAAACATTATGTCTGCTTTACTTTCTGTTGTCAGTTGTGTCCCCATTTTACACTTTAAGTTACAACTGCTATGTCACAAAAAACTTCAAACATAAATATTTGATTTCCAGTACATCTGCCGTGATCTACAGTTAGCACAATGGTGTATTTTTTTTAGATTAGAATAGTAAAAGACTGAGTAGAAGTAGACATAAAGCAAGACTGAAGCACAAATAAAATATAGATAAAAAAAAATCTTATTACCAGATTTTTTTTGTCATGGGACTTTTGATTGTGATGGAGGGACAACTGGTGGAGGTGGAACATTTTCGTATACTTTTTAAATAATCTGTATACACATGACATCACAAATCACGCAACAATATCATCATTTTGATGAGTAACTTTCTTTTTTTCAACACTTGGAAAATCCCAGTGTGAAATCTGGTGGTTTATTTTTCAAGTCATTTCTGCTTTTAGCAGAATGTGGTTACACAGCTTATAGTAAAAAAACAAAACAAGTTCAGTTGATAAAACTGCTGGAGTTTGAGATTAAAACAGACCACAAAAAAAATGAGCACCACCGAACTGACTGACAGAATCATCCAGTCACACCACATTTTTATATAAATATCCATTCAAATCTAAAAACTACTTAAATTTATATTTAAAAAAACCATCCAAAGGAAACACATTTAAAGAATACAAATATCAAATTAACATTTTTTATAAAACACTGAAACTATTAAACTCCTGTAACTTTATCTAAAGTTAAAATACTTTTAAAGAAAGCTGAAATTGTTTATATGAAATAAAACAAACTTACAGTCCAGCGTGTTGAAGTTAAACAGTGCACCTGACTGTAGAGGAGGAAAACGCCAGCTGCAAGGACTCATGGCTCCGCCTCCAACAGGCGCACACAGGTAAGGTAGGAATGTGAGGTTACCTGTTCTGTACTGTGCTCCATTTTTAAATAGACAACTTTTAATCTTGTTTCAGTTTCTATAAACAATGTGTTTTTCATTTACACACAACAAGGACAATACTGATCAAAAACTCCTAGATTTACCTGAGCTCCGCGGTGTCCCTGTCCTCCTACCTCTCATGTTATAACCCCCAGAACAAGCTCTAAAACAGGGTTAGGAAACTATCTGTTACACAGATGAAATATAAAGCTGACCTAGAGATTACACAACTACAAATGATGTATGTTGATAAAATGGTAATATGATGATGGTAGTTCTTCTGGTTTTGCCGTTTGCTTGCTGCTCTTTACTGGTTCCCTGTTTCAGGATCCAGTCTAAGATTTTGTTACTTGTTCTTAAAGTTTTAAATGATTTGTGTTCATCATATTTGTCAGAGCTGCTACACCAACACGTTCCAGTTAAAGCTCTGACTAACTTCTTTAGCTTTTATCATTTAATTTTGCTATTTGTATTATTGTGTTTATTTGTTTGTTCTCAGGTTGTTGTAAATGTGCTTTATAAATAAAGTTAACCCTGACTGATTCTAATTAAGGTAAACAATGTTTTTTTTAATCATTTCTCATGATTTGAGCATGATTATTTGATGTTAAAGTACACAATTATTTTGTAGTGATTATACTAAACAACTTGAAGTAAACCTTGATGATCCATGATGAACTTTACACGTAACAAAAAACACTATAACACCGGTGGCTTATTCTCTCAGTTATTTGCTTAAATGACAAAAACTACCAAACAGGACGAACACCCCTTCATGACTTTTACTGCTTATTTTATTATTAATATCAGAATTATATTAATTGACGTCAGTTTTTCTGCGATAACATGGAGTGATTTACTGTATTGTGAACATGTTTTTTTATTTTGTTTTCAACAGCTGATAAATACAAGGAAACAACACTTTAAACATGTACAAAAATGAAAAGAGAGCCTTTTATACCAAAGAACAGAAATTATACAATAGTAACAGTCATTTTAATATAAAATAAAACTGAAGCCGAACCAGCATGCAATAAATATAAGGATGGAAATGTACACAGTAAAATTATAAAAGTTTAAACCCTTCAGCCATTTTAACACAGTTACAAAAAATAAATAAAGCATGAACAACCGTACCACTTATTTTATACTTAATGTTAGAAATGTAATCTCCAGTGAGGAATGATGCTGGATTGCTGTCAGTGACAGCTCAGTTTAATGGCAGTCTGCTCTGCAATGATGTGTTTTTTCTCTGATAAGAGGAGAAAATCTCCTACAGAGGACTGAGACACACTGAGGAAGCATGAGGTAGGCCAGACCAGGACCACAATCCAAATCCTGGAAAAAGAGCTTCTGTGAATGTGGTGTTGAAAGTGTGGAGGTGGATCAGTGTGTCAGAAGAGACTCTGTAGAAGGACAGAGTGCCAGCAGGCTTGTCCACATACACTGCGATTCTTTGATAGGCTGAGGAGGAGGAAGAGGAGGAGGAAGAAATGGGAGTTCCTCTCTTATTGTGCCAGACTGTGTAACCACCGTTAGTGAACAATGACCAGGACTGATGATTTCCTCCGAACCAACCATCATTTGTCTCTCCTCTCCTGCTGATTCCTCTGTAACTCACGGAGATGTGAACTCCTCCAGTAAACTCAACCTCCCAGTAACAGCGGCCAGTCAGAGCACGTTCACACAGCAGCTGATGGTTCTTGTTAAATCTTTCTGGGTGATCAGGATATTTCTGATCTACCTCCTCAAATGTGGCCTTTCTGTTGTTGTCAGACAGCTTCACATTTCCATTCACTGTGTTTGTGTTGACTTTGAGTTCACAGACATCTGAAAGAAATTAAAAAAAGTTGCAGTTCTGTCGATATTCATGGACTTATTATGGACACCTAAAGATTATTTCTACTGTTTAAAGATCCATTTTATCCATATCACAGTCATTGAAAGGCACTTTAAAGTTCGATCAAATTCAGTCCATCTCACCATCATCCAGTTATATCAAGTTAATTACAATCGGTTCATAAAAACTGTATTTATACAGTATAAAGCCAATTCAGAAAGCATTGCCTAGCTAAGGAAATTAAAGTATTGCCAAAACTTATCCTTGATTCATTATCCTGTCCTGTGCATAGATAGGGTGATATTAGAGGGGAAAACTCCCTTTAACAGAAATAAAATTTTCCAGCAGAACCACTCAGAAAGTCTACTTTACCCACCAGAATATGTCTGAACGAAGGCTTTAACAGTGTCTTTTATTTTTAGAAGACATCAGAATAAATTCAGACAGAAATGAAAAATGAGGACAATACTGACCTGTTGATCAATCACTGATGATTGGATAAAACTTTCTCTAACTAATTTAAGAGATTATTAAAAATTACATGTGAACAGCAATTATAAGTCCACAGATGACATAAAGAAAGTCAAATTACTTGTTTTTGTCATATATTAATTCTTGTGGATATCAACAGTACCGATAGTGTCATAATAATAATAATGTCACTTCCCTTTGTTGCTGTGGTGTGAAGTAAAACTTAAGGATAGGGAGTGATTTTCTACATTTAAAGCACTTTGGGAAACTAAACATTTGGTTATTTATAGTTTAAATTTGTTATTAGTAATAGTTTTCACAAAGTACCTAAAATTGTTGTTTTAAGGGGGATTAAATCTCACAAATTGCTTACAATTTTGTCACAAAACTGGCAAAAAGCAAACAATGATTATTTTTTTATCACCTTGGTGACAAAGTTGAGGCAATGGCTAACAAAAAGAAAAAACCTGGATGCTTATAAAGGCGGTAAGTATTCGCGTGTTATTGGAATCACATGACTATTGTTGTATTTTTGTGCCAGTAACCTTTAAAAGGCGTTTTAAGCATGAACAGCAGCTATTTGAATCTGATTGCTTTCATCACTTAAATTAGAAATCCACTTACATTTTGTCAGCCCTGGCCTTAACCACTGGTCTCCAGCAGGCTCCACACTAAGAGGAGTGGGTAGAGGAGAATTTTTATTACAGTAAAGCTTCTTCTTATTGGGTGATAATTATAACTAATTAGTAAGATCTTGTTTCTTCTGTTTATCAGACATTGACTGTTGCTGCAGCAGATCCCTCCATACCTAAGAGTGTCTAGTCCGTAGTTTGGATCCTTCAGTTTAGCAGCGAGAGCTTTTACCCCTGAGTTTCCTGGATGGTTGTACCTCAAGTCTAGCTTTTTAAGATGGGAGGGGTTGGAGGTCAGAGCTGAATCCAGAGAAGAGCAACCTTCCCCTGTGATCAGACATCCCGTCAGCCTGCAAATACACAAAAAAAGACATAATATAATGATGCTGCAGAGCTGGAAAAATCAATTCAGTAATATTAGGGGTCAATGATTCATCAGCAGTCATTGCTTTATTATTTTTAGACTGTTTTAGTCTGTCTTATGTGATGAGATACACATCCTTGTAAGCAGCAGAGTCTCTGTTTGAAAAGTGCCATTTCAATGTATTATTATTATTTTATCATTATTATTTATAATTTCTTTATCATTATTTTTTTTTTTTAGGTCAGTGGTTACCATAGAACACAGGGGTCCCGAGGCTTTGACCACTCAGAGTCATTGTGATTAAAAATTCAGACCATGTCCACACATTGACAAGTTGAAGTGTGTCCACTCAAGTTTTTTTTTTAATCATCTGGACATGGTGTTCGCATGGAACTGGAATTTTAGGATCCTGAAAACTCTAACTTTTCAAACCAGATCCAAAAGTGAATAAATGGGGATCATCAAAATTATTTATACAATATTGTTACACATGTACCCTTAGTCAAAAAAAAAAGAAAAAAACACTTTTAAGGGAACAATTTATGCCTCCAATCATTTGTCATCCATGTACTGTGAGGTCAGTTAGCAGGCGGAGCTACAGTAACGAAGCGTCTCACTTCTATCCCGGTAACCTTGATTTTTACTGCAACATTTAATTAATGAAAGAGAAACACCACAGAGCTGATGATTTGTCCCTATTAAACAATAAAAAGTATGGCTTTATGTTGATTATTTAGCATACATTATTTATGGTGTGAATCAGCATGGGTGGGGCAGGGGGTCCACAGCTTTATAGTATTTGTATAAAATGGGTTTTCCGAGAAAAACAGTTTGGAAAACACTTATTTAACTAGTGGAACCTGGGTTTGCACAGAAGGGTTTTGATATTGAGGGGTAAGTGATATAAAAAATATGTGATATTAAGCCAACTTTAAAAATGGTCATCCAGTTCATAGATGCTTACCTGAGAGTTTCCAGCTTACAGTGTGGACTTTTCATTCCTGCCGACAGTAGCTTCACCCCTGAATCCTGAAGGTCGTTGTTACTCAGATCCAACTCTTTCAGACAAGAAGACTGGGAGCGGAGAACCGAGGAAAGAGCCTCACAGCTTCTCTCTGAGAGGTTACAGACACACAGGCTGGAGAGAGCATTAAAAAAAGAAGAATAACTATAAATAAATCATTGCATTGAAAAATCCCACTTATTACCAAATGCAATATTTTGACTGTGAATGTTTTCAACATTTTTAAATTGTTTGGTTTTCTATTACAGGTGAAAATGTGACAGTAAAATTGTACATCTGCAGAAAAATATAATTACAGTGTGTACAATAGCAGCAATTTTGTAGATATCAGAATTAAATCTCATTTTAAAGGTGCAGTGTGTAACAAAAACACAGGTGTGTGGCATAAATGAATTTAACGTTAAAAACTGCGTTTCTGTTGGTATCTTATCACTTTACTAAAATAACTGCTATGTTTTTATTATCTGACAACAAGCCATGTATCTACTTGCCGTGGGTCAGCATACATGGCAGCAGCCATATTTGTGAAAACATTTTTTACTACAGTGTCTCTGAATGGACAACAACTCTGTGTGTGAAGTGGGAACCTTTTAAGCTTTAAAAGTCCAGTACTGCCTTTGTTTGACAGCAGCTAGTGCACTGTTTAACATAAGTAATGCCTTAAAATGCACATTGAAGAAGATGGTAAACATGTACATAATTCTATCACTTCACCTGAGGCCTGGATTAATTTACAGATGAAAAAACATTTACATCTGGAACATCTTTGACCACTGACGGCCTCCATTCACAACTGGGCTTGGCATTTGAAATAATAATTTCTTTGCTAATCTTTACCACTAGATGTCAAAAATTCTTATACACTTTAAAGAAACTTTATACCACTACTTCTATCAGTGAGGCCTGTGTGATTGGAAAGGAAACCTTACTTTACATGGATCAGAGAATACAATTGCAATTAGAAGCTTCAAATCAACTTAAATCCCCAGAAACTCCCTCTGTGATTTTTCCTTATACAGATGCATCTCAATTAGTTAGAATACCATCAAAAACTGTTAATTTATTTCAGTTATTCTAATCAAAAAGTGAAACTCATTTATTATATAGATTCATTTCAGAGTGAAATAGCTAAAGCATTTATTTGTTTTCATTTGGATGGTCGCGGCTTATAGTTACTGAAAACTGAAAATTCAGTGTTTCAGAAAACTAGAATATTGTGAAAAAGTTAATAATGTCAACACTGTGTGTCACACTTTAACCAGATAATTAATCTAAAATGCCTGCAAAGTTTTCATGAGCCTTTAAAGAAATACTATGGAACTTTGGCAGATTTTCTTAGTGATGCACCAATGACAGCTAATGTGACATCCAGCTAGCATCCTACGTGTACTCTGAGCTCTCTCCAACCGGTAAAAGTCAGTCCTACGTGGACTGTCGTCTTATCTTTTGCTCTGTCTCTTCCTCGGATCATGTCTTCTAGTGTCTCTATGCTAAATCAACCACTGTGTGCATTCAAAACGGCCGATGTGTTTATATGTGTTTGCTAGCGTGTGATACAGTGCGTAAAGAGAAATTCAGCTGCAACGTTACATGTCGTCCCCGAAGCAAAAGTTGTGAAGTGCGTTTTCTCAGCCTTGGGACGCTGCTGAGCAGCGGCAGCTCCACAGATGCACATAATAAATGTTAATGTGCCATCAAACGAGTCCGGAACACAGAGTTTTAAGGTTGAAAAATTACATAGCATACCTTTAAATAATATATATACATATATATATATATATATACACATATAATTGGTTTTATGTAATTCTAAAACTTTCTGAGATATAGAATTTTGGGTTTTCTTTAACTGTACCAACAAAATCAAGATAAATAAATGCTTGAAATATGGTGTGTAATGAGGCTATATAATAAATGAGTTAAATTAAAGAAAAACATTTTTTTTTAGAAATTAAACAAATGAACTCTTTAACAATATTCTACATTATTAGGACACACCTGTATAAGAATAGGATTTGCGCTGACTACTGCAAGCAAGTGCATTCAGAAGAGGCAAGAATGTGAAGAGTTGTGAGATTAAACTATCCATATCACACCGAGTCACAAGAGGAATTAAAGAATAAGTTGTTGCTGAGATAGCATGTCATAAGGAGACAAGCATGAAGTTGGATTTCTACTTTGATTTAACATGAAATGACATAAATATTGACTTACTGTATATCATGCCTCATAACTGATCTCTAAAAATAAGCATACAGTTCGATTTAGTCGACAGCACAGCTCAGTGTACAACTAAAAGCAGCTAAACAATACAGCTGCAACAAGAAGTAATAACATACAGTTAGAGTATGCACATAAATATTAGAATGGCATTTCCCAAAAAAGTAAATAAAAATCTAGAGTGGATGTAAACTAGGAAACTACAGCTTTTGACTTGTTTTTTGACAGTGTTTTACTCCAGTCAGACCTGAGAGTCTCCAGGCTACATTGTGGACTCTTCAGTCCATCTGACAGCAGCTTCACTCCTGAATCCTGCAGGTTGTTGTTGCTCAGATCAAGTTGTCTTAGAGCGCAAGACTGGAGGCTGAGAACACCAAGACTTCCGTGTGAGAGGAAACAGCCGCAGAGTCTGAAGTCAAATGAAAAAAAAAGAAAACAAAAAAAAGAAAATCTGTGTTTAAATTAAATATGTGTTATAACTTTAGCAATTAGGCACTGGGCAATGTCTCATGTCTCTATGGAGGTGATGCTCAGACGGGTCTATGTTCCATCAATGACTTTACGTGTATGAATGCACAATTAATGCAGAGGAAAATGCTGAAATTAAAAGATATACTGCCGACAAGGCGGCATCTTCACCAGCCTGGTGGTTGTTTAAGCAGGATGATGCCAGATATCATTCTGCATGACTTAAAAGTGCATAATGTAGAACTGGCTTGCTATCTGTTTCCTATCTAAAATGATTTTGCAGCATAAAGAAGAAACTCAGCTGACTATTGTTCAGCATTTTAAATCTTGCATTCAGCAATAACAGATACAGGTCGTTAGCATTTTTTACTGAATGTCATAAAAAAAGGATATAAGACAATGTTATGTGTTCCTCTTATTATTTTGAGTTTGTTACTGACATCAGGTAATATTTTTTTTATTTAACCTTTATTTTACCAGGCAGATTATCTCTTTTACGAGCATGGCCTGGCCAACATGGCAGCGGTAACACAAATTAAAACAAATGTTTTAATATAGTAAGATATTCAATATCTAACTATATTAAAAACATACATTAAAACGTTACAACAATATTAGAACAAAGAAAATTAACATGTGACATGATAGACATCTCCCATCAACATGTCTGAGTTTTAATCTGAGGGAGGCTAACAAGGGTTTTTTTTTATTTATTTCGTCCCAAGTAAAGGGAGCTGAGTACATGAATGCCCTCTTCACAAACTCAGTGCGAGTTCTGGGCATTGAGGCAGAAAGACAGGCCTGGGATCGCAGATTGTGCGTTGAGTTATATTTAAACGAAAGATAAAAGCAGAGCTATGGAGGGAGTAGTCCAATAATAGCTTTATAGATAAAAATGTACGGGTGAAGAAGCCTTTTAGCGGACAGGGACAGCTAGCCAACCTTAGCATACAACGTACAGTCATTGTGGTATTATATTTACTAAATGAAATGACTTATTTCATTCGCTTTGTACTGGTGTTTGTTCAGAACATGTTCAAACAACTAAGTTATGTTTCATTTAAAAAGCTTCCCATCTTTTACAGAAGTGGAAAATTGTTCTTGAATGATGTTCAAAAAGTTGCATCACCTTGGAATTTCACGGCACTGATGTCATCTTATGTTAATGACTAGCATTATGAAAGCTAACTTATTTTTAAACATAGGCTTTCAAAATAATCATAAAATCAACTTAATCCAGCCTTGTGCAATTATTTAAACAAGAAAGACTTTAGAAAATAGTTCACCAGTACATTTACATTTTCACATTAGTCCTATTAAAACCACATGACGGTACAAGTGTAAACAATTTGCCAGGTACAATCAGCAGGACAAATACTACTGCTAGAAAGCTCTACTTTGGCACAACAATTTATGCTGAAAAAAGCCCAAATATATTCATCTGACCTGAGAGTTTCAACTTTACAATTTGGGCTGGTGAGTCCATCAGACAGTTGCTTCACTCCTGTATCCAGCAGGTTGTTATTACTCAGATCAAGCTCTGTCAAACTGGAGGACGTAGAGCTGAGAACTGAAGACAGAGCTTCAAAACTTTTCTCTGTGAGGGTGCAGAAGTTCAGTCTGAAATAAAAAATGTGAAAAATCATAGAATTAACATGTCTTTGCAGATTTAAATATTAAAAAGTGATATTTTATTCATCTATGTGTGTATTTACAGAGCTGTGCGAGAGGCTTTGACCACTGGCAGCAGCCTCAGAAGAGCCTCCTCCGAAGACGAGTACTTCTTCAGGTCAAACACATCCAGATCTTCCTCAGAGGACAGTAAGATGAAGGCCAGAGCTGACCACTGACCAGGAGTCAGCTTATCTGAGATGCTTTGTGATGCCAGTAACTGCTGGATTTCCTCCACCAGGGAACGATCATTCAGTTCATTCAGGCAGTGGAACAGGTTGAGGCTTTTCTCCACAGACACTTTGCCATTGATCTTCTCTTTAATGTACTGGATGGTTTCCTTGTTGGTCTGTGGGCTAGTGTCTGTTTGTGTAAGCAGTCCTTGAAGAGGTTTCTGATTGGTCTCCCTTGAAAGACCAAGCAGGAAGCGGAGGAACAAGTCCAGATGTCCGTTTGGACTCTGCCGGGCCACATCCACAGCACCAATGTGAAGATTTTTCAAGTGTGTTTTGCTAAATAGCTTAGCAAACTTTGAGGATGTTTGTTTTTCTTTCAAAAGATTGACTCCAGAGTTGATGAAAGTCAGATGGACATGAAGAGCAGCCAGAAACTCTTGAACACTGAGATGGACAAAGCTGAACACCTTGTCCTTGAACAGTCCTCGCTCCTCTTTAAAGATCCGGGTGAACACACCTGAGTACTTTGATGCTGCCTCAATTTCGATGCCACACTCTGTCAGGTCTGATTCGTAGAAGATCAGGTTTCCTTTCTGCAGCTGCTCAAAAGCCAGTTTTCCCAGAGACTCAACCATCCTCCTGTTCTCAGGACTCCAGTGTGGATCTGTTTCAGCTCCTCCATCAAACTTCACCTTTTTTATTTTAGTCTGGACCACCAGGAAGTGGATGTACATCTCAGTCAGGGTCTTGGGCAGCTCTCTTCCCTCGCTGGCTTTTAAAACTTCCTCCAGAACTGTAGCAGTGATCCAGCAGAAGACTGGGATGTGGCACATGATGTGGAGGCTGCGCAATGCCCTGATGTGGGTGATGATTCTGCTGGCCTGCTTCTCGTCTGTGATTTTCTTTCTGAAGTACTCTTCTTTCTGGGGGTCAGCAAATCCTTTGACTTCTGTCACCATATCGACATATTTAGGAGGGATCTGATTGGCTGCTGCAGGTCGGGTGGTTATCCAGAGGCGGGCATATGGAAACAGGTTCCCGATGACAAGGTTTGTCAGTAGCACATCCAACGATGTGGACTCTGTAGCATCAGTTAGGATCTCATTGTTTTGGAAGTCCAGAGGAAGCCGACACTCATCCAGACCATCAAAGATGAAGACAACCTGCAGCTCTTCAAATCTGCAGATTTCTGCTTCTTTGATTTCAGTAAAGAAGTGATGAAGAAGTCCCACCAAGCTGAACTTCTTGTCCTTCAGCACGTTGAGCTCTCTGAAAGTGAATGGAAATGTGAACTGGATGTCCTGGTTGGTTTTGTCTTCAGCCCAGTCCAGAGTGAACTTCTGAGTTAGGATTGTCTTCCCAATGCCAGCCACTCCCTTCGTCATCACTGTTCTGACTGCTTCATTTCTACTTGGTGAGACTCTAAATAATTCCTCCTGCGTGACTATTCTTTCTTGTGTTTCTAGTTTCCTGGCTGTCTCTTCAGTCTGTCTGAAATCATGTTGATTGTTGATTTCTCCAGACCCTCCATTAGTGATGTAGAGCTTTGTGTAGATCTGATTCAGAGGGGTTGTGTTTCCTTCTTTAGAACCGCCCTCTAACACACACCGTACCCTCTCTTTCAGCTGACATTTGAGCTTACGTTGACAAGTTGCAGTGCAGCTTTCTGAATGAACACATAAAAAGATCAATTAATGTCTTACAAAGAAAATATTCCAGGATGTCTTGAGACATCTGTGAACATCTTATTAATTCTTTGGTTTAAAAATAAGTAAAATCTTACTTTCCTGCAGATGGTGAGGCAGCTCATGTTGCTTCAGTCCCTTCAGGAGGAGTTTGAGCTTCAGAAATGCTTCTCTGTTGCCTCTGCACTGTTCCTCATCCACTCCATCCAACTCTTTCTGATCTTCCCTTTCACTTTCTATGCATTCTGCATAGTGTGAGTTCAGAAACTTCAGGATGTTATTTAACTCGTTCTTTGTAATAGTAACATTGTCCTCCAGCAACTGGAACAGAGTTTTATGTAAATAAGAAAAACTGACCAAAATCATCAGATTCATGTTTGATAACATGTTTCACAACAAAGCTTTGCATGATGATTGTCAACACAACGAATACAAAGTGCTTGATGTGCACATACAGACCGTATTTATGTAGTCCAGATATGCTTGAGACTCCTTTGCAGACAGATTACTGGGAACTTCCAAGATCACTGGTTTAACTCTGCCATTAAAATAATAAAAAATAATTACTTTACTGCACAATTTTTTTGTAAACAGAAATAAAGAAGTAATATTGAGTTAGAAACTTTTAACAAGTCCTGCTGAGCTCAGAACTAGTTAGTCTACAGTTGTTTTTAGCCTTCAAGCACTACATTACTTTATTACCTTAAAACTTATTCTGATGGCACAATGATGTGTATTATTTAAATTCCTGGAGCTGCCAATACCCTGCATGTCCTGAGGCTGAGAAACTGCAGTTCACAACTTTTTATTTATTTTTCCCCGCAGCCTAGAGCATCACTTTAAAGCCATGTTTCACTTCACTGTAGCACATGACATGCCAGCCGCTGGATATCGGCACACTAGCCGTTTTCAATGCGCATCATGACTGATTCAGCAAAGAAACTCAAATCAACTTTAAGAGGAGGAAGAGAGGAGAAAGAAGAGAAAAAGTGACAGAGCATGAGATAAGACATTAGACTGACATTTACTGACTAGAAAGTTGAGCACAAAGACAGGATGTAAAATGCTGAATCAGCCTTTGTTAAGAGGTGCTAAAATGCATGTATCAGCCCAAGTTCAGTAGTGTTGCTTTCAGCTCATCTACTCTTTTGATACAGCTATCTTCAACGCTCCATTTAATGGGTATGCACTTCTAAAGATATTTGCTTATGATAAAACTAATAATGCAAATTTATTTCTGCTCTACTAACACTGTAAATGCTTTGCATACCAAACTAAGAATGTTAGCTCTAACTCTCGCTTGCATGTGCATCCTCATACACAGCAGCGGTGTGTACAGAAAGGTTGCATAGAAAACAGTTGACCATCCAACAGTGAGCTGTTGGAGTTTTAAGGGTTACAAGTTTCAGAAACTACATTGCATTGACACTGAGGTCTGTAATGTCATTAAACTATTATTTTATGCTCTGTTACTTTTCTTGCATCAAACTGCAACAAAGAATTGACTGAAATGCATGGAAATAATTTACCCAAAAACAAAACATTTTTTGTTCTCTTATTGATGGAGACAGCTTACATTTCATCAGTAGATGAGAGTTGTCCATTAAATGCAAGGGGTGTCCTCTTTGACCAGTCACTCTTGATAGACACAGAGCTAGGGTCAGGGGGGTCTGGTCTTGGCCTCTGGACTCTAGGAGAAAAAAACCAAAAAAAAAGTTCAATAAAAACGAACACAACCCTCAAATTAAAATGACAATTTCTTGGTTTTCTCCAGTAATTAGGTACTTGAGGATTCAAACTGAAGTGCTATTTGCTTAAATGATGCATTAGACAGAGATAGAGTGTGTAAAGATGAGGGTGGAATGGGAGCTGTGATACTGCCTTTATTATTTTTCTGAAGCATCCCAGACATTTTGTCAAAACCTCAGGAAATGTGAAAAAGAGCCAATATGTTTATTTCAATAAAAATTCTATGTTAAAGAGTAAAATGTTAATCTGTGTTTAAATTACAATAAAGCATCTATTAAACATTGCTGCACGCTTGAAAAGTGTAACTGTTGGAGACCCCTTACATTTGGTTAATAGATGAAGGTTGTCCTTGAAATGTGAGGGGTGGGTCCTTTGACTGATTACTCTTCATAGAAACAGAGCTAGGGTCAGGGGAGTCTGGTCTGAACCTCTGGACCCTAGGACAAGCACACATTTAATATGCTGAATAAACACAGATGATATTAAGGTACTAAAAGATTTAAATTAAAATCAAGAGTAGACCAACTCTTATCGTTGGAGACAGCTTACATTTCTTTAGCAGATGAGAGTTGTCCTTGAAATGCGAGGGGTGGGTCCTTTGACTGATTACTCTTCATAGAAACAGAGCTAGGGTCAGGGGAGTCTGGTCTCGACCTCTGGACCCTAGGACAAGCAAACAAATAAAAACAACCAGGCAGATGATTCAAGCATACCCTGCTCCAGATCAGTTAGGTTAACAGCTGCCCTGGTGATCCACCTCCTTAAAAGATGAACCAGTTTTTCTGTCACTGAAAACTGAGAGTTAAACCTGACGTTAGCTTACTAAAGCCCTCACATCCGCATGCTCATTTGGTAAAAATGTTCAGTCTAATGGTTGTTCAGTATAGTGAATGAGTGCAGGAGAAGGTAGGCAGCGGCCATGACAGGAAGCCAATGTTGACATGTTACACACTCTTCTTTCTTTCCATCTTTAATTCTCCAAAACAGGCGACACTTTCCTAAAGACGCGGGCATGTTGAGAGGAAGAACTGAAGACCAAACCAGTAATCATGACCAAAGTCAAAGTCAGCTTTATTGTCAGTTTCTTCACGGTCATGGTGAAGAAGACCATCTCTGTTTAGCATTACAGAAAAAAAGAACAATTTGCTATGTTGCTAAGTTTAAGCTCTTTTTCTAGGGACGTGGCCTGGTGTGTGTCATGCTTTTGCAACTTTGACGCATAAAGGGTTAATAAGCAAAGGTTGTTTTTTTTTATGTAAAGCACTTTGTGGTGCTCATGAATGAAAAGTGCTTTAAAAAGCACATTTAATTTGATTTTATGTGATAGTCCTTCTGTGTCTGTTTTTGTTATGTTTTGTACACTGTCAAAACCCTTTCCTGCTATTTCAGAACAAGTCTACCTGTGGGTGTAAATAAAGTCACCTTACATGTTTGAAATAAATGATTTAAACTAAACTAATCTTGACCTTGAGTTTACCTCTGAGCTTTGGTCTGCCTTTTATGTTTTCCAGGAGTTTCAGTGAAGGGGCCTCCCTCATCTTCATCCTTGGTCGGATGTTTGCAGAGTCCACCATTTTGCACAATCATGATAACCTGCAGGAAAAGTGCAGATAGTTTTTCTACTCACTCCTTTCAAGCACATCAATAACTCCCAGAGCACTGACTGAGTGGAAAGTTTTAAAGCTTTGAGAAAGCTCTTTAATCCTAAAACTAAATACACTAATCGGGCATGTAAATGTACATTAAAAAATCTTGTTGCAAAGTCATTCCTAAACTACTGTATTTTCACAAGGCTTTTTAATTGTTTAGGACTAAAACTATCTAACTTTATTTTGGATTTTAATTGTCTTTCTTTTCAACAATTTGTGTACCTCGCATTCAAATCCCTGTTCAACTCATTTCACCATCATTAATAACAAATATACAACAATGCAATATAATAATAATAATAATAATAATAATAATAATAATAATAATAATAATAATAGAATAATAAGCTACATTTTATTGGGCACTTTATCTGGACACTGTTCTTAATACTCAAGGTCATCTTACAGAAAAAGAATAAACTTTTTTAAGGACCAGGAGCAAGTGATCACAGGAAGTAACAGCTTAAACAGTCTGATTTCTTATTTTTAAAAAGCAGAAATGAATCAGTGTTGATAGACCATTAATTACTATTGTTATTACCTGCACACTGGAGCTGAAGTTTGAGAAAACCCAGAATTTTTATTTATTTATTTATTTTTTTGCTACTTAACAAAAACATGCAGCATATAGTTCAAGCATGAATTAAACTTACATTTACGGTTTTATATGTTTATAATTTTGCTTGTTTGTGACTTTTGTGATATTACATACATATTAACTCACCTTCTGTTTTCCCATTAAGTGTGAAATGACTTCATCTGGTTTATTTAACCTGATTTCACTAGAGATGCTTTAACGTTTTCCAGCATGACTTGACGCTGCTTTTAAGGTAGCAAATTTGAACTTAGTTGTCCAAAGACGTTTTTGGCTCACAGCAAGAGGTCGCTGTTTCGATCCTTGGCTGGGGAATGTTCGAACATCTCCTTTCTATGTGGAGTTTGCATTTTCTCCCACGTTGCATGCATGTTAGGTTAACTGATATCTCTAAATTCTCCCTGGGGGTGTGTGTGAATGGTTGTTTGTCTCTCTAAGTTGGCCCTGCGATGGGCCGGTGACCTGTCCAGGGTGTACCCTGCCTGTTACCGGCTAAATGCTGGGTTAGGCTCCAGCTTCCCCGCGACCCTTAATAGACGAAGCGGCATGGACAGATGAATATTTTCTTTTAAAAATGTCACTTAAACACAAAGCCTGCACATGTACTTCGCTTTTCAAATATCTATATAACTCAATGCAAGCATTATAATCATGGTGTCGCGTTACTGCGCCACTTCCGGATGTTAAATAATGTGTAAAACATTTCACAGAAACGTTATCCCACTATCAAAAGTCAAGCGGGAGACACTTGTGTGTACTGTGGTTACTTAAAAAGCGGTTTCTTTTTTTCCATTCATTTAAAACTCCTCCGGTTTCATTACAAAACAAACGAACAAACTGAAGCGCAGCTTTGGTTATGTGGCCACTTTTTGTCAAAGGCACCGCAGAATTTTTTTAAGGTTTTGAGTTCAAGTGATTTAAGTTCAAGGTGATATAACTTTACTTTACGCTATTTAATGAGACATAGCAGGGTTTAAAACAATTTAATAAATGCTTTCAGTTTGGCTTTGAGTTATTTTGTTTTCTTTTTCTTCATTAGCGGAAGCAAAGCAGACAGTTAACGTGTAATCTAAACGTGTTTTACCATGTTCTATAAAGGTATAAACATGCATATCGCTTACCTTCAGACGGAAAACTGTGTCATGCCGGCTGTCTTTGTTTTCATTAAGTAAAACTATACGCATGTCCGGACAGGATAAGTGTGATGGGGGAGGAAACCCAAACCACAAATGAAATGATGACGTAACGCTGAAGTTGGCTTCCGGGTCTTTGCCCTACTTAATGTTCAGATCTAGACTGAATTATTCTACAGAGAATAGATTCATTAAGGTCCTGATTTGTAAAATATTTACCGTCTTTGTGGAAAAAAAGAAGAAAGTGTAATTGTTTATTTATTCTCTCTCTTTTTATTTTTATGTTTTTTAGGATCTACTTATTAGACCGGATTCTTTTACAAACTATAAGCTCGTTACCATCTTTACTGAATTATTATAGGGATCATGGGGATTTTCCAAAATAGGGTTTCTGATTTCTGAAATATGTATTATATTGTTGATTTATTTATTTATTTAATATTTCAATAATATTAGCTCATACCTGCTTAGCTTAGCTTGCTTATCGATCCCAACACTGAGAAATTACATATTACAGTATCTTTTCCTTGTATAAAAAAGGAAAAAAGGTGTATAATAACAAAACATTAGGCAGTGTCAGTCTGCCCAACTGAAGTTAGTTAAGTCAACAACACACACACACACGTTTCTTGATGAATCCCAAATAACACCGTGTCATGTAATCTATCTTCTTTAGGATATATTTTTTGAATTGCCCTTTAAGTATAAAATCAAATCAAACTTTATTTATAAAACACTTTTCATACAAAACCAACGCAAAGTGCTTTAAAAAAACAAACTAAACAAATTTTGAATATATATATAAAACCTTCACACACAAGTATAAAGTTCAATAACACACACTATTGCGGTGTACCAACTTCAAATCTAAAACGCCGCGGCAGGCTAATACTTAAGGATTTATGTTCAAAACGTGTCACGCTAACCTAGTTCACTTGTCACGATGCTTCATTGCTTCACATCCATGTCACAATCTCATGAAACAGCCACTTACTTTGTTTGATGTTGTTCAGGATGTGCAGGGATATAAAACAGTGCGTTTAGATGACGTTAATGGTATATACAATGACAGTGTCAATGATAATGACGATGGTGATGACGGTTAATAGAAAATTTCTCCCCAAGCTCCCCCTGCCTCCATGATTCAGGCCCCAAACCAGAGACAGGTGAGCGTACCTATTAATGAAGATAACACACCCACAGTGTCACCCACAATCACCGGTGATGTCACCACGCTGTGCGCACATACATTATACAGGAAAATAAATAACCCCACATATGGCTCCTACACACACCATCACACTCAGACCCACACAGTACAACCCCCACCCCTTCCCCACCCTCTACACAAACATAAACTCTAGTTTCTGTCTCCTTAACTGAAACATCAACGTAAAAAACATAACTAAAGATAAACATCTGGAGATAAAAATCTGGAGTGACGCTGAGGTGAGGTGAGGAAACAATATCTTGGGGATCTATAATAATAAAAATAAATTAATAAATTAAAAAGTACAAATCGGAAGCTAACTTCAACAACTTTAAAAATAACTTTCATCAGAAAGCAGAAGCAATGAACTCATGATCCTCAAAGTTAAAACCAGAGGCAAGAAAGAGAAAAATAATTAATTGATATACATTGTTAAGTGGCTCAGACCTTATTTTCAGTCCGTCAAAGTTGTTTGTCAAAGTTGAGCCTGATTTTCATCTTTTTTTTTTTCTTTGTGGGGAAAAAGTTAAAAAGCAAAAATCAATCACTTGCTTCTCAAGATCTAAGGTTTATTGTTCCAGTACATCAATCATTATTATTATTTTATTTTTTAGTAATTTTTTTTCAGCCTCTGCTAATTGTACACTGATTGAGTCAGCGAATGGCTCGACTGACTGGCGAACCTTCATTCTGGCCAACAACCGTGTTTAGTCTGTAAAATTCCTTTGTTCTTTCATGCTTCCATGGGCCCGTATATAATAACCAACCTCACCCTTCGACATGCAACACTTGGCATGAACACAAAATACAAGTTCAGTCAGTTCCTTCTAAAGATTAAAATACTTTAGTTTCGCTATGCATGAAATTTTCCACTTATAACATGTTTTAGTGTTCCATGACTTAGGACTGTTAAGATTTACTTTCTGTTACACAGGTTTAAAAGACTGATGCATTTACTGAGAAACCTTTTACTGCTGTTGAATAGTTCTTAAACTTAAAAATAATCTTTAAAAATATTATGAACTCAACTCATACTTTTTTAGTAGCTGTCATACAAGGCAATCTTATCCAGATGTTTGTGAAGGACAGTCTTAACTTGAAATTGTAGCTCTTTGTTTTATGTCTTTATGTCGCAGCTGCAATGTGTGCTAAATCCTTTGGTGTGTTCAAGAACGACCTCTAGTGGACATTTATCAAATTAGTTGGACACAGAAGATGACAACATCATAAGAGGATTTTATAGGATAGCAGGAAAGAAAAATTACAGGACAAGTCTTAACAGTCATTGTAGGACTCATTGCTTTGTGTTACAGCTTTCCCTAATTTCACCACTGCGCTGGACTGCACCCACATTTTATTTTACCTTTATTTTACCAGGCAAAACATTAATAACAAATTCTCAATTACAAATTTAGTCTGGCAAGTACCAGAAAGAACTGGTAGAGCAGGGAAACAAAGAAAATTTAACAATAATGCACAGAAATTTTAATAAATCGCCACATCAAAGTAAAACTCCCTTTAGGTGCCCATTAGGAGGATTTTGTGAATAGGAAATCTTTCACTGCATTAATGTTCAGCTGAACATGACTTTTTCATGTTGTCCGTTAATGAAGACTGTACAGTGCTTGTAATGGGCATTGATTGGTTTAATAATCTAAATCAGGGGTGTTTTAAATTTTAAAGAGGTAGAATTAGAGAAAAACTATTGGAGCCAATTTCCAGGAGATCACAATAACTATTTGTTCATTATCTGTACCTGTATTAGCTGGAGCCTTTCCCAGCACTTTAGCAGTTGAGAGGCAGGGTGATTATAGACAGGTCATCAGTCTATCGCAGGGCCAACACAGAACAAGACAAACAACCATTCACACACACTCATCCCTAGAGAGAATTTAGAGTGCGCAGTTAACTGAACATGCATGTCTTTAGACAGTGGGAGGAAGCTGGAGTACCTGGAGAGAACCCACGCATACACAGGGAGAACATGCAAACTCCACACAGAAAGACCACCGCCCCTCTGGTTCGAACCTCCCCCCAGCCGAGGCTTAAACCAGCGTCCTTCTTGCAGATCAGGTATATGTATAAATATATATATTTAAATATATATATATATATATAGCCCCATTGTCTGAGGAGGCAGACATCTCATTACTGATGTGGTCTGAGACAAGATTTCTGAATCAATTAATGCTTTGTTTGTTTTTGCTTCCGATTAATGAGAATAAGTTTCTTTGTAATACATAAGTTAGTGAAAAGCACATATGTTGTGTTAATTTCCAGAATAACATTGCCCAGGTAGCCTAGTAAACATAGAGTGGGACAAGCTGGAATTCTACATTTGAGCCATGTTGATAAGTCTTTGATTTGATTTGCTTTCCTGTGTTAACTTGACTGAATCAGCCAAAACTGAGCAGCAAAAAAGCAACCAAAATGTTAAATCTAAGACACTGATCATGTTGCAAGCATCTGACTGAAGCTGCCCTAATCTTTTACTGGTCTTATATGGGTGCAGCATCAATGAAAGCGAAATCTATAGCCAGTAAAATTTGAGAAATTTGAGAAATTAAAGCAATTTGATAAGAGAAAATATAGCGCCAGAGAAACAATGACATGCTCTACTTTAGTCTCCTCAAGGGGGCGCTGAAGTACATCAAATGACACAAACTCACAAGCTTTGAATTTTCTTTTTTAAATGGCAATCTGTATAAAATTAGAAAAATCGAATTAGTATAAATCAAATAGTGACTAAAAGAGCAATTTTAAATAAATAATGGAAACTTTACACTTTTAAATATCTGAATAGGAAACAAAGAGCTGCTGCATTACTTTTTCTGATAAATGCTGCCATCTAGTGGACAGAGTAAAACCACAGGTCGGGGAAGCAAAGGTCAAGTCACACTTTGTGTTGCAACAGTGACCTCAGAGCTTCAAGGCTCTTATCAGTAGTCTGCAGGCAGAAGGTCAAAGCGAGGCTGCTGAAGTCTTCACATCAGGTTCGGTTGCATTCTGTAACGCCAACAGCTTATCTGGCAACCAGCCATTATCTTTAAGTAGCGCCACACAGACATCACATGACAAAAGGTCACCTGACTCACACTTTATTCTGCAAAAGGCAGATTGAAAGAAAGACGGGGACCACTCACATGTTTCAAAGCTTTATTATGTACAATAAAACACTTGCAGCTCATCAGCATTTGGAATAATATTTAACATATTTACACATATTTACATAACAAGAAATTCATATAAAGTACCAATGTTTGACGTGAGCAACTGTTAGTTTAGTAGTCTTTGTTTCATAAGTTTCAGCACATAATTACAGGATTTTAAAATAAAACTTGTGCATCCATAGCTGTAATTATACTGCAGACTATAAAGATAAACAAAGCAATTTAACTGCACTGTAGAGGCTGTAAAGTTAATATGAATTTAACATGATCAAATAATTCTCATTTACTTTTCTTAATATAAGAAACAGATAAACAGATCTACAAATGGATGGCATGATGGGATGCACATGCATCCATGTGTAGTGGAAGGCAACTTTTTCATGAAGTTAAAGAGCAGATGTCTCAGTTTCAGTGCTACACAGTACTTTTAGCACAACATGACAAAAGTCAGTTTCCTGAAAACTGATTTTAAATATGATAAAAGGTTTAAAATTGTACAACACATTCATAAAATATGTTAAAATCAAATTACAATTGCACCACATAAAGGTATGAAAAACAATAAAGAGGCAAATGTTATATTCATGACCAACATTTGTGTTGAAAATATGACCATCACTATAAATGTTTGTTATTCAGCATGAATTCATAAATTTTCATCCTGTTGAGTCAAACAGCGTGGCTCCCTTCTAGGTAAAGAAAATATTTCTTCCAGGCCATACAATGACCAAAATCATTGGTTTGTTGATTTGTAAATCAAAAGACATCTACATGTCTCTGTAAAGTGTTGGTGCATACATGCCTGTGTTACATATTAGTTTCACAATGACTGAAATTCTAATATTTAAATGTTAAATATCACCACTGCAAGGATCTGCTGAGTGATACTGTGCAATAATGCAACATTTCTGTACATGGCTACTTTTCACAGACAAGACGATTTTAATAAAAATGGTCTCAAAAAGAAAACCCACAGATGTGCAAAGACTGTCATCTAGGCAAGATTCTGCTGGAAAAAGACAGACTTTTCCTGAGATCGACGTCCCATCATCTCCCCAAAACTACCGTACAAGGAACACAGAGTTCTTTGGTAAATTTGCAGCTGAAGAAATAAAATGAATGTTGACAGCAAAGTCATCCATCTGTCTTCGATGCGTAATAATTAGATTGTTCTTTTTTTTTTTTTTTTTTTTAGCAGACTCACTGGATTGACAGTGACCAGGATGTAATTTTGAGCGCAACAAACACTTTTTACTGTAACTTTTCCTTGTCCACACTGTTGCCATCAGAATAAACGTTCCTTACCAGACTTCCAGGCGTGCACTGAGCTACATGCCCATGAATGCTGTCTCACCCTCCCTGAAACCAGTTATCATCTGTGAGCTATGACAATAGCTTTGTTTGTAAATTCTATTGCCATTTGTCTTTTAAAGGTATTTCTGGAATGAAGTTATTCTAGTTTTCAGAGCAAAACAGAAACAAGCACCCATCAACACAGCATTATACACTAAATGACACACCTGCAGAAAAATCCCTGGATTTAGTTTAGTTTCTGACTCAAGTCCCTTCTTTAACGACATATCTTACATTTTTCCTGCTGTCCAGAGTTTTCTGTTGCTACTGAACACAAACACATATTGGAGGGATGACTTTGCTGTCCTAATTGTAAAAATCTAGGGCCTCTCAAAAATGAAAAAAGGACGTTGCAACAAACCTTGTGACAAAAGGTTAGTGTTGGCTCTGTGCTAAAATAATTATATTAAACTAAAACCAGTCGATTCACAACTGCTGTAAAGTGCTAACAAGTTATAGCTGCTCTCCTTAAAAACTCCTGAAAAACTTCAGAGACATTTCATAGGCCAGGAACATGGTAGAGCTCATCGGGAAGCCTCGGATTGCATTTACTGACGCTCCCCGAAAGAAAACCTGCAAAAACAAACAAGAAAAAATAGCTTAGATACTTTTTTTTAACTTAAGATATTTAAATGCTAAAAGTTGCTTTTTTACTAGAGATATTCTGAGCTTTCAAAGTAGTAAAATGGTAAATTTGGGTTAACTTGTGTGTCCCAGATGGCATACATAGTTTCCTGGAAATGAGCCCCTTTGTCTACTGGTTGCCTGGTAACCTATTAGTGATGCCCAGATTCCAGGAAGACGGCTACAATAGCTTATTATAATACACTTTCAATAGCTTTAGCTTAACATTTATAGTGGCAGATACTGTGAATTATGGTTCTTTAAAAAGAACTAGTAGCTGGAGACTATACCATGGCTAAAGCTGATGATAAGCTGTACTGATACAGAGAAGCTAGTGGTAATAACTAAAAAAAAATTACTTCAATTACACAGACAATAACGTGGGTTTAACACAGGATCACTTACAACCATTACTCAGCATTACTATAGCAAAGCTAGCAGCTAACATGTCTATAAAAGTTAGCTACATGATAAGGTGCTACCGCCTTAGCTAGCCATTAGCATGTCATGGCTAGCAACCTTTTAAATTTCCTTTACTGCTCTTGTGGTTAGCATGCTAAAGCTAAGTACTGCCACTAGCTGTGTGTAGAAAGGATACATGTAGCATCTAGCTACAAGTGTGTTTCCTTTATTGACTTGTCAATTTTTTCAACTCTTCACTTAAAACTTGGCCATAGTGTTTAAGTTCAAATGACTTTGTTAAGAATGACCAGATTTGAGTTGGTAAAAAAGGAGACATTTGGTGGTGATGGGGTAATAACATTTTTTTTTTTTTTTTTTTTTTGAGTTTAATACATTCCCAAATCTTTCTGACTTGTGGTTGGACATCCTTTAGTGTAGACATGGTCATACTTTTGACTATTTGTTGGTATTAATCAGGTGCAACTAGAACTTGAGACAAAGCATTCGGTGATATCCCCTTTCTTCTCAGTACCCCACAGTAAAATGTAAACAAATTCTGATTTAACTTATCTTTCATAAATTATTATAAATATACAACTCATAATTGAGTGTGACATTGTTGGAAGTGTTTATAGCCCCATTATATGGTAGATAGAAATATGACGAAAAGGCTGACTTTGCACTGAACTTTTTTTAACTTTTATTTTTGGCCAATGATTCAATAAAGTGTAGAGCTAAATGTGTGTCATTTTGTTCAATGTTTACATCTTTATAAAGCAATAATGTAAATAAATAAACATAAACAAACACACACACAAAAAAAAAAAAAAAAGAATAAAAAGAGAGAAATCTGTCTTTGGGCCAGCCTGATGTGAGCTTCCAGCTCCCTGCTTTGCATGTCATGCACTGAGCTTCCCTTGCATCACCACCAACATGAAAATGGGATTTTTCCAGTAGTTCATCTGTGAATTTACATTCATGTTTCTGCATTTTCTAGCTTTACCAGATACTGGACACCCAGATCTAAAACTCCTAAACAGTTTCTTTCCCAAGTAATCAAAGCTATCAGTCAAAAACATGAACCTCGTCTTCACCTCATCTTTTTAAGGTGTGCTTCAAAACTGCAGAGAATGTGACGGAGTTAAAGCCTCTCAACCGTAAACGTTTGAGTGTTCCATCCGAGATTAAGAGGGGAGATTAATACACACTTTTGTCTGAAGTTTTGACGCACAGCTTAAGAAGACGAGGTAAAGACGACCTTATGAAAACACGTTATGCTGCATCCCAGTTTTCTTGCAATTCCGAGCAGCCGAGAGTAGGTGACATCATTACCAGGTATCTCCGCGCTGCATCTCCCTCATCCTCCTCCCTCTCCTGTTCCTCGTCGTCTGAGAGAGTGGATAAAATGAGCGAGTGTGGGGAGTGAAACGCAACACAAATCTGATGTAAACAAAACCACGGACGAGTTTGAAATTCTGGCCGGACGCATTTTTTACCTCTTAAAAGAAGACATTTGGTCGCGCTACACCTACTAGCAAATAACTTGCTAACATATCTGCTACTTGACGATAATAATAATAATAATAATAATGATAATAAATCAAAGTTATCACTTATATGAATCTTTACTGACGGCATGGCACTGTTTAAAAACATGCAAGTGAAGTCATACCACGCTATTTTAATATTGGGATGCTGTTTAGTATTAACCTGACTGACTGATGAGAATCAGTCACATGAAGAGTTCAGTCCATTTTCTCAGAATACTGATTATCTTCTGATATTGATCGCTTAGGTGCTGTTTGCCAGAACACATCCAATGACATTTCCTCACACTGGAAGCCAGGACAGTTTGTCTGTATTTTGTAACCTTTTATACAACAGTCTGAAATTGATCTTTTGACCAGTTTGAACATCTGGACCCAGATTAGTTGTCAGTTTTAGACCAAAAAGCTGCCTGTGTTGCAGTCATTTGACTCTTTCCATCACTGTTTCTGAGGAATATCTTTACACAAACTCACTGATTAATGGCATTTTTCAAACCAGATAACCACTTTCTCTCTAGTAAGGTGATTGTTTTAATGTGATGATCGTGGATTTAATTCCTCGTCTGGCAAAGCTGTGAAATAATGATGCCATATAGATGCTGAGCTTCCATAAAGTTTTGTGGTGCAATCTGTTTCCAGGGAGTCAAGTTTTGAAAACGCAGCTGGCCATGGTCTGGGTTATACTTTTTTCTAATGTTTTAACTTGTAATGATCAAACTATCAGGGGCAGGAAATAACAGCCAGAAATAACAGAAGTGTAAATTATACAGAACAGTACATATAAAACCAATAGTTCTCTATTAAGGCATTACAGCACTAAAACGCTCTTCTGCATTAAACGACTAACAAAAATGTACTGTACTGAAAGGCTACATACATTTGCTGTAGTTGACTGTATAACTGCAAAGTCCATAGCAATCCAAAACTGGTTAAATGTAGCTCAAGTGGTCATTTAGCTGTATGTTACAGCACCAAGGTCATGCTTGCTGGACTGTTTTGTTCTTTCACCAAGGTGAGAGCCAGGGCAGAGCTAAGTGATCATCAGAGCTCAGTGTTTCCCCGAGGTTATCACCCTTGAAGGGTCAGGTCCAAAACAATCGCTAATCCGTTTTGACTCTTTAGTTTCATACGTGTAACTTAGATACAGGCTAAATGGGCAGGGCGTAAACCTCAAACTTAAAATCAGCTCTCTGAATCATGGGAGTCATGAACTGTGCAGCTATCTGCTAACCTGCCAAGCATTGCAGTGGGAATATGATATGTGATGACAAAAAAAAAGCCTTTTTCACACATCATGTAACAACTAGACTCAGTTGTGAAGTCACATCGCATTTCCAAACTTCAGCACAGACCACTTTACCCATAAATGACTGAAATGTGGCGATAAAAAAAAAAAAAAAAAAAAAAAAAGAAACATTCAGCTTGTTCAGCTGTTGTTCCTTCAATGGACATGAAGTTCTTAATTAACACCAGAGAAGAAGAAGTACTCCGTCTGTTCCTCGCTGGAGCGAGACTGTTTCCATGTTCACCTCTGTGGGAACTTTGTCTGATTTCCAGCTTTTCGAAGTGTTTTTAGATGCACACACTCTGTCTGCTGATGGAAATGTGATCACCAGTGTGTGTGGCATCAGGGCAGAACTCTGTCATGGTCACATAGAGCAGCTATGACATTAACATGACCTTCTAGTGGGGGTGGTGAGTCTCGTTGGGGGCGGGGTGCCCTCCCAGTATAGTGGTAGGGGAAACACTAGAGCTTGTCTGTCTGCTAATAATACTACATGTTTGCTACAATGTACTTGCTACAAAACTTGAGTTTTTACTCAATGTTGAAGGTCCACATAAAATGTTTGCTGTATCCATGTGTAAAAATGGGATGGGATGATCCGGCGTTACATGACTTTTGATATATTTGTCATATTTTTTCACGGATAAAAGTTGTCAAATCAGCTGAGCCTATTCACCAAATTTTCAGATTTTTCACATTTGATTTCTGTGAAGTTTTAAGCCCAATAATTTAATAAAGTAGACTATAGTGGAAAAGGATTGCAGAACAAAAAAAAAAAAAACAAAAAAAAGATTTACATTTTTTATGTTGCATATGAAAGTAAAATCAAAAGTATTTGAAAACCAAAATAGGCTCAGATTCCATGTTGTTAAGTTTTCCCTTTTAACAGCAGTTGTTTAGAGAGAAAAAAGTTTTAGTGAATATCAGTTTCATTCAGATAATGTTAAACTTAACGTAACCATGGCAACCTCAACTTCCCAAAAGACAGACATTTGATGACACATAACATAATGCTCCATTTATAGCTGTTTGAGAGCTCCTTTTTGGTCATTTCATGAGTAACTTTTCCTATTGGAGAGGGACATGTTGAAAACCTGCATTGTGTAAAGATGAGCAGAATCAAGTCTGTAATAACTAACGTGAACATGTCTGAAACGGCTGCTCACCTGTGCCCCCTCCGTCTTGTAACTGTGGATGATGCAGTGTAAAATCCCCTTGTACTTCCTCTGCAGCTGAGCATCGGCCTGCATCCGACTCTTCACCACATCGGCCGGCGTGGCGGTGACCCAGGAAATAGATCCTGAGGAAAAGGAGAGAAAACATCAGAACAATTAGGTTTTAGGTCCATTCATTTGGGTAATTCTGAAATTCATTTAGCTGATGTTAGAAGTACAAAGCTTTAATTTGACTGTTCGTGTTTCTTCATTTTTAGAATCAACAGGAAATTATGTGTCAACGGTTGTAGAATACAAAAAAAACCCCAAAACTTTAGCCCATCAAAAACTTCACTGTAATCAATAACTTGCTACCACTGCAACACATGAAGGAGAGTGTCCAACTGGAGCTCATTCAGCTCTTGTGTTTCAGTTGGCATTGGCTTGAATTGGGGCCTTATCGATTTACAGCACATGCTTTTCTGTGTACCACGTTTTGTGTCTGTTGTGTGCTCACAGCTGGCTGGCCTGCATCTGGAAGCAATCTGTCCAAACCCTGCAGTGTTTATCCACACTGTACACACACATCCCATACAGCCACGCTGCAACACACGATCAGCTGAACATGTACACGCCCCTTCGTGTGGTACATTTCTGTGCAGATAAGAGGAATTTTAACTTTTGGAGTCTTGCACGTGCAAGAGAATATCAGATTATGGTTAGTACAGCACCTAAAAAGGTTGTTGTACTAGTAAAGCTACAGATCTACGTCATGCCGAGGCCATTCAGTAAATGAACATACAGATAAGACTTCAAAATAAACAGAAATAACCTGGAATGGAGATGAGGCCTGATATGGAAGGTTAGTTTTACTATAAACAGTCCATGTACATAGCAGCATTGGGGTTACAGTGCACAGAAGGGTGTTAAGAAAAAATATTAATACTATAATAAATCGCTTGAACCTGTTTGTAGTCCTGATATAGCTTAAGTTCAGTTGCTAGAGTCAAAGCAGCCTAAAAACCTGCCAGCCAAATAAAACATGCAGATTTATTTGAATATGTTTTATTTTGGATCCTTAATTGCACTAATTTCCAAAATGATTGTCTTTTATGCTGCAACAGTAAATGTTAACAATCGATATATCAATTCACTTAAGACATCACAATCTTCTGATGGCTACTTCCAGCAGGATAATGCACCATGTCACAAAGCTCAGATCATCTCCACCTGCTTTCTAGAATATGACAATGAGTTCACAGGACTTCAATGGCCTCCACAGTCATCAGATCTCAATCAGAGGAGCTTTGGGATGTGGTGGAACAGGAGATTCTCATCATGGATGCATGGATGTGCTGACCAACCTGCAGCAACTGTGTGATGCTGTCATGTCAATATGGAGCAAAATCTCTGAGGAATGTTTCCAACACCTTGCTGAATCTATAAAGCTACAAATTAAAGCAGTTTTGTAGGTTTGTCTTAGTTATCAAAGCCAAAACTCCAACTTGAATTTTGCTGATTACAACACAAAGAAGCTCATGATATCAACATATAAAAAGGTTAACAGTAATTTTAGCTGCTTCCTGTTGGCTCTCTTGCTCCATTAATCACTCATCTTCTTGCACCATGACCCATGATCCATCTCATTGACATATAAAAAGAGAAGAGTTACATAATAATGTCAACCTTCCAAAAATTGTTGACTAGTATTTGAACATGCTGCTGGTGGCTACGGCACTACAAAGACAACTTCATTTAAACAAACTATATGACTGATGCAAATGTCCTGATGCACGTTTCACTGATAATCACAAACGGAACATCAGTTGTAAACTTTACCTGCCAAACCTCCAGCGAGCCAGATGGAGCATGGATGAGGGCTTGATGAGGCGTCAGGGGTCAGCAGGTCACAGAAGATGGTGTAGGGGATGAAGTAGAGTGCGTATCCAGGAATGTCCCTCAGGACCATGGCCCCGGCCCCTCTGTACAGGCCCCGGAGGCCCTCGGTCTCGAGGATGGTGCTGATGCAGTCGACGGGGCCTCGGTACAGTCTCTGGCTGGGGATGTCAACAGAGTGCAGGGGGATGCTGGAGCCGCTCGACATGTTACCAGCAAGGTGCAGGTTCTCTGTGGGAATGGAGGTTAAACACAACAAGAAGGTTATTACAAGGAAACCAACAGATAAACTTTTGTTTTGAATTGTTTAAATAAAGTTTAAAGAATAAGGTTAGGATCAGCAGGGATGTGTTATGCTGTTTTCCACACAAACAAAGGAAACTATAGTAATCAAAAGGAGCCACTTATCACAAACACCACACACTACATTTCTGAGCAGTTTGCAGTTAAAATGACCACTTTTTATTCTAGTAAAAATCTCCATGTTTCCTATTTGATAAGGCACAGTATTTCTGCTGAGTCAAGTCTGACTAAGCTTTCTGGCACTTTGAACCATCATAAAATAATCAAGGATCTGTTGATTGTCAAAGCCAAGATGTCTTTGAGGAAGTTCATAAAATAGGTGAGAGCAATTGCATGTCTGGAATTGCAAGAGGCGTGAGTTTGGTAGTTATTGTGAACACAAATTGGTCATAAATGTTTCATGTGGGTTTTTATCTTAAAACTGAACTGATGTGACCTCAGTTTTATCAGTTTACTGTTTAACAGGCAGGCACAGCCCAAATAACACAATGCCAATCACAGGTATGACCCAATTACAGATCGATAAAATAAATCCATAAAGTCCATCTATCAATTCCTAGGTCTTAAATCTTCAAAGGTCCTAAAATTCCAAAATATACTATATTGTGCATTTTAATTAATTTTTGTGTGACATAAATTTGCAACATCAGAACTTAAATGAAGACAACTTGACTTCTTTTTTTTAAAAGGTGAAGAGAGCTGAAAGATAGTGAGAATATTGGACTGGATATTGGACTTCTCCAAAATCCTTCTTCAGATCTTTCGGCTCACTTCACCTTTTTGTGAAGCTGCCTTCAAATAAGATAAACTGCAGATTTCTACATTTAGTCAAATCTGGCATCAGTATGAGCCCCACTTAAATTAAAGTTTATAGGTCACATTATCTGCTGCAGACGGCCTTAACCCAGTTCAGTCAAACATCATTCAGTCCAGATCACTCAGTGTTAGCCAACCAAGCAATCTGTTCCAGATGCTGGCAAAAGTTTAGTCTCTTACTGATTGAATATCGAAGAGTAGATGACAGGTATGCTACATTATACAACTTTGGGTGATCCACCAAAGCCATGATGAAGGCTTCTTCCAATATTCCCATTGGAAAACAAAAAATTGCATGTTGAATCGTTAACACTATGAAAACTCCTGGGTCACCACCTCAAATGTTTGATACCTGGCTTCTCTGGTAGACATGTCAAAGCGTCCTCTAGCAAGACCCTGAACCTCAACCTCCCATCATCCCTAATGTGTCCGTCACTTGTGAAACCCTACTGGAGTCCATGCCTGCTACATAACAGTTTAACTGCTGTTACTGCAGCATTTTTAGAAGATTAAATGCTGATGATCAGTAAGTTTTTTCTCAAAACTTTGTTTTTGTTTTTGCATGTATGCATCCTTTTGCTTTTATATTGCTGTCATGCTTAAATAAAAGGTTATTATAATAAAAATGGCCAGTCGTGTTCTTGATAAAAAAAAAAAAACACCCAGTAAGTCAAAAGGGACTGGACCCACCCAAGTTAATTCAACCCCATCTCTTCCAAATGACAAAGTCTGTAACAAAATCTATAGTAAACAAACAAATTATAGGTGCTCCCAATGATTGTCTGCTGTGATTTCTTACAGAGGCTGTAAAATATTTTCTGTTGAGTTTCTTTCCAGGTGTAGTAGCTGGTTGTCTGGTTTCTCATTGTTTCAGTACAGTTGTTGCTATTACTTTTTATCTGTAGTACCTTTTTTTCTCTTTTTCTCTATTTTCTCTTATTTAACAATAACCAAAATAAAGAACGATACTGAAATTTCAAGGAGAGCCTTAAGGTTTCATGTCCTTTATAATCATTAAGCTCCCCATGGCAAAGAAAATCTGTTTGGTACAACTTGGCAGCCAGAACATCTTTCTGCTTACCATGATACTAACCAACACTAGTTAAAAAAAAAAGAAAAACAAAACAAACAAACAAATAAACCGTGATTTACCTGCTAGAACCATCTGTGTTTGCATTTGTAGTCGAATCTTGACCAGATCCACCGGTGCTCCCAGGCCCACTGACATCAGTCCAGTCAGCATGCTGGCCACCGTCAGGTCCAACATGCTACAGGGATGCCGCCCGTCGCCATAGCGATACTTCCTTATGACTCTTTGAATGTTACTGAAGAAGCCAAAGACGACCGAGTTGTAGACCGTGATACTGGCCAGCGGGAAAGACATGCCCTTAAAGAACCCCGCCGCCTGAGAAGTGCAGCCAAGAGAGAAAACACCTCAGTGTGTGACATGGATGAACAAAATAAATACATTGGTAAGAGGGTGAAATGTGGACTGTACAGCTAACATTTTAAACTCAAACACTCAAACAGGAAATCAGCCAGCACAACAATGCACAGAGTGATGAATGGGATGCAGCTGCTGCCAGATATTTTCACTCCTTTGTCTGTAGAAAGTTGTCTCTACTTGCAGATGTGAAATTTGTGCTATAGGGAGACATATGTGGAAACTAAAAACACAGCTGAATAAATCATGTGACCTCAGAGAGAGCATGCCTGTGGTTTCTGACAGAGCGCTGAGCTGAAAACCAAACATCTGGAGCATCAAAACAACAATAAAATGTACAAAATCAGAACAAAGCACAAGAAGGATTAAACATGGTTCGTTTTATCTGTGTGCGGACGATTAAAGTATCCTTTAAAGCATGAAAGATATCAGCAGTTAATAGAAAAGAAGAAGTTTGGATGTTTACCGTTTCCTTTCTGTAGATGGTCAGAATGCAGTGAAGAGTGTTTTTGTAGCCTTTCCCCGCCTGGAGCCGCGTCTGGAGAAAAGAAACCAACAAAAGTCAGAGTTGAAAAATGGTAAAGACGTAATTATCAGGGTTATTTTTTACAGTCAGCCACAGGAAGTGTTTGATCTTTCTCTTATTCTATTTTTCTTTTGGGAAACTGGTTCTACGACCGGGTAGGTTGAGTCACATGCATCATTTACCTGCCAAATAGAGCCAAATGTTTGTTAGTGTTGGTGTACTCACTTGTCAGGCCAGATTGTGTATTCTCATGTATAGTTGTACAGTATGTGCAGGTTAAAGGACTCTGACTGATCCTGCATTAAGCTCAGTTATGTTTTACTCAAAGCTGTGAAATTATTGCCGTTTTAGCCTTCATGTAAACTTGTGACACTGGATTTGATCTCATTTTGTTTTTCAGCCTTTTTTCTTTGTTGACTGGTGTTTAGCGCATTAGCTTTTATTATCATAAGATCTCGCTATCAAGGATGGCAGTTATATTTCTTTCTTTAATTATTTGTAAAAACATTTCCATGTCCTCCTGGATGTACTCATATTATGCTATCTTTACTTGAATTGAACTGGTTATGTGATCTCCTACGTCATGTCTGGGGACGTGTAAATGCGAAAAAAGTGCTTCTATTACACTTTACTTTTATACTGACACATCTGAAAAACCATCTCATGAAAGCGTAAAAACTTTTTAGCGATATTTAAGAGGTTTTTTTTAAAAATGCAGGTGTTTCCATTACTGTTTTTTATTGCAATATTTAGGTTTTGCAAAATTCTAGAGGTAATGGAAACGCACTTATTGTCACAAAGTTTAAAGATTTATTTGGGCCTCACAAGTGTCTAAAACCCTCAAGACCTCGTTTTGTTGCTCCTTTATACAGCAGCTGTAATCAGAATGAGACTGTTGTAAAAGTTGAGGAATGGTGTCTTAAAATTGTGTCAGAGGCACTAAATACCTTGACTGTGTCCAGCGGATGTCCTACAACCACACTCGAGGCTCCTGCAGCCAAAAGAAAAGAGAAGAACAAAGAGAAAGTATGAATGCTGAACATACCAATGGAAGAAGAAAGAGGGAACATGTTACAGTGGAACAGATATGAAAGAAACGATCTTTGTATTTTTTATACCACATTATTTCTAAGTTTATCTTCTGACCTGTGAGCCTTTGGTTTGCAAATAAGTTCACTTCAAAGACAAAAGTGAGGGAGACTTTGAGATTTACATTCAAGATAATTGCTTAACGATAGGCTGCAGTAAGTTTGCATACTCTTCATGGGCTCGAATACAGCATGCCTGCTAATGATTAAAAGTCCTCCAGTGAACTCATTATGGTGCAAATAAAGGCTACTGTGGCCTTCTTGACCCCCTGTTCCTGCCCCTCTTTGGGCAGTTTGTATGCCTGACTGCCTTCAGCAAGGACACAGACAAACAGCAGCACAACAACTTATACTAAACCCCAGCTTTCTGTCTCTGGTGAACTTCACTGACAAAGAGGTCCAGCCAACTAGATTTAGGCTCAAGTTGAAGCCTTCTTGACTACTTTGGATGGCGAGTGAGAGAATATAAAAGTGCAGGATCAGTGCAAATACAGCTCACCTTTAAAATATGTTGAGAATGTGCCAAAAAGAAGGAGCGGTCCAACGGGAGGCAGTGAAACATGAAAACCTTTTTGTTTTATTAAGACGTCTTATGTTGCGGATGGCTGCCACAAGAATGAGTAATTCGTTTCTTAGATATTTACTACAGATTTTTTTTTTCTTTGCTTAATTTAAAATCTTTTGAGATAAACCACAAGAGCCCTGGTAAAGACAAACGAGATGTGGACTTTAAGATGTAAATATAAATCTTTTCTGGTTGTGTCACTGTCAGCTCAACACTAAAAAAACAAAAAACTGAATGAGGAGTGTGTGAAGTAAGTAAAAGATTGAATGTTGAATCAATAAATCTAAGGGGGAGATTGAGCCATTTTAGTGGCAAAACAGTAGGAAAGCTAAAATCCTAAAGTATTATCTGTGAAAACGACAGTTTTAGTTAATAATTTAAGTGTCAGATTTTGTGAACTCTCAGTATCCTTCAGCCCAATTAGGCCACTCACACTTTACAAGGACACTTGTAAAAAAAAAAAAAAAAAAAAACCCACTAAATTAAGTAGTTTGTAAAGTTGCCTCACAGCTGACATCTGCAATCTGTAAAAACAAGTGGTTTGGACCTAACTCCTGCATTATGTGCATTGTGCTCTGGAAACATCATTTTTGCAAGAATATACACATGTTCCTGCAGAATTAGACTTTTAACTTTATCTTTAAACTCAATCTTATCTGCTGAATTTTAGTCACTGTGTGCAAAATGTTTCTTAAGCAGCATTCATCACAAACAAATTAGTTTGTGTTTGTTTACATCTAGTTCACAGAAGCTTTCCACTCAGCTTGAAAAGTTATTTTACTTTTCATTTCTAATTAAATGACTAATCAAACACTTAGATGCGTTGTTTTTTAATAGAGCTGCTGATTGTATGAGGACGCAACGAATGAATAAACACCCAACCTTACTCCTGTATCATATCTACTTTATTCAGTTATGCAAAGTAATAAAGCAGCAGCGCCCCTAGCGGCTACTAGTGCTACTGCGTGCATTGCAACTAAAACACCGTGTCTTTATTAGAATGACAGTTCTAAGTTAACCAAGCAGCAACAGTACCTGGATACATTGAATACATCTTTGGATAAAGTAATAAAAATATTCGACAGCTCTATTTAAGTTCTACTTAGAAAGAGTAGCGGTGAGAGTGTTTTAGGGTAGGAAAAAAAAGGAGGGAGGCGCTGGATTCCTCTGCAGACCCCTCTTTGTTTACACAGGATGTGGATACATGAGGGTCTACAGTTGTTTTGCACCTAAAACAGTTCTCGTTATGTAGCAGCATCTGACCGTTTCTGAAGGCTATTTTTTATTGTTGTTTTTTTGTTTGTTTTTTTTTACTAAAAATGCGGCTATGAAAAGCCACAGAGGGAATGACCCTCACATCAACAGATTCACAGTTAAAGCCAACTAACTGCTTCTGTCTGAATTAATTGGTCACCCACCTCCGATCCATCCTGCAATGAAATCATCCAAGCGAAAACTTTTTGAGGACTGCATCTTCAACTCAGAGTCTCTCATCTCTCTCATCGGTCCGTGGACAAAATCTCCCCCAATATCCACTGTCAATGCTCTGGGAGTCAAATAAGCATAGGCTTTTTATCGATATGGTGTCGGTTTAACTTGTTTCTGAGAAAATAAAAGCAAAAGACTGTCTGTTGACTAAATAAAACAAGGCAGGGACGTAGGCCTCTGCCTCAGCCAATGAGAACAGAATGTGTTTTTACAGGACAGAAGGTCTGACCAATCATGTGCGAGCTCGTAAAAGCAAACAGCCTATGAAGAACAGTCATGGAAATGAGCCATGAGGAGGAAAACCGAGCAGAAGTTGAGTCTTCAGTCGGCTGTGTACACTCGAAGAAGGATCTTTGCTGTATTGTTAGACACTGAGAAGTTTCTGGGAGGAGTCAGACATGGCTAGCCCTTCCTTTTACAGCCAGATGTAACAAAATGCTTCAGAATAACTACTGATATCACACGGAACCTGGAGAAAACTCACATACATGGGAACAGAGAAAGTAAACTAATCTGGTATGAGGATGATTGAGCCACAGAGGATCAAAATGTGAGTTTTCAGTGGACACATTGTCTCGTCAAATAATCACAATCCAGCTGCTGCATCATATTTAACAGGGGAAAAAAAGTCTGACGAGTTATTTTTTTTAAAGTAACTTTAAAATTTATTTGTTGGATTTGGCAGCTGTTTGTTTGCACTTTCACTTACTGTCTTGTTACAGTTTTACACATTACAAGCTATTATGGTAAAGTTAGGCTTTAAAAAACAGGTGTAAAGATGCATATATTTGGCGTTGAATAGTTGATGCAGTGTAAACGTGGTTACCATAGCCACATATCCATTAGACACAACTCAAATCTACATGCTCTTTGGACCACATTGGCCTTAGCAATACTTTTCAACCTCATTTTAAAGCATATGTCCACAACAATATGAGTACATAATACAAGTCTGGCCCAGTTTATATTTTTGAGTCATTTCTGACTTACAAAACACTTGCAAATGTTGTAACTAAGAAGAAGAAGATTATATATATATATATATATATATATATATATATATATATATATATATATATATGTATATGTGTATATATATATGTATTAGCTCAGATTAGACCCAAACATATCCCCACCATGTTGCACCTATAAACGAGATGGTTTAGGTTGGGAAAAATCAAGCCTAGTATTGTGCACACAGTGGTGGATCTACAGGGGGGCAAGAGGAGGCAGCTGCCCCCCCTTATTTTTTTATTTTAGCCAATAGTGAATCACTTTTATGCAATTTGTTAGAGCATATTTCCTTAGTTAGATATTTAAAAGGCTGAAGGTCCATGTCTGTTCAGGCAATTCATTCTTTTGTTTTAAATCAAAATCAAAAAATGGAAGTACCATCATTTTTCTGTTGACCCTGAAGTTAAAATAAATCAAAGCCATGATAAAAACGTAATGTTATGCAAGCACACTGGATAATTTTAAACTATAGATGCATAAATAACTGCACTGAACCATATAAAATAACATTAAGATGTTCTTTCGGACTGGCAGTGACCCCGAGGTAATAATAATAATAATAATAATAATAATAAAAGCTATGAAAATAAAAGCCTATTTGATAACAATTAACCAGGATTACAACAGACTGTTCATCGTTTCTGTAATAAAAAATGTTGTGAACTGCTAAGTTAAGTTTAACTAGAATTTAAGCTGGAATTTATCTGTGCTAAGCTGCCATATTACATGGTGGATGAACCAATAAAATAATGTTGAACTTAAATGCTCATATTTTCTCGAGAAGTGTTTACCCAGTCACGATCTCATCTAGTGCAAACAGTGCAGTGCAAACTTTCCTTATAGTTTGATTAAATATTGTCTCATTGTCTCAGGGACACACATCTGAGTACATTCCAACAGTTTTCAAACACGACCTTTTCACAATGACATAATATTCACCCTTATAACAGGCATCAATAATATTAAGTAGTCTAAATGGATTCATCCTTTATTCCAGCTGGACCTAATCCAGTAACTGTCATCTTCAGCTCACCTAAAAGAGATAGCTGCTATCTGTACTGTACTTTAAGTTCATTTTCTGGACTTATTTTTCAAGTGTAAGCATACATATTGTCTATGTTTTCTTAGAAGGATAATGATCAAAACAGTCCGTGTTTTTGTAGAACTTATTTGAAACCTTTTACATATAGAGGACGATCAATACGTTCACATTGACAAATATATATTCTCTCCGACTGAAGTCAATCTGATCAGAAATTCCAGCCGACATTTGCATGTTTACATGATGGAGAGATTTAATATGATCATAACACGCAATTTAGACCAATCTGAAAGTAAGAAAATGACAAAAAAAACTATTCAAATATCTGCTTGAACAACTCATTGTTTTGAGTCTTTTAACAGCCACTTTTCAGATCTTTTCTGAAACTTATCATGTCACTTAATCTCCACATGGTTCAAGGATGAGCAGAAACATCCATCACAGAAACCTTCAGAATGAGCAAAGACATGCTTTTTTTTTCTGTTGATCAGATCGTTCCAACTCCCTCTCGGGATTGGACTGAAAATTAATTCCAATCAAGGACAATCAGATAAACTGATGAAACAAAATAAAAAGAACACATGCAAAATCCTACAAATGTAGATCAGGATATATCACAAACAATCTTCAGTGTAACCAGCAACTAAAATCTGTCTCATACACATAAACAGAGCCAAACGTAGCCTTTAGATCCCATTTCACCATTCTGAATGGTCCAGTTTCATTAAATGAGACACATTTACTGTTGCACCATTGTGGCTTATGACAGAAATCCATATTTTTTGTTGCCTTTTATTATCCAGAGAGGGAGGATTGTTCCTGTAAAGGTCAGCTGACTGGTCATCCCGTCATGCTCCATTTAGCTCACATGTGGAAGAACTCATCAGTGAATAATCTCACTTTTGGGCAGTGGTTCCCAAACTTTTTCTGCAGGGCCCCCTTTTCATCGACAAAAATAATGTCAAGCCTTGCTGTGGCTTCCTGGCATAACTCTGGGCCTCTCTTAGGTGGCTCGCCCCCCAGTTTGAGAACCACTGGAGTGGTCAACAGGAACTGGGCCAGATATAAGCAAAAGAAATCATTCAAGACACGATAATACTTTTTCACATGTTCCAGATAAGGTCATTTTAAATGTGCATTTGTGGTTCATGTGTTGAATGTGCAGGTGAACTTGGGTTAATGATGAGGGTCTGATCACTGACCAGAACAGTTCTGAGCCAGAGCATTCCTAAAAATGTGATGATGAAGGATATGTATGCATAATTAACTACACCTGTATTTCTACCACTGAGCTAGATATTTATAAACCCTCATGACTTAAATACAAACCTTAATAAACAATCCAAGACTTAATTTAAGCAAACAAGAATAAAATTTTGCCAGAGCCATCTTTATTTCCATCTTGATGCAAAGACTCAGTTGTTGAACGATTCACATAAACATCATGGATATTAAAGAGTTAACCTGCATGTAAACACATGGAGCCTAAATCGTATAAGTTAATGTTTCAGGCTTGTTATGAATGACGCTGCTAGTTCCCTCCTTTTCCTCCAGACAGGCTGCACCCTGAGATAAGACACTGATAAGAGACAAATACATTTTAATGTTTTGTGGAAAATTACCAGAAAACAACAGGAACCAAGAAAATGCAGCCGTTTCTCTGCTGTTAAAATTGAAAACCTGCATTTACTCAGATTCTGTTTCTCTTTAAAACTACAAGTCTGCTTGTATTTTCCAGAAAATATAAAATTTTCATTGTGATCTGGAAACTAAACCACCCCAGTTTTATATTAATTTATATTTTGACTCTCTTCGTCACATACTGCTGTTTGATTCATGTTCCCTCCATTATGTTGCATTTTACTTTCTGCTCTAGTTTCAGGACCAAGTGATGAGTGATTAGTTGCCTTTTTCCTGCTGTAGACAAATTCTTTTACCCAGAAAATAAAACTTTTCTTTTTCATCCAACTATCCCCGTAAATATTGATGCTCAAGAAAAAGTAGCTAAATTCAAAATTTTCAAGGCAACCGTCTTCTAAAATGTTAACACAGGTTTAATAATGAGGTTTTTATTTGTATATCATTGAACGTTGCTGGTGGCCAGAGTTCAGTTAATTCAGTCATGCTGGAATTACTTTAGTTCAAATTTATCCCAAAAGTAAGTTGTTTAATACCAAAACCTCCAGTAATCCAGTTACATCAACACCTTACTGTTCACAAAGAAAATTAGAGCAAAAATATACTACACATAAAGTCAGTAGGTGCAGTAAAATACAAACAAACAAAAAAGCCCCACTTCATTTATTCTTGATATGTAGTTTCATGAGGCCAAAGAAATATATCATAAATAAATCATCTAAACCTAATCCTGACATGAAGCGGTGGTCAACCTGGCTTATTGCAAACCACCAGAGTGTGTGTGTCAAACATCTTCTTGATTGCTGAAAACACCTTCTGTTTACGTTGCTTTGGGCCATTTCTGATTGTTCGAATTGTGAAGCTTAAGTTTATTTCGGGGTTTCTTGTGAAGTTGTGAGAAAAGGATTTTATGGAAAGACTTTAAGAAAAGTGGTTTGCAAGAGTTTGGTTGGGATCAAAAGGAGTTGAGTCAAATCACGTCAGTTTTTTGTTGTATTTTCTTGGTTAAAGGTTTGAAAATGACTTTACTTCTGTTGGTTAGGGCCCTTCTCTGTGAGCTGCTGGTATTTTTGTCTAAATTACAGCTGTAACTTCTTCTTTGCTTTGCTCATCAAGATAGTGGTTGCGAAGCAATAAGCCATCGGCATGTGGTGGCTTGGTTTCGGCTTGGTTTCGGCTTCATTGTTTCCAGAATGTCCTTGTAATCTTTCTGATGAAAACATCATAGATAGGGTTACTACAAAGATATAGAGTTGATAGAGTGGAACTGTGAGTCACAGCTGGTTTACACAAACACATGTCACAACAAAGTTCTGAAAACACCTAAATGTGTACTTACAGGAGCAGAAACAATGCAGGATTTGTCATAAACACTGCTTTAACCAACACACACACCAAGAAGTTATAGACTTCCAACATTGTCCATGTTTTAATCTGCTTGGCTGTGAACAAGCTTGTCTGAAGCAGCAGATAATTCCAGATATTGGGGAATTAAATTGACAGCTTTTTTTTCTGGTTCAAACCATAAATCCTTCTTGAATATCAGAAGCATCTGTGACTTTGCAGAGCTCAATTTTTTCAAGGTATTTAGTGCATAAATATACATCTAAATGTTAAAAAATACTCGAACGGCTTCTTGCATCCTTCTTATACAACATTAGCTTGTTGGTCGGTTTTGACCACCGCTGGACACGAGTCTGCTGAGCTAACTTGTCTGAATATAACAGGACTGGTGGTAGTTAACTAGCTGTATGAGCAGCGTGAGCAAAGCAGGGACTAACTGAGAACAACGTAATAAATTTAGGATAATAAACAGGAATATGGGACATAAAACATGAATAGGAAATAAACTGATGCATAAACAGACATAGCTGAAATCCTAATGTGTGGTCTGGTCTGTTTTGCCCTGCACCTTTTCATTATTACACCTCCAGTGCATCACAGCAAATCATAGCTCCAATTATAAATGGAATTAAATGAAATGAACCTTGTGAGGCCTGTGCCTATTTTTTAGGCCTCGATTAAAAATGTTGATGCCCATAATGAAATGAGTATATCTGGAGCAAATCTCTTGACAAATAGATTTGTTAAGATGTGTAAATCTTAGTATAAATGTTACTTGTGAAGAATAAATGAAGATGGCACATAGCACAAATTTAAGTTTCAGGCTTGCCTAAAAGAGAAAGAACCACTTTTCAGGATGAATAAATCTTTATTTTGAATATTCCTGCAGAATGATGGAGCCGTAGCTGAGTTTCGATCAGTACGTTATCAGACAGTTCAGGAGAGGTATGCAAAATCATCATTTTGCTCTCTTCCACTTTCAGTTTTAATAATTCACTTTTGTTTTAGCCTGAGTGACTTTATTGTTGTGGCATTATCACCAGTTCAGTTTGGAGGAAGAGTTCAGATAAAATGTAACATTTACAAAAGACACTGGTTGAACAGATGTTCCTCATTCCTCCAACCTTTGGGTGAAAAAACAAACTTTGCAAACAGAAATTTTCTCACCTGTTGAAGAGAAAATAAAGTTTTCCCACAAGTTTGCTCAGTTGTATCAGGTTGGATTATTTGATTACCTGCTCAGTCACCAAATTAAAGAAGGATTATTTAATGTAATAATAATAATCATAATTATTTACTGATAGGCTTCAAAGCTGAAAATTATCACGCTGAGTTCATGTATGTGGAGGAGTTGCAGGGGAGGTGCAGCTGCTGATACTCCATCACAATTTTTTCCTGAATTACAGTGACTAAAGTGCGTCACCCAGATTGTTGTTGATAAGTATTTTCCTCTCTGAGAAGTGGACCACAGTCTTCTCTGTAATTATATTAACTCTGCATATAACTTTAGTTGGCTATGAAATTTAACTTATTTACTTTATAGAGTTTTACCACTTCGTTTATAATCTTTAAATGAAAATGTTCACATGTCAAAAAGGACAAATATTTTTGCATATATGTTTTCCTACTTATTAAAAACTATTTTTGAATGACAGTGAGGTTGATGACGTCATCCCAGAAGATAACACGGGTTATGGCGGTGGAATAAGTCACATGGACTCCTCTGGATTGTGGCTATACATCCCATAGGTATTTCTTCATAATGTTTTATCACTAACACTACTTTTTTGTTTTTATTTTTAAGAAAAACATTTATATTTAGCTGTATCTGATGAAGTTAATCTGGTCACATGAAACACAGACTTGATTCCTACTGTGGTGACCCACTTTGTAACACCACTGTCCACCCCATCCTACCTCCTCATCAAAGTTTCGAACATTTAATCCTCAGGCTTCATCAGATTTAGACAGTTTAGTTTCTGGGAACCACAATCTCTCGGGATCTGAAGTGGACTCCTCACATAGACTCTGTGAGGAAAAAAGTCCAGCAGAGGTTGGACTTCGTCCAGTCTGTTCTCTGCACATCCATTACTGCCTGGTCTGGATCAACCACCAAACTGGACAGGCACAGACTGCTAAGATAATTGGGGTTGACCTACCCTCCATCCAGGGCTTGTACCTGTCCAAGGTCAGGAAATGGGTGGATGACATCTCTGCAGACCCCTCACACCCTGCACTCAAACTTCTTAAACTCCTCCCGTCTGGTAGGTGCCACAGAGCTCTGTATAACAAAACCACCAGACACAGAGACAGTTTCTTCCCTCAGGCCATTACCCAGACAAACTATACCCTGGGGCATATTTGCATTTAGCACATACCTGCACATACATGCACATACCTTCACTACCTCAACCTGTAAAGATGTAAATCTGTATGTTTATATTTATATCTATATTGCTTTTATTTTCTATTATTTTTGTTTGCTTTAATTTTTAATTATTTTTTACTTTTTGTGCTGAAAGTACAAAGAGAACAAAGATTCACCGGAGTCGTTTGTGGTAAATTTAGTTTTTGTGCATGCAGGAACATTTTAGGTTATGCAAAATAAAAGCATGTTGTGATTTTGAAAGGCAGAAATAATGATTTTGTAGTCTAAGAAGTGTAGTAATTTTACAACTTTAGGGTTTGTTACAGTCCAGTTTGACCTGATGGTTCCAGACTTGCTTTACACAGCCTAAACTCAGCTTGTGATGCAATTGTGTGTAAAAAAAAAGCACTTTTGCATCTGACTCATGTGTCAAAAAGTGTCTTCTTTAAGGTGAAAAACCTCAGATCTTATAGAAACAACAAGAAAAAAGAATAAAAGAAGTAGAAATATGAAAGTAGAAATAATGATGACCATTATTAGAAAATGAAATAAACTGTAAACTATTTCTTTCCTGGTTTTATCAAATAGACAAAGTGATGATGCCACTTTGAATTTCACAATGTCTGCAAAACAAGTGGACATGTTCTGTTTGTCTTTGAACTCTGTGTGTGCGACATGCACGTGCGTGGTGTGCACTGATTGGTGGAGAGTTGCAGGTGTGGCTGAAAGGTTCACTTCAGACTAAGTTCACCGTCTCATGAGGTCAGTGGCAGACAGTAACTCTCTGTAATGTGCAAACCTGCGTCACTCTGTGACTGACACACACACACATCACAACAAGTTGTGTCAAAAACAAGATACAATAGGACACAAAACGAAAAAGAAGTGATCAATTTTATTCCCGCTCTCTAGCATAATGACATTAGTCTCAGTCAGAGACAGAGGCACTGTGTCACTATGCCTGCATGAGAGGGTAAACTCAGCCTGAAGTGAACCCACATTTTCAGCCACACCTGCATCTCACCACCAATCAGCACTCAGATTCAGTACACACATTTTCAGTAGATTGCACAATTTCTTTTCACAATGTTGCCAAACTTAATGAAAAAGCTCTTCAGTTTGTGTTACATTTTAAAATAACTTTTTACTGGAGATAACTGGAGAGATAGGCGTCTTAGACCAGAAAGTATCAGACAATCTATGAGACAATGTATGGAGAAATATTTTCATGGTGTCAAAGTTGTGCTTCCAGGAGAGTCTGGAAAAAAAAGGAAAAAAAGATTTTAATCCATCTTCAGTGCTCTAGAATTGTGACATGTCTTCAGTAAGAATAAATGAAACTCACATATTTGCCATTTTTAAGATCTCCAAAAACACTTGGCAGTAGGTAGGAGGGGGTGTGTGATACTCTGCGTAATGTCTGACAATGTTAATCCACATTGTGAGTTCTCCATTACTTCACATAAATACTCCCCTAAATAAAATGTAAACAAAAACGTTGACCAGGTTGTCCCAGTTCTAAAGCCTTCAGTAGTTTCTATTTAGTGGTTACTATTGATTTTCACAAAAGGTGAAACAGTATAAATTATAAATAGTTCATATGTTCAGTTCAGGCTTTTTTTCATTATTATTATTTTCCCTCGGTTTGAAGAAAACATGATCCACATCATGGGGAATGGAAACAGCAACTTTTCAGACGGTGCCTGACCTGGTTAAAATGGAAATTATGTGACTTATCAGCTGTTTCTAGTCAACAATCAACTCAACATAACATCTTCCTACATGTGACATAATGTGATGTATTCTGCTGTGGATGTCCACCACATGTGTGTGTGTGTTTTTTTTAATTATTGTCTCAAGATGTTGGCTTCCAGCAACTTCTTCTTCTACTGTTTGAAAGTTACTAGCAACATCATTTACCTGCCACCCTCTGGTGATATTTCACAGCTGTGTGTTTTTGCTTGAAGCCAGTATATTAACACATCTGCAGCTTTTCACCATTGTGAATAACATGTGACACTGGTCTCATTATGAATGGAGAGTCTGTAATTGCATTATTATTAATGTTATTTCTAAAAGGGGCTTTACAGTGCATAGAGTAGGCAACAACCTCTGGCCTTTGACCACTGATCCAGATAAAGAACTAATTCAGATTTGTGATGTAGAAACATGATTTATTTGCTGATTGTGTAGATACGCTGGCCTGATAAGATTTGAAGATGAAAACTGAGGGATCTTTTTTTCTATATTTCTCCTGTATTGATGTAAACTTAAAACCTGGGGTCACAACATCACGTGACATCCAAATGTCAATATTCCAACGTAAAATACTTCCACAGCCAAACAGTGAGAGCTCCAGTGACACTTTGGGGAATTTGAAAAAGCATGAAATCACTCTGCTGCTATCACCAGGCCACTGTGAGATCACACTTCTTCACAAAGGAGAGCCACACATTGTTTCAACAAACAGTCATTGTTTCTGAAAATAATCTGTCACATCTCCTTTAATCAGAGCTGTCTCACATGCTACCTTCTCACAGTGGCAGCAAGTCTGATTCTATTAGCAGAGACTCCTTAGACCCACAACAGACTCTACATATAGATTTTGTAGGAAAAAAATTACTGTAACATGCGAACATTATGGCCTTCCTAAAATTATTCTGAAACACATCTCTAGAAGTCAGACTGTTACACCAGATAGGCCCAGATTATTACTCCTGCACTGATAACATTTGGTTGGACTCATCTTCATCCTGCTGAAGGTGTTGGATCAGGTGTGTTGGATCAGGGAAACATCTACAACATGTAGGGCGGTGGGTTCTGAGAACCAGGACCCTCATTTATCAGCCGTGCCCCGATGTGTGTGTAATAAATGTGTAGGTAAGAATGTACTGTAAATGTGGAATAGAACAGCTTGTACTTTTACATGAGAATGTCTGCAAATACAAGCATGGCTCTGGCTGAGTGGACAGAATCTAGTTGCTGAACTGCAAATATAAAGTTATTTATCTTCTTGAAATAATTCCTTGGAATCATGTTTAGTTAAAAACAAACCTAACTGGTTTCAAAAACATACAAAGGACATCTGCAACAAACAGCTAATTGTAAACTTGTCATGGCTGATCTGTTATTAAACTGTTTAATAACAGCAGTACTTTCTGAGCAGATTTTGCTTATAAAAAATCCTATTTAATCTTAAAGGCTGCAGAGATGTTAACTGCACAAAAGTCGGTGCATCTGTGTAGGGTTTTGGTCACTGGCATAAGTTAGGAGACAGATATGCATTTCCCAACTATTGTTAGAGAACCTTCAAAACAGGAAACAGAAGACAGGTGCAGCATAACAACAACACAGATGGTTTAAATGGATGATAAATGGACTTGTACTTATATAGCGCTTTTCCAGCCAGTTTGACCACTCAAAGCGCTTTACACTACTTATCACATTCACCCATTCACACACACATTCACACCCCGATAGGCACATCGGGAGGCAACGTGGGGTTAAGTGTCTTGCCCAAGGACACTTCGGCATGTAGTCAGTGGAAGCCTGGAATCGATCTGCCTACCTTCCGGTCGAAGGACGACTGCTCTTCCACCTGAGCTACAGCCGCCCTAAAAGGCCACAGGTGATTCCCAGAGCTCTGACTTTTCTTTTTATTTACTCTACTTACACAACAGCTCACCAGTGATGGGTGGTTGATGTCACGGCAGGGGTTTTAACAGCATCAGAATTCGACCTGCCTAACCTGTCTAACCACCCTGTCATCACACAGTTGTTTTTATATCTGCAGATTAAACCAGTAATACTCAGTGAAGGGCCCTCACTCTCAAAACAAAAACATAAATCACTATTTACAACCTAACGCTAGGAAAATCTTTTATATACTACATACACTGTGAATAACTAAATTAAGTACATAAAAGAAAAGCAAACAAACATCCAAGCAAAGACAAACTTAAAACTGTCCCTCACTCCCAACCATCTCTGCTCTAACTCCATGGTTTGCCATGAACAGGTGATTATTAGTCAATCCACAGCAGCTTGAGTGTCTGCTGACACTAGGGGGCAGTATAAGTTCATATTTGAATACCAGGATAGACCTTTAATTACCCCTCCGTCCTGCCTTTTCAATGTCACAGTTTCAATTATGGACGACCTTTTTTCTTTGCACGGCAGCATTCGTGTCACGGAACGTGTGATTTCGATGGAATTCCTGATGCAGCCTGGTAAATATATCTGACCTCAGCGCAGATGCACGCTATGAGAAATTACTCTGAGGCTTACGGAGCCCTGGAAGAACGACATGCATTTAAAAAGGTCTCGGCTGCCTTTTTCTGCAGCTTTATCTGCCTTCAAGCCAGCTGTGCACAGACTGAACAGAAAATATTCTGATAGAAGCTGCAGCTCATGTTGAAATAAGGACTTGCTTGTTTGTGTTCATCCTTAATATGGGTTAATAACTGAGTGAGTGGTATACTCTGTATATGGAAGATTATTTCAAACATTAATTACAGTTTTAAAGGAAGCTACATTTACTACATACAGCTGCAGCCTTTTCATAATGAGGTGGATAATTAGAACAGAAAATGTAAGAACCCCACCAATGCACTTCTGTGCGACTGATCTGATTAATCATCCTGCTGAATTCAGAAAAGACAAAAAAGAGAAAACCACATTTCATGAATTTATTTTTTGTTTTTAGACCCTGTAGAGCAGCAGGACCCTAAATGATTTGCTGCCTTGTTATGAGAGGGCCCATAATGACAAAGAGTGAAGGCAGCAGGGTGAATTTGTGTGTTCAAGACCAAGATTGTAAGACATTAAAAATATTATGAAAAATGATGAGATTTAGCCTCAAAAACACAGTGGTGAAAATCTAAAGACAGCAACTGTTTTTATATGAAGAAACGTCAAATCAGAAAATGTTCTGAACTGTTTATGGTGGCTGGCGTAATTGTTTGTCCTTCTGGGGGCGTGAGGGGGCGAGATGTGGCCACCGAGCAACTCGTATGAAACTGTAGTAGCTTATTTCAGAGGAATTCAGTCACACATCATAACTGGCTTTTCTGAAATCCACCCACAAAACAAATTTTTTTTAACATAAGGGGTTATTCTATGAGGGGCCGTATAGGACAAAATGTCTTGCGATAGTTTTGATTTGGTAAGTGGTGAAGCAGTTGCTTTACAAAGCAGGTTAAAGCAACATAGAGCTTGACTCTGTCAGGAACATTAGATCAGTTGCAAAACAATCCCTGCAAAGGAAGCGACTAGCATTTTCAGCTGAAAGACTGAAGAGAGTATTAACCTACAGTATCTGACCTGTAACTTACTCTATAAATGGTAGAATAAAGAACGTTTTTCGGGATGAGTCTGGGGAAGGAGGGAAGATTTAAGAGAGTCTAAAAGACAGGGTCGAAATATGTGAATAGGCTAAGCTGCACAATTTACCAGATCCATCAGGACTGAAGTAATAGTTTAACATCAACATCTCAAGGTCGAGGTGGTCTCAGTGGATGCTGTTTGCCATTTCAGATTTTATAGAATTAGCACACACTCTTTTCTTTATTATCAGCCATTAGAGGAAAACGAGCAAGGATAAGGCAAGTATGCTGCAAGGCACCACTCAGTGAAGCACATAAAGGACAACTGGAAAAGGAATGACTTGTTTTCAGCTTTCAAAAAACAGAACAAAAAAGAGACTCACTATTCATCCAGCAGATGATCACTCTGACCTTTGTCATTGAATCAGAATTCAGTATAATTTCCCTTACTCCCTATGATAATATATGTTGCATTAGATATATGTTCAAAAACAGTCTACCGTAATGCTATTATTCTGTTTTTTTCCACTCAATTAGTCAAAGATCAAATCCAGTTCTTGAGGGCCACTGCCTGGCAGGTTTTAGAAGTTTGCCTTCTAACACTAATGTGGCTCAAATTATTGTGTCATTAATTATTATTGTGTCGAACACCACACAAAAGAGGTTTAAAAAAATCCTTTGATAAAGCTTGTGCTCAAGCTTAACCTGCATTGTCAGTTCCAAAACACTGACTATGAAGTAACTATCACAACTCCATGCTGGTTAAGCTAAACTTATGAATGGCATCACCCACCGAACCATCCAAGAAATGATGAAAATGGCCAATAAAGGAAAACAGTTGCATCCGCTACTGCCAGTTGTGATGCTTGGTGAAGGATTTCCAGTAAAGTCAGCACACAAGTGGATGTTAAACACATGGTGGTCTAGTTGGCATGTGTTATCTAATTACTAAACTTAATAAGCTTATATTATATTATATCAAGCATACCTGGGTCGAACTGAAAGGAAACTATAAAAACATTGTTCAGATTGGTAAGAATTTCTTATCTGTACTTTAAAAAAATTCCTCTGGTAGCCAATAATTTCCGTAGACTCAGTGCAAATGGATATACCTGTTTCACAGCTAGTAAGAAGACGCTGGAGGGATGGAAGACAGGTTTAGGGTAACCTCAACAACCCCTAATCCCTGTGAAGGAGCTGGCGATGAGCATCATCGGGGACCACCCGATGATGAGGGGCTTCCCGGGGGGGGAGGATTGCGTCATCAGACTGCAAAGTAACTCTACAATGTCCACCTACAGTGCCAGATCACAAAAGCAGACCTGGAAATTAAATACTTAAAACTGAAGATGAGAAATCCACGGAGACACTGGCTAAAGTGTCCATGAATGATGACATTGCATAACAAACTGTTTCTCTTTTCAGGCAATGAAGCATGTAATGGGGAAGCTGTCAGATAAAAATTTAAATAAATATGTATATATATATATATATATATATTGAAAATGGAGTTGTCTGTTCATTTCTTTAGAGTGGTTGACAGATTTGATCGTGCATATGGTGACCTTCCCTCAAATCATTATCCTGGAGATAAGTTGGGCATAGCCTGAACAAAACCTCCTCCATACCAGGCTATGTTCACAGCAAATGTTTCCATATTAACATATTAGCCATTTTGGAACAGAAAACCCAAGAATACGGTTTATTCTAGGTCAGGGGTCTGCAACCTTTACAATCTAAAGGGCCATTTTTCCCACCGCGCAGCAAAAGAAAACTTTAGAGCCGCAAATGTTACATTTTTTTAACATTTTTGATAAATATCCATAGAAAATTTGAAAAAAAAATAGAAAATTTGTTTTCATTTTTGAAGAACCACCTACTTTATTTCTATTTTTAGGTTTTAAAATAAAGAAAAATATAAAACTTAAAAACATAAAAGAAAATAAATAGAGATACTGATGCAGATATTTGTAGAAGATTATGCAAAAAAAAAAAAAAAAAAAAAAAAACGCTCATAATTTCCAACAAAATGAAGAGGAAAAAAGATTAGAAAAAAATACTGGTGCTTTTAGTGTCATTATGTTGTGGAAATTTAATGCAATTATTACTTAAAAATAGAAGAAGAAGAAAAAAAAAAGAAATATTTAAAAACATTAGCTAATTCTTTACCCATGTATAAAGTGCAATTGTGGAAGGTCCACAGAGCCACTTGTACGCTGGAGCCGCAGGTTGCGGACCCCTGGTTTAGGTTTACATAGGCAGCCAAACCAGTAAACCCGCTTTCTGGAATACCCCCCCCCCCGACTCAGATAAATTGTGACTTGGAGATCCGTTTCTGAGATTAGCACCAGTGTGACATGCCTAATCCATTATATGTCTTACTGTAAACTCCCATTCCTTAGACAAGAAAGCCAGCCTATCAGCTATCTAACTAGCTAAAAAGATTAATCTAAATGGTTAAATCAACAAATTTTTTATTATTTTATTATTGTTCTACAAATCTTAGGCTCAACAGGAACCAAATAAGTACAGTAACACCTGACTATAAAATATTTAATTATTTTAACAATGAAAAAAATGAATAAAACAGATATAATTTGCCCAAAACCTTTATCAATATTTTTGTTTTCCACCTTGAGGACTTAATTAAATTTCATTGATTATATTTGCAGACTTTAAATTGGTCCATTTGTAATCTGAGGTGTGTATGGAGATGAAGTAATAAAAGAGACAGTTTTTTTTTAAATTTGTAAAAGGGATCAGAGATCTATATAGAAAATGACTTTAATAAAAGACATGTTTAATTTAGTATCAAAATATTTTGTGAAATGATTTATATTTTTAATACCCAAAAATCAACTATTTATTTCCATGGAAATTCAGGACAGCTGAAGGCAGAATATAGATGAGCATCATGGCGAATGAAGACGAAATCTGCTGACTGTAGACGTGGGGGAATGTAGGACTGCTGCAGGCCATGCTGGGAGGTTGGAACAGGAGCAAACAGCTGCGCTTTATCCGCGAGGACCGTGCGTTGATGGATTGCACACCACGGGGTCGTAACGTCAGAAAAAAAATCCCCAGGGACCCTCAGAGGCTGGCCGTACACCAGCTCCGCAGACGAAGCCTGGAGGTCCTCTTTAGGGGCAGTCCTGAGGCCCAACATGACCCATGGGAGCTTATCAACCCAGTTGCTGTCCCTGAGACTGGCCTGGAGAGAGGCCTTCACGGAACGATGGAAACGTTCACACAAGCCATTAGCTTGTGGGTGATAGGCCGTGGTACGGTGGAGCTTCACCCCTAAGCCATTTGCCACCGCGTTCCAGAGCTCCGAGGTGAGCTGTGAGCCCCGATCTGAGGAGAGATCAGATGGAGTGCCAAAGCAGGCCACCCAAACACCAATGAATGCCCTTGCCATCTCCGCAGCTGTAGCCGATGTTAGCGGAGCAACCTCAGGCCGGCGGGTCGTCCTATCCACCATGGTAAGGAGGTAAGTGAAACCAAGAGAGGGGGGAAGGGGGCCAACCAGGTTCACATTCACATGGTCGAACCTCCTTTCAGGCACCGGGAAAAGCGCCAGGGCAGCTGCAGTGTGGCGGTGAACCTTGGAACACTGACAGTCCACGCAGGTGTCCGCCCAGTCCCGCACGTCCCTCTTTAGACCACGCCAGACAAACTTGGATGCTACCAAACGCTGGGATGGTTTCCTACCAGGGTGAGAAAGACCATGTACCACATCAAACACACGGCGTCTCCAGGTGGTCGGAACAATGGGCGTTGGACAACCGGTGGAAACATCGCACAACAGCGTGAAGCTGCCCTCACCAAAGGGGACATCCTTCAGTTGAAGGCTAGTAGCCTCGGTCCTGAGCGACTGGACCATCGGGTCGGAGGTTTGATCGGCTGCCATGCGGGCATAATCGAGCCCCAGGTGGACGACCCCAGTCAAAGCGCGGGAGAGGCAGTCTGCGACAACGTTGGTCTTGCCCGAAACATGTTGTATGTCTGTGGTGAACTCTGAGATGTAGGACAGTTGCCATTGCTGTCGGGCAGACCAAGGTTCAGACGCCTTAGACATAGCAAAAGTGAGAGGTTTGTGGTCAAACACAAACCAAAACACAGTTCTACCTTACGGGTACCAAAAGTTTGTATGGGAGTACCATTAGCGGCCTGTAGGGGGGGGCCTTGCCCCCCTGCTAGAATGTCCAGTCTTGATGTGGGCAGGACGCTCCTCTGCGCGCCGGTGTCGCACAGAAAACGGCGCCCCGAGATGACGTCATGGATGAACAGCAGCCTGTCAATGGAACCGGCACTCATGGCCACTACTGAGCACCGGCTCTGGCGTTTCCCGTCCCCGTGTAGCCGCAGAGAGCATGGCAGCGCTTGGCTTTGGATCCAAAACGTGCATGATAATAACACCAACTCTGTCCGGAGTGGTGGTGGGGGGGGGACCGTCGCTGCAGTGAGCGCCATGTCGCCGGAGACAGTTGCGGCAGCAGAGAAATCCGTGTCCGGTGCAGCAGCTGCGAAGGTGGCGAGTGCAGAAGGAGCCGGTCCGTGGTGTCGGCTTGCCAGAAAAAAACAATCGGCTTCCTTAGCCAGGGCACGGCAGTCCGTGATGCTGATGTTAGCCAAAGCGGCTCGTACCGGGGAAGGCAGCTGTCTCAGAAAGAGTTGGACGAAGAGGAAATCGGGTGCATGGTCCCCCATGAGATCCAACATCCTGTCCATGAGCTCGGAGGGTTTACTGTCACCCAGACCTTGCAACAAGAATAGACGACTGGCCCGCTCGGCATCAGAGAGTTAGGTGAGCTTTGATTGCAGCATACTTATTGTCCGCCGGTGGGTTCTTTAAAAGACTGACCAATCTCGTGGCTGTAGCACTGCTGAGTGCCGCGACAACATAGTAGTACTTGGTGGCGTCCACGGTAATGTCACGCAAGGCGAACTGTGCTTCAGCCTGGGCAAACCACGCCGAGGCAGACGACTCCCAGAATTCTGGCAGCTTCAGAGACACCGCGTCATCGTCATCGGGAGTTTGTGGAAAACGTCCAAGTCGGGGTCACCAGTGTGGAAATTGTAGAAAGGAAGCGAAGAGCCAATTTCTCACTTTAACTACACAACTCGTGTCATTTTATTCAAAACAGAAGAACAGACTTTTTTGGAAAACAATATGGAGTCGCCAGTGGAGACAGACAACAGGAAACCCCAGATACAGTCCTGGGGTTACCGGGTAACAGTGAACAACTTGCTATAACGTGAAACACCAGTCTATATTACTACACGGCGAATTATGTACTTAAGAGTCCACTACACAAGCACTTGTAGTGGGATATTCAACATGTATCTTCCTGATGAGGAGTAAAGGCCTTTGGAGTGACACTTAAGTTGTTTGTTTTCCTCTGAGATGAGGAGTCATTTCCTCATCTTAGATTAAACTCCAAGTTAACGATTAGGGGTGAGTGTCTGTGGTTGTGTAGCCTCGTGCCCTATGGCAGCTACAGCCCCTTAGTTACCCTGATTTAGACAGTCCTTCCATTCATCTATTTTCTACCATTAATCAAAGGTTGGGTCATGGAGGCAACAGGCACAGGAAGGAGACCAAGACTTCCCTCTCCTCAGCAATACTCTCCAGCTCTTCCTGGGTGATTCTAAGGCATTCCCAGGCCAGAAGTGATATATATTCCTCCTAGCCTGGAAAACCTCCAAAGGGGGGTAACAAGGAGGTATCCTAATCAGTTGCTTGAAACACCTCATGGGGCTTCTTTTATACACAGGAGCTGCAGTTCTGCTCCAAGCTCCAGATTTTTGAGCTCCTCTCCTGATCTCTCAGGCAATGGGCCACTTTCTGAAGGAAACCTGTTTTAGCCACTTGTATCCACAGTCTCATTCATTCAACTCAGCTCTCAGATTACCACATTGGACCAGAACAGCCCCACATCCCTGCTACTGAGGTATAATCTGATTGGCAGCTCGTTAGCTCAGTTGGTAGAGCGTTGACAGAGCATCAGTGTCCCATGTGGTAGACCAGGGTTTGAATCCAAGCCGACAATCGGAAATATCGAACACACTGGATGGTGACATGGTATGGAATGTTGCCAATCAGAGAGCGAGCTGGCTGTGGAACAAGGGAGTAAATAAAGTCTGTGTTCATGCCGTCTCTATTCTGTTTTTTTTTTTTTTTTTTTCATTTCTGTTAACAATAGTCCCAAGACAACCATCATTCCCTCGTCCTACATATCCTCTTCCATGCTGGGTGTTGTGTTTTCCGGTTGTTGCTATGGTTCTTCTACATTTTTGTTAAATCACGTTTGGTCACGTGAGATGTCTGGCATAGAGGATTAGATTGTAGATCAGTTGTGGGAAAGCATTGTTATGTGTGTGTTGTTCTGTGATTTGATTATTGGCGTTGAGCACACACACTGTTAAAAGCCAGATTTTTTTTATCTTCACATGTGTGGTTTTGACCAGATAAAATATAAGATTAAAAAAATCGTTATGTATGTACCAGGCTTTAGTCCATCTCTTACTCCACCCTGCCATCACTTATGAGCAGGATCCCAGGATACAGTCCTTAAACTCCTCTGCCTGAGGCAAAGACTTGCTCCCAACCCAGAACAGAAAACAGGTACAGAAATGAATAAATGTCAGTAAAAGTAGCAGCACAGAGCACACTAAATGACCTGCTGTGATTATTGTTTGGCACACAGTAACATGTGCTTACTGTAGACTGGATCTGTTTGTGGTTCCACTTTAGTTTTTATGTCTTTGCTGCAAAGGCGGAGTTGATTATCTGTCAAGTCGACACATGCTGATAAACACCATGTGCCTCTTTGTGATATACACAAATACATTTAAAATGTGTAGTGAACCTCAGCCATGTGTGTGATAGCTTAATTATGATATATGTGGCATGTTCTGCTGTTAGAGCCCACCTCAATCTCACAACTGTCTGCATATTAAGAAGCATACGTATAGAGAATGTCTGCAGATGGCTGCACATTTCAACATAACTCACAGCTATTGAGGCAGAGTTGTTTTTTATTTCTTCAGCTTCTTTCAATGCACATATTGATATGAGGCAGTTACTTTTGAAAACATGCATTTGTTCATAAATGTATTTTTTATTGATTCTTTGGCAGCAAGCAGTGGTTTATAATTTGCAAAAACAGTGCAGTTGTGAAGCCTCTATTTGTTTTCTTTTTCTTCTTCTAAGACGCCCAGCAGATTCTTTACTTGGTCAAGATGCTTCTGCAAAACCCCAGATTAATTTCAAGAACTGATCTAACATAAAATGACCAAATAAGTTGTTTGTATTTAAGGAACTGAACAATCTGTAGAGGTTTTGTTTAAATTACAATCCATACAAGTCATATAAGTCTTGCATAAGTGTTTCCACATGAGAGCAATTGTTATTCTTAAGCGCTTCCTAACAAATAAAGATATCTTATGGCCCTTTCCCAGTAGTACCCACTTGAGCACCTTGCATGGCAGCTTCCGGCATCAGTGTGTGAATGCGTGTGTGAATGGGTGAATGTGATGTATATTGTAAAGCACTTTGGGTAAAAGCACTATATAAGTAGAGACCATTAGCATTTACCATTTAACCCATTAAGGCCCGACCCATGAAAAAATGGTAAGGAAAGTCCCATTTTTTTAAATTATGAGGTCTTTATTTGGCCCTTTAACAAAATGTAACAAAAAAAACAACAACAAAAAAAACAAACAAAAAAAAAACCCACTTTAAATATATATATATATATATATATATTTAAAGTGTTTTTTTTTGGTTTGTTTTTTATATATATATATATGATTGAGAAACAATCATAAACCATGAACTACCCAATCACATTTGACATATTTAACCATACAACACTGTTTATGTCTCCATGACAACATCACTGTCAGAACATTTATGTTGTCAAGGAGACATCAAGGCGGTTCTATGTGTGTGATGTAATCACTGACATCATAAAGGGTTTAACTCTTTTCTGAAACAGTTCTGAAGCTCATTTCGCCATTGTACTCAAGACGAGAAGGACGTTTGGACAAGGTATTTCAATATTCAGTTTTATCATTTCAGTTAAAAGCTTTTGTATTGACAAGATGTTTAGAAAACTGTTTAAATACAACAAGCAGGAGTCTGGAAAAGGAAACATCCAGCAAGATGATGATAAACTTAAAACTGCAAATAAGGAACTCCGCAAAATAAATGCAGAACTTCGCAAAGAGCTGGAGCTTTCACGAAACCAAAAGGCTAGGAATCTCAAGCTACAAGTAAATCATCTGTTAAATATCAATCAGAATTTTTCATCTGACGTAGACGCGCTGAAAAAAGCCAACGCAAATCTGTTGACAGAGGTGGTAGCCCAAAACCAAAAAAACACAGAGACACAGAAGAGATTAGAAGAAGAAAATGAGAACAAAAACCTAACGAGGTTACAAATAGGAACTGAAAGCGATCTCCAGCTACAAATAAATAATTTGTTAACTGTCAATAAGGAGCTTTTGTCTGACATGGACGCACTAAAAAAAACCAACACAACTCTGCTGACAGAGATGGAGGCCCAACACCTAAAAAACATACAAACACAGGAGAGATTAGCAGAAATGAAGAATGAGAAAAAAAACCTGAAGTGCTTAAAAAAACTAACTGAAAGGGATCTTCTCCTACAAAAGCTACAAATAAATAATTTGTTAATGGCCAATGAGGAGTTTTTGTCTGACATAGACGCACTGAAAAACACCAACGCGACTTTGCTGACAGAGATGGAGGCCCAAAATCTAAAAACCACACAGACACAGCAGAGATTAGAAGAAATGAAGAATGAGAATCAAAAACAGAAGGTCTTACAAAATCAAATTGAAAGGGATCTCCAGCTACGCATAAATCATTTGGTAAGTGTCAATAAGAAGTTGTCGTCTGAGATGGATGCGCTGAAAAAACCCAACGCAAATCTGCTGACAGACATGGAGGCCCAAAACCAAAATAACACACAGACACAGGAGAGATTAGAAAAAGTGGAGAATGAGAAAAAAATCCTGGAGGAAAATAGTAAAGCAGAAAAAGAACTTCTGGAGATTGAAATTGTGCAGCTGATGGAGGACATTCAAATTCGAGAAACTGCTCTGGCCAGTACACTCGCAGTAAGAGATTTGTTAAGACAGAAACTCAGCAAAATGGTGGACGACTATGAGAAAAAGACACAGGAAAATGTAACTCTGCAGAAGAAACTCGATCAAGCCAAATGGTCACCTTATCAGGACGAACAGTTAATGCAGGATGAAAGAGATGAAATCCAGAGAAAAAACTTGGTACTTAGAAAGCAAGTTAAGAAGCTCCAAAAGGATTTAGAGGAATCAAAGACCAAGTGTGCCACATTTGATTCATTGAAAAATAAAATCAAACTACTGGAGCAACAAAACAAAGAGCTAGAAGAAGAAAATCTGAAACACAAATATTTAAAAGAACAGAAGCTCCCAGACTTCCCGTCTGACTCACGGACAGACAAGAATAAAATGCTTCAGCAACAAAATCAAGAGCTCAAAGAAAAAAATGAGAAACTGCAAAAGGATTTGGATGAATTGAATGATGATTTAAGGAAACAGAGGCTGAGATTACTGCAGAAACTAAATAAAGAGCTAAATCAACAGGATTCTAAAGGATGGCAGTTCTTTATATCCACATTTAACTCCGTGCAAAATGAAAACAAACTTATGCAAAAAGAAACCAAAGACCTCAGAGAACAGAATCAGGAACTGAGGAAGGATTTGCAAGGACTAAAATTCATTGAATCCACATGTGATGTGATGGAAAGCAAGATTAAATTACGTCACAAACAAAATGAGGACTTTAAAGTGCAAAATCAAAAAATTCCAAGACGATTTACAAGAACGAAAGTTCTTGGAATCCACATGTGATATGAAAAATAAAATGAAATCACTGGAGAAACAAAATGAGGACCTCAAGGAACAAAATCAGAAACTAAAAGAGGCTTTAGGATCGCAGATATTTTACCCTACAATCGATGAAATAGGCCGAGTTACTGCAAAAACCAAAACAACGCAGGCAAAGAAATTGCTAAACTTCAAGGCTGTTTTAAAGGTTTGTAGAGGCGAACATGAGTAAAGTTTCATCCATCCATCCATGCATCCATCCATTTTCTTCTGCTTATCTGGAAGTTCAAGACAGAAATTCAAAAAGAGCTCCCACGCTCCAACAAGAAAGAAACATTTTCACACAAAAAACACCAAAATGACTCTGAGCAAACGCACAGAAGATCTCCACAAAAAAACATATTACGATTGTTTAATTAAGTTAACAAATGTAATTAAATGTGTCAACAAATAAATAAAAAACAAACAAACTAAAGCAATTTTTCTTTTTCACAGTAGGTTAAATTAAAATTGTTTGACAGTTTTCTTATATTCTTTTGTGACATGTAAAACAATGGAGCAGGGCTACTCAATTCCATCCTATGAGGGCCACAGTCCAGCAGGTTTTCCATGTAGCCCTGCACCAACACACCTGAGTTGAATTAATGAATTACTGAGGCTGTCAGAACCACTTAATTTGATTCATTTATAATCTGTGGCGAAACAAATAAAATCTCAACTAAAACTGCATCAAAAACAAAATGGCTGCACCCGACCCATTAAAACACATGGCCAAAATCCCACAAACAGGAGGACTAGAGAAGCTATCGGCACCTCCACACAAAAACAAATAGACACAATTCTGATTGGGGACTCTATAACACAGCATGTGAGGATGGCAAAGACGGAAAATCTAACACTTTTTGATACATCAGTCAGGGAACTGACAGAGATGTTGCCGACCATTCTGTCTTCACATCCAGATGGTATGAAGATTATTGTCCACACAGGGTCTTTTGATATTCTGAGGAGGAAAATTGGCTCTGAGATCCTGAAAAAAGACTTTTCTCTGCTGTTGGAGAGACTGTGTCAGTTTGGAGCACACCATGTTTACATTTCAGGACCCATTCCTACAGCGGGTAAAGGAATTGAACTTTTCAGTAGACTTCTTGGCCTGAACACATGGTTATCAAACGCATGTATCACCCATGGGATGAAGTTCATTGATAACTTCAATATCTTTTGGAACTGTAAGGAGCGATTCAGACCTGATGGTGTGCATCCAAATCTAACTGGATGCAGATTACTTGGTGCACACTTGCGTCATGCTGTTGGGACGGCAAACCCAAACATGAGTGTACAGATAAGAGCGAAGGACACAGCAGAGAAGCGATCAACTGCCAGCTCTCCCCCCTCACCAGACCCTCTTCTCCACATCACCCAAGGTCTTAAAAGGATGTCTCTATCCAGGTCTGAACCCCAGCGACCACCATCTACCAAGAAATACAGGGCTCCCCCCCCTCCCCCTCCTCATCCTCCTATTAGATCATCTGTCCTGACCGAGCAGGGCATGGGAGGAGGTTCCCAGAGCAGCAGAATTCACAACAAAGATAACATGCCATGATGCGTTCAGGGTCCTTGCTGTAGTTTTGCTACTACTGACAGCTGTTCTGAGATCAAGCCTGGACCCAGTAGGATTCCTGTGTTAGTTAGTAAAATAAGGAATCGAACACGGTCAGCTTGTGGGGTGAATCGATCTAATCTGTTAACTGTACCTTGTATAACTCAGAATACAACAGAGACCAGTGCAAACTTCATAAAGCTAGCTGTACTAAATGTTAGATCTCTGTCCAACAAGTCACTGTTAGTTAATGACTTCATCATTTCTCACAGTTTAGATTTTCTTTTTCTGACAGAAACATGGTTAACAGAAGACACAAGTGCTACAGTTCTTAATGAAACAGCACCCCCTCATTTTAGTTTCATGAATAAATGTCGAAACGGGAGGAAAGGGGGAGGAGAAGCTGCCTTATTTAAAGATTCATTCCAGTGTAAAGAAATGTCATTTGGTGATTTTACTTCTTTTGAATATCTTAGTTTTATTTTAAGGGGCATTCCTAAAATCCTATTTCTAATCATCTACAGACGTCCAGGACACTGTGTAAATTTTATTGATGAATTTTCTGAATTATTGTCAGTTATCTCTACTGATTTTAACCATTTCTCTTAACTGGGGATTTTAACATTCACATAGATAACATGACGGATGGTAATGTCAAGGAATTTTGTTCCATATTGGACATGTTTGGTTTATGGCAACATGTAAAAGAACCGACCCACATTCGAGGTCACATTCTGGACCTGGTTATTTCAAAGGGTGTTGATATTTCTTCTGTTGCGGTCACTGACTTGGCCTTGTCTGACCATTTTTGTATTTTGTTTGATTTATTAATCACTCAGAATGTCCAACCAACCTGCTTCTCCGTTAGGAAGAGGTACATTAATGAAAGAACAAGTGCTAAGTTTGTGGAGGCCATAGCTATGTTACCAACAACCAGTGCAGAGTCAGTTGATAGACTCCTGGATAATTTCAATCTGAAAATCTTGAATGTAATGGACGCTGTTGCACCGATAAGAATCAAGAGCAACTTGAGCAAACAGAAAACACCATGGAGAAACACCACTGTGGTTACCAGCCTAAAAAGAGAATGCAGAAAAACTGAGCGGAAATGGCGGAAAAATAAACTTCAAATTTACTATGAGCTGTACAAACAAAGCCTACGTAACTATAACAATGAGCTGTGCAAGGCCAGAGAGCTGCATTTATCTGAAATGATTAACAGGAATGTCAACAATTCTCGCACTCTGTTTGCTATGATTGAAAAACTTACAAATCCTCCTAAACAGATAAGCCCAGAGCTCCTTTCCACTGAGAAATGCAACCAATTTGCAAACTTTTTTAGCCAAAAAATTAAAACAATTAGGCAAAATATTAATTCCACACAGTCAAACAAGAAAATTAGTCTGTGTCTAAAACCCGGAAATAATTCTGATGTCATGTCGCAATTTAAAATGGTGAATTTAAAAGTCCTACAAGAAACAGTTTGGCATTTGAAATCAACAACATGCACTCTGGACATGATACCATCCGACTTTTTAAAAACAGTTTTTACCTCAGTAGAAAGTGATCTCCTACTGATAGTTAACAGCTCACTGGCATCAGGCATTTTTCCCAAGTCACTAAAGATAGCTGCTATTAAGCCACTCCTAAAGAAAAGGACTCTAGACGCCTCTATAATGAACAACTATAGACCTGTCTCTAACCTCTCTTTTATTTCCAAGATTATTGAAAAAGTTGTATTTCACCAGCTTCATGACTTTTTAAATGAAAGTGGAAATCTTGATAAATTTCAGTCCGGCTTCCGACCTCATCACAGCACTGAAACAGCTCTGGTCAAAGTGTTAAATGACATTAGGTTGAATACCGATTCTGGTCAAGTATCAGTCCTGGTTCTGTTGGATCTCAGTGCTGCGTTTGATACTGTAGATCACAGAATCCTGTTGCACAGGCTGGAAAACTGGGTTGGACTTTCTGGAGCGGTCCTTAACTGGTTCAGGTCCTATTTAGAAGGCCGGAGTTATTTTGTTACGATCGGCAGCTATGAATCCGAACGAGTGGCCATGACTTGTGGAGTCCCCCAGGGGTCAGTCCTTGGACCTCTTCTGTTCAACTTGTATATGCTCCCTTTGGGTAAAATATTACAAAACTATAGCATTAATTATCAAAGTTATGCAGATGATACACAACTTTATGTGTCTCTGTCACCAGATGACTGCAGTCCAATAGACTTAATGTGTCAGTGTCTGGAGCAAATAAACACCTGGATGAGGGAGAATTTCCTACAATTAAATGAAGACAAAACTGAGATTATTCTGTTTGGTAGCAAAGAGAAGAGGGTCAGCATTGGCAAACACCTGGAGACTCGGGCTCTTAAAATTACCAACCAAGTTCGTAACCTGGGAGTGTTGATAGACTCAGATCTGACTTTCAGCAGCCATATCAAAGCTGTCACTAAGACAGCTTTTTACCAGCTCAGAAACATCAACAGAATTAAAAGTTTAGTCTCCCAGAAAGACCAAGAGAAACTCATCCATGCATTCATCTCCAGTAGACTGGATTACTGTAATGGTCTTTTAACAGGACTTCCTAAAAAGAGCATTAAACATCTGCAGCTCATCCAGAACGCTGCTGCTAGAGTTTTAACCAGGACTAAGAGATCTGAACACATCACACCAGTTTTAAAATCTTTACACTGGCTTCCAGTCAGTCACAGAATAGATTTTAAAACCCTTCTGATCATTTACAAATCCCAGAATGGTTTAGGCCCAGAATACATCTGTGATATGTTCAGAGAATATAAACCTAGCAGAGCTCTTAGATCCAAAGACTCTGGTCAACTAGTCCAGGCCAGAGTCCAGACTAAACATGGAGAAGCAGCATTTAGCTGTTATGCTGCAAACAAATGGAACAAACTGCCAGTGGAGATTAAACTTTCCCCAAATGTAGACATTTTTAAATCCAGGTTAAAAACTTTTCTTTTCTCATGCGCCTATGCATGAAATCTGCACGGTAACTTTTTTTTAACTTATCTTGCTTTTAATCATTTTAATGTAATTTATTATTTTATTGTGATTATGTGTTGATTATGTGTTGATGCCTTTTACTATTCTAAATATCTGTAATGTCTTTGTTTTATGTAAAGCACTTTGAATTGTCCTGTACATGAAATGTGCTATACAAATAAACTGCCTTGCCTTGCCTTGCCTATGATATTGATGAATGCTTTTATTTAGTCTGAGAAAGGTGCATATGGTCTCCTAAATTGGCACTGGAAACTCGCAACACAAAATGTATTTTATTTGAACGTTAAGCCTATAAACATAAATAGGCAAATAAATAAAGTGTTTTAAATAAAATTAAATAAAATAAGGGTTATTTTTGAGACTTAATAATATCAGTGCAATACAAAATAATAAAAAAACAGCTAAACTTTAACCCCAGGGTCCCTGCTTGAACGAACAAAATAGGTAAAAAAACATTTTGCCACTTGTATTAAACATTTTTTAATCAATCTTATTACGCTTATTCAGCGGTGTGCAACTGACTCCAGCACCGGCAGGCTTCAAAATCTGCTCTTACAGATCAACCAAAACGACCTCCATCTATTTTTTCTCTCAAAGTAGCTGTTTTAATTTGGGCGTTTGCCTGTAGCGTGCAAAAAATGAATAGCATCAACTGTCCCGGGGTTCAGTCTGTTTCGCCTGGACTCACCTTCTAGCCTGGTGTTGGTGAATTGTCAGGGTTTATATTTTTAACTGTGGTCTTTTAAGAAACATTAATTGTTAAATAAAACATTTCTTTTTATACGGGAATCCGCCTGCCAAGGTGCGTTTATTTGAACCTGCATCTCAGTTTTAGATTTACTGGGGGTCAAACTCCCTCAGAGTCAACTCTGCCACATAATGTTGTTTGCCATCCTTCACTCGCCTCATATTTTTGTACATGCCCCTGTTAATAGGTGTACATGTGGCAAATGTACCACGATGCTGACAGAGGTGGAAAACATTTGTTATATTGGTAGGGACATGTCCATATTGTCCCAAATGAATTCTACACCCATAGTAATATGTTCTCATGAAGCTAAAGCCTCGGGCAAAGCTAAATGTCTTCTGCTTGGTCTCACGGTAAAAACCACCTAACTCATTTGGTTCCCTACTAAAAAAAAGATTTATGAATCAGCTTTCAGCAACCGAAAGTGGCTCGGAAAGAATTGTATGAAAATGCAGTCACTGTGCTGAGTGTGAAACATCTCTGATCATTTAGCTTTGTATGTGACTCTCCAGCTTCCTCTGGCCAACTGTGTGTATTAGGGTTGATGCAGCATTGGAAGTTATAAGACAAGTGTTAAGTTTCATATAACAGAAAAATCTATTGGACGATGACAGTTTATAAAGTATGTTCACCCATATCCAATATTTCCCTCCTTTGTTGCCCAAATTAAAGCACTCTCCAGTCGGCGGACCAGGGATCAAAATTAGGAATCAAAAATTAAAGTTTTGAACGATTCTGGGAGAATTAGAAAATAAATTCCAGTTCCAATTGATGCTTGATGCCCAATCCTAGACCTAACCATGGGTGTAGAATTGGGTAGGGATGATAGGGACGGATCTCTACCAATGTCCAGCAAGTCCTGAGTTGTCCCTCCCTGTTTCTATCACACTGTCAGCTGAGATATCAGCACCACACTGCAGTGTCTGCAACGTCGCAGACACATGTCCCGCCTGATAACTCATTTTAGCTGTTATGAGTGGTTCTGCCCTTTTCATAAAGAAAAGGACCACAATGGTTTCAACATGCTTTTAAATTAAAATGTGAATCTTAATTATGTCAATATTAATATTCCCTTCTTATATTACATATTGAATGCAACTCCAATGAGTCAAAATGATTACGTAAAGGTTTTAGTTTTCCAATTTTTTCCAATAAAGACAATGATGCACCTTCAGAAGACAGCCTGTGCATGTGAGGTGTCGGTGAGGATGAGTGTTGGTGAAACCCCCTTTGAGCCGATGTTAATCCCCTCAAACAGGAGCTGTACTAAGAAAAGCTGTGGGCTGATCACAGACTGGCATAGCTGCCTCAGGATAGGGTCGCATTAGATGACTGAAGGCGAGATCACACCTCTCGTTTCCTCAGTACAAAAGAAAGAAAGTAGACTTTGAATTGTGTTGCTGCAGAGCACGGTGACTCCTGAAAATAGAGCAAGGCATAACTTTCATCATTTTATTTGGCTTTTAAAGAAGCCGAGCTCAGCAAAAATGCAAGAGAGTGAGAGATTGTTATCAAAGCTGGTGGTATTCTCTCAATACCACTGTCTGAAACAGTTGAGAGATACAAAATAAAAGTGAAAGAAAACAAGAGGGTACACTTCCAAGTGCAAAATCCTACACTTATTAAAATCTGGTAAAACAAAAAAAACAAAAAAAAAAACAACAACAAAAAAAAAAAACAAATTTAAAAAAAAATATACACAAACACAAAACCAAAGCAATTAAAATTTCCCAGTTTCAAGTTATATGATGGGCAAATATGTAATTTCTATTGGGAAGAAGGACACAAAAACTCATTTTTTAAAGTTTCTGTAGCATAGGCTGATAAGTTAATTTACTAATTATCTTAAGGGTCATGCTCAGTTGTCCCAATTTTTAAATATCAGTAATAATAGCTGCAAAAATGTTACTTGTCACATGCCTGTATAAAGATTTTTGCATGCTCAAGCAGCTATACCATTTGGCTTTTTTCCTGGCTCTGTCCCTTCCACTAATCCTATCTGAATAGATTGTTTACAGCATTTACAGAGTTACCTAATGAACTATTCAGCCCAGAGCATTCATCTTAAAACTCTTAAAGGGCTTTATTATAAAAAGGACCATGTATTTCATCAACAAACTTACCTGTGACTCATGTTTCCTGTTGTTTCTTTGTTCTCATGACAGCTGTAGACATTTTACTTAGTTTGTTCTTAGATGGAATTAAAAATGGCTTTTCCCCCTTTTTTGTCTTCCATTTTAAATGACCTGCCAATTAAAAATAAACAACTAAAAAGCAGAAATGCATCAACGCATTATATGATGTGGTAGAAACAACTTAACTGAGCTAACGCTAAAAGCTGATTTCCTCCTAAGTCAAGGTTTAAAAATAAAACACATGGTGTGGTGGTTAGCACCGCAGCCTCACAGCAAGAAGGTCGCTGGTTCGAATGTCGGCTGGGGGGGATCGAACCTTGAGGGCGGTGGCCTTTATGTGTGGAGTTTGCATGTTCTCCCTGTGTATGCATGGATTCTCTCCGGGTACTCTGGCTTACTCCCACCGTCCAAAGACATGCATGTTAGGCTAATTGATGACTCTAAATTCTCCCTAGGAGTGAGTGTGAATGGCTGTTCGTCCCCTATGTGTTGGCCCTGCGATGGACTGGTGACCTGTCCAGGGTGTACCCTGCCTCTCACCTGTTACTGCTGGGATAGGCTCCAGCTTACCTGTGACCCGTATTAGTCCAAGCGGTACAGAGAATGATGATGTTCTGACAATATCTCAGATTAAATAAAAAATAGATTTGCAATAAAAATACAGTTTGAAAAAACAAGTAATTTTAAAAAATGGCATAAATTTGAAAACTTACAATGAATTCAGATGTGGATACACTTCCTCTGTATTTACCTGTTGCATAGCCTCTCATTCAGCTGCTTTGCAAACATTTAATTGTGATTAATTTGCTTTGGTAGAGTAAAACGTGTTTACAAGTGGTTTCAACTGTTAACAAGTTGGAGGAAGAGGGGCCATGCCCCACCTGCCCACTGAAGTCCACCAACGTTAAGAGTCATATTCCAGAGCTATTCCAAGTTAGAGGTGCTCATCTGTTCCTCTGGGTTCACAGACTAAAGTCTGTGCTTCCTCTCTCCCTAATAAATCGTAAAGGAAAGACAGGAAACGACAGATTTTTTTTTCTTCTTTTCTTCTTTCTTTTTTTTTTTTTTTTTTTTTGCTGAAGCCTTGATTCCAGTGACATGTCACATCATTTATGTCATTTGTCTTGGCAAGGTGGCACATAAACTAAGTTAAATGGAACCTGATTTCCATCTGTGTTAAAGCCCTGCTTTGACAGCTAAAATCAGAGATAAATGGCCAAGCAGAGATAAAGGTAAAAACTGTGGTGACTTTTAAACAACTTAATGAGAACCATGAAAAGCTGGGTGCATGTTTGGGTGTGCTTGGGTACAGTGAGTATCTGCATGTATGCTGCTTTGGGTGCATACAGTCATGTTAAAACAAAAATCATCTTGCCCTTAACAGGTTTAACATTTTCAGGATTTTCTTGAGTGATCTGGTCTGATTAACACTAACAGTGGAGATCTCAATAAGGATACAACACTGGTCATGGACCCAACCAGATGTTCTGACTATAGGTATGTGTGCAGTCTTGTAAAAGGGGTGCTGACAGCAGATGACAATCAAATACAACAGGCTTAAGGCAAACAACTGGTTCAGCCAAGACAGGAAGGAAAGATGACAGATTATGGATACTATGTGAAAGTGTTGATCAAGATCACAGCTGCATCATGAACCTTTTCATTCCTGTACCAATTTTTTAGGCCTCTGCAGTTGAAAAAAATTGCATACCCATAATGAATTGAGTATCTCTGCAATCAAAAAAGTTTATTTGAAAACTGTGGAGTCATTTTAAAGGGAAATTTGTTAAGATGTGTAAATATCAATATATGTGTTACTGGTGAAGAACAAAGGAAGATGGCACATAGCATAAATTAAAAAAAAATATGGCTTGCCTAAAACACTTTCAGCATGAATCTAATAATGCCTTTGGAATGATGCAGCTGTGTCTGTAAACCTCTTTCAGATCATAGTACAAAATGTGAACAACATCTCTGCAAAGTCTGACTCTAACCAAGTGAAGCAGAGCAACATCAGAGGTTTTAGTGCAGACAGTTCAGATGAGGTCACCAACATTACATTTAAAGTAAAAGTTCATTTTTTTGGCATCCAGACTCTGCTTCAGAGCAGGTTTCCAGCATCAGTCACCATGGCGATACAACCCAGTAAAAAGTGAAGCAGCCTTTTGATACCAGAAATCCCGAGCTGATCCAGAAGTTAAGATGAGCTCAAATGAACAGCAACACATGAAATAATTATCAAAGCAATATCGTTCCATTACATCACCAGTAGCTCTGAGTGCATGGGTTTCACTGTCTGTACTGCATTAAAGGTTATATTGGGTGAAATAGGCAGATTTTGGTCCTAGAGCTCACACACTCATTTTAGGGCATTGCATCTTCTACATCCAACTTCTTGTACTTTTCAGTCCAAACCCTCTTTTTGTTGAAGTTTGTGTGTCTGCATTTTTATGACACCAGACCAGTTTAACACAATTAAATCTAAATAGTTGGCTTAACTTCGATAACCGACTTGAACTATCTTGGATCTGACACCTGCAGCATCCTCATAATGACTCCGGCTATTTGAGGAAACGTGTGAGATTTATACGTATATATGTAAATGTGTGTGTAAGTGTGTGTGAGGTGCTTATGTAAAAGAAGTTTACTGCTGCAGCCTCCAGCAGGCTGTTTGAGGGTGAGCATCCTTAATGTGGAGTGACAGTAGTAAAAGTGAAGAGGCTGCCTGTCCTGTGGCATTCATGTGTGTGTATGTGTATTTAAATATGTGTGTGTTGGTGAAAAATAATGTGTTGACTCTTAATGGTAGCTGTGAGGTTGAAAAGGAGCCTTTCTTGTTGAGGACAGGAGAAAAAGGAGCAAAGTTTAGTTTCTGCCTCTCCTGTGAGTTGTTTCTGCTCAGAGGTTAAGTTCTGCAGCGTTTTCAAAGACAAACAGGATGCAGATTAGTCAGATACGTGTCTGTTTGAAAAGTAATGTTTGCCGTTGGTGAAAAACGAGATTCCAAAGGACTGTTTGTAAATCAGAAAGGATTTTTAATGAGAACAACTCGTCACGCACTCTAACAAAGAAATGCTTACCTGTGGGCATTGGACTGTCCTGTGTCACCGCTGGATCATTCTCAGCACATTCTGGGTTGATGACGCTCCTTTCAGATGACTACTTCGCTCATTTGCTCATTTTTCTATGATGAGTTTTGTACGTCTAAAATGTCAGCACCATTTATGACTGTATCCTGAGGTCAAAAGAAATACAAATGTCATGAACTCAACAGGAGTTGGTATAATACCCAGTCAGATGATAAATGAGTAAGATAAAATACTGTTTCTACTCCAAACTAATAATGCTTAATAATCTGACATCCTTTTGCCTTTTTGAATTATACAATGCACTTTTATAGCAGCTAAAAAATAAAATAAATCAACTGACTTGTGTACACTTTTCACTATTAACTTTGGTTTGAGGTTAGTCACCTTCCCAATACGTCTGTTTTTGAGTAAATAAAAACACATGATTTAAAAAAAATAAATAAATGTCAGAAACTACTAAAAATTGATACTACTACTACTACTAATAATAATAATAATAAAAATAAAAAAAACAATGTGTAGAAATTATTTTATAACCTCATTTTGACTACAACCTCTTGTATAGAAGGCAGCATGCATTGAACATGCCAGGAAGCACCAGTCCTAACATGTAGCATATCTAAATGATGGTGAGACCCTCAGCTAAAAGACACGCAAATGAAACACAACTGAACCCCAATTAACTTATTCCAGCAGGATAATGCACCATGTCAAGTACAAATGAAGACAGAAAAGAGGTAAATGCTGCCATTGCCTCTCAAATTTGATGTCAAAACTGCTCAGTCCATGAACAAACTGCACACAGAAACCACAGAAAGCTTCTAGTGCAAAAAGGTCCTTGTTTGTCCAGGATACCTTTTTCCTTTTAAATGAAAAACAAACAAAAAAAAAAAAAAAAAAAAAAAAATTTTCATTTCTATTGTATACAAATTGGAGTTAAGAGATAAACTGTAAAATTTTGGACATAATAAACTATCAAAGCAACAAAACAAAACAAAAAAAAATCTAAATCATAGTTTTCTTAATGAACAGACAGAACAAAGTAAAGAAATGTGGCACATGACTTCTCTCAGACGAGCTCTTGTCCATTTCCCATTTTCATTTTGAGCCCAGAAATGGTTTAATATTCAATATTTCATTTTAGCGTCAAAGAAAAAAAAAATTTAAATCTTTCTTTCAGTCAGATACATTAACTTGATGAATCGGAAGAGCATTGTCTTTGACCACGCATCAGCCAACCACACTTTAGACAGCAGTTTGGAGCTTTTACTCTTGTTTTCTGCTTTTATAATCAACAAAAAAAATCTGGTTATATCTCCATTTCTTTTACACTGACTGGAGCTCAGTTCAGTTTCTCTTTATTTTACTCTTCTTCTCTACTTTCCTTTAGTCTTTTCCCTTTTCATCACTTATTCTCTCATTTTTTCACCTTGCCTGAGGACCACCAGGATGAATAATAAAGTAAGTTCTCTGCTTGGTTCCTTCAGGTTGTCTTGTTTTTGTGTTTGGTTGTGTGTGTTTTTTAGCTTTTTTTCAGACAACAGGCCCTTGGGCAAAGACAGTCCAGCCTTTGACTTGACATCTGAATCGTGATCCAGTGATGGACCTGAGAGCTCTGAGACAAACTGTAGTCATGTCAGCTCTGTCTAAACTTGTGTTCACATGGCTCACTGGGAAAAACACTGTACTGTGCATAAGATACCCAGTGCAAAAGCACAAAGTTTTAAGGTTGGCAAGTTTTAAACAATTTTACATATTCAGCTTTAAATTATTAATAGGTTAAACTCAGTCGAGTTAGCAATGAACAGAATGAACAGGTTTAAAATTCCAGGAGCACTCAGACTCTGACCTCTCCTCGTGTGATATTTACTTACATTATGCTGAGAGTTCAGCATACCCCAGGACACAACACTCAACAGGCTCAAGCCAGTGATGGTTGTTCCATGTGGTTCACACTGCAGCTCAATTCAGATTTTTTGTCCATATGTGGCTCATTTTGAATTTTTTAATGACAGTCTGAAAGGCTCTAATCAGCTTTTTTCAAATTCGACTCAGGCCACTTTCATATGTGGTCCTAGATTGGATATCTGTGTGGAAGCAACCTCAGTCTAAACGGGCATGTCAAATTTCACCCGACTTTAAGGTCACATAAGTCAGACAAACATCACAATTCTACTGTTTGACAATATTTACTGTTCTTGTCCTTTCCTGTTTTATTGTAAATGAAAACGACAACAAAACAACACCATCACTTTAAATATATGAACTAATTAAGCAAAATAAAGCAATGAAGGGAGGGACGGTGATGTATTTACACTCAGAATATGTGAAAGTGCAGGTTGGGTCACGTTTTATATCTTACATCGTCGGGTCGGGTCCAGATTTCACTGGATGATATCCACAAGGAGAATTTGGTAATCATCCTAACAGATTCGGGTGGGCATTGTCTGTAGCTGTTCTGACTCAGCACTGTCTAGTACAAGATCTGAGGCCGCTCTGAGAACATGAGGTCATGGTTGTGCTACACTCTCCCTTCTTTCTGTGGATACTGGATACCTGTCAATCAAAAGGATGCTCCCCAAATTTTGCTGAATTTCAAGATTAAATAACATCCAAATGGATGAGTTAGAAAACAATTAACCCCCTTCACAGTTGTCATGAAGGTAAACTTGACTTATTAATCCTAAAATGTTTTGTGTTTTTACCGGGCTTTAAACATGTTTATTTCTGCTGTGAAGTTGGTCTTTTTAACATTTATGGGGTGAGGCGTCTATGGGGGTTTCCTCTGTTTTGGAGCCAGCCCCTAGCTGATAAGGCGTGATCTGGAATTTTTTGCACTTCTGCATAGACTTCACATTTTACCGCCAGAGGCTGCTGCTTGGTCCAAACCTGCTGTTTGCAACTGATTTTGTTGTCGTTCCAGGGCAGCTGTGGCCTCCCCCAGCAGACATGATGGAGCTCTTCCTGCTGTTTCTAACAGTCTGTGGTACCAACACAACTTTCAAGCTCTACTCTTCTCTCATGTTCCAGTGTCAGAAGAAGAAGAAGAAGAGTGGCCGCTGACGTCACTGTCCTGCGCCGCCTGGGATTTTGAATTCAAATAGAATTTTGCAACATGTTTTGCGGGAAAGACATGAAAACGAAAAAGCAATGTCCTTTGAAAACAAATGTTTTCTTTGTAGTTGTGTCATAAAAAGAGCTGTTTTGAAGTTGAAAATAAAATGCAGTTTGAATGATCTATTATTAATTTTTATTATGAGTCAAATAATGCACCGTGATTAAATCTTAAATGTCATTTTCTTTATCATTTTAATTAAGATACAAAATGAGCAGTCTTGGAGAAAAGAGAAAATGCAGCTATATTCTGAAAATGAAAAAGCATTTCTGTTAATCTATTTTAAAATCAATAAGGTACGGAATCACTTCCATATCTGATCAGTACAGCAACTTGATTTGACCTGGCTCCACCGTGCACACCTTCAACAGGGAAAAGAACAGAAAAACTAGTGGACCCCATGAGAGAGACCAGGTACATGCTCCGGCTACCTGGACATAAACCGCATTGTAACAGTTTTTACATTATATTGAGTGGAGCACTTCCCAGACTCACCTCTCCTCAGCCGAGCTGCTAGCAAACTGAGGAGCAGAGCGTGGACAGGAAGTGACATCACAAAAGGAAACAGGATCACATGAGAAAATAAAAGCTCCCCAATAAGATAAGTGCTTTAAAGAAAAATAGAAAAATAATGCAGAACATAATATAAACTGATATATAAGGTGGATTTTTGGTGAAATATAAAGTATTTTAACACATCTGTTACATCTGTACATGCCTCTACACAGAGTAGGAGCCACTGCTCCACAAAAGGCCATTGTTAACATTTGTGCCCCCTTTTTTCTCAATCTCCTTCTTTCATTCATCAATTGACCATACTTTGATCGGTTCAGAGTGGGCAAGTACTTCCAGACTGATAACAGATGTGAAGCATCAATTAGATCTATAAGTACTACGCACTGTGTGACGTGTTATCCTCTGCACACGCATGTCACTTCAGGGCCACATACTGTTCACACTTCAGCATGATAACAGTCGCTGTGAACAACAATGTGAACAACTATACAAAAAAATAAATAAATAAAAAATAAAAAAACAGATTTCCAATAAAATATCAGATTTGAGCATTTAGACCTGCAGTCTGAACGTAGCCGACTAGACTAGTGCAGATCCTTTCTGTAAGCTTGAACGCTAAGCTGTTTCCACACTGCAGTTGGAGGGTTGCGTCTTCTGACCTCATCACACCAGCACAGAAATGGGTTTGATTTGATTGGTTATGATATCGGTGGAGATTTTTGACATTTTCAAACTAGTCCGTGACGTGACAAAGTGACTGACAGATGGAGAGTCAGAACATTTTGCATGAATTAACAGAGATCTTGCTGTTTATTGTATCAAAGAGAGACAACCCTGGATTCATCAAGGCTGATCCAGATAAATCCAGAAACTACGTTCGGAAAAATTAACTCTGGCGTCACACGGCTGCTTTTTTATTTACATCTCTATAATCTTTGTGTTGGGGTCTTTTATGTTTGACTGTCGATCCATCTGTGTCTGAGTGAGCAGCATGTTGGACGATGGCAGATTCCTCTATTCTGGTCTAATTTTAAGTCTTTGTTAGCATTTTTAATTTTTAAACAGACCAAGAAGCTTGATATTTGTTGTTTATACCCTTCGTGTTTTCTACACTTTTTCCCACTATTTAGAGTCTTGAAAGAGGACCTAATGACTCATCACAGATTGATCTTTAGAACTTTTTAACATTACTTTGTCTGACTTTAACAACTTTTTCTGTATATTGCATGATTGGTGTTTTAAAAAAGTTATGAGTAATGACATTTTATAACGTTTAACATTTACACTACCAATAAATAAAAGAAACAAGTAAATTGTTTATTTAAGTAAAAAACAATCTGGTGAATTAGCACTTAAGAGAGAGTTTTATTAACTAGAAATAGCCTTGATGACGACCAAAGACTTCCTATTTGTTTATGTTGCATGTGTTATGGCAGCTCTCACATCAGAACAAACCTCTTATTCCTCCTCGCAGCTCAGGAACTTGTCTATCATCCAACGGAACAACAAGGATTATCAGAAGCTGAAACCATCGTCATTCACCTGTCAGGGAATACAAAATATTCTGGACACAGCTGGGTGTAGGTCTGCAGGATCCGGGAGATACGAAGCCTTCCAGAGCATCTGCTGACTCACAGTTTATCATCCTGTTCTGAGAAGATGTTCAAGACGTGCTTCTTGAAGGCTGAGGAAGTGAAAATGAAAGTGTTTTAAAGTTTGAACTGTTATTGCTTTGGTCTTTTGTTGCATGCCCCATCTATGATGTTTCTGCTTATGTAGAGCCAGTCAGTAGCTACATTTACAAGGACGGATAGTTCATCTATCTAACTTTCTTTTTTATTTCAAGGCTTTTGACCGTCAAGATACTTACTATTCCTTAACTGTTTCAGTTTTCAAAAAAATAAAATAAAAATAAAAAAAAAAAGAAAGAAATAAAAGAAAAAGAAAACAAATCCCATACTGTTCCTGGTGTGTCTTTTTTTCCTGTTCCTCAATGCCTGTGTGGTCCAAAACTATGAGACTAAAATACTTCAGCATGTTTTATGGGGCCCAACCGTTTTAAAAGAGGCTTTGGACAGCAGGTTGAGGGTGTAACTGAGGCATCGGATGGCCCGGTTGCAGTGGTGAGGGAAGGACATCACTTTCAGCACCATCTCCCTTCATGCGTATTTGCTCTCGGGCATTTTCATAAAGGCAAGAAGGAGAGTTTTTTGTTGTTGCTGTTGTTTTTATTGTGTAAGTAATGCTAATGAAGGTGCTTTATTTGGCTTTTTAAAGTCGCTAAATTCCCATTGGCTAACTTCATGTGTAAACTACAGGCTAAGAGGGAGGGAAATAGAAATGGGTTCATCTGTTTGTGTTTGATCAGTGTTTATTTTGTTTAATCATCTTTATATAAAATGTCACAGAGTGAATGATTTTAAAGATACAGGTAAATACCAAGAGTGCTCTGTGAGATCTGATGGGATGTTAACTGGTTGGATTAAGTGGTTAAGATTGTGAAATGTAATGGAAGCATCCAGTGTTAACTAGTTTTTTAATAACACCAAATATGTGACTGCAGGTCAACCAGCTTAAGAAATGATGGCTGCCTCAGATTGGGCACCATCCCTGCTTCTAGGACACACATCAGTTACACCCACAAACTCTGCATGGTCTGCAAGACGAAGACGATGGATCAGCTGAGGAAAGACACCGCATGCAGCAGGGATGGAGTCCACCAGGATGCAGACACTGGAGCGCTACAGACCATGAAGAGGACACCTGATGCTGGAGAGGATGGTGATCAGCTGATCAGAGGATAAGACACATGATGACGATGATGTATGTGTACAGTCAGACAGTTGGAAGTTTTTTTTTATATTATTTGTGCAGCAAATATGTGCAAGTATTTTGACTTTTCGTTGCCTCTTAAGTACATAAATAACCAGTGTCAGTTTTGATAATGAAAATTACATTAAATTTTAATTACATAAAAAAAATCTTGTGGAGATAAACACTGAATAGAAAACATGACTGTTAACCAGATGAGAAGCTTGACAGTTTTACTTTTTCATAAAAGTTTTTATTGAAATTCTCAGTCAGAATAAACAGTAGCAGCACAACTGCAAACAGATAAATTTTTAATAAGAGAAAATAGAGAATATGCACATGTGATATATACTAACACTGAAGTTGTAGCGTAATATCTTCAAGTAATGCAGAGAGAGAATTTTACATCTTTGCATGGAAATTTCAACACTGAACCAACATAATGTACAATTGTGGTAAAAGAAAAATAAAAACAACTATGGGCAAATTTGTCAACAAGAGGAACAATGAGAGCAGATCCAGAAGTCTTCTTTAGCTGCTGCATGCTGTAGACCTCCATGATGACCCAGAGCTTCAGTGGAGAGTCAGTCAGGTGCTGGGAGTGCAGGACCTGTAGACACACTGACAGGCAACAACCGTTTACAACAGTGTTCAACCGTTTGCTATATTTAGCTTCATTTATAAGGACGTCTATATTATTACTGTTTCTGGTTTACAGGCTGATGCCAAACTGACATATTAGCTGAGTTATTATGTTGTATGAAAATGTGGTAGGATTATTAGATCATTTAAAACTTTTTCTGAGTTATGGAATATAAATATGAAGTTGTTTCTTTTGCATGTAATGAATATTAATCATTTATGCTCAGAGTTTAAATAAGTAAAGAAAATCAGACAAAACAAGTAAAGTAACCCTAACCACCAGTCATAACTTCACTTAACAGCAGGTTAGCTTACCTTTGCAGTGAGACTGTGTTGTGCAGTCCTGCGGTGGAAGTGTGAACAGATCCTGCACCCAGCCATACCAGAAATGTCCGTGAGCTTCCAGGGATTTGTAGTTTCCGAACTGTTTATACGTGTAAGCACAGATCATAAACGGGGAAGCTTGTTATGGCCAACGATGAGGTTGGAGGCAATAATGTAGCATCGGAGCTCCATTCCTTCTAAGTTATCTAAGTTATTGAATGTTTGGCCAAATACCGATCCCGGACCTCCTTGATAAGCTTGTCCTTGTATAGTATCCTCTCATCATTCTTTTTCTCCATACTGGCGACTGAGTAAACGGTTTTAAAAACGTACTACTGACTAAAATACTGCTCGTTGTATTGCTTGCTAATATCCGAGATGCAAACCAGCATTGTGCGGGAGGGGGGTGACGGCTAGTTAGGTCACGTGTCTGACACAGATCGATACTGTCTTATACATGAAATGTGCTATACATATAAACCTCATCTGGCCTTGCATGAATAGAGCAATTGGTCCAGTATTTTGCTACTGATTTTAAAGCTTCTAAAATCATGGTTCAAAATGTCTGACGTTTGGCTGGAAGTATCATCAAACCTGACGTTGATGACCACATGCTGGGAGCATTCATCCAGCAGGTCAGGAACCAGAGCCAGAATGTCAGAGATCTTATGACCTGAAAACACTGGGCCAATGGCAGATAAATCCCACATTCCTGTGCATGGAGATGTCAGTTCACATATCTGCAGTTATCAGCACCTGGCTGTTACCATTCCTGTTCATCCTATGGAAATATTAGTTTTGTTGTTTTAGGTTTAAAAATAAAAATGCTGTTTGCAATACATGGTGGACTTCTTGTGGGGGAGTCTGTCTTCCCTTTATTCCTGTCAAGCTGCCCAAATGACTTCCTAACCTGTCACACAAACAGTGGTGTTCATACATTTCAAGGTTGATATAATCTGGATCAATAAACTCTCAAGTCACACAAAAACAAACGTGTCACAGCAGACTTAGATAATGATCAGGGTTGATCTTGCATTGTCCCGGGAGAGGGCATGCTTGTTTTTCCAATGTGTGTGTGTTTGTGGGGTCTGTCTTCACATATCTTTACCTGCAAATACATCTGCAGGTGTGAAAACAACACATTCTGGGTTGTGCACATTTAATCTGTCTTTAAATTTTATTTAAATTAAAGTTCAGAGATCATTACTGGACAGGTTGAGGTGACAGAAATCTACCTGTTTTTAGAGAATTTGTGTGTTTTCTGCATTTCTGACAGTGTTCTCCCTAAATATGATGCCATCTTAACACAGGACATTAGCAGATATTTGTTTTTTATGTTTGAATTGCGAACTCACTGTTTTCAGTTCAGCAGTTGTTTTTACCATTTTTTGTGTAGACATGGATTTTTTTTATCAGTCGTTTGTAGAAATGATCCTAAATTGTTAGTAAGTAACCAGCTGTAGATAAATTACCTATGTTTTTAATGACCTTCCTGTGGCCCACACATGGTCATTTGCATTCAGAAACGTCATCATAAAGACAACACTTTAGAAGTCTTGCAGAAACCACTATTGGAGTGGTAACCTAGTGGTTAAACAGGTGGGCTTGGTTCTGGAAAACCTGGATTTGAGTCCCCGTAAAAGGCAGTCAGGAGGGCTCTTAGCTCTTAGACACTGAATCTAGCCGTCCACTGCTCCTAGTGTAACTAGTAATGGGTTACAAGCAGAGGATAAATTTCAGTGTGTTTCGCAAGAATATGTAGTAATAAATAATGAATTTAACTTCTCAGAGTGATGGAGACAAAGAAAGAATTATTTCTGCTAAGTCTGAACCAACCATCTCTGTTTAGTTACTTATTCTTATTTAAAAAAGATACATTTGAAGCTCACTTGGAAAAGTTAAAGTACAGGAGATAAATATTGTTTAACAATCCTCTGAAACAACATGTTGCAAAAAAAATTCAACTAACAAAGAATAAATGCTGCAGAAAGAAACGTGTGCAGTACATGATTTGGGATCAAGGGAAGATCTGTGTCATTTATTTTTGTTTAGTTGTTTTTAAGGGAGAAATTATTAAATTGTCTGATATCAAACTTTTTAAAAAATCAAGAAAGATGTTTTAAAAAGCGTTGCAGCACACAGTATATCTGCAGCTGGAGGACAGAATCAACAGAACTTGGATGTTGTATTCTTGTACTGTGAAGCTCTTTGTTTAACCTCGGTCTGTTTTAAATGCTGGAAATGTGTAGAAATGAAGGAGACCCGATTTGACGTTACTTTAACATACATTCTCAGCATCATTGCAGCACTCTCCTTTTACCTGATTTTGAATTATTCAAGAGAAATAATTGTGTTTTGGTCTTGAGGAAAGACTACATCCAGCACGAATGGTGTAAGGCAGCTCAGTAATGGTCAAGGAATGTCAAACCACCTGGATATTCACTGAAACTGTTAATATAACTTTGCAACACAGATCCCATTTCTCTGCAGAACTAGGATTCTTTGGAAAGCAGCATCTGGTCAGAAATAATCTCAGGAATTAGATCAGCTGGTCGTCTGATAACGCTGACAGAGCAGCAGAGTTTTATATTTGATATCAGATTAAACTACAGCTCTGTTTATTTAATTTTTTTCTAAAGGTTTAGTAAATGAGTAGGGGTGGGTGATATATTGGATATACTCAATATATCCCGAGCTGTTTGACCAGAGATATATAAAGAAGTATATTGCGTACATCAAGTATAAACAGTCAAGCCGACTGCTCTGCTCACAACAGCAGACAGCACTCGCCCTGCCTGCAAAGAAAACACTCCTGCGCGCATGCGTGTTGTTGTATTAGGTGAGACGGGAAAAGAAACTTGGAGATAACGGAAGTGATACGTGGGATGGAAGCTGAACGTGGTATGTACGATTTGGTTATTAAGAAAAACAGCTCTGGATCTATCATCTGGCAGTGATTCGGGTTTCGAAAGGAAGATGTTAAACAAAATGCAGATATTTGCAAAGTATGCCGTAAAATCGTTGCGACAAAAGGCGGCAGTACCACCAACTTGTTTCACCACCTGAAATGTCACCCTCAGCAACATGAAGAATGACTCAAGCTCTGCGTGGTCACATCTCCACCTACACTGAAGAAATCATCAGACGAACAGGCTGCAAAACAAATGACTTTGGTTTTTTCGTTGCTAAATCAATCCCATATGACAGAAAAAGTTAAAAATGAAGAGAGATAACGGCTGCAGTAACAAGGTACATTGCTAAAGACAAGGCCCAGTTAGCGTTATGGAAAAGCCTGGATTCTGAGACGTCATCAAAACACTTGACCCAAATGATTTGCCTTTCACAGATTCTTTGCAGAAAAAGCGCTACCAGAATTGTACATTTCATTGTGAGAAAAGATGGCAGAAAAACTCAAAAACATGACCCACTTCTCTACAACTATGGATCTGTGGATGAGCAGAACATGTGAGTCTTCGACAGTTGGGAGCTGAAAAGTGTGTGCCATCAGACAAGTTTTTTTCCCTGATCATAAAGCAGAATTGATTGCACAAGGAATGCAAGATGCTTTCAGTTCATGGAACTTGTCAGAAACTCATCAAGTCTGTGTCACAACAGACGATGGGACTAACATAATTAAAGCTATGAGTCTGAATGGGTGGAGAAGTCTACGGTGTTCGATTGCACCTTGCTATTCAGTTGGAACAGGAGGAGAGACCTAGCCACTACACAAAGAGAGCTCAATATTCCTGTACACCAGCTGATCAGTGAGTCTCCTACCAGGTGGGGATCCCATCAGAAAATGATTGTGCGAGTGCTGGTGCAGGAACGAGCCATTTCTCTGGTTATGTCTTCAGACAACAAAACAAGTCATCTTGTTCTGGCCTGGCAAGACCTGGAAGTTTTAGAGTCAGTGCAAAAGGCTCTAAAACCCCTTGTGGAATTCACTCATGCTCTGTCTGGTGAGGACTATGTTACAGTGTCCACAGTCAAGCCTGTGCTTCATCTTTTCAGCTCCAGCACCTTGGCAGTTCAGGAGGATGACACTCCACTGACTTAGTCCATCAAAGTCTCCATTCTGGATTATTTAAGAGAAAAGTTTGCTGACCCTGCCACTGATGCCCCGCTAGACATGGCATTGTTTGTGGATCCGTGGTTTAAAACCACATATATCAATGCAGAGAAGGTGGAGGAGATCAAGTCAAGAGCCATATTGGAGATGAGACACAGGCCTCTGTCTGACCAGGGCACAGCACGGTCAGCTGCTTCACAATCTCATGAAACAGCAGCAGTGGTCGAACCAGAGCCACCAAAAAAAGAAAAATCTTGGAAGTTTCTTTGAAAAGGCAGCAAACCCCTCTTCCACAGCTACATTGCCACTCAAGCAAACAATGAAAGCAGAATTGTCCATCTACTTGCAGAGACCAAGTGGTGACACTGAATCTGATGCCCAGCTGTGGTTGAAGGACCATGAGGAAATATTTCCAAACCTGAAAAGTTTAGCAAAAAATATCTGTGTGTGCCTGCCACTAGTTCCCCATCAGAAAGGGTATTTAGTACCAGTGGGAATGTGGTCACATGTCACAGGGCATCACACAAGCCAGAAGCTGTTGACAGGCCAGTGTTTTTAGCACAAAACCTCTAGACACATATTTGTGCTGAGTTGTTATTGCAGATAAGCTATAAACAAAACCATGCCACCCATTTCTGTGATTTAAAGTTTTTTTTGTTTGTTTTTGCATTTACATCTTGGACTGCCATTTATCTATTATTTAGTGTTTTGTTTTTTGGGTCTATTACAAACTTGAACAAGCAGAAAAAGTGCACCTTGTTTTTTTAAAATGTGCTAGTCAAGAATTCTTGCTGATGCCTTTTTAAAAAAAAAAAAAAAAAACAAAACTTGATGGGAAAATATTCCTACCTCCACAGCAACTCTGACCCAGGCATACACACAAAATCTGGGAAAATGGGAAACTGTGACACCAACGGTACAGAATAAAACTGAGGGAATGCTGTGAAATGTGAGACATTTGTGCACAATCCACTATTACCTTTCACACCACATGTCAGATATTAAAGCTGTTTGCAGAAATGAATAAAGGTGCAAATTCCATATTAATTCTCCTAAGTGCCCACGCTCGGGGGAAAAAAACAGGATTTTCAGGAAAAAGGGAGATGATGTTAATATGAACTTCAACCACTAAAATATGTTCTGTCATTGTGAAACAAAACTTACATGTTATAAAATACATTCAGCTAAATAAGGTGGACAGTCTGCTGCCAGGTGTGAAAGTCATTGAGCAGAGCGGGACGCAGACTGGAGACTGGAGGTCTAGAAGAAGTGATGCAAGACTAATGAAACACACAGGAGGTGGATTTCCTTTTATTTATTTATTCTTACACAATGCTTTTTTAAAATTTTTTGTCCCAATTTCTGTCCAGACGGTCTCTATTTCCCGCAGCTCCTTGTCCACCTGGTTAATAGCGGTGATTGTGTCCCTCTGCACTGCCCACCCAGCTGGAGCACCAAGCAACTAGAAAGAAATATTATTTAACACCAAATAAACTGCTGCCAGTCTGAATTGTATCTGTACATATTTGTTTTGTAAATTAAAACAAAGGACTAAATTTCCCGAATGTGGTGCCTTTGGTGTGTTTTGCCCTCTGACACAGCATTAACAGCATCTGCCACCTGCTGCCATTATCTGCCTTTCTCACACTGGTAATGCCCACGCCATCTCCACCAAATAAAACCTTTCAACATTTTTCAATGTGGTCTATCAGGATCACAGTCTCATATTCTGAAAAAAAATCACTTCTTCCCTCGTTTCCCCTCCTGAGCCATCATGGAAATAATATGAATATTTATCATTGGCATTAACCTGACCTTTTATAGCCACCAGGTGGGGCAAGGCAATCCCCCACGTTTGCCAACTTTAGAGTTGATTCTGATTTATAAACAGAAATAGGCATGGGATGTGTATACGCTCTTTTTTATAAATCTGATTTTTTTTCCCTACGTGCACCACCTATAGTCTGCTTTGCTACACACAGTTTTATAAATGAGGCCCCGGGTCTTTTGCTCTGTTTGATCCTACTAAAAAGATTAAATGTGCACTGTTGCCACTGAAGGCACATTTTTTTAAACCAGTATGCTCCTTAGAAATATAAATGTTAAAATGATTTATAAAAAGTTAAGATTTTCAGCCAAATCAAAATTGGACAAAAAAAGGAAATTAAAGATCTTTTGGTCAGCATCCCCATCATGGACTTGACCCCTCCCAGGCCAGCTAAGACTTATTGGACTTAAACATGTTCTCCACCTTATCCTTGTAATTCATCCTGGCAATTTTCAGTTCTCTCTTTACCTGCTTTTTTTATACTTGTGGCATTGCTTCCTTGCATGCAGCCCCTTATGCTCCAAGTGCCGATCTTCCACGCAGAAACCTGTTTGGACTATATCTGTGGGAAGGGTTCTATGGAGCTCACACTGGAGTCCCACAATTGGAGAAAGAACTCTCAACCATATTGCAGATGCACCTAGTCATCAAAAAGTACCCAAAACAGGACCAGAAAGGTGTAAAAAGTAACAAAAAATATACTACTAATGGCCAAGTCACGATTGTTGCTTCCTACTGTCCAAAGGGAACACACATCCACACTACTACTGCTATTGCTGCCTGTTGCCAGTGCCAAGTGATTTGATTAGCATGTATATAGTATACAGTGTTGATGATGATTGACAAAAAGAGAGAGAAAAAATCTGTTCAAACACTGCTGTAAAAATACTACCTGCCATAAGAGGAAGCGATGTTGTGATGTTGAAAATAATGATCACGGGGTTGTTACAGGTACTGTTCATTGGTGGACGTGATTGACAATTTGTGATGAAAATCAAGACTTTGTGTTTGTTCCCAGGACAAACAAAATGAAAGCAAAAGGTGTCTGGCTGCTCTGTTAGCATTGCAGTAAAGATGCTAGAGGTTCACAGCTGTTATTATCCATGCAATCGTCTGTTAAAAAAATTCTAAAATACAATCTGTTCTGTCATTAAAAGACACTGAGAACTAGGTCCATCTAAAATGTTTGGAATATACACTTTTGGTAATTTCTGGAGTTTTAGGTAAAATGTGAATAATCAAGTATCTACAATGGTTTACTGTACTCTCCCTTTAGCTAAAATTTCAGAATGAACTAAGAGATAGAACATTTTTATGAAATATGAAAATTTAGCCAATAAAATTTAACTTTTTAAAATGGTTTTATTTGTTTTGTTTTTTTTATTTTATTTTAAAATGAAAAGAAAAACTGAAAAGCACGAAGCTGATTAGCATGATTACATCGTTGTTAAAGGTCTAAATCTCAGAGAGCAACTAACACTTTGGAAAAGATAAGAAATTAAGCTGATGATCAACAGCTGTGCCACCTGAAGCGTGAGTTTTATTTAAACCTCAAATGCGCCCTTCTCCTTCAGTTGGTGGCTGGAGCAATGGGGTTTGTTCAGGTCCTGCTTATTTGTGTGATAACCAGTTGGCTTGGCCAAGGTAGTATAAAATGTTTGCTTTGTGTCTTTTTACGTTTATTGCATAGTCTGGTTTACTTAAAAATGACTGATTTTGATATGCTTACAGGGTCACCTATGCCTGTTGATGAAATAAATTGAGTAAATGAAATGCAGAAGATAATGGGGGTAAGGACATGGGAGCTTTTTTTTTTTTCCTTTCTCAGTAAACTGTAGCGCAACAACTTTTATTTCCCCCTATTGTAGCCCTCTCTCCTGAGATTTCTCTAAAGAAAACCATCAAATTTCTCCAGTTGCTGGATTCTATGTGGAAGTAATATAGAGGTGAGCAGCATACCTTGAAGTTAAATTCTCTTGAATTGAACCTCAAAACTGTATATTGATCATTTTTGTCAGTTCAACTGCACTCCAATGAGGTGGAAGCTAAGAGATGTGCTAGACGTACCCCCGCCCCCGTTGACACCCGCCGGCAACGACGCCCGCCGGCGGCGACTCCTCCATATTTGGTACTCTTTAGAATAAATGATTTACTCTAAGCCCGCCTACCTGTATTTGGTTCCTGGATCACTGTTCTGACTAGAGTTTCTACTCTCCTAGCTATATTTCTCCTTTGTGTTCTGGTTGTTTTTGCTGTGTTTTTCCTCTGATCAAATGTATGCTTAACAGAACGTTCAATTTCCATGTTTGTCATTATGCTCCAGCGGATATCTCTCTATACTATGATGCTAGTGGTTTAGAGTCCTTTGAGTAAATTTTCTCTTTATGTTTGATTAAAATGTTGCATTTTAATCAAAGGGGTGGATTGTAATGGAAAATTTTATACACATGCACTTTGTATTGTTACAAAACCTTGTCTTGTGTTTTACTGAGGAAGGAGGATGACTTGTACCCAGATAAGAACTGAGTGAGTTCCATTTACTTCCCCTTCCAATCTCCTAGCATTCCTTTGAAACATAGGACTAATGATTTACCTTGATGTGATCAGCTCATGCTAGTTTATATAAACCAGACTCAAATGTATCTGTTCAGACTCGCGCAGCCAAAGCTTCTTTGACTGTGGGACTCTCATTGCTGTACAGCTCTTAATTAAATACTTTGTTTGATTCTCACTCAGTGTGTGTGATCTTTGACAATAAAATTCCACGACATCTGATACCAACATTTGAGGGTCATCTTCAGCTCATCCAAAGCTTTAGAATGGCCAGCAGATTAGCTGCTGTCATGGAAACTTCAAGCAGTAGTTTTGAGGATACTTTAGTTTGGAAAGATCCATGCAACTAAAAGGAGCCAGTCAAAGTTGAGATCATTGGATTCGATCCAGCACAACAGTTCTGAGCCAACACAAAGTATGTTTTCAAATGACTTAACTGACAAGCTTCATGCTCAATTCTGCTAATTACATTCAGGTAAAGACTGGCTGCTTTGAAATGTACATGACTGTCGGTAGGGAAAAGACATTCCAGTTTGATTTGGATTTTAGTCAACTTGTGCAGACAACCATTACAAATTACATTTATTCTGAGTGCATGGCAACTTGCTTCTTGTTTCATGCCTAAACACACCCAAGCACTCTACTATCCCCCCCAAACCCCCACACCTCCCCTGCCCCCGGTCCATGCCCTGGGTCCCGCTGCAGCAACCAGACATCAGCGAATGCACCAAACCACCCTGTGGCAGCACATCCAGATAGGCCCAGAACACCCAGCACTAACCGACCCCTCCATCCCCAAGAGAGAGGGTCACCCCCGGCACCAGAGCCCAGGCCCACCCAGCCCACCCCAGAACAGCTCAGCCATCCACGTCAGGGCCAACGGCCAATGACCCAGGCCCCACCAGTGGCCTTGCTCCACCCCAATCACAGACCTCCCTCACAGCCCCACAGAGCCGGACACAAACCACCAAGGACCCGCAGCCATTAGGTACCAATATCCAACCCCCAAAACAACAAGGTCACAATTCTTCACCTACACTAAGTGATGAAGCTTATCACAGGGGACCAAAGAGAGGGAAATTCAGCTGATTCTTTGGAGGCAGACATTTTAGTAAGAGGTTACTAAACTGCTGAATACACTGATTATTTTTGGTTTTCCAGTTCACAAGGATATTTTACTTTGCGATGCATAAGACCGTGAGGATCATGTGAGCAGAGTTAATTACCATGTTACCTGCAAATACCAGATTCTCTCTCGTGCTCTGCGCCTGCAGATCAATCACTGTTTGTTTTTTGTTTTTTTTTTATCTTCTTGTTTTCCTCAGAGTCTGATCAACTTCTGGTGAACGATTTCACCGACTATCAGAGCTGGCGTTCTCCACAGCCAGGGTTTCCACCTGTTCTGGTTGAATTCCAGTGATTTGCATAACACCTGGAACTCCATCCATCCATTCATCCATTTTCTGCCGCTTATTCGTAGTCGGGTCGCGGGGGCAGCTGCCTAAGCAGGGAAACCCAGACTTCCCTCTCCCCGGCCACATTCACTCATCCGGAGGGATCCCGAGGCATTCCCATACCAGCCGAGAGATGTAGTCCATCCAAAGCGTCCTAGGTCTTCCCTGCGGCCTCTTTCTGGTGGGACGTGCCCGGAACAACTCACCAGGGAGGCATCCAGGAGGCATCCTAACCAGATGCCTGAGCCGCCTCATCTTGGTCCTCTCAATGTGGAGGAGCAGCAGCTCTACTCTGAGCCCCTCCCGGATCACCGAGCTTCTCACCCTATCTCTAAGGGAGAGCCCGGCCACCCTGTGGAGAAAACTCATTTCAGCTGCTTGTACTCGTGATCTCGTTCTTTCGGTCACTACCCACAGCTTATGACCATAGGTGAAGGTAGGAACATAGATCGACCGGTAAATCGAGAGCTTTGCCATTTGGCTCAGCTCCCTCTTCACCACGACAGACCGATGCAGAGTCTGCATCACTGCAGACGCCGCACCGATCCGCCTGTCGACCTCCCGCTCCATCCTTCCCTCACTCGTGAACAAGACCCCAAGGTACGTGAGCTCCTCCACTTGTGGCAGGACCCTATTGCAGACCCGGAGAGAGCACTCCACTCTTTTCCGGCTGAGGTCCATGGTCTCGGATTTGGAGGTGCTGATTCCCATCCCAGCCGCTTCACACTCGGCTGCGAATCGCTCCAGTGAGAGCTGAAGATCATGGCGCGATGAAGCCAACAGAACCACATCATCTGCAAAGAGCAGAGACCCAATCCTGAGGCCACTGAACCGGATCCCCTCAACGCCTTGGCTGCGCCTAGAAATTCTGTCCATAAAGGTTAAGAACAGAATCGGTGACAAAGGGCAGCCTGGGCGGAGTGGAACTCTTTGTGGAGAATTTCTACCAGACTCAAAAAGTGTCAAAACTGCTTAGTTTCTTATTTATAGTGATAAGAACGTCCATACAGCTGTTACCCAGTTGTAAAATTGCTCCAGCTGAATCCTCATTTTGCTGTCTCTTGGCCTTGGTTTAGGTGGATAGGGTTGATGTTAGGTTTGGCTTCCCCATTAAAAATTCTGTCATAGCACCGATCTATAAAATCTGTTAGGCTGCCCAAATCTTCCCCGCTGTACTCCAGATTGCATTTTAAAAGATACTATTTTCCTACTTTCAAGAATATTTAGATTAGACTGATGAAAAGACAGTTGAATGAATGAATGAATGTTTGAGCGCACTTGGTTTGAATCTGCCACCTCAGCGTCCATCTTGCTTTTAATCATTTTAATTAAATTTGTGATTTTGTTATGAGTGGGCTGCATGGTGGTGTGGTGGTTAGCACTGCAGCCTCACAGCAAGAAGGTTGCTGGTTCGAGTCTTGGCTGGGGGGAGGTTCAAACAGGCCTTGTATTTTGTAATTTCCCAGTTTCAAGTTATATGATGGGCAAATATGTCATTTCTATTGGGGAGAAGGACACAAAAACTTTTTTTTAAAGTTTCTGTAGAATAGAATAGAATGAATAGAATGCCTTTTATTGTCATTATACACATGTACAACGAGATTAAGCCATCCCCAGTGTCAGTGCAGAGAGAGCAGTATAGAAATAAATAATAAATAAAAGATCTAAGGTATAAAATATTTACAGAAATAAAACAGATGTGCACACTCTAGTTATTTGCAGATATAAGTATGATGTCTATGTCTGAAAAAAAAAATATATTGCACGTTCAAAGTATTATTGCACGGATCATGATATGTTGTACATGTCATGTGACAGAATGTATTGCACATATGTTGTTAGTGTCCAGCGTATTTCAGATTTAAATTCCTACAGGAGTTCAGGGCAGTTATTGCTTTTGGAAAGAAACTGTTTTTGAGTCTGTTTGTTTTAGTCCTGATGCACCTGTAGCGCCTCCCAGAGGGCAGCAGGGCAAACAGATCAGAGCCAGGGTGGGAGCTGTCATTTATGATGTTTCTGGCTCTGCTGAGGCAGCGGGAGGTGTAAATGTCCGTCAGGGAGGGGAGAAGGCAGCCAATGATCTTCTGTGCTGTCTTTACCACTCTCTGTAGCCTCTCCTTGTCTGCTACAGTGCAGCTGCCGTACCATACTGTGATGCAGTATGTCAGCAGGCTCTCAATGGATGAGCGGTAGAAGGTCAGCAGCAGGTTGGAGTTCAGTTGGTGCCTCCTGAGGACTCTCAGGAAGTGTAGCCGCTGCTGAGCCTTCTTGGTGATTGACGTGATGTTCTCTGACCAGGAGATGTCGGCCGAGATGATGACGCCAAGAAACCTGATGGTGTGGACCCTCTCCACACACTCGCCATTTATGTAGAGGGGGGCTGGGTCTGTGCTGAACCTCCTGAAGTCGATGATGATCTCCCTGGTTTTCTTGGTGTTGAGAGCGAGGTTGTTCTCAGAACACCAAGCAGCCAGCTTCAGGATCTCCTCCCTGTAGGCAGCCTCATCACCCCCGGAGATGAGTCCGACCACTGTAGTGTCGTCAGCGAACTTGACGATGAGGTTGTCATTGTGGGCCGGCCTGCAGTCATGGGTGTAGAGGCAGTACAGGAGGGGGCTCAGCACACAGCCCTGTGGGGAGCCGATGCTCAGCGTGCTGGTGGAGGAGAGGTGGGGACCTAGTCTCACAGTCTGGGGTCGGTCTGTTAGGAAGTCCTTTATCCAGGCACATGTGAGAGGGGGGAGGCCAACAGTGTCCAGTTTTGTGCATAATCTGTCCGGGATTATTGTGTTGAACGCAGAACTGTAATCCACAAAGAGCATCCGGACGTAGCTCTGCTGCTGCTCCAGGTGGTTCAGCGCAGAGTGAAGAGCTACAGCTATGGCGTCCTCAGTGGATCTGTTCGCGCGGTATGCGAACTGGTGGGAGTCGAAGTCTGGGGGGAGATGGTCCTTGATGTGCTGAAGAACAAGTCTCTCAAAGCACTTCATGATTACCGGAGTGAGGGCCACCGGTCGGTAATCGTTCAGGCTGGTAATGGGAGATTTGTTCGGCACCGGGACAATTGTGGAGGATTTGAGGCAGTGTGGGATGACTGCCTGAGCCAGGGAGAGGTTGAAGATCCTGGTAAGGGTGGGGGCGAGCTGGTGGGCGCACGCTCTGAGCACCTTGCCAGGTACTCCGTCTGGGCCAGTAGCCTTCTTGGTGTTCACCGCCAGGAGCACCCGTCTGACATCGTGCTCCTGGATGGTGAGTGGGGTGGTGCGGGAGCCAGATGGGGGTGTCGGTGTGGGTGGGGGTGGGGGCATGGTTGGAGCAGATGCATGCTGCTGAGAGTCGAACCGGGCAAAGAAGCAGTTTAGCTCCTCTGCCAGTGTTGCGCTCTGATCTGCTGTCGACACATCACAACCTCTGAAGTTAGTGATGTCCTGTATGCCCCGCCACACCTCCCGAGTGTTGTTGCTGGACAGGTGGGACTCTATGCGCATCCTGTGGTCCGCCTTGGCTCTTTTTATGCCTCTTTTCAGGTCAGCACGAGCAGCACTATACAGTGCTCTGTCCCCTGACCTGAAGGCAGCGTCCCGGGCTCTGAGGAGTGCGCGGACCTGGCTGGTCATCCAGGGTTTCTGGTTAGGGAAAGCCCTGATGGTTTTGTCCACAGTCATATTCCCGATACAGAACTGAATATAGTCCAGTACCGTTCCTGTGAGTGTCTCCAGCTCCTGTTGTTCAAAGATGTCCCAGTCTGTCTGTTGGAAACAGTCTTGGAGTTTGGCGAGGGCATCTTCAGGCCAGGTTGTTACAGTTTTTGTGGTGGGCCTGTTCCTACGTCTGAGGGGGGTGTAGGCTGGGGGAAGCAGGAGGGAAAGATGGTCTGACTGTCCGAGGTGGGGGAGGGGTACGGCCCTGTATGCATGCTTGATGTTAGTGTAGACATGATCCAGGGTGTTCTCCCCCCTTGTAGCACACTTAACATGCTGGTAGAACTTCGGTAGTACAGTTTTTAAGTTGGCCTTATTAAAGTCCCCTGCAATAATGTGAACACCGTTGGGATGAGCCCGCTGTTGTTCGTTTATGGCGTTCAGCAGGAGAGAGAGCGCCGTGTTTACACTGGCGTCGGGTGGCACATACGCCGCTGTGACGATAACAACAGACAGCTCTCTCGGCAGAAAAAAAGGCCGACATCTAACAGACATGTACTCTATGTCCGGACAACAGTGTTGGTCTATGATTGTCCCGTTGTTACACCAGTTGTCGTGCACATAGATACAGAGCCCCCCTCCTCTGCTCTTACCGGAGTCCTCAGTCCTGTCCCAGCGTAGCAGAGTTCGGCCTGCGAGCTGCACGCTAGCATCGGGTATGTCCGGGTGAAGCCAGGTTTCAGTGATGATCAGTACACAACAGTCCCGGACGTAGCGGTTTCCAGCGAGTAGTAATTCCAGGTCGTCCGTTTTATGTACCAGGGATCTGGCGTTGGACAGGTACAGGCTCGGAAGAGGTGGCTTGTGAGGTTGTTTTCTTAGCCGTAGCATAACGCCGGACCTGCAGCCCCGCTTCTGCTTCCTCTCCCTCCTCCGTCTGCGCCGCCTTCCAGACCCGATAACAATCCACGGAGAGTCCGGTGGTCTCGCTATGTCGTCTGGGATGTTGTGCGTGTGGTGGAAGTCACTCGAAATAGATATCTGGTGTTGGTATCCGATATCCAAAAGCATCTGACGGGTGTACGGGATGTTCGCACGGCCAGTCGTGCACAAAAGACAGAAAAACGACAGAAAAAGAAAGAGAAAAGAGCACTGGAATGGGGAGCCGTAAGCCGCTGCATCCATGCGCGCCGCCATCTTCCCGCCAAGACTGATAAGTTAATTTACTAATTATCTTAAGGGTCATGCTCAGTTGTCCCAATTTTTAAATATCAGTAATAATAGCTGCAAAAATGTTACTTGTCACATGCCTGTATAAAGATTTTTGCATGCTCAAGCAGCTATACCATTTGGCTTTTTTCCTGGCTCTGTCCCTTCCTCTTGTCCTATCTGAATAGATTGTTTACAGCATTTACAGAGTTACCTAATGAACTATTCAGCCCAGAGCATTCATTTTAAAACTCTTAAAGGGCTTTATTATAAAAAGGACCATGTATTTCATCAACAAACTTACCTGTGACTCGTGTTTCCTGTTGTTTCTTTGTTCTCATGACAGCTGTAGACATTTTACTTAGTTTGTTCTTAGGTGGAATTAAAAATGACTTTTCCCCTTTTTTGTCTTCCATTTTAAATGACCTGCCAATTAAAAATAAACAAATAAAAAGCAGAAATGCATCAATGCATTATATGATGTGGTAGAAACAACTTAACTGAGCTAACGCTAAAAGCTGATTTCCTCCTAAGTCAAGGTTTAAAAATAAAACACATGGTGTGGTGGTTAGCACCGCAGCCTCACAGCAAGAAGGTCGCTGGTTCGAATGTCGGCTGGGGGGGATCGAACCTTGAGGGCGGTGGCCTTTATGTGTGGAGTTTGCATGTGCTCCCTGTGTATGAGTGGGTTCTCTCTGGTAATGCCAGCTTCCTCCCCCCATTCAAAAACACTCAGGTTAATTGGTCACTGTAAATTCTCCATGTGAGTGTAAATGGTTGTTTGTCTCTGTGTTGACCCTGCGATGGACTGATGACCTGTCCAGGATGTACCCTGATTCTCACCTGCTAAGCTTTGGGTTAGGCTCAAACTTCAGCACAGCCCTTAATGGACAAAGTGGTAAAGATAATGGATGGATTTTATGATTATAACATGACTTTTGCCATTTCTATGCCTTTTACTAGTTTTTAATTTTTTTTTTTTTTTTTTTTTTTTGCACAATCTGTAATGCTTTTAATGTTTTATGTAAATCATTTTTAATCCTTTTGTATCGCCTTGTATTGACATGATCCAGTCAAAGTCCAGACCTTAAGCTGACTGAAATGCTGTGGCGGGACCTTCAGTGCTGCAAACCTTGATGATAAAAAAAATTCAAAACTCTAACTCAGGGATGGGCAAAGTTGGTCCTCAAGGGCTGCAGTCCTGCAAGTTTTGGATATTTCCTGTTGCAGTACACTAGAATCAGATTGCTACTGTTGTAGCAATCTGATTCTAGTGTACTGTCATGGGTTAAGCAGGGTCTGAGTGCACAAGATAACGTGAAATACATTTTCGTTGCCTAACGATTCCACTTCCAGTTTTCACTAATACAAGTCACCTTGAGTTGTGAGAAAATTTCCCACTGGAGGCTGTTATCAAATCTTTGTGGTTCACCCAAAACTGTGTTACCATGTAAACAAGAGGCTAGAACGCAACAAAACTTTTGCGTTTTACTTTCTCAGTTTTGTGTTGCACACAGGACCTTAGAACACCATATTTAAAAACCATAGCTGCAACATGGATGCTCCTGTTGGTGTTGTCTTTTTGCTTCTGTTCTCATGTAATAAACTGTGCAACCCAGTTAAACGAAATAGAAATAAAAAGGTACCTACTCGCTGACTGATGGTGTGGCGCTGATATTTTCTGCTGATGTTCACTTGTGAAAACAGCTTTAATATGCTGGCTCAACACCTCCTTCCTATTCACCCACCCCCACCTTGTTTTGTCATGTCCACTTCACCATCCTAACTGGAGCTGGCAGTAGCAGCCCAACAGGATGAAAACACAAGAACACCAAATTACACTGCAGCAACGTCCCATCGGACAGCCTGATTACAAAATGTGACTGTAGGCAAAAATTGCAAACATGAGTGAGAGCAAAATATTCATGAAAAATGTTTACAGAAGAATCTACTGTGAGAGTTTTAAATGTAAATATGAGGATTTAGATTTTTCTGGTCAGTGTCACATGCTTGTTTTTTTTTTTCTTTTCTGTCACCTCCATCACTGACTTAATTTTTCTCCTGACCTGTCCACAGAGCTGCTGCTAAGTGGATATTTTTATGACCATTCAGTTATCAGACTACTGTCAGTGCTTGATGTGAAAAGTAAAGGAAACATGACTGCTGATGCTACAGAGTGATGATATGACTGATTTAGGTTGTAAAGGTATTGGGATCACCAGGAGGAGTTAAATTAATGTTTACCTCTTTATTAGCATACTGGGACAATTAAAAACAGCCAAAGTTGGAAGATGTCATAGAATTTTACATGAATCCCCACTGGTATAACTGGATGGAAGTAATTCAATATCACTTTTAAATGTGTGTCTGCAAGGACTTGTGGGATGGAACTTTCTCCTTTACTTTCATAAACAATGCTCCAGTGTTTCCAATGCTACAGAAAGTAAAAAAAGGAAGTATAACATAATTCAACCAGTTCTTGATCATGGCTGTCATCTGGACAGGAAGTAGATTAGCTGTGTTGAAAGAAGTCAGCTAAAGACTGATACACACAAGTTTGTTTTTTTTTTAAATATAAAGGGATTTTTTTTTTCTTACTCAGAAAAAGTACCTCACACATGAAGATAAAAAAATTAGGCATTTAACAGTTCTGATCATAATGTGTGTGGTGTGCTCCGATAATCTCAGCACAGAACAACAGACACATAACGATTCGGTCCTGCAACTGATCTAGAATCTAGTCCTCAGAGACAGAAATCTCGCATGACCAAACGTAATCTAACAAAAATCAAGAAGAAAGATAGCAACAACTGGAAATATGAAGAAGATCCATGGCAACAACTGGGACTATTGTTAATAGAAAAATCCAGAACTGAAAAAAAAAAACAAAAAACAGACTGCTTCCTTGCTCCCCAGTCAGCTCGTTCTCTGATTGGCTACATTCCATTACACGTCACAATCCACAGTCACAACTCAGGAGTCGTCGGCTTTCCACACACGTGAAAATTTTTGGTCGTAAATATTGAACATGTTCAATATTTACGATGGTCAGTCATGACTCGTTTTGGAGGTGATTGTCGGGACGAATTCGCTCCTAACACACCTTAGACCAAATGATAATTTTATAGAAAAATCTTATAAGACTTAATATAATCTGGCTTTTGTCGCTCTAGGTCGGGAAGGGGCATAATCAAGACAAACACAGCCCGATAATCTTAATGTGTGTACTTAGCTTAAGGTGGTAATGCATCTGATTTGGAGGCATTCTGGTCACCTCTTTATGGAGGTTTTTCAAACACATCTAACAAGGAATAGACCCCCGAGAAGACCCAGAACACACTAAAAGGATTTTGCATCTGTTGTGGCCTGGGAACACCTAGGGATCTCCCCGGAAGATCTGATGAGTATTTTGAGGAGAGGTATGACTAGATTGTCCCCCTGAGCACAGCACAATCTTGGAAAAGCTGAAGAAAATTGATAAATGAGTAGATGGATGGAAGGACTTGAAATACTTTTTTTGTAGGTGTCACATGACACCCAGCCTATTTTAAACAATAGCAGCAAACAAAACACACTTACTCTGCCTCGTCAGCCCTGTGTTGTCAGTCAATATATTGTAGTGCTTTTTTTGCAAACATTTTCACTAAATTTGAGATACAGACGGATAAACAGGCGGTGGCTAACAAACTGGACATCTCAGTGGTTGACAACCTGATGACAGAGGCAGTAGTGATGTGGGAAGTAAAGGTTACAGAGGAGCCAGTTGGATGTAACCAAAAAACTTGGGGGGTGGCCCCAAAAGATCCTAGGAAGGTCATCAGAGACCTCAAGAGTCCCTTCCTGGGAACAGATAATACCATGTTGAAGCCTCTCTGGATGCTTGTAATGCATCTATCATTACTGTAACCAAATGGACAAAACCTAAGTGTTGTTGGTTATCAAATAAAATATAAAGCTATTCATCTTTAAACAGTGAAAAATTAAAACCAATATTTACCAGATTTTTCTTATTTTCTTTGTCTTCAACCTGCAGCATTGTTGATTTATTATGTTGAATGAGACATCAAGATTATGAACCACATAAATAAGAGCTGAGTGACTAATAACCAAGGTGTTTTTGACTTTTAAAGGTCAGCATTAGCTACCTTAAATCTCAGCTGAATACCAAGCGCCAAGCTAACCTCTGCTTCCTTTCCTCTCTACACCAGATGTGATATGCAAACTTTCTGAACCACAGCTACATCAGAAACTAAAAAATGTATTTGTTTACTGTCCTTGTTAATTAGGGGAGCCGTGTGACCTTGAGGATGCCCGGTTAGAGCCCCGTTCTGTGCTGATGCTGACAGATTTGAAAAATGAAAAGCTGAGGTGCTGCAGACAGACCTCCGTTTTGTTTATTCAGAGCAGACGGCAAGAAAATGATAAGAATTTGTTATCTGTGGCCATTACTGCCTCTAAGGAGCATGCTGTTCCTGTTTAAACAAACATTAAAATTCTTGTAAGCATTTTGTTTGTTTGTTATTGCAAGAAGCTGAAATCATGGGATACCAAGAAGTTACTAAATGCCCTTGAATCCTTCTGACTTGTATATATCGGCAGAGAGAGAAGGAAAAAAGTCACTTGGGACTAAGTTTTGAATACAAGCAAGGACTAATTAGTTGTTTAAAAGTGGGCCTATCGTGTACTTACAAGTTCTCCATATGGGGGGACGCTCTCTGAGGATAGGGTCTTAAGTCTGAGTGTGTGTGTTATTAGTGCTGCTATCTCATGTTATTATGCTTGGCTTTAACCTTTAGCACAGTAAATGTGTGGTGGAGTTACTACAGCATTCTGCAGCTTTGTTTTTCACATTTCTGTTCTGAATCTCCTCTAATCATGCTGAATACTGGCTCCACATACCTTATCACTTTCTGACTGCTCCCATCAGCAAAAACCTGCTCAAGTCAAATATTTAATCAATGATGAAGTGATTTATCAGCAGATGTTTGCTGAGCTTGCTTCTCTTTTTCTATGTGTATTATCAAACGTAACAGTTCTTAATATAAATTGAAGGTAAGGGAGCAGTTTGTAGATATTGGTGTTGCAGAAAGGGTTGTTTCTATGAAACAGCCCTCAGACACCAAGTTTTATTATGATATATACCCAAGATTAAAGTCTGACACACTGAGCATTAGACTCGAACATCTCACACTCTTCACACAGTCAGGCAAAATAAGTTCACAACTGAGTGTGGTTACATGCACAGTTGAATCTTCCTATGGTTAATGGTTTGACCCTCTCCAAGATACATGAATGGGAGAGTAATGGAGTTATTTGTTGAAGTATATCCAACAATGTGGACTATGTCAAAATAATAATAATAAAAAGGTTCAAGACATTCTACAACTTTTAATTTTCTAACATGTAAGTTGGTGAATTTCCTGCCCAGATATTGTCTTTCCGTTACATTTTTGTTACTAATTTTGGCAGATAATAGAGCCGTTATAAAATCAGTAACACATTATAGCAGAGCAACCATCTGGAAATGTTTTAGATGACCACTGACTCAGTATTAATGAGCTGGGTTTGACACTTGTATTATACTCCTACAAATGTATCCTTCAATAGTTTATGGGCAGTTCTATTTGAACACAGACGGACAAACATGCATTTTTCCAAGAACCTAATAGGCAGGGAAATTGTTTGCAGTGATTAAATACTCTCTGGCTAAATGATTGTTTAAACTGTAAAAGGAAGAGGCTCCGTCAGAGGTCACCTGCTAAAAGAATTGAATGTTTCAAGGAGACCTTCCTAAAAAATTTAATGTACTTCAGCTTGTGCATAATGTTTTATATTTCCAAGATAATAAATGCTGAGCTCACCCCAAATTAGGCAAAACAAACAGGAAAAAAAAACTGTGTATACAAAATTGTAATATTGCCCCAATATGACAAAGAAGCGCAATAACAAGTAGATGTGCATGCAAGACTACTGCAGAGGCCTACGGACATATGCAGACCTAGGGATGGTTTAAACAATACAGAAGCATCAGTATGTGTGAAGCACTAAAAACTTCATATCGGTGTCTCATGGAGAATATCTTCTAAATCAACAGATAACACAAGTTAAAGCTACAACATGGATATTATTACTGTCGGACAATCTAAGCCTGGAGGTCATCACATCTGTATGAGCTTTTATTGAACGATTCTAAACAGGAGAGTGCAGTAAATTTAAAGAGAAGCTGAATAGATGTCTCCTGGTATGCAGTAGTGTTGACACAACTTGTGTGGATGTGTGTGTGGTGTGTGAAATCAGAAAGAAAATACACAGAATATATGGTGCATGAGTATGTACAATGTTAATCACATGAACACCGCTGAGACTGAACATCAGTCAAAACATATTATCCAGCAGAAACTCAACCTTTGAGGCTACAACTGAAAGAAGTAAGGTAGTTAGCTGTTGCCCTTACTCACCGCTGGCATAATGCTAATTAGCAGACAGACAGTTAGCATAATAAACTGTAATTAAACATTTCAGACAGTATTTAAGTGGGTTTAATAATATAAAACAGTGGATATATCACAAATTCTAACAAAAATGTAGCCTACGAGCACTTTCTTTGCTCTTTAGAATACATAGAAAAGCTGGTTTTTTTTTGCAATTATTTTTTTTTACATCCAGCAGATGTCGCTAATAAGCAATACATCAACACAGTGTTGACACAGTTAAGGCTAATTTATACTTCCTTTATGTATGTATGTACACTACCGTTCAAAAGTTTGGGGTCACTTTGCCATGAGATTCAATAGGGAAGTGACCCCAAACTTTTGAACGGTAGTGTAAATAGGTATGTCTGTTGTCAAATCTCACTGCCCACATACTTGCATGTGTCCTTTAAGTTAGCATGGTTGTTAGGCAATGCAAACACTAGAGGGCAGAGCAGAGTTTAGAGGTTACCTCTGAGCTCCGAGGCAAGGCAAGTTTATTTGTATAGCACATTTAATGTATAAGACAATTCAAAGTACTTTACATGAAACATTAAAAGTATTAAAGACGGGTGCAGGAAGCAATAAAACGTGCATTAAAAACAAACTAAAAAGAAATTATATGAAAACAAACAAAAGAATTAGATAAAATGCAAGAAATAAAGTTACAGTGTGAGGGACTAACAGTTGTTTTGAAAAAAAGGCAGCAATATACTAACCCTGATTTTAAACTGCTGAGAGTTTCAGCAGAGCTGTGGTTTTCTGGAAGTTTTACACATGTGAGGATCATAATGTGAGGTGAAAGCTGCTTCTCCATGTTTAGTTCTGACTCTGGAAAAAAAAAAGTAGATTTGATCCTGATGACCTGAGGGATCTGATTAGTTCATAACAAACCAGAAGATCCTAAATGTATTTTGGCTGCAAACCACTCAGTGCTTTGTAAACTAACAGCAGAATTTTGAAGTCAATTCTCTGACAGACAGGAGGCCAGTGTAAAATCTGAGGACTGGAGTTATATAATCCCCTTTGGTCTTGGTGAGGACTCAAGCTGCCTAACTGCAGCTTTTTGAAGGACTTTTTAGGAAGACCTGTGAGGACAAATTTTTTTAAATCATGCTGAGACATCAGTCCTTTAATCTTTAATCTTTAATTCTTTAAAGCCTTGGTGTGTAAGAATTACTGCCATCTAGTGATGCGCTAATATAATGCAAGCAACTGAGTAGTGCTCTCTGGATCCTCACCGTTTAAGCATGTTATTACAACAACGGAAGCCGTGGAGAGTCATAAATGTGAAAATGTAAACATCTAGCACAAGTTCGGTGCCAGATACATAATTCTGTTTTTTGTTTTCTGATGCCAAAAAGGTACAAGCATGCCCTCAATGTATTTGGTACCAAGCAACTGCTAAAAGCTAATGTTATCGTGTGAAATAATTTTTTGTGAATAGCAGACTCAGAGATCATTTGACTAATGGAGAGAAAGAGGGAGAGACAGTCTCTCTTTATAAATATTATTGTGAACCTGCAACTTTATTTTCCGTGTCACTTTCAGAAAATAGCAAACATGGTGACAATGGAGGAGATTATAATACTGACATTCTTAGAAAGAGACATACAGTACAAAGAGGCAGTGCAGTAGACTGTGGTCTGTGCAGCCATTAAACGTGTTGTAGCTTCTTCTTTGTTCCTTTTGCTGGTTGCTTATGAGGTATACTGTTTAACACTGCCCCCACGCTTTCCAGTTGTACTGGTTGTTATGTTGGGGGACACATCTGCAAGAGCCCTGGAAACTGACCAAAATATGTATGTGGAGAAAGGAGGTGATAGTCAAAGACTCTGTATGCATCTTTAGAGTAAAACATAAATGTGCTGCACACACTCCATGAAGTCACATTTACGCATCACTACACAGACCCATACCCAAACCCTCAGTCACAGTTTCTGATGTTTTCATTTTTGTTAGCCGTCTGACAAACAGAAGCAATTTTATTGAGATTTATCTGTTTTAAATCTAACAAAAAAGATGGAGTTACACTACTGTTCAAAAGTTTGGGGTCACTTCCCTATTGAATCCCATGGCAAAGTGACCCCAAACTTTTGAACTGTAGTGTATGTAAAGGCCCATTTCAGTCTAGTTGAGCCACCAGTGTTACTATCTTAGTTATTTGGTCTCAACACTTCTTTTTGAAAACCCTGAGTAGTGACAAATCTAATGACTTTTCCCAGAAAAGGACAGTTTTTCCACATTTTCATGAACACCTCTCTCTACTTCTGATTTGCTCCATCAGCAGCATTGAGTTACTTGCACACGCTCAGTGTTGTTTATGTGTTTTGTTAATAAGTTGTTGACTGTGTTGCCACCTTTAATTAATCTGATTAATTAAACTTAATTAATTCTCTGTGACAGAAACATACATGTGCATGCGACCGAAAGAACCACACAGCTAACTTGGATGGTGATTTTGTTAGATGATGCTGCAGATATAAAATCTGAATTTTATCAGAGCAGAAATTTTTCCTTAATATGCTCTAAAAGTAATTACAGCTTGACACGTAGTCTTAAAGAGAGACTTTTGACTCTGCATTACAGAGTTTGTATTTTTTTTTTTTTTTTTGGAAGTTGACAAAAGTAACAGAAAAGCACATGAATAATAGCTTATTGAGAATTCAGCTAAATAATTAACCAGTGTGTGAGAGGAGGAGGGAAGCAAACAGATGTAAAGGGCTGGCACAAAGCAGAATGCAAATGTGACATGATGATGGCCTCCTGGATACAAATCTCACCCCAAATTGAAGTCAAAACATCAGAGCACTCTGCATACATATTTGTTCTGTAATACTGACTCAAGGGGTAGTTAAATCAACAGGGTTGCCAACTTCCATCTCTTAGCTGGAATAAGGATGCTGCTCTTGATGTCAGGAAGTACGGGGGCTTTTAAGGCAATGACAAATATCTTTGAATATAAAATATTCTTTTGTATACACAAGCTTCATTAGTGGAAATGATTTGAAAATACACAAATGAAATGTATAGCATCAACAACCAGAAAAAGAACTAAATAATCAGAAGTCTAGGAAACCAAGGTTTTGAAACCTTCTGAGCATTTCTTTATAACAAGTATGTTCGACCTTTGAACTTGACAAAACCTTTTGATTTTGTTCTCAATCAGGATTGTCAGCCATGCTTTGGGTGTCAACAGTCTTGTTTCCTGATGTTGGGCATCAGTTAACCGTGACAATTTGAATCCTGACTCATGACAGTTTCTTATACTAAATATCAGGGGATGGGCATTTTACCTGATTTCTTGATTAGTGGAATAGACAGGCCAGTTAAAATTGATTAGTCATGATGTCATCATTAATGTGTATGTTCCACAATTATAGAGGGCACACATGCTTTTTTTGTAACTTAATGGTCTTAATGGACAGGTCAGAGAAAGAGGGTAGAAATATGTAACAAAGGGCCTAAGGTCATGATTCAAGTCTTAGCATTCTGCATCAAGGAACTGAAGCCTCTGTCTATGGGGTGGCTGCTCTGGAGTGGTTTAGCTGCATCAAAACCAATCATTCAACAAAAATCATTCTTTATCGTCTTTCCGCCTAGTCTTTTTGCTCCTAAAACATAAAATTTTTGTGATGGTTTAGTTTGAGTCCTCATTGCGCTGGTAGAATGGTGGTAAGCTTCATCCTGCATAATGTGCATCTGACTGTTTTCCAATTGAGTGAAATACTGCAATGTTTCTTAATGTTTTGTTGATGTTGCAAACATCTGTAGTCTGTTGTGTCCGCTGTATGTAGGTGCAAACTCTAGCAGAAATACCGCTGTAAACATTAATTCCATGTCTCTGCATTATGAAACACAACTTTACTCATGCTGGAAACAAAATATAGCCGAATCATAGAAATCGTAGTCATCTATGAGAGCTGTTCTGATTAACTGATTAGTCATGCTCAAGGTTTTGTATTATGAAAGAGTTGAGATAAGGTTGGACTTTTCGGAAAGCAAATGAGCTCCTCTGAAAAGACTCACCTGAGAAACTAAGGGGAAGCTCTTTCAGGTTATATTTAATTTCCCATAAGGTTTTTGATTATTCTGAAATTAAAAAGTCATTAGTTAGTTTTGTGTATTTATTCATGATCTATTCCGTTCCTTTCAGCACTGTGGACAGCAGCATTGTTTGTTATGTGCCACGAGCCCCCCAAGTGGCAACCAATTAATTAAAGTAACCCAGTGTTTGACCACACTATCGTTCCCTAAAATATATGAGTATGTACATGATTTGAGATGTCGTAGTACATGCCTAAAAACAAGACTACTCCAGAAGCCCCTTTGTAATTCAAACACTGGTCATGCACATCTCTAGAAGTTACATACAGTAAAACTACTTCCATAACTATGTCCTTGCAGGTTTCCTGGCAGCAAAATCTACATATTACCATTTTCATGACATGAAATATTAATATTATTATTAATATTATTTGAAATAACAGTTTGTGTTAGAGGTGTAGAAACTTCTTAATTTTAAAATACATTCTCAATGCAGGTGAAAAAGATTCTCCCTCTGTGCAGTGAGTGAGTTTTTGGACCCATGTAAACATAAAGCATGCAGCTGTTGTGTTAATTGGGGATTTTTTTTACCTAACAATAAAGGGATAGATAAAATGAGATGGTCATGCAACTTTATTTAAAGAGTAATGCATTAGAGAATTAGTTACTAACAAAAGTAATGCTGTTAAACACTATAAACTAAGAGACTGCAATAGAACATAAAATAGTGGCATTGCTCTATAGTGTGATATCATAGGTGTTGGGCCATGAGCAGATCTAACCACCCAAGCACATCTGGTACCTACTCCGGTGCAGTCCTGCTCTAAAATGAAAAGTGCAGGTGAAAAGAGAGGCACTGCAGATGTAGTGTGCACATTAGATGCCTCACTCATGATTATTAACGTACTACGTTAAGTACATGTTACGTACTGTCTGAAAATGAACCAAGTCACAACGTCAGCTTCCTCAACTTCTAAACTGAGAAGACACATGGAGGCGAAGCATCTGTCCTTTGCGAGAAGATATCTTATAATATTTCAGCTTTTTTATTCTTGCTTTAAATTTAGGGAAGAATTAAGCTGAATAGTTGTGTAGGCTATTTTTATCCCATGTCCACACATCCGTTACACATGCATATCCGTTTTATGGGATAGAACTTAATGTCTAGTATAACTGATTACATTGCAAGACACAACACTTTTCCTGTCTTTCACTCTCAGTTCTAACCTAAAAAAGATTAAATGAACTTTGAAATAGTTTAAAAGAAGCATTAACTTAAACAACACTGTCTACATGTGTAATTGGTTTGAGTTGCTGCCATGTGATTGGCTGATTACCTATTTGTGTTAACAAGCAATTTTACAGGTGGACCTAATAATGTGAGACATGCCTGCGATTGTAAGTACACACTTATAGCCATTAAAACAAACAAACAAAAAAAAAAAAAAAAAAAAAAGGATCAAATAAAATAGAGATCTGACCACTTTAATCACTACTTCAAAGACATTTAACAGTTTTGTGTGGTTTTTTTTTTTTTTACGTTAAAGCTGCATTTTTTCTATTAAAGTGAAATAAAAGGTTTTAATATTTTGAGTGTAAATTAGTTTAAAATGACAAAATAAACATTTAAATCCCACATTGATGTCACTGGAACAATGACACATTATATCAAGGTCCAAAACCTCAACATTTTTTTAATAATCATTTAGAATTAACTAACTAAACACTATTTAATTTGTATTAATCATTAATATGACAATTAAATCTTCATCAGGGCTGACTGACGCCTATGCAGCCAGAGCTTACGTTAAAAGAAACTGAGTAAATTCAATATCAAGTTCTAGTTTTAAAATTTTCTATGGAAAAGTTGGAGGTTGTGATGAATGACAGGATGACGGTTTTTTACTTTGCAGAAATCAAAGAAGTCCAACATAAATCACCAAACCAATGAAAAGAGCCTTGAGTGCTCCTGAGGCTGGGTGATTCATGTGTGAGCAGATTAGACATCTGTCTATCACACAGGACGCAGGGCAAACTGCCTCAGCCTCCTTCTTTAAGGCTCAGTCTCAAAGGTCAGAGAGTTTGCTGATGTGATTGCCCTGACAGGCCTACAACTGATGTCACCCTCCACCTCCTCCTTGTTGACTTCTTCAGCTGTTCACCCTTTCACTGTTTCAGAAACTTTCTGTAAGAGACCATATTCAGCTGCCCACTGGTGTGTGAAAACTCAATCAGCTTTTTTTTTCTCTTATAAGGTCCTCTTCGGTCATAAATCTTTTTTACTTTATGTGCTCTTCCTCTCTGTCCTCCTCTTTTCTTTCATCTCTTAGTCATAAGACTTCTGATAGTTGTAAAGTTACACAATTTTCAGACCAGGCTGTTTTGTTTTTTCCTTCTTTTTTAAATAATATAATTCATTAGGTTATCATTTTAACATTTAAACTAATTATATTACATACTTTGCCACAGTTTTGCTTGTCTTCTTCCATCTGAGATACTACCAGGCTGACATTATGTAAATGTGTGTCCTGATAATTTCCTGAAGTAAAAGAAAAGCAAGGAGCAGAAAGAAGCTGATTTTGTCAGTTCAGTCTTCTTTAACTCACTTGGTACAACATACTGAAGAAAGAGGAAACCCAGAAGGCAAAACATGCCCTCTTTAAAACGGAGGATGAGTTTTGAGTGTGCTCTATTGTGACAAGTAAGGTTAAATTTGCGGAAGAAAAATTTGAAATTAGGAGCTTTGTACACTAAATGTAACCATCAAAACCATCCATTGTTTAGTGGCTGTTTGCAGGTTTCTTATATGGTTGTACAAGTAAAAGTGATAATATGATGATGCAAAATTGCTTCAATGCCACCAAAACATTCTGTGCAGTTTACATAGTAAATATGCAAACTGCACAAAATGTACAGTTAGATTAATTATACACTCTCCAGCTGTTTTGATAATGAGCTAAAATGTTGTTTGCCAACTGCCATGTAAATGAGGCAGTATAAATTGCTTTGAACACTATGTGTGTGAAGTTAATTTTTACCAGAGTACCACCACTTTACAGACAAATCTCAGTGCTTTGCAGACCCTGTCCTCGCATACATCAGTATTTTGTGTTGCATATTAATTCAACTGCATGGATTCGGACTGCCAAGACAGACAAGCCAAGCCACGTTTTGGTTTTAAGAAAAAACTCCACTATGAGTCTACACAAAGGATTCTGCCTCTGCTTGTAAAATAAGAAAGCAATATTAGATTTGTACAACACCTATCGAGAAAAAAATCACAAAGGGTTTCACAAAGTGATACAAGAAACAAGAAAACAGAACAACAAAAGCAAGTTTTAAAAGATGTTTTTTGCCACTTTTTGAAAGAAATCACAGAGTTCACTGACCTCAAGCTTAGAGGCAGGGAGTTCCAGAGAGGCTCCATCACCTTTAGTTTTTAACTGTTTGCTGCATGAACAGCAGACCCTGATCACATGACCTAAGGGACTTGCTGGGGACGCTTTATCTGCAGAAGTTCCCTGACATAAATCGGTGCTTGACCATGTAAAGCTATATATGTTAAAACGAAAAATTTTAAATAAACTCTGTATTGGATGAGGAGCCAGTGCATCTTAATTAACAATAGTAACATGACAAGATTTTGTTGGTAGCCTCACAGCAGCCTTCTGAACAACTTGAAGATGATCCAGTAATTTTTCTAAGGATCATATGTGAACATAGAATTACAATAATTTATACACAATAAAACAAAAGCATGTAGGGTTGTTTCTATCTCAGGGCGAGACAGTGCAACTCAACTTGGCATTATATTTTAAATTACATAAACAAGAGCGCACCATCCGGAGTCAACACTGAGGGCACAGACAAGGGCTTCAGTTCTCTCATTATTTAGTTGAAAAAATTATTTAGCCATTGTTGTGGAATTTTATTTATCAAAGATCACACACTGAGTGAGAATCAAACAAAGTATTTTAATAAGAGCTGATCAGCAATGAGAGTCCCACAGTCAAGAAGTTTTGGCTGCACGAGTCTGAACAGATGCATTTGGGTTTGGTTTATATAAACTAGCATGAGCTGATCACATCAAGACAAATCATTAGTCCTCTGTTTCAAAGGAATGTTACAAGAAGATTGGAAGGGGAGGTAAATGAAGCTCACTCAATTCTTATCTGGGTAGAAGCCATCCTCCTTCCTCAGTAAAACACAAGACAAGGTTTTGTAACAATACAAAGTACAGAAATGTGTATAAAATTTTCCATTACACCATCCAATTTCTGACAGACTTCAAGCACCTACAAGTTCTGAATCTTAAAAACATCATGGGGTTTAAAAGAGATTGACAACTGCCATTAAAAGAGCTTAAAATATGCTGAAGAGGGAGCAGAAATAAAAGTAACAATAAAGGACCTAAAACAGACCCTTGTGGGACACCATAAGTAAGGGATGATGAAGAGGAACTGAATTTTGCAGCAGCCACAGAAAATGGCGGTCCAGAAAGATAAAACCTATGATATGATGATCAACAGTGTCAAATGCTGAGGTCAAGTCCAACATCAGTAAGACAGAACATTCTCCTGTATCATATGGAAGCCAGACTGATAATTATGCTGTGCTTTTCTTAAACAGCTGTAAGATGCCACAACCTTTTCTAAAACCTTTGCAGAGGGCTGATGATGACAGCATTCTTGAAATAAACAGAGACTTGACCAGACACCAGGGTGGAGTTAATTATACTTAGCACACAGGGACCAATAGGCTAAAAGACATCTTTGAACAGGGATGTTGGTAAAACATCAAGAATACAAGGTGATGTGTTCACTGAGCAAACTAAACTGGCCAACTGAGAGAATGAAACAGGTTAAAATGTTCTGAAATTACAGGCCAAGCTGTAGGTAAGTGAACAGATGTGGAAAAACTTGAGGGAGAAATAGAACTTCTTACATTACAAACTCCTATTTTGAGAGCACTGGAGCAGCAGGAGGAACAATATCCCTAATAGTGTTGAATAGCAACCCATAATTACCTCTGCTCTTAAAAATCAGGCTTGAGAAATATGCAGCACTCGCATCTCTAACAGTGTTGTTAAAAGAGACTAAAATTTCCCTTAAATAAAGCAAATGAAATGCAAGCCAGTTTTTCCTCCGTAAGTGCTCAACTTTCCCATAAGTTTATTTTAGGCAGCAAATACTGTCATTCATCAAAGGGGAATAAAAAAGTGCTGTGCCATTTTTCTGGTTTTATTTGGGGTGGTAATGTCTTTGTTAGACTTTTAATTGGCCAACATGACTTCAGGAGTTGAGGACAGATCACCAGCTTTTGGACTGGCATGCTTCTGACCGCGTTTTTGTGTTGTGTGTTATCATATAGACTATTTTTGGGGTAAAATGGGAGGAAAAATCTTTGCATTGCGAAATACCCATATTTGTGTGGACATAGTCTTTGTCATGTTCTCTGCCCTGCCTGGGCTCATCAGTAGATTCAGCCCACCTGGGTTTCCCAAATTGCTACTTGGTTTCTCTGCACTACTTAATCTCTCTTTAGTCTCTCCTTCTCTGCCAGATTATCAGCAACAGCACCTCGCAAAGTTGAAATCCAGCATTTAGTTGTCTTCAGATTGCCTACTGTTTTCATCCTTGGATTACCCCTCTTGCCTTGCCCTTGTCGGATTCCTTTTGCCTGGTTTCTTGGATTTCTGGATTTTGACCCATGCTTTGCTTCTGGACCCCGAGCCTCACCTATCGTCTTGGATAAGTACCCCATCTGCCTCAGTGTTCTGACCATTGCCTGCCTTCTGACCTTGACTCTGGATTTTGGCCTTTTTCAGCTCCCCTCCTTCCCCCTCCAGAACTAGACAGCTTCTTTAAGTGTTGCCGGACTCTTGCCCCTTTGCTCAATAAATCTGAGTTCTTTGTATTCCTACTGCTGTGTGTGGTTGAATTTCCGGGTCCTCACAGTCAATCATTACAGTCTTAGTAAAAACAAAACAACTAATCAACCTTGTGCAAATAAATGCCACATAGTTGCTTTTTGCTGAAAGCTTGCTTTCTCACATGCAATTACAAGTCTTCATTTTCACTTGTATCTCAGTAATCTTGGTGCAGAACATTTATTCAGTCATTCTGGATGCCGGCCCACATAGACACTTACAGCTCATTAGATTTATTATAAATAAAGATTGATTTCCAGGTCACAGGCAGGAGGACAGAGCACTAGAAAATGTAGAAATGAAAAGATTCCTCCGCTTTCTTTAATCAGTTTGCCTGTTTACCTGGCTGCTTACCTTAATGATTCATTTCTGCTCTTCATTACATGGTTGGAGCCTGCTGTTCATCTTGTGTGTCTGTTATGTACACATTTTGGTCCATTTTCAGAGAGCTTGCTTATGCATACCCAGACATAGCAAATAGAGCAATACCACTGGATACTGCAGAAAGGAAGAAGCCATGATGTATTTAGTGGCTGCACATACTACCGCCATCTACTGTGCTGCCTGCTTTCTGAGAATGTCCATTATCATGATCTCCTCCACCACCTTGATGTATGCTATACGTCTACTGACATCAAAACTCAGAAGTACATGCTGAACTCTACACTACCCTCTAGTGGATTTATTACCTAACAACCATGCCAACGTACAGGATGCATATGTTGCACCCTTAAAGCAAACAGGACTCCATATCAATTTTGACAACTTTATTTGCTGTAAATTTCTTTTTAATATGTAGATTTTCTTGAGGCAGCCAGGACATGCAAAGTGACCACGATACACACGTGAACTAGCAGCCCCACACACGTCGCACACACACACACCCACTGCATGCAGGCTGATAATATACTGTGTGCTAACAAGTGTTATATGTTACTGCAGCACACACAACAGAAAATACTAAAAGAGCAAATGACTTGAAAAATGACCTGAATGATAAAAAGGATGAAAAATGAACATTGCTGAAACACTTCTCCTGGACAATATCTAAATTAGGAACGTATTAAGCCTTAATATTTCCAGGGTGCAACACATAGGAGTATGTGGGTAGTGATATTTGACAACATTTGACACAGACGGACCTATTTTGTATGTAAAAGGAGCTTAATGTGAATACATCTTCTCTTTGTCCGTTTATGGTTGTCTCATAGTATTCTTTCTTTTTTAGATTTGATTTTACTGATATTTGGTCTCTCCTGCCCTTACCCAGACTCTACCATATTTCTACAACTTGTTTTCCTTCTGTTTTCAGTTAGAACCTCATTTTTCTCTATGTTTTCACTTACATATACAACTAGAGAAAGTTTGATGCAGTGATTGTATGCAGTAGTAGTTATTAAAGCAACAAAAAACACTTGAACCTACAGGTTTTTGATTACTTGTTGATGACAAAAAGCATTAAAATTGAAAGTAAAACATATCAGTACAGAATACACAGAATATATTTGTTAAAAAGATTTGAATGTGCAGTAAAACATATTCTTAAATAGAGGAACCAGTATTTAAAAAATAAAAAAGTACTCATAAGCCTCACACAGTAGTGTTCCTTGCACTAAACTTTGACAAATATCACCACTATCAATTCACTGTACTGTGAGGTACAAGTCTCTGTGTCCTGTTGGTGCAGTCATGCAGCAGTGAGAGTTGTACAGCAGGTTGGAGGCAGTAAATTAGCTTCTCCCCTCTCTTTCTCGGTAACCACTCTGCATTCTGTTTCACCCAGTGTTCCTCTCAGCTATGAGCTATGTCCAATAGCTCCCTGTGTAATGTACAGTATCAAATAGCATCTCTTAAAGGAGCAATTGAGCAGCGCTCCAGGGAATGTTGAGTGCAGTTATTGAACATTTTCTGAGAAGATGCTAATGTACAGTGTGGCACCTCGGGGCTGACTGGGTGCCGAATGCTACCATATGCAATTCGTTGCAGTGATCTTTGTCCTGAGTTATGAATGTAGGAACAATTTCAAATCCAAGATCAGGGACACTCAGCATACTGGATAGAAATGATAGAAACATCTTCCTTGCTGTGGGCTGTGCTGTTCAGACATGATGAAAATATCAATTCTGCTTTTCAAACCATTAAAACTGACAGCTTTGTGTCCCTCAGATGTGGTTGACTTTTACATTAAAGGGGATATATTATGCCTTTTTTTGACAAGCTGACACATTTACTTGATGTCTTAATGACAATTCTGTGAAATACTTCAGTCAAAATAACAGATACTACCACAGCTCCCATTTCTTCCAATACAGATAATTTTAAGTTTTAGGTGACCCATTCATGTGAACTCTGTCCCTCTCCTCTTTAAGGTCTGCCTCTTTGTGATCTGTTTTACTCAATGACCTGTGGAGCACGTTACTACAGTGTGAGGGTATAAAATAAATAACCTGAGAGCTCAGACCATTGAACAAGGAACCATGAACAGGAACAAGGCATGGCGTAGATGTGGACTGCTGGAGCTCAGGACCGGACGTGAGACGTTAAAGCGCTGGATGGGTCTTGGGTGCCGGCATGGAATGCTGAAGCATTGGATGGGACCTGGGAAATGGGGTAGGACATCGAAGTGCTAGATGGGACCTGGGCATCGGTGTGGAACCCTGTGGAGCTTGAGGCAACACAGGAGACGTGGGTCATGGAGCTGGAGGTGACACAGGAGATGTGGGCCATGGAGAGGGTGGCAGTGGTGCAAGGCAACGTGTGTTGGAGCTTTACCTCCTTCTGCGGACCCAGAAGACATGGAGTTCCTAAATGGCATTGTCCGAATCGCCAAACGATTCCCCCAAATTGGTGATTCTATGGGACCATGACGCTAATTGGAAATGGAATTAGGTGGTAGGTTGATGTTCTAATCAAATGAATGAATGAATGGTGTGGTCAAGATAACCTGAAGTTCAAACTGAGCTCGAATAAGGCAGAAATAGGATTTAAGTGACTTTGGATGTGGCTTGGTTGTTAATATTTCAGAGTATTTCAGAAGCTGCTGATCTACTGGGATCTTCACACACAACCATCTCTAGGGTTTACAGAGAATGGTCTGAAAAAGAGAGAATATCCAATGAGCAGCAGTTGTCTGTTGCAAATGTCTTGTTGTCAGAGGAGACTGGGCCGACTGGTTGGAGATTATAGAAAGGCAACAGTAACTCAAATAAGTACTGGTTCCAATATGCAGAATCCCTGAACACACAACACATCCAACCTTGAAGCAGATGACCTACAGCAACTGCAGAAACTGAGGCTACAATTTACAAAGACTTACCAAAACTGGACAATAGAAAATGGAAAAGCATTGTCTGGTCTGATGAGTCTACATCGTTCAGATGGTAGTGTCAGCATCTGGTAGAAACAACATGAAAGCTGGATCCATCCTGTCTTCTATCAATGGTTCAGGCGGGTGGTGGTGTAATTGGGGTGGTGAGTACCTGAGTATTGTTGTTGACCATGTTTATCCCTTTATAACCACAGTGTACCATCTTCTGATGGTTACTTCCAGCAGAATCATGCACCATGTCACAAAACTCAAATCATCTTCAACTGCCTCCTTTAAGATGACAATGAGTTCACTGTACTCCAGTGGTCTCCACAGTCACCAGATCTCAACTCAGTAAAGCAGCTTTGGGATGTGGTGGAACAAATTCTCATCATGGATGTGCAGCCGACAAACCTGCAGCAACTGTGTGATGCTATCATGTCAACATGGAGCAAAATCTCCGAGGAGTGTTTCCAGCACCTTGTTTAATCTATGTCATGAAGAATTCAGGCAGTTATAGTTGTTTTCCATGTTCTGTGTTGTCTTTCCATGTCATGCATGTTGTGATAAAATGAAGAAGTCATCTTTGGGAAGACACTGCCTAATGAGAGATGTTGTCCATGACACTGGGTGTAATGAGCTGAGTGACAGCTGGAAGAATAAATAAGATTATGAAATTCTACAATACAGAACATCCCAGTGCAAACTAAAAAAAACCTTAAATATTACCATTAAATTAGTTCTGTACTTCTCTGATGCAAAACAAACATTGTTTATTGCAGATATATGTATTTTGTTGCATCATTTTCTCAAATGCACCTACTATTTCATCCACTCCAAACTTCCACAGCCATGCTGCTATGCAGAGGCAACACAGCTCCTGAATTCACCGTATTTTGCACATTAACACCACATTTGGCTGCAAGGCATTGTCCTGCCTGTCAGATCTCTGCATCATCGCTGCACCTTCAGATGCAAACCAACAACCGTGCTGGGATGTAATTGCCATTCAGCAAATATCTCTGTGTGCTTGGGCTGCAGCGTGCACACTCATAAACTCCCCCGCTGGAATAGTTGCTCAGAAATGGACGGGAGTATTACTCACCATGAAGTTATTGCTCAGGAATAAAACCAAAGCGTAATAAAAGCGATTCTTTAAAAATTCATGTGAGCCGAAGCAGCATGGAGGTTAGCGAGCGGTGGAGTGTGAGAGGAGGATGTATGTATGTGATGGGGGAATAAGTTCGAAGCGTTATGTTAAATTATTCTGGTCATTAAGCTGCATCAGCACCTGTGTGTCACAGCTTTCTGGCCCTGACTGAGTGAGTGTGCGCGTGCTTGTGTTTTCTGTCAGTACAGGTATTTATGGTTATGTGTTTGTTGGCGTCTGCTGTGTTTCAGCATGTGTATGATGAGCTAGAAGCTTGTGTTTTTATGCATGAATAGAAATGGGTATATACTACTTATGTATGTGTGTGAACATGTTTTATTGTGTGTGACTGAGAGAAGAGAGGAGGCTTATATGTATGCATAATGTGATCTGATACCTGTGTGTGGATTTGTAGATGCTCACATTTTTCTATACATTATGTATGAGTGATCATTTGTGTATGCATCCATATGTTTGTGTGTGTAGGTTTTATTATCCAAGTGTGAGAGATGTATGTGTTGTAAATATATTGATATAACTGTATTTTAGCATGAATGTTTTCATAATACTTTATGGCTGTTTATGAGCCTGCTAAGAATATGTGTGCATTCTCTTCCACCTTTATCTTTTAGAGAACTAGTTTTAAGAATATTTGTTGGCGACAACATTGTGTTACTTGTCCAAGGATGGACAGATAATGTCCTGCCTGGGCATCAAAATAAGTACATACATCTTTACTTTGATTTCTATTAAAATGTAGGCTGTTCAGTTGGGCTTGTTGGGAATGTTTGGTTGAGTTATGCCTCCAAACAAAGTGGTTTCTGGTTGGTAGCACATTGTTTTATTTTGTGTGAAGCGTCTTGGAGAAAGGTCTATTATGATATCATCATTAGAAAAGGTAAAGATTTTCTGCCCTTCAGATGCTAGGTGAGGCAACTACACAATGTCCATCCAATCCATCCATCTGTGGATGGACAAGGAAATAACTTTGTTCATTCACAAATCAAAATAGAGCAAATATTCTCTCACCAAGTCTGCAGGACAATTGTTTCATGGAGCAACTGATGTGTTGCTCCACAGCTACTGATCATGTAGCTGAGGCATGATGAGGTAATTTGCAATACAGGAAATTACATTTTATGTTGGTTGCTTGCTTACTTAATATTTCTTAATAATTTAATCAAGGAAATATTCTCTGTGCTTCCTGAGATTGCTTTTTACCTACGTGAAATAGATTGTGCTAAATCCAGTATGTAAAGGAAACAAGTGTTACAAGTAATTGAACTGCAGCTGAATATGATGTACATGACACTGCTTTTAGTGGGTACACTTATAGGGAGCATATAATGTGAAAATGCAAGCAAGCGTGTTTTTTTTTGGTTCAGCCCTTTTGGGGACCCGTAACAGAAACATGACTTAATTTTGGCAAATTTTTTCACTGTTGCGTATGTTAACAAAGGCTAATTCAGCATCCTGTCTCTTGTCTGAGCGCTCTTCAGCCAATAAAAGTCAAAATCAATGTTGACTTTTTGTCAAGTTTTTATTTAAAAGTCCAAATCTGCACTGTTTAACTTTATGTAATCCACTAAACATGATTGTCCCACAAGACGATAATAAAACTAAGCTCTCTTTGATTGTTTTTGCTAATGCAAGGAAAGGACATGCATGTTCAGCTCTACTATTCTATAAACGGGCCATTTGCTGGCATGGTTTGGGACCACTTGCTGCCCTACTGGGAAGGGTCATTAAAAAACAACACTAAGCTGATCTTAATGATCACCTTTAACCCATGATGAAACATTTCTGTAATGATGGAAGGGATTTCTTGCAGGATGACAATGCATCCATCTGCAGGGCATGGGGGTCACTGAATGCATTAATGAAGATAAAAATAACATGAATCATATGCCATGACCTTTACAGTCACCCAATCTTAACCCAGCTGAACACCACAGGAGATTTTGGAATGAGATACAAGCACTCTGCAGTCACCAAAACACATTATCAGGAAGCATCTTTTGGAAAAAATGTTTCAACCCTGCAGTGTTTGAAAGATTTGTGGAATCAGCTCTAAAGAATATTGGTCTTAATTCTGGTGAACACATTGGGAATTTTAGCTGCCCTTAATAAAATATGACATACATAACATAGTTATATTATGGCTAAAACATAGCTCTTCCACTTCACAGTAAGAAAGGCTCAATAACTGGTGCTGCAACCAAAAACATCCATCATCCTGTAATATAAATGCTGTGATAACCAAACAATCGAAATTTGTCATGAAATAACATGTTGATGAAGACTGGTACCATTATATATGTAACACGGGGGGGACGACCCTGATCGTGACCAAGGACGGGACTGCAAGGGTCCTCTGGTAGACCAAACCAATTTCTAAAATAAGGTCTAGAGCTCCCTCTTATGAAATGTACAAGTTTGTTCAGGCTACTGATTGACAGAAACGAACAGTCATACAAAAATAATTTCTTTATTCACATTAAATTCTTTAAAACATTCCTTTGAGCAGACGGGAATTACGAACATAAAGAAATCACTGCAAACAAAAGAAAATAAAGAAAAACCAAACAATTAATGAATTAGTAATCAAACTTAAACAAAATTAGTAAACTAAGTGCAAACTTAAACTTATCAACAGAAAATCCCTCATCACTCAAACTCCTAAAACTCTTGCGCAAACCCTCCACGCTAACCCATAAATGTGGAAGGAAAGCCGAATAAAACTAAATGCGCGCATAAATCGCGGGGCACCCCTACGGTTCAAGCTTAGCCAGAGTAGTCTGTCTACAAAACAAGATGTGGCGGGCAACAACTGAAATAACAGCCTAGCGTCACGCTGAAGATGCTAAAGAAGCTAAAGACGCTAAAGAACATAGCAACCCTCAGCACAGCCTGGTGAGGAACAGTTAACGCCAGCTTGATGTCAACGACCACACACTGCCTTTAACTGCCAATGTCATTTACCTTCACCAGCCAGACTGGGGGACATCTGCAACTCCGACGGCAAACTCCACAGTTCTGCTTCAAATCCACACTGCCAGAACCTCACAGCGACGCACTCAAATGCTGCATACAGCCGAAAACAGAGAGCTACAATGCTGCTACCCGCACCTGTTTATAATCCCCTTGATCAGCCAGAGCGGGCAACACGGAGACGGAAACACGCCACGCCTTTACGGTTGCGCATTGCGTCGGAAACATCAACCTTCCTTACTACGCAGAACCACCTGGTTACATCCTACCCCCCCCTTTTGTATCGGTGACCCAACGATACGAACCATTACGACCACGGACGGAAGATGGCTGTCGTCGAACTGCTGGCACCCGGGACCACAGAGGCAGCAGCCCCACCTTCACTCCTAGGTGGTCCTGGAAGGCGATGAGGGTTGGGATGCTTTCCAGCGGTCTTTCGGGTCGATCTCCGAGGGCCAGTCCCACCACTTTGGCACCGAGGCTTAACAGGTGCCCGAGCCTGCAACACACCAGAGGACCGTGGTGACCCCGGTGTTGATAGAACACTGTCTCTTTGTCTACACAGCAGCCAGGACCCCGACTCCAAATCCTCCTCATCACTGGGCTCGTCGGGCCTGGCTCCAGACAGCACAGCTGAACTTGACTCTGGGGGCAGCAACGCGGGCTTGATGGCGGTACGGTGGACCTGCTTTGTCACATGGAGCCTATCCTCAGGGGCAACAGAGTAAACGACCCCACCAGGACTGGGAGCTTTCAACACCTGGTACACTGTGGAACCCCCCGCATCCCGGATCTTCCTACGTCCTGGACCCACATCACGCAGATACACCCTCTGTCCAACTCCTAGCGGCTCACACTGAACCTTTCCTTCATGACTCTCTTTTCTCTCCCGAGCTGCCAACTCCATTCTACCTCTGGCCACATCCATAGCCACCATCAACCTCCTCCGGTGCTCCAGCACCCATTCACACACTCTTGTGGTTGTGGGCTCCGGAAGATGATCAAGCAGAAAATCTACAGGTAAGTTCGCCTCCTGTCCAAACATCAGGAAATACGGTGACTCCCCGGTCGACTGATGAGCTGTAACATTGTAATGGAAAACAAGCTGCAGGAGATGTTCCGGCCAGCTCTGCTTTTCATCTGGAGGAAGAGAACGCAACAGGTTATGCATAGTTCGGTTGAACAGTTCACATTGTCCATTACCCTGTGGATGGTAGGGGGTGGTGCGGCTTTTCTGAACCCCGTATACCTCACACAGCTGTTGTACCAGCACACTCTCAAAGTTCCTCCCCTGGTAGGAGTGAATCTGAACTGGCACCCTGAACCGGTGAAACCACTCACGCACCAGGACCTTTGCCTCAGTTGCCGCCTTCTGGTCCCGGGTAGAAATAGCCTGTGTGAATTTGGAGAACACATCCATCATCACCATCACCAACTCTCTCCCGTCTCAGGCAGGCTCCAACATGGTAAAATCTATGGCCAACACCTGATTCGGCTTTGATGCAAGGAGGTGACCCATGGGGGCACGGACTCTGGGCTGAGTGTCTTTCGCCAGAACGCATCTCTAACATTGTTGACACCAGTCCTTCACATCCTTGTCCATCCCCGGCCAGTAACATCTTTGTTTTACTACCTCAACTGTCCTTGCCACCCCCTGATGGCCATGATTCTGATGAAGTTCCTGTAACACCTCTCGCTTTAAACTCTCTGGAAAAAGGAGTTGAAGAAACTCTTCCCCACCATCTGGTCTCCAACTGCGTCGATACAACAGACCTCCTTCCTGGATAATCCGGTCCCACTGCTTCACTAAGCCTCGGGCTCCTGGGGGAAGCCTTTCTTCTCAGCCCGACTTGGAACTCTTTGCTGCTGCCAAAACTCCATAAACGCAGCTACGGCTGGGTCGGCTCCCTGCAGCAACCTCAGGTCCTCCGAACTACGAGACGGAAGGACAACGATGGATCCCTGGACCGCGTCCCTAGGTGCCCTCCCCAACTTGGCACCAATGGCTGCTGGAATGGCGGTACCTGGGAGATGACGCTCAAGTTGAGTCCTGTCCCCTCCAGCCCTCTGCCGAGAGAGCGCATCCGCATTCTTATTCATCCACCCTGGGCGATACCTGATGGTGTAGTCGAAAGCCGAGAGTTCAGCCACCCAGGGCTGTTCTGTAGCGCCCAGCTTGGCATTATCCAAACTGCTCAGGGGATTGTTGTCAGTCCAGACGATGCACTGGTGACCCCACAAATACTCCTTGAACTTCTCGGTCATGGCCCACTTCATGGTCAGCATCTCCAGCTTCATAGAACTGTAATTTTTCTCGGCAGCATGCAGACTTCGGCTGGCATAGGCAATGGGTCTCAACTTGCCCCCCTGCTCCTGGGACAACGCCGCTCCTAGTCCGCAGTGGCTGGCATCAACCTCCAACACAAAAGGCAGGGAGAAATCAGCAAAAGCAAGCGTAGTAGCACTTACTAGTCGAACCTTGAGTTCCTGGAAGCTCCCTGCGCAGTCTTTGGTCCACGCCTCCACGAACAGGGGCCCTCGGTTCCGCTGTTTCTTTGAACCCGCCAGCTCAGCCACCAGACGATGAAGGGGGGCGGCCAACTTGGAGAAGCCTTCCACAAATCTCCTATAATAACTGATGAAACCCAGGAACGACCTCAATTCTGCCACACTGGTAGGGTGGGGCCAGCTGGAAACCGCAGAGACCTTGCTCGGGTCTGTCGACACTCCATTGGCCGAGATCACGTGGCCCAAATACTGCACCTGTCTTTTAAAGAAGTCACATTTCTCCAACTTAGCTTTCAGCCCTTCTCGCTGTAGTCGACTCAAAACTGTCTCTAGCCACAACAAGTGTTTGTCAACACTGTGGGAGAAGACCACAATGTCGTCCAGAAATAACAAGAGAGACTGACCATGCTGTGCCCCGAACATTCTCTCGATAAGGCGCTGGAATGTCCCTGGAGCATTGCACAACCCAAAAGGCATGCGGTTGTACTCAAACAGGCCGAACGGAGTACAAAAGGCAGTCTTTTTCCTGTCACTCTCTTCTACAGGCACTTGATTATATCCACAGGCCAGATCCATGGTGGTAAACCACTGCGCCCCAGATAGGGAGTCCACAATCCGGGGGAGAGGAAAGGCATTCTTCCGGGTCTTCTTATTCAACTGCTTGTAGTCGATGCAGAGGCGCAGGCTGCCATCCTTCTTCCTCACCAGGATGATAGGGGCTACTGCTTTCTCTGATCACCCGAGATGCCAGCAGTTGGTTTATGTGAGACTTTACAGCCTCATATTCCAACGGAGGAATACTCCGATACCGCTGCCGCACCGGTACATCGTCTAGCAATGGAATGCTATGCCTGATCAAATTGGTGCAGCCGAGATCACCATCGAATGCAGAGAACACTGACTCATATTTACACAATAATGCTCTCACCTCATGCTGCTCAGCCACAGTAAGCATAGAAAGATCCAGAGACAAAATCTTCTCCTTAATAGACCCGGACTCGGCAGTGTGGGTCCTAACCGTAGCTACCACCTGCTCTTGGACGCACTGAACCTCTTGCAAATCCGTGGGCAAGCTAACGATCGTGACAGGGGACAGCACTACAAGGGGGCAACGCGGCTTGAGCGTAACGTCTGATACCCCCACGTTTACCACCGGGACATACGCCGTACCCCTACTAATCTGCACTAGAGATGGAGACACCAACAACCCTCCTGGTAAGCCCAATGCAGCATCCAATGGCTCAACTAACGCAGCACCAGCAGATGCTAACACAGCAGAACAGGTAGCAGTTATAAACTTTGTGGTGCCCGCTGGGACCACCACAGACTTCCTACCATGAAGGTTGGCAATACTAGTACGCTGTTACATATAAAAACCAAAATAAACCTAACATCAGAGATGGAAACCAAATGAGTAAAAGGTAACTCAAGCTATAAACATCCTATTTTGGTTTGTTGGTTGGTCTGTGGACCATGACTGGGTCCACATTCTTTTCCTCTATTGAAATGATTTTATACACTTACTTTTATACACTTGTTTTACAGACTTTTTTTTTTTTAAATCTTTGCTTCATTGTTTTGCATGCAACAGTGCAGACAAAAGATAGTTGTTTAGTGACTTGCAATGTGACTATAAAATTATTAAAATCAAATCATTTGTAGCCACTAGGGATGGGAAGATTAACCGATATGAATCGATACGCGGCCGTGCGCGTGCACGATGCGAGTGCATCGGTAGAGCAGCAGAGGATGAATGAAACTTTTGAAGCAAATCTAGATGCATCGGTTTTTGCGAGATGCATCGGTTTTTCTGAGATACGGCTTATACTTTTAATACAGAATGTGTTTATTTATTAACAAGTGTTGTCAACCTGTTTTAGCGCATAATTTAAACGACCTACATAAAGTAGGCCTAAGCAACGGACTTGCGGATGTTTACACTACAACTCATGGGGGCTGCGCGGATGAAGCCAGTGATGCGCCCACAGGTAGTTGTCAGGAAGCGCGAATTAGCAAAACAAACATGTCGGACTCCAAGATCATTTATCCTCCACTTAGTTTCAAGTCCAAAGTTTGGGAACACTATGGATTTTACAAGAAAGAAGGACGACTTGACAAGACAGCTGCAATTTGTAAAATGTGCCGCGCATCTGTAAAATACACGGCAGTACGACTAATCTGATATCTCACTTGAAGCAGCGCCACGGTGTTGTTGTGGAAGCGTCTGCCAGTGTCCCTGCATCCCCTTCCTCCAGCTCGGATCCCCCTGTAGCTACGAGCTCCAGAAGCGGTGAGAAAAGTATTGAAAATTTTTTCCATGCCCCGCTTGCCACCAGTTCCGCGCGCTCTATGGCAATAACTGATGCTATTGCATTGTTCATCTGCAAAGATATTCAACCTTATAGTGTCACGGAGAACGAAGGTTTTACTGCAAATACATATATATTTTAGTATATATTGCACTCATACATTGTTTTTCTTGGAAATACTTAAATATGTGCCATGTGTTTTAAAATGGCCTAAGTAGTATGTGCCATGTGTTTTAAAATGGCCTAAGTATGTGCCATGTGTTTTAAAATGGCCTAAGTAGTATGTGCCATGTGTTTTAAAATGGCCTAAGTAGTATGTGCCATGTGTTTTAAAATGGCCTAAGTATGTGCCATGTGTTTTAAAATGGCCTAAGTAGTATGTGCCATGTGTTTTAAAATGGCCTAAGTAGTATGTGCCATGTGTTTTAAAATGGCCTAAGTATGTGCCATGTGTTTTAAAATGGCCTTACTGTAAACCAACACTCAAGCTCTGAGAGAAAAAACAGTTTGTAAAAATGTCTTGGCTTTACTTGGTTAATAAAAAATCAAACTAATTCATTGGCACTGCATCCTCTTTCACATTACTACATGAAATTGATCTATTTAAATAGTACTGAATTATTGCATCATATCGTGATATGGGTGTAAATCGTATCATACCGCATCGCAAAATGCCACACATGTATCGTTAATATATCGCATCGGATACTTTGTATCGAGATGCGTATTGGATCGGCATTATACCTTAGATGCCCAACCCTAGTAGCCACCCCTACTAATACACAAAATATTAGCATTTCCTTCAAACTTTCACCACATGGCATAATTGAATCTACACTAAATGAAATATAAGAAAAAGATGTAAATGACATATTCTTATGCACATACACATGAAGCCAGAGCATTAGCATGCTAACTGTATTCATTCTTGCAACTGGAGGAAAATTGTTATTCGACTCCCATTTGTCATTTTCTAAGAAGCCATTGGGACAGAAACATTTTCTTAGAAACATGACAAGCATGTAAAGAGCTGCTCAGGTAAAGTGCGGTGAATAAAAGGACCCCTGAGAAGCAGCTTAAAGCATTTAATGCTGTTGTATGTAATTACTTGCAAAACTCCTATAGTTTGTTTTTACCATTGTAGATTATGGTCTTTGTCATGATTAAATACACAAACAATTTATTCCTAATGTTTAGCTGCCATCTAGCACAAGTAAACAGATATAAAATAGCACATCTCATATATATATATATATATATATATATATATATATATATATATATATATATATATATATAAGGCTCCTCTTGATAATTTGATTAATTTAGTTATTCATTTACTTTGAATCACAGAATCTATGTAATCTTGCTTGACCTGACCGGAGGGGACAGAAAAAGAAGGAAGACAGCAAAAAGAAGCAGAAGGAAAGCAGAAAGAAGAAAGGAGACAAAAACACCACAGACAAGGGGCAACAATCCACACCATCACCAGACAACAAACTGCTATATTTATACATAAACACACCAGAAAATTTCCTACTGCTTTTACAGAAAAACAGAGCTGCCAGTGATTAAGAGTTCTAAAATAGTAACCAAATCATAAACGTATCACAACAACAACCAGATACCAACTCACAGAAAAAAAAAAAAAAAAAATCTCTTAGTTTATCAACCCACTGGACAACTCAGTGACTGTGTCAGGATGCAGAGCATGAGGAATAAGGAGTGATCAGTGATGAGGAGTTGTGAGTGAGATCATGCAAATGCGATCACGCCTCTATGGAGGTCAGAGGCAGACCAGGGCAGCCCAGAGACCCGGGCCCTTAGCAGCAACACTGGAGCACTAACCCAAGCTACCCCACCCCGAAGATGACCCAGCCCCACCCAGAGGGTGGCAAAGGAGAGCCCCAGCAAAAGCCCCCCATATCTCTCGAGCACAGGCCCCAGTGGGCCAAAATCGGCAGCCGCCGGCACCGCCAGGCACTGGCCATCCAGAGACTCTACCCCACCCGCCATACACTATGTGGCACTCCCTCCTATTGTTTCTGTGTTGTGTTTCTTGTGTTTTGGTGTCTACATGCAATTAAAATTGAGAGGCGAGTTGCCACAGGGTGCAGCCAAGGAGGCCCTCTCAGCTCCACCCCGCATGGCGTGTACGCCTCCCAACTCCTTACGCGTGTGTGTGTGTGTATGTGTGTGTGTGTGTGTGTGTGTGTGTGTGTGTGTGTGTGTGTGTGTGTGTGTGTGTGTGAGAAAGACAGTGGTAAAGATGAGGGGTCTGGGGATGTAAGTCCAGAGGGAAGTGAACTTCTGTCCGGATGGTGAGCCTCTGGTGGCATTAGGCATCCCCACTATCCAGGAGGTCCTCCGGGGCAAGACAGGCCAGGAGCAGCCGTCCCACACATGCCTAAGGTGTCACCCCCCCCCACCCCACCCCCACACACCACATACACACACACACATACACACACAGGTGCATGTGATCCCTCTCCACCCGACACCTTATTTGTTAAGGCTTTGGTTGTACCCTCTCTTTATTTTCAGTTTCCTTCACTCTGTCTCTCCTCTGGTCATCTGTTTTGTGTTACCTTGATATTATTGACCTTGGTGGTGATGCTCCACTGCCACCCGTCAGACTCTTCTCCAAATAGCCCACACACCTGCAGCTCATTCCCTGCAGTATATCTATGCAAGGCCGTCAGTCAGTCTGCCGGATCGTTCTGTCTGTTTTACTGAACTTAACGCTACAGCCTTAGCCTTCATGCTTCATCTCATCTGTTTCATCTCCTGTTTGTTCGGCTCCCTTCAACCTTTCTTCTTCAGCCTGCCTTTCACACAGATCCTGCACACTCTGTCACATCCAGCAGCTACCCTCTTCCTGTCGGCCATCGACCCCCGGCACACCTCGGCCTCATTTGCTATATGCAAAACTCTGCAGCTCATCCACTGTTATTCTTTCCAACTCCTCCAAACTGACCATTAAGTCTACGTACAGCATCAGACATAGAATCTGATCTGCATTATTTTATTTTAAATGGCAAGCTGGATATTTAGCTGATTTTTAACAATTTGGATGTGACAATTTAATTTGAAGGCCATCACAACTCTCTTATCCACAGGTGACAAAAGGGGAGGTCTGACAAAAGATGAGATCTAGAAAAGCATCCCCCAAAGGAAATTGAATGTTAGCAACATGCAGCAGGTCTCACTGCTCTGTTCAATGCAAGAGGGACACGTTCTGGGAAGTGACAAAGAAGCTGTCAATAAAATGATGGATGCTAGGTTAAACAGCAGGCTGCTGACCTGTTCTTTTCTTTTTATTATTATTATTTTGTGGAATATTTTCTGTAACTGTCACAGAAGCAGAACAAAACATTTTATATCTCTATACAGACAGGTAAATATTCATCCATTATTTATTTTCTTTTTGAGGCCTATTTATGCTCCCTTATGTGCATAAATAGGGGCGTCCATTTCAAACGTCATGCGTCGCCATCCTATTTCCATTATCTTTTACGATGGCACAGAACAGCTGAGAGTACTGTGCTCACTCAGCAGCAGCAGCACTGCTTTGAGTCCCACCTTATTAACTATTTAAACTAGGGCTGCAGCTAACTAATGACTTTTCTGATAGTCGATTAGTTATCGACTATTAAAACGACTAGTCGACCAATCGGATTATGTATCTCATAATTATAAACGGCTCTTATTTCACTTTCAGCTTTGAAATCTTGCATGAGGTTGTTATGTAAGTCCGACGTGCCTCCTCTTTAAATGTTCGAGCATTGCAGACGTACTTCCGTGGTACACAAGGTCCGCTTTACAAATCTCACATATATTTATTTATTTTGTAAGTTTAACATGAAGTTATCCCAGACTTTTGACGTCCTCTGATGTAATTTTGTTCCCTGGATGGTCACCATATTTTTCCCCTGGTGGATTTATTGTTGACGTTTAACGTTGAAGCCCCAATTTAAACTGATCTCATTGGCTTCACGCTTTTGTTTTTTGGAACGTGATTGGCTGTCATTGCTGTCAGTCACTCTGTTCGGATTAGTTTTAAGTCTTGCCTTAAGCACCACGAGCTGGGACTGGCCCTCAGACCTCAGAGCTCGTGTGTTGGTGTAAGTTTGGAGGCAGTCAGTAATGTAATGGTGGAGCCATTACATTAAATACAAACTTTAAATACAAACAACAGGTCGGGCAGTGTACATAATTTTCTCAACCTAACCAAGTGGCTTTGGCGCTTAACAAAAGTGGAAAGGAAGAACTAGGAAAATAATTGCAGATGTGAATATTTATTTATTTATATTTTTTTTATGTTACCCTAATTTTGCTATGGATATAAACCAAATGAGTTAAGAATGTTTCTTTTATAGTGGTGCCCTGGCGAAGATAAGAATCAAACCTCAATAAAAAGAAATAAAAAAATAATAATTACTAAAACATTTTTAAAAACTTTCATTCATGCACAACATATCAATTACATTGAGGTGCCTTTTTACCTGTTTGAAGCAGACTAGATGAAATCAACAATGTGAATCACATCTTATTTGGCAGCGATTAAAATCACAAACTCAGTAGATGTTCTGAGCTGACCTAGCATATTCCTCCATATATAATATCTTTGGATGAAGTCATTCATGAAGAAGACCTCTTTATATTTTTCTTTTGGATGCCTACTGCAATTGTTCATGCTTACTCTTGAAGGTTTGTTCCTGGTTATGACAGCAACTTCTGCTGAATTGAAACCACATTGTGGCCAACACTACCTTATAGTTCACTTTTAGGCTTTTCAGTCTATGCATTTCAGATTGATAATATTATTGAAGGGTAGTGTGGGAAAAATGTAATTATCTAATGTTATTTCTAAATAGGTAATGTTCTGTCTGAAACATGCAGTATATGCATCTCACAAGCCAGTCATAACAAAGTAAATCGTGTTTACATTTGATTCTCATTGAAATTCATGAGACATTCATAAGAAATTTCTAACTTCAAGAATATTGTGTATTATCAGCAAATAAGTAAAATAAGATTTTTTGCAGATAAACTGATGTCTTTGTATTGCAGCTTGTGTGTGCCATACATTGTAGTTTAATTAATCTGATTCAAAATGAAACTATGTTCCTTTCAGTACTGTGCTACATAAGGCATAATGTTTCCATAATCATACAAAGGGCTCTTTGTATTCAGCATATCATGATCATTTGCTAACATTTCATGAAACCACTCTCTATTGGCTCTTTGTTGCCCTTTCCCTTACCTTTATCTCCTTCTGTCCATCATTTCATCCATCACTCGCCTCCCGAGCTCTTTTCATTATTCAGCAATTCACCTTCAACACCTCACCTCTCTTGCTGTCTCCTGCACCAAATCTAGTTTGAGACTTTATTGTCCTTGAAATTACGTTTTCAACAGAGCAAGCCACGCAGTGCAGATAAACAAAATCTACCAGAACATACGAGACGCACGCATTAAAAAAAACTCTGGAGCGATAAAGGGTTGACTTGGCAGGCGGACTAAGAACATTTGAAATGAATTCAATAATAATGATAATAATAATTTAATAATAATTTTGAAAATGTTTGATCTGTAAAACAACATATTTAAACACTGGCCTGAAATTGTTGAACATTTTTATTTTAAAGGGCTGGAAGTTTCATTTATTTATTTTATGTGAAGCATCTAGCAGTTTCTTAAGCTTGTTCGTTTTGCTATATTAACTCATAAACTTTGCTATTGATGGCACAACCCAAGTGCTATTGCTTATATTGTGAAGGATTTCTCTGGAATGGTAGTGTGAAATGTTATAAGACCTTTGCAAGCTTATTTTGTGAATCATATTTCTGTGGATCTTACATTGTAGCTGCATTGCTGTGTGAGTATATTGTCAGTAGATACACAGCTCATTTTTCTCATTGGAAAGCTGAACATGACCTTGCTAAGAAGATAATAGAGTTTTAAACAGTTGTGTCCTCAGTGCACAATAGGTTCACACTTGGCTTGCAGCTGGCTGTAACTGTTGTTAGCTTGTTGTTTCTGTCTTTGTGCTGATGTGAACTCTTTGCAAATAAAACTTTCTCAAACAAGATTCCACTGGTCTGTCATTCAAGTTTGAGGTTTTTTGTCCAAAAGTAACTCTGTGGAGTAAATTGTTATCAATAGCTTATCCTTTAGATCTACAGAAGTTTTCTAGGCATTTATATTCCATACAGTAGGTTCACAATGCTACCCCAAAATATAATGTTTATTCTGATGCATGAAGGCACCATGATTTGTCACATTTTTGTAATAAAAAAGAAAAAGATCATTATCACTACTATCATGTTACGAGACCTTGATTTTTGATCTGGAAATTATGATGAAGCCAGACTTTCCACCAATCAGAAAGCTTAAGTTGACAGCAAAGTCCAGGCAGGAGGAGCCAAAGAACAAGTGACAAAAAGTCATATGTCTGTCTGAAAAAATAAGAAAATGGTCCTCTATGGAGCCTTATACCCATGAAGCTCCTCTTGGCTGAACAAATTTGTTCGGCACAACACAGCAGCCAGACCATCATTCTGTTTGCTACAATGCTTGATGGGACAAGTTAAATAAATAATAATAAAAAAAAAAAAAATCAAGAGTAAATTTTAAGCCAAGTTTTGAAATGATTGAGAATTGGAGCTACCCTGATTTGAAAAGGTAGATTATTCCAGAGATTAACAACCACAACTAAACAAGTTCTATCAGTACTACCGTTTAGTCTGGACCAAACATCTAAGAGTTAATTGATTCATAGACCTCAGTCCTTTGGATGGAGAATGAGGCTTCAGACATTCAGACAGGTCATGTGTTGTCATGCCTTTGAGAGTCTTAAAAAACAACAAAATTTTAAACTGGCTCCTTTAATGGACCTAATCCCCCTCCCCACCACACCCCAAAAAGTTAGAAAAGTAGGCCATTTCTACCTTTTTTTTGCTGTTTTAGTTTATAAACTGATCTAAAAGTTTTTCCTCCAGCTAAAAGTGTTAGTCATACTTAAATGATATTTTTCACCATTTCCCCATTTCCAACTTTGCTCTTATTCAAAATCTTTCTCTCTCTCCTCTATCTCTAATCTAAATTGGGAAAAATCCATTAGATCATGGACTGCAATTCCTCAAATGCGTACCCACAGATGTGCACACACAATCGCGTACTTGATGCGCACCATAAATCGCTGTCTCCATTATAGTTCTGCCAGTAGCCCCTCTATGCTGGCTGCACAGCTCTTTATGGTGCGGCTTTGATGTATATGTGGGGCTGGGCCTGGCGGGCGGGGACATTGACAGAATGAGGTTGGGAAAATGAGTGAGTGGAGGAAACTGGCCCAGCACTAAAAGCTAGAAAGAGTAGGCAAAGGAGTGGTGATGTGCAAACACAGCACCAGAAAAAGGTGCTAATTTAAAAAGAAAAATATGATGAAGGCATGAAGGAAGCATGCTATGTACCATCAGGTGACTGCACCATAACAAGATATGCCGATCATCATGCATCATGCAAACTGATATTCCAGCCAGTTTTATCTAACTAACTAGCTACGATGGCAATTCCAGTCTCTTGTAGGCTGATTATAATTCATCCAAAATACAGCCACTTTCTCTGTGAAGGGCTGGCTTTTCTACATCATATGAATGATTTATTTTGACATCACTACATGGGACAGGTGAAGGGAAGAGTTTGGAGATCGCTGCTGAACAGGTGACCCTGAAAACAGCAGGACAGTTTGAAAATGGTTCTAAACAAAGAAGCTGGAGGAAAACCAGTTTGACCCCAGAGAAAACATTAATAATTAATGGCATTGTTCTAATAAAGCACAATGCCATTGTTCAAAGTCCTGGAAAATTTAGATTATGATGAGGTTAAGGATAAGGTGACCACTAAGAATTAAAGTCAGTTCATTGTACTGATAAGGGCCGTGTGTTTGTGTGTGTGTGTGTGTATGTGTATCAGCTACATTAGTTTCCTTCTTTCTCTTTTTCGCCTTTTAGAGCAAATGTTAGACTTTTTTTCTTTAGACATCTAAAGTATAAAGTACTAAACTGAACACAAGCTGTAACTAGCAGAACCTGTAAGTCCTTTAACTTGTAGCCCCACTACTGAACTGACAGTTCAGTAGTGGGGCTTATAAGGGCTTTACTTAAAAAAATGGTAAGACATTTTCCTAATTGCCTTCATAGCAAAGGTTCTACATAACAATCTCTGATGCTGCTGAAATAATCCTTTAAACATTTAAGAACAAGACAATAAAAACAGAAAAGCCAGACTAAAGACTCCTTGTTTCTCTGTAAAATACATTTTTAGCCACAGCAAGGCAATTCAAGTACAACAAAGCTTAATTTTTTTGTCTAATTTCAGTGGAAATTATATTAAAGGCAACCTGTACAAGAAATCCACCAGCCAGGACTAAATTTATTTTTATGTACGTGTGTATGAATATTACAGCCAGATAGGGATGTCAAACTGACTTACTTTGTAATTAGTGGTAATGTAGCCTGCAAGTGAGTAATGAAAAAAAGAAGCAGCTAGCTGAATGAAATTACAATGAAACTGGTTCCTCCGTTTGCCTGGGTGTCACCCGTGATTTACAGTCTAATAACATATTCTTGCACCAAGTCAGAAATAAAAGTCTGGTGGACTGGGGATTCAGTGGGAGTTTGAATATTAAAAATACTGATAGTCTAATAGCTACTGGCTCGTTTTGGCAGCAGTTCAGAAAATGAAGTTAGAGCTAATCGAGGCCACTGGTCTCCTGTGAAGTCTAAAGACAGTTCATAATCTTCTCTTAGAGGGGAGTTTCTCTGAATCTAAATGTTATTATATTCTATGAATGCGGCAGAGCTAAAGGCATCAGCTCCCACAGATCCCTCGAATGCCTCATTTTTCTTTTATCTGCTATAAATCATCTCAATAGTCGTAGCTTTGGGACATATGCTGATTTGTGATATTTTGCATAGGGAAGCAATGACAAGCTGTTATTTGTTGTGTTGTATCAAAAGCGCTTCTCTGACACATCAACACAAAAAAACTCACAATGTCTCTTTAGATGGTGTGCCTTAAGTTCACGATAATATTCACAACTATCAAATTCACTTTTGTTTACTTGTTTTTATGCATGGAATCCTTTCCATGAACACCACAAACAGGATAGGTGACAAGAAACATGCTTGGTAGAGTCAACATGCTTTGTGAATGGCTTCAACTTTGAGCTGAGAATGTGGACAAAGCTCTTGCTTTGGGCATACGGGGATCTAATAGCTGGCAACTGTGTCTCAGGCCCCCCATATACCCACAGCACCTAACACAGAATTCCCATATGGACAAGGTCACAAAGTCCTCAAAATACATGCAGACTGGATGGTCACACTTTAATGACCCCCCCTCAACAACTCTCTGAGAAAAAAGATCTGGGGCCTATTTTATAAAGCTGACATATAGGTACAACAACTGGCGTGCACCAATTATAGTCAATGTTTGGGATTTATAAAAACAAAACTTGGGGGGAGAATATTCCTACCTCCACGGCAACTGTGATGCAAAATCTTGAGGAATGGGTAACTATCATGAAATGTGAGACATTTGTGCAAAATCAGATATTAACTTTCACACTCCATGTTATTAAAGCTATTTGCAAAAATGAATAAAGAAGCACATTTGATATTAATACTTCTAATAGTGCATGCTCACACAAAATAAATGAAATAGAAAAGAATAAATCTGAATTTACAAGAGAAAGGGAAATGTTATTAATAGGAACCTCAACCGCTGAAACATGTTCTGTCGTGAAATAAATCGTATGTTATAAAGTACATTCACACTAAATAAACATGTGCCTGACAAATTAATAATAATTACCATTAAAATAACATGGTCGCTGTGGAAACAAGCTCGTCAGTCAGGCTACAATTTCCCCACCTGTAGCTATTCAGAAAATTCATAGTTGGATATAAAAAGGCAGTTCAGTGCATAAAGATGCACAATGGCTTATCTGGAACTGCTGGACAAAATGATGCGTGAGACCAGCAAGACTGGTTTTTGACAGAGCCGTGTGCTGTGATGCTCTCGGACCTCTGTGATGCTTTGGGCATGATGCTTTACAGACACCAGGAGAAACCACGGAGCACCAGTCCCTTTGCAAATGCTGCCAACACTGGGTTTTCAGGCAACCAGCACCTTCCAGAGGGCTGACAGGTCGGGGATATTTATTTATTTATTTATTATTTTTTTCTCACATGGCCATGCACAAGCAACACAGAATTTTACGAAAACAAATCAAAAACACATCTTAAGGCACAACCATGCTTGAAAAGGAGCAGGAAGAAGAAAACTTATTATGCCTGCCCCTATTTAAAACACAATACACCAGTAGATAATTTATCAGTTACCTATCAGTCCTCAATGGAATTACTCATATATGTTACATAATAACTGTCATTCAGCAGATTCATACTCTCCAATTATGTTTATAATATACACATATATATTCACACACATACACACATATATACATATACTTATATGTACATACTCATATACACATGCATATACACATACATGTATATATTTATAAATATACACAGAAACATACATGCATAGGCATGCATGTACATATACATACACATACTAGCACTCAGGCATACATACATCAAAATGCTTCTGTCCTATATTTATGTAGTATATGATTTTTCAAAGTACTTTTAAGTTTATTAAGAGTTTGACATGATTTCATTTCATCACTTAAAGTGTTCCATAGCTTAACTCCTTTAGTTGTAATACAATGATATTTTGTTTTCGTTCGTACCATAAATGTTTTTAGCATACGTATACATTGTACCTCGTAGAGCATATGTACTTTCCCTTATCTGAAACAACCCCTGGATACTTTGTGGTGCTTTTTGATGAATTACTAAATACATAAATTGTATTATTTTAAAGTCAACTAGATCTCTGAATTTGAGAGCTTTCAAATTGACAAAGAGTTGGTTTGTGGGTTGTCTGTACGGAGCATTACAAACGATTCTTATTGCTTTTTTCTGAATAATATATATGAGTTCTGTATTTGTTTTGTAGGTGTTACCCCAAAGTTCCACACAATAAGTCAGGTATGGGAGTATGAAGGAGCAGTACAAAGTATATAGTGAATTTGAATTTATGAGATTTTTGGCTCTAAGTAATATTGCAGTTGATTTGGATATCTTTGACTTGATGTAGCATATATGTGATTTCCAATTTAATTTATCATCAATTATTACTCCAAGAAACTTGATAGCTGTTACTCTTTCTATTTCTATTTTGTTTATTCTTAGTTTCTTGTTTGAGTTAATTTGACGATTTCCAAAAATGACATATTTTGTTTTATTTAAATTCAATGTCAATTTATTGTTGTCAAACCATCTCTTCAATATTGAGACTTCTCTTTCCACTGTATCCAGAAGCAGTTGCAGATTCTCCCCGCTACAAAATAAATTTGTGTCGTCTGCAAATAATATTGGTTTCAGGTTTTTACAGGATTCTTTTAGATTATTTATATACAAAATAAACAGAAACAGCCACACAACCAACCTTTAGCCGTGTTATGCCAGACGTGTTAGATGGCATCAATGGTTTGTCCCAACGTTACATTAATTTTCCTACACTGTGAGAACAGGCAAGCAAAACAATGCAATTTACAGTAATGTCCAGTTTCCTCCGTGTAATTGGCTCTACTTACTGCACTAAAGTTGCAATAAGAGCACTGAGTGAGAAAGAAAAAAAATATATATGTTAATAATAATAATCCCAGAGGGAAATTGGTTAATGACGGCAGATTTAATGTCCAGTTTGCCAAGTATTTTAATTTTCTAAACGTCCAAATCATGTGTGATGCAATGTGTTGCTCACCAATGTTGTGGCTCATCGGCCTGGGTCCACAATAACTGAGGCAACTGCTTCATTTGCAAGGATATGCACCCATATTTTGTTGTTGAAAACGAGGGCTTTAGGTGATTCATGAAAGTAACAAAACCACACTATTTCATAGTGCCTTGCATATGTTTTCCTGAAGAAGTCATCCAAAAATGTACCAGTCACTAAAAGAACATGCGAAAAGTAGCTTCAATCATTCATTTTGAGACAAAGCAGAGTGGGACACAGACAGGAGGCTGGAGCATCTAGAAGTGATGCAACACTTATTAAGCACGCAAGAGGTGGCATTCTTTTTATGTTATTAATTTATTTTTTGCAATTGTTTCACTCTCTCCAACCACAGCTGCAGCACCGCTCACCCAGCTGGAACACCAGGAACTATTAAGAAATATTATTTAACACTAAGTAAACTGCTGCCAATCTTAGTTGTATCTGTACATACTTATTTTATAAATTGAAACAAATGACGAAATTACCAGCATGCAGTGCCTTTGGCGTGTTTTGCCCACTGACACGGCGTTGACAGCATCTGTCACTGACTGCCACTATTCTGTCTCCACCAAGTAAAACCTTTTTATGTTTTTCAACATGGTCCATCAGGTTCTCAGTCTCACATTCTGAAAAAGTCTGCTTCCCCTCCTGAGTCATCATAGAAATTATATCAATGAATATTTTTTCAAAGGTGTTCACCTGACCTTTTATAGCCACCATAAGGGCAGGGCAAGACGCTCCCTCACGTGCACCAACTTGAGAGTTGATTCTATAAACGGAAACAGGTGTGAGACGTGCGTGTGCACTCTTATTAATCTGGAGGTTTTTGTGCACTGCATTTCCTTTTATCTCTATGTATGTCACCTGTAGTCTGCTTTGCTACACACAGTTTGATAAATGAGGCCACTGGTCCACTTTTCCACAGCTTGGATGAAACCGCCAGCGATCCTCCTGAAGCTGAGGTTCAACAATCAGCCAAATTCCCCTTTCCAACACACTGGAACAAACTTTCCTAGAGAGGCACAGCACAGGAGAGGACAATCTCTGGTTTGGGGATCTTAGAGTTTGTGTCTTACTTTTTGATGATTATGTAGTTCTGTCCAAGCTCCTTGGACCAAAACCTTCAGCATGCACTGGGGTGGCTGACAGCTGAGTGTTAAATGAGTGGGATCAAAGTCAGTCCCATTAACCTGAAGCCATGAATCTCAACTGGTGGAGGGCTCCCTCCCGGTTGAGTTTTTGCCTCAGGAGTCTCTGGATCTTGTTTACGACTGATGGTAGGATGAAGTTGGAGTTGTGTGGGAATTGACTGATGGATTGGTACTTTGTTAGCAGTAATGATGGTGATGCACTGGTGTAGCTTATTCTGCCCTTTGCCAAAGGAAAGATGGAACTAATTTTCTATTAAATTAACATCTAATGGACTTTTTCTTACAAACTAGGCAATTTGTTCCAAGGAGTAGTAAGAATCTGGCTTTTTGGCAGTTAAGCCCACCACTCAGCTATTTACAACTTGGTTTGGTGTCCACATGTAAACAAAGGTCAATTCTGGCTTAGAAAGAAGTGGGTGTTGAACTTTCATAAACTAGGATCTGGGAAGTTTCTGAACGGAACCTCCTGCACCCCACAAATTTGTCAGGAAAAGACTAAAAACAAACTAATATTTTACTGCTTTGCAGATGGAGATCCAACTAATGCCTGGGACTGTCTTTTGATTTAAAAACTTGGTTTTGTCAAGCGATAAGAGGAAATCCGCCCCTGCATGTGTCTGTGTTAATCCGACCTTTTTCTTCTTTTTCTTTTTATAACTAGTTAAACTCAGTTTACTTTATATTCCCCCTTTTTAAAGATATTTTTGGTAACTAATTAAACTCCATTTAGTCCATGTGTTTCCCTTTTTTATCTAATTTTTTAACTGGTTAAGTAAAGCCTCTGCGCCTCAGCGTCAAGTTTCCCTTTTTTTTTTTTCGCTTATCGAAGCTGGACATTTGATCATTTTGCCAGAACACAGCGGACAATTTCACTATACACCATCTGTTGACACCACCGATCCAGCAACGTCTCCAGATGAGACTGAATAAGCAGACAGAACCTTCAGACCCAAATCTGCGAGCCACCATGAGTGACGGACCTTCAGGGCCTTCATGGAAGCTTAACCGGGTTCCAAACCACCTATCCAGGCTTTCCCCCTGTGCACTGGAGTGTTACCAAAATGGTTGTAAGTGGGTCGACTCGATCCAAACGGAACAAGTTCTAACAGTCTTATCTCTGCTTGACTGCTAGGAAATGGTTGGTTGTCTAATAGAATAGGTTATAGTTAAAGAATATGCTCTTTAGTTAAGCTTCTGGCTTAAACAGATGAGATTCTTTTTGGCAATCCTTCCTTCCACACTTCACCACAGGTTAATTAACTTCTGTTCTCATTTTTGCTCCAGATGTTACATTGCCTTACAATAAAATTCTGATCTGAACATCACACTTGTGTTTACCATGTTTATTTGATTCATGTTTTACAATTTACCTTTTGTAAATATTCCCTGACTTTTTGCATTTTAGATAGTTAATAAATATTAACATTCATTTTAACTAGTCGTTTGGGATTTCTTCCTCTGAATCATGTTTTGGTCCCTTTGAATGAGAACTTACGTCATTAGCATCTTGAGACTGATTTGATTTGATTTCATTTGATTTGATTTGACTAGCTTGAATTGACTAATTTATTCAATAAATTAATCTAAGACTTTAATGGTGTCCATGCTGTCATTACAATTAGTGTGGTGGTGCCTTGAGTTTATAGATATTAATAATAATTTATATTTTATACTGATTATTAAAATTCATATTTAATCTAAACATTTTTTATGTTTAATGATGCTAGATCATTACAGTGGTCTGTTGTAGTAAAAAGAGACCAGTAAATTGAAAGCTTTGCTTTTCAGCTCAGCTCCATCTACATTCCAGCCCTCACCTATGATCACAAAACCTGGGTGGTGACAGAAAGAATGAGATCGTGAATAAAAGTGGCGGATAGTGGCTTCCTTTGGAAGGTGATCAGGGTCAGCTTGAGCAATTGGCTGAGGACCTCATACATCTGGAGGCAGCTTGGTGTGACACCACTGTTCCTCTGTATGGAAGGATGCCTCCTGTTTGCTTGCTCTTTGAGTTTTCCAGGCATGTCGCTAGGGAGAAGGCTCTTTGGGTCTCCCTCCTGAACCCTTTTGCCTCAGCGACCCAACTTCAGAAAGTGACAGAATAGGTATGGATGGATATTTCTTCTGCTATCTTATTACCACACCGAGTGTGTTCTGGGAACAGTAATGTCACCTCACAGCAGCGAGGTTTAAATCTAATCAAATGACTTTCTGCATCAGGTTTACATGTTATCAATGTGCTTGTGTGGGTTTTTCTCAGGTGTTCTTTGTTTCCTCCCCCAGTTTAATAACATGCATGAGCTGAGCATCAGCTGGACAGTTTTCAGCCCCCTGCAGCTATGAACTGACTGATGTGGGCACAGATAATAGATGGAAGAGCAAGTTTTACCTATTTATAATTAATATGAGTAACAGATCTTTATACTTTCTTGTTCCAATCCCATCAGTGCATCTGTAGCTGTTATTATTTGTATATTTAGCTTATGAGTCAGCAGAAAGAAAATAGAGAATGTAACAGAAACCAAATGGGGTCATTAAACTACATGAGTCTTATGAAAGTTTTCTTGCCCACAGAGCGATTCATCTACAGTGTGGGTGTGAAAGCAATGCCAGTTCTGACTGATTAATGTTATCCTAATGTGGCAAGGGGGACATGTGGGTAATTTGAAATATGATTTCAGAACAAAAACACAAGGTTGATTACATCCCAGAGCAAGAAACACAAGTTATTTGTTAAATTATACAAATCAAACTAAAATTAAGGTACTGGTAACAGCTGTACTACTTTTAGTGTGTTTTAATAGTTACAATGACATCTTGGGGCAAAAGTACTACAATCATGGGTAAATATTTAAAGCACATGATATTTTTTGAAAGCTTTTTTTAGACGTGTGCAACATTGACTTCCAGTTCAAGTGTTGTTGTCATTCTCCAACCAAACACTGGAAAAGAATTCAGTGGAAAATCTGTGGTGCCAAGACAAAAATGAGCATTTCATCAGCCGACCATGAGCTTTGCCAATTGTTTTTGGTTCCAGAAATACTCAGAAAAAAACTATTTTAGCTGACAGGATATTACTCTGCATAAAAAATATTTCCACTCTTGACTTTAATCTAGATGTTCAATTGGTTCGGATCCTACATGTCTTCTAAACTGCATAAAGTGAATTAGATAAGTTATGCTAACCTTGCCAAATGATGGAAAAATGTAAAAATACAAATTTTCTAAGGTTTATTGTCAACATATCTCAAACATCTGCATTCATCTGAGGGATTCTTATTCTGTTGTCTTCTTTTCTTGGATAAATCTACAGAAATATACCGAAATTACTACACTTGTCTGCAGGTAATCATTGTGCTTTTGAAAGTTTGGTTTATTGTAACTTTACCAAGAAATTTATAGTAAGCAGCATTTGGTCAGCTTGCAGCCATGATTCAAGGATAATAAGTAGAAACTCCCACATGTTTCCAGGTCAGAATTTGGGGCAAAAAAAATTTAATATTTAATTAATATTACTATAGTAAACACCAGTTTTAAGCTGATCATAACCTGAATCACTTTTAAAGCAACACTACATAAATTTCTGACCTTAAAATTTTGTGCTTCTGACTTGTTTTGATGGTACATGTAACCCTGTACATTCCTGGAGACGTCGCTACTGTGCAGTGACCCGACTCCGAGGCTGAGAAACCGTACTTCACAACTTTGTATTCTAGTCTGGCACATTACATGACATCTATGTTTTGCTTTAACGTATTGTGTCACATGCCAGCAACTAAATATCAACACACTGGCCGTTTTGAACACACACCATGGTTGATTCAGCAAAGAAACCCAAGAGGACATTATTGAAGGAAGAGAGGAAAAGAAAGAGAAAAAGGCCAGAGCAAGAGATGCAACAAGAGTTAACATCAGACTAAATTTTACTACTACTTATTTTTTTAGGGGGCGCCAAAGAGTGATATCTACCAAAGTTTTGTGGTGGGACTTTAAACCACCATTCTTAAATTATTATTTTTATTATTGGATCATTAGTAAGATTGCAAATCACACGGTTGATGCAAAACCACATCAGTTCAGTGGATAATGATTTGATGTGTGCTGATGTCATAAATACTGCCAAAAAAACAATTCAGTTTGATTCAGGATCCAGCGATTGATATGCGACAATATCACATGTTGATTTAACAAAATCAAATTCATTGATACGAAATCACAAAAAGCAACTAAAACATCCCAATCTTCTTTTCTTCTTAGTCTTAATCAGACATTTATTGAGCTATAAAATGCTAACACCATGTAGAAGAAAACCAAAGGATTATGTTTCTGTTTGTAGACATTAAATGAGGATAAGGAAAGCAAAGCAAAGGACATCTGATCCAAGATGTTCTTGTGGATCGAAAGCTAGACTTCTTGTGCCTGACTGAAACTTGGCAGCAGCCAAATGACTTTGCATCGCTCAATGAGTCAGCCCCGCCGGGGTTTGTTTACACCTGCCTGCCTCGCGCGTGTGGCAGGGGCAGAGGTCTCGTGATGTTATACCGCGAGAGCTGGAAAGTCGTGCCTGTCCCTGCTGCTCCCGTGTTCTCCTCGTTCGAGTACTCTGCCTCACTGCTGCCTGGACCCGCTCCTACAATTGTTGCTACCATCTACCGTCCTCCAAAACACAATAAGGACTTTTTAAATGACTTCTCCAATCTCCTTACACTTTTCTCATCTCTGACATCAAACACAATTATTCTTGGTGACTTTAATATTCATATGGACAATAACAGTAATGCTCTCTCCAATAACTTATCATCTTGTCTAGAAAGTTTTGGTCTGCAACAATACATTAATTTCCCAACTCACTGTAAAGGTCATATCCTGGATTTAGTCTGCTGCTCTGGTATCACTCCCTTCGACTGTAAACCTCATACGCTCCCGTACACTGACCATAGACTCATTCCTTTCAATGTCAACCTCCTTCTGTCCAGAATCATTCTCCCCCGGGCCATCTCATTTCGTAGTGTTAAGGACATTAACATTGAGACTTTTTCTTCTGATATTATCAATTTTCCCAGTCCACATGCCAACAGCTCACCTGATGACCTGGTTTCCCTCTACAACAACAATCTCCATACTCTTCTGAATACTCATGCTCCACTGAAAACCAGATCCGTCTCTTTCACCCGCTCAGCTCCCTGGTTCACTCCTGCCCTCCGTCAGCTCAAATCCCAAGGACGACAACTGGAACGACTCTATAACAAAACTGGACTCACTATACACAAAGAAATGTACAATAACCATGTAATGCTATACAAGGACAGTCTCTCCTTAGCAAAATCTGCTTACTACTCTGGTGTCATTCAGTCCAATCAACACAACTGCAAAACTCTTTTGTCTCTCCTCACCAATATTACAAAGCCGCCTGACTCTCTTCCCCACCACATGCAATCCACTGACTTCTGTAACTCACTCATGTCTTTCTTTGTCTCCAAACTCTTCGACATTCACCAACATCTGGCCTCATGGGGAGCTGCAGTCTCTGGAGTGGACTTCACCACCCCCTACTCGTCCCCCATAACCACATTCTCCAGTTTTATTCTCCCCTCCGTCCAAGCCATCTCTAAATCTATCCTCAAATCCAAACCCTCTACCTGTCAGCTCGATCCAATCCCTACAGCGCTTGTTAAAACCTGCCTCTCCCCACTTGCTCCCCTCATCACCAACATCATTCACTCCTCCCTAATCTCTGGAACCATCTCTCTTGCACTTAAAACTGCTACAGTTACATAGGTGTAATAGTTACACCTATCTTGAAAAAACCTGGCTTGGACCCCACTGATTTCAATAACCTTTGTCCGATTTCCAATTTACCCTTCATTTCCAAAATCCTTGAAAAGTCTGTTGCTTCTCAACTTCATAACCATCTTATCACTAACAATATTTATGAGCAATTTCAATCCGGTTTCCATCCCCTTCACAGTACTGAAACAGCACTCCTCAAAATCTCCAACGACCTTCTCATAGCTTCAGATTCAGGTTTACTATCCATTCTCATCCTTCTTGACCTCATTGCAGCATTCGACACCATCTCTCACAGCATTCTCCTTGACAGACTATCATCCATCGGCATCACTCACACCCCCCCTCGCCTGGTTCACTTCTTACCTTTTCTGGTCGCACACAATTTATTCAACTAAAATCCCATGAATCAAACTCTTTCCCTGACTCTGCTGGTATGCCCCAGGGCTCAGTCCTGGGGCCCCTCATTTTCATTATCTACATTCTTCCACTTGGTGACATCCTTCGCAGACACAATATTAATTTTCATTGTTACGCGGACGACACCCAGCTCTACCTCTCTACCAAACCATCCTCTTCACTTCCACCAACCTCCCTCACCACCTGTTTACAAGAAATTCATTCTTGGTTTTCATCCAACTTCCTCAAACTCAACAGTTCTAAAACAGAAGTCCTCTTGGTAGGCACGCCCCACACTCTCTCCAAATCTAACAGTTATCCAATTTCCATAAACAATTCAACTGTCCTTCCCTCCCCTCAGGTAAAGAGTCTGGGTGTCGTCCTTGACTCCCACATTAACAGTATCATCCGGTCTGCATATTTTCACTTGAGAAACATTTCTCGACTCCGTCCCTCTCTCACCCCCCACACCACTGCCATCCTCGTTCACAGTCTTGTTACTTCCCGGATTGACTATTGCAACTCTCTTCTCTTTGGTCTCCCCAATAAATCCCTGCAGAAACTGCAGCTCCTCCAAAACTCTGCAGCATGCATCATTACACAGACCCCTACTACTCACCACATCACCCCATCTTACAACAACTTCACTGGCTCCCGAAAAACAAAAGATTAACTTTAAAATTCTCCTTATTACATTCAAAGCACTCCACAATCTGGCCCCTCCATATATATCTGATCTCCTGCACATTGCCACTCCGATCCGTTCACTTCGCTCCTCCTCTTCTCTCCAGCTTCTTGTCCCCCCTGCCCGTCTCATCACTATGGGGAGCCGAGCATTCAGCCGCTCTGCTCCCCATCTCTGGAAGTCTCTTCCCCCTGACATCCGTACCATAGACTCTCTTCCTCTCTTCAAATCACAACTCAAAACACATTTGTTCAGACAGTCCCATGCCATCTAGTCATTCTCCATCTTTCTGTTGTCCTCCATTCCATTTAGTTTTGTACTTATTGTTTTTAACTGTTTTAATGTTTGTTTTGTACATAGTGGTTTTTAAACTATTTTAATGTTCCTTTGTACAGTGTCCTTGGGTGTTTTGAAAGGCGCTTTTAAATAAAATGTATTTTTATTATTATCATTATTATAATTTAAACCAGGGCAATTCAGCTCGGTCCTTCAAGGGCCAGTGTTCTGCAGCTTTTAGATGTTTTCCTGTCTCAACATACAGTACCTTACTAAAATTAATGGGTCATTATGTAGAAACTGACAACAGGCTGTGGACATTTAATTTAAATCAGGTGTGTTGGAGCAGGATATAGTGTAAAGCCTATCCTTATTTAGAGTTTCAGAACATATACTTTTACATCTTAGTTTTAATAAGAAAGGTAGTACAGCCTGAATTTAGGTGTGGTGTGCAAATGTTCATACACACTATATCTTTCAATATTATCTGTTCAATTATTTTGGTTGTTAGAGAAAAGAAAATGGTACCAATTCCACATGTTCTTTCTGAAGTGTGTCTTACAAATTATTACTGAATCAATGTTTGATCAATACTCTCTAAAGACCCAGGACATGGTAGAGAGACTACATCTCTTGGCTGGCCTGGGGACACCCCGGGATCCCTGAAGATTCTCCATTAAAATCTATCTCAATCCAGAGCTTATGGCTGATGCATGTTTAATAAGAAATGGAAAACTATGAGCTCTCCCACCCATTACTTTCTCCAGCCAAAACAAAAAGAAAACTCCACCCTGATGATGCAGCCTGCCGTAAATCTTTTAAAGCTACAGGCTCTCATTATCTTTCCCTGTCTTCTAACACTTATATGACAAAACACAAATATCTAAACCAAAGTTAAAACAATAATGCAAAGAAAACCCCCAGCAATAAATATCACTGCGATTAATTCTTTGTAAATGTAACCAAATAACAAAACTAGGATTAAATTTTAAAATAATTATTGACTGAAATTAAAGGACATTGGTGATGCGTATGGCACCTACACAACCAGATCCTGATTGGTTTAATAGCACAATAATTTTGAACAATTACCACATTTCTCTTAACTTTCAATGACAAATTTCATTAAATGGCATGAAACAAGTGACTTTAGCAAGTATAAAAATTGTCCAGTGTCCACCTACAGTCCCCCTGGATGAGATGGAAAATGTCGCTGGGGAGAGGGAATTCTGGTCTTTCCTGCTTAGGCAGCTGCCCCTTCAACCTGATTCCAGATAAGAGGCATCAAAATGGATGACTAAATGGAAATATTTTTCTAGAATAGCAATACCAAGTAAATAAAATTAATAGATTAAGAGTATAGGGCCATTGCACATCTTTAGAAGTAAAATGCTGCATGTGAAAAAATGTTGGTTTTATTACAAGGTACAAGTCTGATTTAAAAATTGGAGGATTTGGATTCATGTTTGGATAAACAGCAGAACTTTGAAATGTTCACATATATCCTCTTTTGAGCCTTCTCCCACTTCTGGTGAACTTTTCATACAAATACATTCTTAATTTTGAGTAATCCATTTTGTAGATAAAAAAAAAATCTAATCAAAACAAAAAAAGCTTTGTGGCTGCGTTGATGAAGTGTCAAGGAATAATGATTTTCCGGCAGGTTCCTGAGTCCACGCAATAATTTAAACACCACTATCATGCTCGTGTTAAATGAAAACCTAAAGGTCATGACCATTTAATATTGCTTTTCTGTGTATTGAAAGTTATCCATATAAGTTTCATTAAAGTATTCAGTATTCTATGATATTAGACTCCATTCCACTTATTCAAGTCCACCAACCTGGTATTAGACCAGGCTGGACCCCCTTTTTGCCTATTAAACTGACATAATTTTTGGTTTGATATATTTAACAAGGTGTTTTTACTCCATATTTAACTGACAGCATCACACAGTTACTGCAGGTTTGTCGGCTGCACATCCATGATGAGAATCTCCCGCATCCCACATCCCAAAGCTCCTCTGTTGGACTGAGATCTGGTCACTGTGGAGACCACTGAAGTCCAGTGAACTCATTGTCTTGTTCAAGAAAGCAGTTGGAAATGATTTGAGCTTTGTGACATGGTGCATTATCCTGCTGGAAGTCACCATCATAAAGGGATGGACATGGTCAGCAACAAGACCGACCAGCAGTCTCAACTTCAACATGAAAATGAACTGACTTGTTGCCATGTGATTGCAAGTTAATTTAGCTTTGGTTTGTTTATCTTCAGTACAATGTCTAAGACACTAATGTTTCAAAAAGCTACAATCTTTTCATCTTGAGCCATAAAGCACATTTTCACACAGACCAGGGATTTATGAGTCCTTTAGGCTATGCATAATTTTTGTCTATTATTCCTTCTGCTTCAGAAAAGAAGTAAATAATCATTATTATACTGTTGTACACATTTCATCTTTTCCTTTAATCCAGTCGAGCTACAGTTTTGTCTCTTGCTGTCTTGTCCTAGTTTTTCCGTCTTCATCAGGGTTTTGTTTCTCCTTGGGGAAGGAGGCCGCCTCTGTGTTTCCGTGCATACTGAAAACGTCCTCTACGCACAGCGATGCTGCCAATTGACCAAATCAATTGCATCACTTAACTCCTCTCCAAGGTTCTGTGAACTGGTGTCACCAGTCTGGCTACGGTTCAACCGCATTAACTAATTAACTGCCTTTTTCTGCAGGGCGCATCTTTAAAATGCCTCAGAAACACGACTTTTAGCAAATGTGTCACAGATCACACACAGCTGTTGTCAGGTTGGAGAAATGTGCCCGAAAATATTGCATATCCATGGCAACAGCAAAAAAAAAAAAACCAACAAGCTTCTACCCTGAGGATAGAAGAAATACTGACAGGTTCTATTTTGGAAACTGCTGGTTTAAGTAGAGAATAAAACATATGCTGGTGAAATGATATTTTTCATGTAGAAACTTTCTGAGGTCAAAGTAACTAATGAGTTATTTGTGAACTTTAACTTCAAGTATATATATTCATTAATTCATCTATTTATTTGTTTACTTATTTAACCATTCATGTAATGTTTCCTTCATTCATCTATTTATTTATCTATTTTTCTTTGATTTATTCCTTCATTTATTTAATAATAAATCCATTTTCAATTTCTTCATTAATTTCTTCATTAATTTATTTATTGCATTTGTTTATTCATCTGTTTATTAATTTATTTGTAAATTGATACTGCTTTAATTTTTAATTTTTAATTTATTTATTCTTTTTATTCACTCAGTCAGTCAATACTTAATTGTTCATTTATTAATCAGTTAATTAATCTATTTGTATTCCTCCCTTCCCTCATTCCTTCCTTCAGGCTTTAGCTGTTGTTATTACTGACGATAAACTACCCAGCTAGAAGTATAATAAGATAAGATACACTTTACTATGACATTTCTATCACCAGCTGATCAGACACACCATAAAACTTTCATTCAATAAATAAATATTATAAAAAGAGAAACTAATCAGGTAAAATCACTAAAATAAGGGAATGCATTCTATAAATAGATTTAAAGTGTCACTCAAAACAAAACACGTAGTGGACATCTTGTACTGGGTTTTCTGATATGAATGGAAGATGTAATTTCATCAGTATGTGAAGTTCACACATGCATACATGCAAACATATGAATGTGGTATCTAAGGTTGCATTTCTCTCTTAAAGCTGGGTGACGTGATCTGTATTCCACAAGGCTTAAAATAAAACTCAAACATACATATTATTAAATAAAGGTTTGTACATTTTGGTTTCTGACGTAAATCCGCTTTTTTTATATAACAAGCAAAACCTTAAAGTGTCTCCATGTGTGTGTTTTTCATGGTTCTCTTGCATGAAAAAAAGGACAATGATATCTGAATTGCAGCTGCAACTCAAGTATCACATTATTATTATTAATAAAGATTTTAGTTTTAGCATCAAAACTTGCTTTTAAATGTTTACTTTATTGCTTTCCTGTATTGCTTTGATCAAATTATGTAGCAAAGGACAAAAACAAAAAAAAACTTAAACCGGATTTGGATAAAGACTGAAATCACACCTGCAGAGTTGGACTTCATTGAAAATTAACAGAATGTTGAGTAACTTTATATAAAAAAGAGGGAAAAAGATTTATTATGTGGCTTGAGGTCTTCCCAAATGGTTCATAATATGATAACAGCATCCTGTGACACCACAGACTCATCCTACTCTGTCCTCGAACACAGCGCAGCCAGCAGGGGGAGGGAGCAGTGACTGGTGGTGATTTATACGCTGCGTAGGATGCAGATGGCTGCAGGAGAGGAGGAGAAAGCAAGAAAATGAATGGAACCCAAACAGGATAAGTGAGGAAGAGAAGATGATTCAAATAAGAAAAAAATAAGAGGTTGATCAGATAAGATTGAAGGCAAAAGACAAGAAGAGGAAAAGGATGAGAAAAGAAATAACAGAACATTAGAAGGTAAAGGAGAACAAAATGTTGGGCAAAAAAGTGAGATAAAATAAAAGTGTGGAGAGGATAAAATGGGATGGACAACAGCAATGAAACTGGGAGAGGGAGTGATGGGAGAACAAAGTTTAAAAGGAGGTCAAAAGGTAGTGAGGACTAAAAAGAGACTGGAAACAAGACAAAGAAAGGACAGAAAAGAGGCTGCAAAGTGATGCAAGACAAGGACGTAAAGAGGTATTTAAAGGGGAAGAAATAGGTGGGAGAAGAAGAAAATTGAAGTGGCAGAAGCAGCTTCGAGGACCTCAGGAGAGAATTTCAGAGGAGATAATGGGAGACCGGGGAGGCAGAGAGGTCAGAGCAGGACATGGGCTGAAGATGGAATGAGGAGGAAGAGGAGAGAGGGCATTAAAGGTGGAGTGAGGAGAGGTATGGGAGCAGAGAGAGGACAATGCTCTAGTCAAATGTATTTGTTACTTAAGCAGAAGTGACAAGTTTCTCAAGGCTTTTTTCCTTTAAAGGTGAATCACCTTAGAGGGAGGAGCACAGCTGGCAGCAGCCTGAGCTCAGTTCTTCAGCTCTAGAAAACAAACTGACCATTGCAACTGCACCTCACAGTTCAGCCACTTCTATCTACCAGTTAATAGTTTCTCATGCAACACCATTAGTCCCATTTGTACGAAAGTCTGAATATATCCTGAAAACAATTAAAACATCATCCACTGTCTGAAGCTTATCTCAGCTGCTTGGCATGAAGGAAGGTAACCATTAAAATACAATCCAGGTCATTTAAAGACCACCAAGAGATCATCTCTCAAGAAGAACAGATGCTTTGTTCTGTGACTTGAATGCAGAAAATTTCCATGCATGGAAACAGAAACAGGACCAGCCATGGTACGAACAATAGATTAGGTGCCTCCACTTAAGCAGAGCGAATAATTTCCATAAATCTTTCATAAAGTCACACCTGCTTTGGTCAAACTTCCAAACATGAAACAACATGAAGCCTCTTGGTAGTTGCATTACCTCTTATATATATATATATATATATATCATATTATATTGCTTTAATATAGGTTTTATTTACTATGTGCTGTTTTTTGACTTAAACTGCTTCATTGCTGTTATTTTAATTGAATTCTCTTTCATGATACTGCATTAATGTTGATGTTGTTTTTTGTTTCTTTTATGGGCCTATGAATGGAAAATAGCACTTTGCTAAATGTGGCATATTTACAGCAATATTGTATGTTAATTAATATGCACTGTCCTATTCAAATAAATGAATAAATTAAAGGTATATTTGTAGCCACCATGTGCTTCTAATCAATGCACTGATTAATTGAGCCTCAGTTTGAGTTTGTCAGCTTGCTGCTCTGCAGCATTCAGGTGTGTTGACACAATGCCAATGCCAAGAAGAAAACATCAGCAATGATTGTAGTAAAGCAGCTGCTGATGAGTGGAGATGTTTGCATCGAGGCCAAATATCTTTACTTCAGGTGTTATTTTGGGATTTTTTTTTTTTTTTTTTTTTTTTGCATCATATGTTCCTATTTGTCCTTCTGACGACATTCGTCATGCACATCCATGGAGCTGCCATTCACCTACAGTTCCTTTAAGCTTAGAAACAGCACTTCACAATCATTTTTTTCCAGCCTGAGCATCATGTTCAAGCTGCATTTTGCTGACACCACATCACATGCCAGCAACTGGAAATCAACACATTGGCTGCTGTGGATGCACACTGTACCTGATTCAGCAAAGAAACCCAGGAGGACATTATTGGAGGAACCAAGGAAAAGAAGAAGATAAAATAAAAGAGCAAAAGATAAGACAAGAGTCAATATTGGACCTTATTTTACTGGCTGGAGAAAGCTCAAAGAAGAGACAGGATACAAGACAAATGTTGAATTTTTACTGCAGTGTCACAAAAGTCCTGTTACTTTTTTCCTGTGTGCAGTTTTTGACCACTTACTTAAGCAAAATTACGAAGTTGTGTTCAGAGTAATTTTAATTTTGTGCATTTTTAAAAACAAATAAAAAAAAATCAATTATATTGCAATTACAAAAAAGGGTACAAACAAGTTAAGCTCGCTTTGAAAACATATCTAGACTCTGTTTTTGTTTTATTACCAGAAAAAAATATATAAATATAAAAAAAATATCGGAGAATGTCAGACAGACAGACAAACTCTTCGATCTGTGTCTGACTTATTAAAGGCACTCCCCTTTCTCTGTCAGACAGGTGCCAACAATCAATATCAAATGATTTATAACTTTCACCACAGTGATATTACAGAATGTGTCTGCAGATCTTGCTGGTTAAAGCTTTACATTATGACTGTGAAAGTTCAGCAACATGAATCCAGGGCGTGAAACTAATGAACTTCCAAAGTCTGCACGCTCCTGCAAAGCTCCATTGATAAAGCATGAGGTAAACCCTGTGTTCTCAGCATCCCAAAGAGCCCATTAAGACTTAACACACTCAGGCAAACCTACACACACACACACACACACACACACACACACCCTTTACACATTAGACGTGACAGCCAAACGCCCCAGCAACTCCAATCAATGGACTTCTAAACTTTAGATTCAGCTCAGCATACTAAATGAGAAAAATAAATTTCCCCACTGTGCATGAGCTGGACTGCTGCAGTAAGCTGTTTCAGGACAGCGCTCACTCTGACCTATCCACATTAAGTCCAGTGGCAGATATAAATAACGGGCCAGCGTGTTGGAGAGGATGGCTATTGATTACCTAGTGAGGCTGGATGACACTGCAGCCTGGCTCTGCTCAGGGAGGCAGGATCTGGATGCATTCTCAGAAATATAACTGAGTTCACTAGACAGTTATCAGCACTCTGTGCTGTTATATCAAGTCCAGATCTATGTATTGCAGTGATAAGGGATGTTCTCCTGCATGCCTATACTTCATTGCAGAGTTCATCATTTACAGCTCATATAATTTTTCTTGACTTCTCATTAAAAATAGTTAAATCAAAAAAGGGTCTTATTACTGACTCTTCACACAGTTAATCAAGTTTTTCTTCATATGCACATTTTTGCGAATCAATAAATCAGGTACTCTTTTCTCTCCCATAAACAGTAGAGATGGATTTCATGGACAAGGTCATGTTAAACCTGCACAGTGATGTTATTTACACTTTCTTTGGGAAAAAATAAATCACTTCTATGCAGACAATAGCTAAATCTCTTTGCACAAATCTACTGAATTGTCAGATGAATTTGACTTAACACTAAAATTTGTCAAAGCAACTAGATACACAAATCTCCTAAAAGAACTATTAACAGTCAACCAGTTAACTTTGGAAACAAGACCTACCTCCACACCTCTAGTCAACACTTTACACCGGTTTTAAAATCACTGCATCGGCTCCCCGTGTGTTTTAAGATTGTTTTTAATTGTTTATAAATGTCTTAATGGTCTTTGGCCTTCTTATTTATCTGACCCCTTTTTAAATTATGATCCCTTGTGGACCCTGAGGTCCTCTGCAACAAAAACCCAAAGTCAGAACCAAAATATGGTGAGGCCTGTTTCCAACACTACAGCCCTCGACTGCCAGCCTGCATGTTGTGTGTGAATGAGTTCGAGTGAGAGAAAGAGAGAGAGATTGTGATCAGGGGTGTGTTTTAAAATTTTTAGTAGTTGTGTGTTTTTACATAAAGAATTTTGTGCAACTTTTTGTATGAAAAGTGCTTTATAAATATTGATTTCTCCCTCATCCTTCCATCTTCATGTAGCGCTCTCATCCTTCACTCCTTTATCTTTACTTTTTCTTGTCTCTCTTCTTTTGTCCTCATTGTAAATTTTCTTTTTACTTTTTGTCTTCTTGTCCTTATTCTTGTCCTTCTTGTCCCAAGAGAAACTATACAAGTCCTTCAACTGAAATGGTCATTTATTCATCGCCTTAAAAATGACTCATAATTCTGTCTCATAAAGTCTTACCACTTTAAATAGCATGAGATAAATAGACCTTATATAAAGCAACCATGAAGGTGATGCCTTCATGGACCATTTTGTACCCTTCACCTGCAGTTTCTTTTACAACCAGGAATATTCTTTGAATGCAGTTATAGTCTGCATCAGCACATACACCACTTTGGCACATGTAAGGAAAAAAAAAATGAAATAAAAAGAAATTTAAAAAATATAATCCCTCAATGCAAAACATAAAAAAATAACAGCAAAACAAAATGCATGTAAATGAACAGAAAACATCACTGGAAAAGTTAAAGCATCACAAATCCCAACAGCAAACAAAAAAGATGTAACAGTACATACAAAACACAAATTACTGTAGATTCTATGTACTTTTTTGTTTTCTTATCTGGCTTAAGAGATGTTTCACAACATTGGGTTGTGAAACATTTTTTTATTAAAAAGTGGACATGGCATTTTATGAACAATAAATGAAGGAACTGTAAAATTTTATCATTTGGCAAAGGCTTTATTGTAACACATGAGGTCAAATCTATATACAAAAGCCCTCTTTTTTAAAACTTAAAAGATGCAGTTTGACCACAATAAGTCAGTTAAATAGGATTACTTATTTAAGTTGTCAAATACTTGTGAGCTGTAAGCATCACATCGTTTACTCCACCTTCCATGCTGTGACACCATCTCCATCTTAATTTGACAGTTAATCTACCTCTTCAGAGTTTCACTCTTAGCTATTTCAGATAACCTTTTAATGTCAGGCTATGATGGAATCAGACATTGAATGTAGCATTGGCAAGGCCTTGTTTTTGTATTTATTTACCATTGAATATTCAGCTGACATTAATATTTGTCACCACTACTTAGAATCCCCAGAAAGCTTGCTATGATTTAAGGTTCCTTCATGGAAACTGCAAACAGACCTGGGCTCAGAAAAGGTACTGCAATAATTATTCTATTTGTGCTTAACAATGTACTGTACTGTACAACATACTGTAGATTACATCCATTTTTCTGCAAATACATCCAAATATTCTCAATACACACATACTCTTGAAATGCAGATATGTCAGAGAAATTTATGAAGCCCCAGAGATTTAAATGCCAGTGCAGCTGGTGAGCATGATATTCCTTGCATCCTTGCAGTTTTTCATCATGTGTAGTTTTTACCTACCTCTTTAAAACATGCAGTATATCCACTGTAGCATTAACTTGAGGCAGAAACCTGAGAAAGAAAACAGGAGAAACACTAAATCCTTCCAGTTTCTTTTTTGTGAATAACTTGGGCCAAACAGGATATTTAACAATTCATGATGGGAGGGTTTAACACTTTCACAGATAACACATAAACCAAATCCTGTTTAACGTGTCATTAAAGGGTTTTTAGTGGAACTTTAATAGATTTCGTTTAACATTAAATAAATAAATAAATAAAATACTGCATGAAACTAGAGTCATCACACCGTGGACTCGACTATGCACTTTAGATTTACTATCACAGCATCAGGCTACTGCATGTAGGCCTTTACGTCAATTACGGAAAAAAAATTAATAAATAAAACCACATCAGCTATAGGGTGTAAATGTTTGTTTAAATTTTCACATTTCAGAAGACTTGCACCTTTACATATGTGTGTACAAATACTCTGTGCCAATATGTCTCTAATAAAGGAGGATTTGCACTTTTTAATGCTTCTTCTGCACCCTGTTGTAATGTAGGGCTGGGAGATTAGTCAAGTTTTAATCACAATTACGATCTGGGTTTTCAACGATCATAAAAATGAGATGGTCTGATTATTTTTGTCCTTTGCAGTTTTCTCTGTGTGCTGTTTTCAGTTCAAATCGAACTCCGCTGGCATTGCAGCGCTCTGCTGCAGACTCCTCCTACAGCCCCGACTACTTTAGTTTTATTCAGTGCGAGTTGCAAACACCTCGCCAGTTAAGGGCTGGACACACAGGAGGCGACGTCGCTCTTTAATTAATTTTCTATGGAACTTGCGTGATGAGGCAAAAATCGCTGCCCTCCTCCAGCTAAGTTACAGGCAACATTCGCACATCTGAAGTGTTGCGCTTGTTCATGCCAACGTGCACATGGGGGCTTGCGACGTGACACAAGAAAATAGAAAAATTTTCCATTTTTGTACGTCACGACTAAATAATCCACCAGCTTCCAGAGACACAGAGAGACAAAAGGTATAAACAAACATAACTTTTTTTCTCAATTAACACAGTGAACAACCCGATATTTAAGAACCTCATCAACATGTTGGACAAACGGCATCACTGCCATCTCGTCTCCATGTTAGTGGAGTGTCTCTCCTGCCCAGCATGATGAGTGTGGTGAGGGTGTTGACGTGCCCGAAATCTGATGTTTCGCCACCGCTATGGACCTGTGGTCAAGCTGCACCACAGAGCCATATAGAAATGTCGTGCTACATCTTACTGACGTGGATTTCAAAGTGAAAACAAAATGTCTTCAGAGTCATTTTTTCCAGATCACACCGGTCAGAACATAGCTGCTGGTCTGAGACAGACAATAGATATTGGAACCTGGTGGAAAGAAACTTGTCTGTATTACTACAGACAACACTTAAAATGTCACACTGATACTTTCAGTGTTGTATATAAAGCACTTTGAATAGCCTTTTACATGAAATGTGCTATACAAATAATCTTGCATTGCCTTTTGTAATGCACCATGTTTCTAATTCCTTGTGCTGTTAGGCTACAAAATGCTCACAGTGTTTTTTTTTTAAGGGTTCTCTTTTATTTTCATGCCGTCACCTGATAACGCACACAAACCCATGAGGCAACTTGCATGTGCCAGATACTAATTTGTTGTTGTTGTGTTGTTTGGCTTAACATTGGTTAAGGTTGTCAAACTAATTTGCCCATTTGTGATTAATGAAGTTTTCTAAACTTAACTGAATGCAAAGCATTTATCACTAGAGTAGAAATGTGATTTTCCTGCCAAACAGAGTAAAATACACTGGTTTGGTAGCATGGACTCAAATGTTTAATGCAGCAAACCCAAGTAAATTGAAATTACTGATGGAACAACAATGAGCAGAAAAACGTGAAATCAAAGTTAAAGCTCCAAACCTGGAAACCAAAAAGCACACAACTGCAAAGGTAATTAGCAGAATAAGTGACAAAGGGAAAGGCAGGTTATCAACACACAGGACAAACAAGACACAGCTGAGCATGGTTAAACATCCATCCATCCATCCATCCATCCATCCATCCATCCATCCATCTATCTATCTATCTATCCATCCATCCATCCATCCATCTTCTTCTGCTTATATGGGGTTGGGTCGTGGAGGCAGCTGCCTAAGCAGGGAAGCCTAGCCTTCCCTCGCCCCGGTCACATTCGCCAGCTCACCAGGGGAGATCCCGAGATGCTCCCATGCCAGCCGAGAGATGTAGTCCTTCCAGCGTGTCCTAGGTCTTCCCCAGGATCTCTTCCAGTGGGGCATGCCCAGAAAACCTCACCAGGGAGGCATTCAGGAGGCATCCTGACCAGATGCCCGAGCCACCTCATCTGGCTCCTCTCAAGGCGAAGGAGCGCTGACTCTACTCTAAACCCCTCCCTAATCATCGAGCTCCAAACTCATGCACCAGTCGTACAGGAACCAGACATCTTGTACTTCTCATACAAGAGTCGTCAGTACCAAAACCTTCTCCAAGTCCACAAAGCACATGTAGACTGGTTGAGCAAACTCCCATGACCCCTCCAAGACAATGAAGAAGGTATAGAGCTGGTCCACTATTCCACAACTGGGACGAAAACCAGAATACTGCTCCTCTATCTGAGGTTCAACTATCCAACAGACCCTCCTTATGAGACCTTACCAGGGAGGCTGAGGAGTAGTTGGAGCACACCATCCGGTCCCCCTTTTGTGAAATGATGCTGTAGAGGTGAGTCAGCAAAGACAGCCTTAAAGCATCCAGATCCTTCAAGAACTCCGGAGGGGGGTCCTACCACTGACAAGTTTTTTCCTCAGCCCCTCAACACTCACAACACATTTGGATCTGCCAGGCCTGACCAGCATCCTCCCCCACTATCTAAGCCAACTCATCACCAGGTGGTGATCAGTTGAGTGGCCGCAAATCCGATGATACGACTACAAAGTCGATCATCAAACTGCAGCCTAAAATGTCCTGGTGCAAAGTGCACATGTGGACACTCTTATGTCTGAACATGGTGTTCGTAATGGACAATCCATGACAAGTGTTTAGAATAGTTTTCTGTTCTGTTGCTGTATATTCACCATTGAGGTTACAGAAAAAATAATTTCGAGGTATTCTAAGGTGAATTTTAGGCTGCAGAAATGGAGGGAGGTAGAGGATCAGGTGCTGTGAAATTAAAACAAATATTGCCCTTTTATGCACATAGTGATGTTTGGATTTACTTGAAGAGGTTAGTACCTTGGCCGTGTTTGTGTGTGTGTGTGTGTGTGTGTGTGTGTATGTGACTGTGTGTGTGTGTTCCGTCACTTAGAGGCCCCCCTTTTGAGTCACCGGAACCACACACCCTCTGCGTTCCGGGACCTCCTACTTTACAAATTGAGCCCTGGCCCAAGCCATGCATCAAGGTGAGTTCAACTATATCTAGCCAGAACTGCTCAACCTTGTGCACCAGCTTAGGCTTCTTTCCCACCAGAGAGGTGACGTTCCATATCCCTAGTGCTAGCTTGTGCAGACTGCCAGGGTTCCCACCTTCGGCTTGCACCCAGTTCACGCTGTAGCCAACCCCTATGGCCCCTCCTACAGTTGGTGAGCCCACGAGAGGGGGGTGGGGGGGTGGGGGCATGTCACCCCTTCGAGCTGAGCCCAACCGGGCCCCATGGGCCTGGCCACCAGGGGCTCACCTTCGTACCCCGTCTCTAGACCTGGCTCTAGAGGGGGCCCCGAGGCCCACGTCTGGGCAAGAGAAACTTGGATCTATAGTTTTTCATTATCATAGGGGTCTATTGAACTATGCTTGTCCTTAACTGAAATGTAATCAAAGTCATACTATGGCATACTCAAACTATGGCAAACTATTTCAAAGGCTATAAAAAGCATTTCTGTTTGGTACTGATACCTGTGAAAAACAGACCATAATAAAATTTTTTTATATTTTAAAATTAAAAGAAATTAATAATGTAAAAAATGAACATTCCCTCTAACATCACAGATTCTATGCAATTGCAATGTGTCAAAATGATCACATATTTCTTTTTCAAATTATTACAGATGTAAGAATGATGATGTACTGTGTAACTGGTTTTTCACTTTTTGTAATTTTGGTGGATATCATGTACTCTGAGATTAAAATACATTATGTGCTGTTGATGATTTCACGGTTGGGCAAACAGTATTGGACAAGGTTGATGTGAAGCTTATGCCAAGAGATCTTCTCAACTCATAAAATTACAGAAATTATTGAGTAAAATAATCCTATATACAGTTTACCCCAACAACACCACCTTGTTGTTAATCCCTGAATAGAATATTTGGAATAACAAATATTTTTCAGATGTCCTGTCTACTTAATTGCATGATACTGCAAATAAACTTTTATTATAAGTACAACAAAACATGTCTTCCAGGGACCTTTCTCAGACTTTTTAATGCCCCTACAAACATTAGAATTAAACCTTGGCTTTACAGTTGGAATGGGGTGTTGGTATTGATATACTGTATTTGATTTTCTCCAAATGTGCTGCAGTGCATTCTGTCCAAACATCTCTACTTAGGTCTGGTCTGTCCAAAGGATGCTGTTCCAGAAGTACTGTGGTTTGTTTAGATGCAGCTTTTCAAAATGAAGACATGTTGGGATGTCCAGTCTTGGAAAAATCAGTCTCTTTCTTGTAAATAAACTTTTCCACTTTAGACTTTAAATACTTTGCAACACAAGTCCATTACACTCTTCTCTTCTACTCCATAACCTGTATAATTAAAGCAAACAAGAATAAAGCTAAAAAGAAAAAAAAGATCAATAATCCATCAAACATTAAACGTATAATGTCCCACTAAACAAGATGTAGGTCTGACTAAATCCTTCCAATTGTGTCCATTGACCACAGTGTTCAAAGTGTGTAAGTGCTAATTGAAAAATACAAAATAGAAAAAATAAAATAAATAAATACAAGAAAGCCTTATGTAGACACATATAAAGGAGATTAGAGATTCTGTCAAAGAGCTTAACTTATACTTTTTGTATGCAGATTCATCTGGATAAATAAGGTGTCAGTAATGCAAGAATGGTCGTGATGGGTGAGTTTATCTTTGCTGTTTGTCACAAATTGTAATGTTTTGAAATAAGGAATCCAGATTGTTGACGCTGAGAAGACACATCCATTACACATCTGAAAGGAGTGACAGCAAAACCAAACACTGCAATATTATCACTTCTTCCTTTGCTCATCTTTTTGTTGGAGAGGCAGCACCATCATTTTATAAAGTGCTGTGCCACTGAATTGCAAACATACATTTGTCACACAGCCTCATAAATGTGTGACGCTGCAAGTGAATCAAAACAGAGCTGCTTTTCCCAGCTAGAGGGTTAGCTATGTTGAGCCCTCTTTAATGCTATGTCAATGGACTGTGGGTCCAAAGTTTTAGCTGGTTGCTGGTTGCTGCAGAGACATTGTTTAGCTCCAAAGAAAACTATTTCTGAAAGATTAAGTCGTGAAAGGGTTTGCCTGCCTGGTCGCACACACATTTATTGAGAGTGGAATGAGTTCTTGCTGTGGACTCTTGTGAGTGAGTGTGCAAGAAGGCATGGTCTGAGTGTGTGAATGCTGTTGTGTGTTTTGTGTGTGTGTGTGTGTGTGACCTCTGGTTATAGATTAAGGTCACAGCCTCTCTGTCAGGCGACACAACATGAGTAATGTTTTAATGTGAACTTATTAGGTTCTCTCTGTTTTTATGGACAGTCTGAGGCGAGGTTGTTTTTCAGCCAGATTGACTTGACCCTGGGCTTGAACTATTTTTTCTTCCCGATAATACTCTCTATATGACAAAATAAAATAAATAAATAAATAAATAAATTAGAGAAATTGCAATAAGCTTAACAAAAAATGAATCCCTGGAAGGAAGGTATCTCATGCCCTACTATGTCAAAAAAAATTTCATATTGGCTAATATTAATGTTAATTAATTTATTAATGCTTCATTATCAGGGAAACAGGAATCAAGAATGGTGCAGTAAGCTGTAAGAAGAAATAAATTACTCTCCAAAAGTCTGCACTCAAAAATCACAATGTATCAGAAAGCTGCTAAGAAAATGTTGAGAGAATTTGATTATAATTGAATTTAGATTATCAATAGCATGTCTAGACTGGTCATTAGTGTGCTAAATACCAGCCTAGACATGCTAATGACCAGCTGAACAAGTATCTGTCCCAGTGGGTTAGATACAAGGGTGTAGGTTTAATTTTGACATTGGGAGGAACATAACGTGTCTAACAGAGATCCCTGGAAAACAAGTGTTTCTTTTTCTTTTGCACCTAAAATAGACATTTATAATTTATTTGCAATATGATGTTACTGGGTGGATAATAATATGAAAGTAAATCTGTTCCACCAGATTTTGAATTTTAAAAGTCCTTGAATTTCAAGCAGCAATATTTTATGCAGCGAATTAACATATTTGATTTTTTTTATTTAAATTAAATGCTTCAAAATTTTAATTGTTTATTTTCACCCCTATGTTTTCAGTGTTTTAAAATTCAGGAGTCAACATTTGAAGATAAAAATTCAAATGGAAAAAAAAAAAAAAATCAGATTCCCCTAATTCAACAGGCCAAATTCAGTTGTTTATTTTCACTACTATTTTTTCAGTGTTTGAAATGTCGAGTCAGAATTCAAACGAAAAAAATTCAGACTGCCAAATTCAACAGGCCAAATTCGGTGGTTAAAATTCGCTGTCAGAAAATCAGTTTTAACACTCGGGCCACTGGGATAACTAGTCAATCCAGGATAACATCGAACCGGCATTCAGCCAATCATTTCACGCTCCAACAGTCACCTGACACAGACACTTGACTCGGGCAGCCAAAGACGGCAGCACATCTGGGCGATACTTCCTCGGTGAGTATTTAACTTTTAAACGTCCTGATGTGTCGGTTTTGGTAGATGAAAAATATAGCCAATACCTAACACAGTTCTCTTTAACATTGCATAATAGCTCACATCTACTGGTAACTTTTAAATATGTGGTGTTCAGCCATCAACACTTTGTTAGGTAGTTTTGCTAGCAAAGCTAACGTCATGTGACCAACCATGGTTAACTAAGACATTTGCTATCTCTTTATAGTACACGATTTACGAAATGAATAACACCTACGCATTTAGTTTTTCATTTGAGAACTATTTGTAAAATTCTGTATTTTGTTGTTTTGATGTGTATTTTTGATAGGAGGTTAATCAGGCTGACATTGTACAGTCAGCCCGGCGCTTACTGTGCTTACTAACATCGGCTGAAAGACAGCTGGGCACAGCTAATAGTGATGTCATTAATCATACTACAGGGTTAAGTATTAAACTGAAGTCTAAGTTCATTACTTATTCTGAATTAACGGCCAAGCCATGTGTGGCTAATTAATATGCTTGTATTCTGTAGAGAACAGAGGCAGAACAGCCACAATGACAGTTCAGTCAGTCGTTCTGCAAGACCATCAGATGGAAATGACAAGGTGAGTTTTAAAATTATATATATATATATATATGTGTGTGTGTGTGTGTGTGGGCTGGGCACATTAACGCATTAATCGCGCGTTAATGCAACGCTTAATTAACGCCTTTAATTCCTTTAATCGAGTGTTATTTTTTTTTTATTTTTTTTTTTTTTATTTTGCTGGCCGCTGGCTTTGATGACAGAAACATGGCGTCCATGTCTCTCTTCCCTGCTGCAGCAGTGCGTCTGATGTAATCAGGAGGGAGCGGGTTTATTAAAAAGAAGAGATGTTTTCTGTCTGGAACTTAAGAAGAAGAACCAACGTTTCTCTTTGTCTAAACCCATGCAGATGGCAGAACATCGTGATTTTTGGATGGGAAACTTTTTATTCATTATTATGTTTTAATAAATGCGGTTTTAATTTATGAAAGTCAGCAAAGATAATACATTATATGAATATGTTTTTACAAACGTAAAGCATAAATCGGGCCTTCTTCTGCCTCTGGTTTGGTGAATCGCGGTCATAGCGAGATGAAACTTCCAGATGTAAAATCTGTGAGATGTGAGCTCTCGGTAGAGGAGTCGTTTGTTCGTGTTCATGCCGTGGGGTGGACACGGGGAGACATAATTTGTGTTAACATATTGTTTGTTGTCTTAACTGTGTTTGGTGGTCATAGAAATGGTTTTTCTGAGCTGGTAGCTGAGATTCTGGACTTTCTTTGGATACCACACGTTTACAGTTACATCTACAGACCTGACGTTACACTCCGAAACGAGATGTTAACCCCTTAACTCCAGGTAGCGGAGGCTGCAGGTGCATATATATATATATATATATATATATATATATATATATATATATATAATTAATTAATCACTTGAATCTACATTTTATTGGTCGTTTGGAACTTCCTGTTGCTCTTCATCTTATTGTATAGATTGTATTCAAAATAAAGATAAATGTAGCAGCAGTATATTTAAATCTTACTGGTGTCTTTTTAATGGATGATAATGTTTAATTCAACATTTACACAGTGTTTTAGAGGAGATTTCATAACAGCAAGATATATCGTGTATCGGGATTAAGCCAAAAAAATATTGGTATATAAGTTGTAGGCCATATTGCCCAGCCCTACAAGGAACAGAACATCATTCACTTCAGGGTTTTACTTTGGGGTAATGTGAAATTTGTTTACTATATTAATTTTTTCACTTACAGCTTCTCTACCCACATAGTCCAGTTTAGGGTTGTGAGGGACTGGAGCATCTTCTGTTATCAGGTGACAGGTTACATCCTGTTCTCCAAGCCCATTGCAGATCCAACACAGGGCAAATTAGACAATCAATCACTCACATTTACTGTCACTCCAAGGGTCAGTTTCGAACCATCAGTTAACATAACATCCATTTTTTGGGATGATGGGAGGAAGTCGTAGTACAAGGAGAGAACATCAAACTGCACACTTAAGCAGAGGTGAAAATCAGGAAGTGTTCTGCTGAGTGGTGGTAGTACTAACCACAATCACTTTATTGTACAACTTAATAGTTTTGTGTTCTAAATTATTATCACATATAAAGTACCAGTAAAAAGTCTGGACACTATTACTCTTTCACAATGGATAAGTAGATGTGTCCAGACATTTGACTGGTTCAGAGTGTTTTCTTTGCTCATCTGCATCATGTCAGTTTTTAAATAGACTTCTCATAATAGTGTTGTTTTAAATTGTAATATAAAAAATATCTGGGTGATGTAATATACATCTTTCCACTTTCATTTTCAACAGATCCTTTCCAGGTATGTTTTCCAGGGGCAGAGGAAAGCGACGCTTTCCTGCAGCAAATTCAGTTCCCGTAAAGGAAATCAAACCGTTGGAAGTGGCCTTTTATTAGCTGCCAAAGCAGTGTGAGAAAACTCCAAAAGAGGAGGAGCAGATAGTCCACGTGCAGGCAGGGTTGAGCCGTAGAACTGCTCATCTAGATGAAAGTACAACACATGAAGAGGTAATAACATATGTCTAGTTATGTATCTCAGATTGGCTTCATGTAGAAGCATGTTAAACACCACACAATTATGTTTTCCCGAAACTAAGAATTTTGATGTAATGACATTTGGTGGATGTTTGGTGTAATTTATTCACAGTCCAACTAGAACAGAAGTTTGTTAGAGATTATAAAATACTCTTCTAAAAGCAAAATCACCGACTGTATTCACAGATTCATTTTTTTTTTCTTTTAGGTTTTGTGTTGCATAGTTTCTGAGATTTGGTTGGATCAGACTATTTGTATTCAGCTGTTATTGAATTTTTTCTTAAGGATTTTCAAGCTTGTCATGCATTATGAAGAACACTAACTTTGATTTTACTGCTTAGTACTAATACTTCCTGAGTATTTTTTTTTTGTTTCTATGTTCAGTTAGAAATTCATTCATTTATTTACTTGTTTACAGCTATGTGATGCTCTCAAGGTTTTGTTTCCAAAACTGGGGACTGTTACAGGCTGCTGTTTAAGTATGGAGGTGGGAACAATAAAGTTTGCTGTATATTGATGAATTTGAAAAACTTTTGAAAATATTTATTGTTAATTTGTAATATTATACTTATCAGATTTGTAATTATACTTGAAGTATAATGACGGCTAGTTAGCTCTGTTCGTAGAGCATCAGTCTCCAAGGGTTCGAACCCCATAGTGGACAAATAATAACACCTTCCAGTTGGGTCCTTAGGCAAGACCCTTAACACTACTGCCTAACCACTGTAAGTCGCTTTGGATAAAAGTGTCAGCTAAATGACTGTAATGTAATCAGTTATATCTGTTATGCCCTTAAGACTGATGTATATGACACCTTCTTTTGTATAGAAGTCATACTAAAAGTGAAGTTGCTTTCATTTAATTAAAAGTACTTATGTATACCTAATCAATTATTACATTTTTGTAACCTAATCTTCCCCTTCAATGTCTTCTACAGGTGGATGGGGGAGCCGAAAACTCTCTTTAGTGGCTCCTGATGATGCCGGCTACACTGGGAGGATCTTAAAATGTGCAAACAAGGGTGGGAGTAAAACTCTGTTCATAGCCCCAATCCAAGAAGAGCTCAGTACAGATCCTCTACAAGTAACTGATGAAGCATTCAGCAACATGCCAAACGCCACTTGTCATAATTGTGGAGTAGCAGTTCCTCTTCAACTGCTCACAGAACACATCGAGTCTTGTACTGTCATTGATGGCTGTGACAATAACCTCACAATAATAAACCAGTGATGAAAGAATGTAAGTATTCTCTGTAAGCTTTTGTAAGCACATTATATTAAATGTAGATGCTGGTTGCTTGAAAGAACATTTCTTTCTTTTAACTTTTTATTTCTCTACAGCATTGCAGCAATGTCCTGTCTGCACAAAAATGTTTTCCACTGACTTAATTGAGGTACATGCTTCCTCGTGTGGCGAAGGGTATTCATTAACCTTTTACTTTTGAACATTTTCATTCATTGTTAAAACTACATTATGTATCTGAAGAGTAACACAAAGTATTGATGTGAGTAGTGCAGGAAATGAGGGAATGCAGTGAGGAGGAGCAAGCAGCAATGCCAGGACCATCTGGAGCTTTTCCAGCTGTCAGTGATGGTAGGTGAAGCTCAGGATTAGCGGTTGTGGAAAGTAGGGAAATACAATGGTAATTGAAATGACAAGACGGTTACTATAAGGCAGGGGTATCCGGCTCCAACTTTTATTCTACATGTTCTTATTTACTGTGTATGTGTGGGCCAATACCTTATAATAGGTTGTCCAAATTTGGTCCTTGAGGGCTGCCGTCCTGCTGGTTTTAGATATTTTCCTGCTCCAACACACCTGGCTCAAATAAATGAGCTATTGTGCAGAACTTCATAGGGTGTTGATCCATTTAACTTGCATCAGGTGTGTTGAAGGAGAGAAAAAATGGAGAACCTGCAGGACCCCTGCGATAAGGTATCACCCCACACATACACAGTCAACAACAACATGTAGAATAAAAATTGTGAGCCAACAATATCTTTGCAGGCTTTCAGGTTACTACAAATGACACATTTAACTGATTAACAGCACTTAGATGAACGATCAAAGCATTTTCTGGATACTGCTACAGACAACATGCGTACCACCAGCAATATTTACACCAAAGTATGAGGCTCTATACAATTTATTGTTGTACATATACATTGTGTGAAGTCATTTAATTTGCCAGTAATGTTTATACATGTTTAAGTAAGGCTTGATGGTTGATGTGATTTAAATCAACCACCACTTCCTGTAATCCAACCAATTTTTGTTTGTTTTAAAGGCTGGCTAAATATCAGTGACCCTAATACGGCTATATCTGCCTGCACAGCTTATTTTCTCCATATTCATGAAATGGAAAGTCCATTACTTCTAAGCATGGACATGAGAAAGAGTCCTGCTGAACAGGACCTGGCACTTATTTCTTCCTACAAGCGGCCTAATGTGGAATGGGTACGTCCCCTGAATTGCAGACTTGAAGGTAGATTTAATTAGTTTATAGCCACTGGACTACAGGACTACATATATTAACGATACGTTAAATTTGTCAAACCTTAATATTGCGTTATAGGAGATACTGCTATTGGAGAGGGAGCCACTCGCTTTTTCATGTATGGAACATGTATGGAAAAGCTGAAGTCTGGGTGTTGTATCAGTTTTGGTAGGTACAGTACATTATGTCCCCTTCCCCAATTACTGAAACACTATTCAGTTTAATGTGCTGCCAAACTTTTGAATGGTACTGTATAAAACATCTCACAGTTTAAAAGAAAATCTTGTTCATGTCTTGAACAGGAAAGTCCAATGTTACACGGCTTTTTGAAGGAGAGCCTGGCCATTTAGTTCCCTCAGCCTCTCACTTTCTTGTGGAGAGTGATATGTTCCTTGTGGCAGGTAGAATGGTTGTCTACTCCTTTCTTCATGGAGAACCTTGCTTGTCTGGACTCAGCCCTGCTGTTCTTCATGTCCTGCTTGGTGGGAGCCCTGAAACTGTAACAGTTACACTAGAGGACTGCCCAGACCTGGACATTAGAGGCAATCAAGCTTGTATGTTATTTTGAACTTCATTTCGTCGCATAATATTTTTTATGCTATTTGAGGCATCCTCTTATTTTATAGCTACTCACTGGACTACATTTTTTTTATTTGTACATGTGCAGCACAAAATCTGACGCTTTTTTTTTTTTTTTTTTTTTTTTAGCTTGAAGGGGAAGCAAAACTCTCTGATGCTGAAAGAACGAGTGTCCAGGACTTGGCTTATGCCTGGGACCTCCCTTCCCTGACTGAGAATAATCAAAAATTGCTTTTTGAGAAGCTATTGATCCATGCTGTGTGTGAAAAGATTTTGTTAGCTAAATAATGAGATGTCTGGGTATATTGTCTTTTCTTTGGACAGTGCTTACCAAGCGACCTGACACAGTAGGCTTGTTTTCTCCAAGTGAGGGAATAGGCAGCATTTGTCCAGAGGTACTTTTTTTTTAAACCTCAAGATGTTTTGTTTTTTTTTCCATTCCAACATTTCCAGAGTAAATGTTGTGGTTGACAAGGAGCTACGGAGGGCAGAAGGGATAAAAAAAAAAGAAAAAAGTATGCTTATGTTAAAAATTTCTAAACGTCTTTTATCACAATTCAGGTATTTCTCCAACGCATCACTTGGCCAGCAGAGGAGGATGATGCAGATGATGATTGGGCTGGTGAAACCAAATGCCGCATCTCAGGGTATCTTCGAGAGTTTATTACAAATGGTAAGTTTACTATTTATGTGCCAAAGTGCTATTAAAATTGTATTTAGCTGGCAAATTTCTATATAAATCTTGCTAATGGGTAGAATAGCTTAGCATGATTACTTGAATTCATTAAGTGGTATTACAGCTAATAAAGTACATTGTTGGCAAAACTAGCCTTAAACCTCTGTGTTACAGTTAGTAATCCTGTATTGAGCTATTGTTTTTTTTGTTTTTTTGTTTGTTTTTTTGACTAGTAAATTGAAATGTAATGCTATTGTTTGGTGTTGCCATTTACTCTGCATTATTGTTCCTTACAGGAATAACAACAGATCTGATGAATCTGGTCAAATTCTGGACCGGATGGGAGATTCTTCCAACAACTCTCTCTGTGGAGATAGTCAAAGGTAGAAATCCCACAGCCTCCACCTGCTACGAGACCTCGCGAATTCCTGGACACTACAAGGATTACATGTCTTTTAAGAGCGATATCCTTGCCTGTATCAGCACCTGCAATACAGGGTTCGGTCTTGTGTGAGCTCAACATTTTGTTTTTCCGTTTTCCGAAAAAGATGACAAAAATATTTGTAGTATGTTAAATCATGATCAATATTAAGAGAAAAAAATCATTAAATGATTGTGAAATTCAAGCAAAACATACCTGTATCGTTTCAGTATCATTCAGTATGTCATCAGTATTGTATCGGTTTTGCTGATACTTGCCCTTTTTTTCACTTGGTATCAGATTTAAACCAAAATTTGCAGTAAAATTAATTATCAGGCGGGACATATGTCTGTGATGTTGCAGACACAGCAGTGTGGTGCCAATATCTCAGCTGACAGGACGCACCACTTAGGACTTGTTGGAAGTTGGTAAAGATCAGGTCCTACCATCCCTACCCAATTCTACACCTATGATTAGGCATATGGGTTACATGCACTGGTTTATTATTGGCCAGATGAATTGCTGTGTAAAATATAGGCCAAGCTTCAGCTAGAACAGATTTTTCAGTTATATGAAACTTAAAGCTTGTCTTATGTATTGACTTCAAATGCTGTATCAGTCCTAATGCAAACAGTTTGCCAGAGGAGAGTTACAGACAAAGCAAAATGATCAGAGATGGTTCACACTCAGCACAGTGACTGCATTCTCATGCAATTCTTTTCAAGCCACTTTCGGTTGCTGTAAGTTTTTTTTAAAGCTTTTTAGTAGGGAACCAAATGAGATATGTGGTTTTTACTGTGAGACCAAGCAGAAGACATTTAGCTTTACCAGAGGCTTTAGCTTCATGAGAACAGATTACCATTGGCATAGAATTCAGTACGGACAATAAGGACATGTCTAGGGTAGTGATGGTTTAATGAAGCCCCGTGAATGTGTTGAATCTTTCTAAGCAACTGCCTTGTCAAAAGTGTCATTACTCGAGGCCCCATTTAATAGCTCATTTGGTAGTACTGACATCTGCTGGTCATTTGATGGTCACATGATGTTCAGGAAAATAATACAGACTTTAGGCTTCATTTGGACACGTCCCCTTTACTCGATGCAAGCTTTGGGGTTTTTGTGTCAGCCGAACAATCACTAGTCTAGGGTTGGGCATCATTTGAATTTAAACTGTTCTGGTTCCGATTCCGGTTCCGTGTTTCGATTCCGGTTCCTAATGATTCTCGATTCCAATTGTTTTAAGATTCAGGGTCAAAATAGTTTTCATGTTTTCAATGAGCTAGCTAACCAGATGTCTTTCTGGATGAAATGGTCTGAACTTCTCCATGAATTTTATTTCTATAAACTTTTTACTTTTTATGAACTTTACTATGAAGATCTCACAGGGCTGTTTTCAACTAGTATCAAATCTATGAACTTGAACATAAATATTATAAACTTTCTTTTCACAGGGGTATATTTTTCACAAGGTAGCTTTATTTTTACCTATTTATTTTAACCTATATAATATCAGCCATCATACACTTACACTCTCCTCCTTAAACGCATTCTCCTCTGCCTCATTCTCGGGCCTTTTCTCAGATGGTGTCCCCATCAGCTTCAGTTTTCTCTGTTAACTACAAAGAACACTAGCTTTTAGATCTGAGATTTTAAAAAATGAGAAGGAAAGTTGTGCATGTTATTGTTATTGTGTTTTTTACTTTGCCATGCACTTCAGGGCTACCGTAGTTGTGTTTGTGTATTTGTGTGTGAAAATTTTTATCTTTCTTGTTGTTGGAGCGTGGGAGCTCTTTTTGAATTTGAACTTCAGTCATGTAATTCACTTAAAACCTTCAAAACAGCCTTGAAGTTTGGACATTTCTTCGACCGTGTTTTGGTTTTGCAGTAACTCGGCTTTCTTCATCAAGTGTAGGGTCAAATATCTGCGATCCTACATCCTCCCTGACTTTCTGATTTTGTTCCTTGAGGTCCTTAATTTCTTTCTGCAGTGATTTGATTTTATTTGTCATCAAATCACATGTGGATTCCAAGAACTTCCGTTCTTGTAAATTGTCTTGGAGTTTTTGATTTTGTTCTTTAAACTCCTGATTTTGTTTCTGCAGCAATTTAACCTTGCTTTCCATCACATCACATGTGGATTGAATGAATTTTAGTCCTTGCAAATCCTCCCTCAGTTTCTGATTTTGTTCTCTGAGGTCCTGTTTTTGTTGTTCTTTTAAGTTCACCTTGCTTTCCATCACATCACATGTGGATTCAATGAATTTTAGTCCTTGCAAATCCTCCCTCAGCTTCTGATTGTTTTCTTCTAAGAATGTGTTTTTCTTTTCAATCAAGGCACAGTTTGTCTTTGATTCCTCTAAATCCTTTTGGAACTTCTGAACTTGCCATTTAAGTACCAAGTTTTTTCTCTGGATTTCATCTCTATCATCCTTCATTAACTGTTCAGCCTGATAAGGTGACTGTTTGGCTTGATCGAGTTTCTTCTGCAGAGTCACATTTTCCTGTGTCTTTTCCTCACAGGCGTCCACCATTTTGTTAAGTTCCTGTCTTAACAAATCTTTTACTGCATCTGTACTGGCCAGAGCAGCTTCTTGAATTCGAAGGTCCTCTTTCAGCTGCACAATTTCAATCTTCAGAAGTTCTTTATCTGCTTTACTATTTTTCTCCATTTCTGCTAATCTCGTCAGTGTCTGTTTGTTTTCTAAGTTTTGGGCCTCCATCTCTGTCAGCAGAGTCATGTTGTTTTTTTTCAGTGCGTCCATGTCAGACGACAGCTCATTATTGACAGTTAACAAATTATTTATTTGTAGCTGGAGATCCTTTTTAGTTAGTTTTTTTAAGCACTTCAGGTTTTTTTTCTCTTTCTTCATTTCTGCAAATCTCTCCTGTGTCTGTGTGCTTTTTTGGTTTTGGGCCTCCATCTCTGTCAGCAGAGTCGTGTTGGTTTTTTTCAGTGCGTCCATGTCAGACGACAGCTCATTATTGACAGTTAACAAATTATTTATTTGTAGCTGGAGATCCTTTTTAGTTAGTTTTTTTAAGCACTTCAGGTTTTTTTTCTCATTCTTCATTTCTGCTAATCTCTCCTGTGTCTGTGTGCTTTTTTGGTTTTGGGCCTCCATCTCTGTCAGCAGAGTCGTGTTGGTTTTTTTCAGTGCGTCCATGTCAGACGACAGCTCATTATTGACAGTTAACAAATTATTTATTTGTAGCTGGAGATCCCTTTCAGTTCGTTTTTGTAAGCACTTCAGTTTTTTTTTCTCATTCTCTGCTTCTTCTAATCTCTTCTGTGTCTCTGTGTTTATTTGGTTTTGGGCCTCCATCTCTGTCAGCAGATTTGCGTTGGCTTTTTTCAGCGCGTCTTGGTCAGATGAAAGCTTCTTATTAATCTTTAACAGAAGATGCACTTGTAGCTTGAGATTCCTAGCCTTTTGGTTTCGTGAAAGCTCCAGCTCTTTGCGAAGTTCTGCATTTATTTTGCGGAGTTCCTTATTTGCAGTTTTAAGTTTATCATCATCTTGCTGGATGTTTCCTTTTGCAGACTCCTGCTTGTTGTATTTAAACAGTTTTCTAAACATCTTGTCAACACAAAAGCTTTTAACTGAAATGATAAAACTGAATATTGAAATACCTTGTCCAAACGTCCTTCTCGTTTTGAGTACAATGGCGAAATGAGCTTCAGAACTGTTTCAGAAAAGAGTTAAACCCTTTATGATGTCAGTGATTACATCACACACATAGAACCGCCTTGATGTCTCCTTGACAACATAAATGTTCTGACAGTGATGTTGTCATGGAGACATCAACAGTGTTGTATGGTTAAATATGTCAAATGTGATTGGGCAGTTTATGGTTTATGATTGTTTCTCAACTTTTTGCAGTTTATTCATATTAAACAATGAAAAAACTGATTTCTTTGAATGTTTTGTTGGATCATTTTAAAATAAAAATCCTAGTTTTCTGGTGCTGTGCCAGATCTCCATCATGCAGAGTTTTTGAGGAAGAAAGAAAAAAAAAAGAAACTATTTTGTACCTTTGTGTGCGCAAATCACTGTTACGTATGAGGGGCCGTTTGAGACATTATTCAGAATTACCCTCTCACAGACACATGTGAAATTTAGGTCAGTCACACATTATACTGAAACCTCTCATATATTATACTGAAATCATTCACACATTATAGTAAAACCTCTCATACACTATACTGAAATGCTCTCACATACTATACTGGAATACTTTCATATACAATACTGAAATGCTTTCATATACTGTACTGAAATCTCATCTTCTATATCAATCAATCAATCAAACTTTATTTATAAAGCACTTTTCATGCTGGGGCAACACAAAGGGCTTTACATGAAAAATCAATTTATGCATATTAAAACTACATCACAGGAAAAAAAAGTTAGAGCACACAAGAACATGCATATAAACACACAAAGCACATACACACACCCATTCAGCATATGGCTCCTTGATTACTTTCTCTGTATTAAAAGTAGCATATAACGCTAGAAGTGATAACGATCTGGCTTGATGCTGTGAGGAAACAATATCATGGGGATCCATTCACACCAGGAGCCAGTCCACCCATGTCCTACAGAGGCCGCCATCACGACAACCACCTTGATCAGAGCAGACTGACCCCTGACCCCCAAACTGAGCAGGCAGAGCCCCCGGCATGGAGGATCCCCATGAGGAAAACACTGGAGTTAAAACAAATATTAAATAACCTTAAGAAACAATAAGCTAAGAGTAAGTAAATAAATAAATAAATACAGCTGAGTAAAATGAAATGAAAATAAAAAACAAGATATAAAATTTAAAAAATAAGCTTGAGATCAAATAAAATTTAGTTAAAAGCTAAGCTAAAAAGGTAGGTCTTAGGCCTCTTTTTAAAAACATCAACACTCTCTGCAGCCCTGGGGTTCTCTGACAGGCCGTTCCACAGACGAGGGCCATAACAACGGAAAGAGGCCTCACCATGTGTCTTGGTCCTCACCCTTGGAACAACTAATAGACCGTTACCAGAGGACCTCAGGGTCCGCAAGGGTTCATAATTTAAAAGCAAGTCAGATAAATAAGAGGGCCCAAGACCATTAAGACATTTATAAACTACTAAAAGAACCTTAAAATCAATCCTGAAACACACGGGGAGCCAATGCAGTGATTTTAAAACTGATGTAATGTGTTCCCGCCCTTTGGTCCTCGTCAGAACTCGTGCCGCCGAGTTAGTAGCTCTTGGTTCGAAAGGGACTTTATGGAAAGGCCAGAGAGCAGGGCATTATAATAATCTAATCTACTAAAAATAAAAGCATGCATCAGCACCTCCGTGCTGGCAAGAGAGAGAAATGGGCAGACTCTGGCGATGTTTTTAAGATGATAAAATCATGTCTTTGTGACATTTCTGATGTGTGGAATAAAATTAAGCTCAGTTGAAAAAGAACACCCAGATTTCTCACACACTGAGAGGGATTAAAATGATATAGTTTTGGTAAAATGATCTCTCTCTTGTCTTTAGGACCGATAATTAAAACTTCAGTTTTGTCCTGATTGAGCTGTAAGAAGTTCTCTGCCATCCATGACTTTATATCTGAAAGACAGTTTAAATGGACATTGACTGGCTCCAGGTCATCAGGAGACATGGCGATGTAAAGCTGTGTGTCATCAGCATAGCTGTAAAAATCAATGCCGTGTCTCCTGATGACACCCCCAAGAGGTAACATGTACAAATTAAAAAGTATCAGGCCTAAAACTGATCCCTGGGGAACCCCACACTTGACTTCATGGATTTTTGAGGAGCATGTATCCATACTTACAAAGAATTTTCGATCTGTGAGATAGGAGTAAAACCATTTTAGAACAGTACCTGAGAGGTGTTAGAAAAAACCTTAAAAATGCACAAGTAATAAAGAACAGGTACTTCTCCCCACAGTATTAAAATAGGCATGTACTAATTTCCCACTTTTCTAATTAATAAGGTACTGTTCCACACATTTTCTTTCTACCTTTCTCTTTAGGGTCTTCTCCTGCGTGTTTTTTGATGGATCAAAATATGACAGACTACTTCTCTCAGTTAACTAATTTATTTATTACAATTGATATGAGAAATGTGCAAATACAGAATTCTGGATTCGTATTATCTTTCCCCTGGACTAATACAATACGGAGTCTGCTGCTGTATCAGTCAGAACTCCCTCTAACTGATCCTGGAATCCTTATATAGGTCTGAATATACACAGTTTTGCTAACTAATGGTGCAGTTGCAGAAGTTGGGCCACATGCAGTCACAGGCCGACCACATGCAGATGTCTACCCCCCTCCTTGTGACATCCATCCATTTGGTGGCTTCTTGTGCTCTGGAAAACAGGGACAAAGAAACCACACACAGACAAACAAGGGATCTCCTCCGAACTCCGGTTAACTTAGACATTTCCTTTAAGTGTAACATCTCACGTGTTGTTTTACTGGCAACACAGCGTTAGTCAGCCTCTCACATGTTCTTCTCACTCACCCCATATGAAGAGTCTCATTGTTGCTTAAGCACACTGTTAGTAAGTATATGAGCTTAAAGATAAGAGATATTCAATATGATTAACAGAGTAAGAATATAAATGAAAATACATAGCACACTTAAATAATTCCTTGATGAGTATCCCTGTAAATCTATTTACAGAGGCCCACTAGACTTCTGAGTCTGTCTAGTAAAATCTGGTGATCAACTGTATCAAAAGCGGCACTAAGATCCAGTAGAATCAGGAGAGAAAGTTTCTGTGAGTGTAAGTTAGATCTAAGATCATTAACAATTTTTAAAAGGGCTGTCTCGGTACTGTGGTTTGTCCTAAAACCAGACTGATATTTTTCTAAAATATTATGTTTATGCAACAACTCATGTAATTGCATAAAGACAAGCTTTTCAATAATTTTACTTAAAAAAAGTTAGATACAGGTCGGTAGTTATCAAGATGGTCTATCTCTAAATTACTCTTCTTCAGAAGGGGCCTCACCGTTGCCATTTTAAAGGCAGCTGGGACGACACCTGTCTAAAGAGAGTAATTCACTATGTTTAAAAGCTCACACTCAGAGAAACCATAAAATTTTTTTAAAAGTGATGTGGGAATTGGGTCTAAAAGGCAAGTTGTTGTGTTAAGTTGAGAGAAAACTCGACCAAGCATCTTTGCATCAACCAGGACAAAACTCTCCAGTGTTTCCTCAGGTAAAAGCAGAGCTTCAGGTCTGTTTAAATCAAAATGTTGTTGAGATGAAAGACTGTATCTAATGCCATTGATTTTACTTCTGAAGTGACACACAAAGTCCTCACATGCAGCATCTGATGCAGGCATGGAAGACTTATTAAAACTTGTGTTTATTAAAAGATCTGTTTTAAAAAGAAATTTGGGGTTATTCTTGTTTTCTGTAATAAGATTGGAAAAATGAAGGGTTCTGGCATGTTTAACTGTTTTATTGTAGGTTTTAAGTTGTTCCTTAAAATTTCTAAATAAATAATTAATTTTGTTTTCCTCCATTTCCTCTCTGCTTTCCTGCAATGTCTTTTGAGTTCTTTGATTTGCTCATTCCTCCACGGTGGTGTGGGTTTGGACTTTATTATTTTAGTTTTGAGAGGAGCTACAGCATTGATAGCTGACTTAAGTTTGTTGTTAAAATGATCCACAATAAAATCACATGATGCAGGTAAAATCTGAGCAGGAGTTTGGTTTAAAATTTCAATAAAATTTGCAGCCACTTCAGAAGTAATATGTCGTTTCCTCACAGTTCTCACTGAGGCCTCCTGTTGGCTTCAAGTGGTGATGTTAAAAAACACACAGTAGTGGTCTGACACAGCCAGGTCAAGAACAGAGGGTACACCAGTGGACAGACCATAGGTTATGACCAAGTCCAGGGTGTGTCCTCTGTTGTGAGTAGGCTGTGTGACATGCTGTGCAAAATCTAGACAGTTTAAAATATTTAAAAACTCTTCTGCAAGAGCATCAGATCTGTTGTCAATGTGTAGGTTAAAATCACCAGTTATTAAATTTTTACTGTTTTTTGAGTGTATTACAGTTAAAAGTCAGAAAATTCTTGTATAAAGCAGGAGGGAGGCCTGGGTGGTCTATAAACAGTCACAGATAAAATAGGTGGGTTTCTAAAAACAAACGCACGATATTCAAATGACGAGTAATTATCAAACAACAATATTTTTGCTAAAATTGATCCTTGAGCAATTGATGCAGTACCACCCCCTCTTCTGCCTCCCCCGACTGAAAATAAAAAATTAAAACTTGGGCGGGAGAAGCCTCAGTGAGGATAGCTGAAGCATCAGCATCAAGCCAGTTTTCAGTTAAAAAGAGACAGTCAATTTTATTATCTGAAATAAGATCATTAATAATAAAACATTTGTTTAAAAGAGAGCGGACATTTAGAAGTGCCATGTTAAAAGTCATAAGTGAGTTCTTTTGTTGAGTAACAGATCTGGAAATTGTAGGGGCTATAGAAATGGGACGGAGACATCGAACGATAGAGATATGTGACTGAGGGTGTTTGTAATGCCTATTGGTGATGAGTACTGGTATATGATGGTGAATAAGGTCGGGTTGGACTGGGGATGTGTTCTGGCTGTGATGTCAATCAGAGACTGATTTGCAGGACCGGAGTGTGAGTTCAATATTCATGGAAAAGAGTTGTGATCCTGTTTAATTTGGATGAATGCCATCTGATTTAAAGAGGTATGGTCTATTTTAGAAGGATGAGAAGTTGTCGACATATGGAATGTTGATGGAGTTGCAGAAACCTTTAAGCCAGATATAGAGCTGCTGGAGAATGTGAGATCTCCAAAATGGGGGGAGGGCAGTGGTCCGGAAATGATGCATTTTTTGCTTAAATATTTAATACTGTGGATGAGTTGGATGAAGTGTTTTTTAAGGGTCTCTGACTGCTGTAGGTTCATGTCGTTTGTACCAGTATGGACAATAAATGTGGAAACAGAAGGGTGTTGATGGGAGAGCATGTGGGTGGAGTCAGTGATGTCCTTAACGAGTGCACCTGGATAACAGAATGTGCGGCACCTGTTGACTCGAATGTGCCTGACCATTGATTATCCCACGATGAAAGCGTCTGGGCTTTGGCCATTTGACCCGGTTTTGACAGCTGACACTTTCCGGTCAGCAACCGAAACCGAAATACCCTTAAACACTTTACCGAAATCATTCACACACTAAAGTGAAATTCCTAAAATTTCACTAATTGCATTAAAGGAATTCTACTAGTGTGTGTGAGAGGGAATTTCACTAGTATGTATGAAAGGAATTCTACTAGTGTGTGTGAGAGCAAATTTCACTTGAAAAGGAAGTCATTTCAGTTGAAACGGAAGTCATGTAGTAGAAAAAAACAGGAGTGCATTTTCAGAACAAACTGATTAAGAAGTTGGAGAACATCGTGACAGATGTTTTGCGAAGACTTATGCTGTAATAATATCTGTTCAGTCACCTGGAAGTAATCTCAGTGAAGCCACTGGCATCTTCAATTCTATTCTGGCCTCAGCAGAGACTATTAAGGGTTAACGCGACATCAGCCGGACAACCGACAGTAGTAAGTCTGAATGGGGACATGCTAACTAGCTTCCTTTATCAAACACTGAGTCAAGGATGAGACAGGGAGCTGCATTTCAATATAGTATATAAGAGGCAGTTTCAGTATAGTGTATGCAAGGTTTTACTATAATGTGTGAATGATTTCAGTATGATATATGAGAGGTTTCAGTATAATGTGTGAATGACTTAAATTTCACATGTGTCTGAGAGGGTAATTCTGAATAATGTCTCAAACGGCCCCGCTTAGTTACACTATGCAGTTACGCTGCCTGACTTCTTTGCTTTCTGGCACAAGTCTCTTAAGTTGGAGGGTCTTCCGAGAAGTCATTTTCCATTGGTCAGGGATTTTTTTTGATTGACAGTTCAGTGACCCGAAACTTATGCAGCTTTAGCTAGCAGCCAGCCACATTTCACTGGTCCAGTTTTGTGACTGATATTAACTGGAAAAAAGTCTGGACGTTATTGCAAAGATTCTTTTTAACAAATAAAATAATAATAATAAAAAAATAATGGAAATTGATGCACAAATTCTACAATATTTACCAAAATTCAAGAATGTTATAGATGTTTATTGCTTTTTCTGCCAAAAACAACCTGAAACCTTTACCCGCTTATTTTGGTCATGTGATGTCACGGAAAATATGTGGATGAACACCCGAACACAAGTTTATTGCTGAATCAGTATTTTCTGGTTTTCACCTTTCCATGACTTTTTTACTTTTTTATAAATATATTTTTATTTTTAGTAAAATTTCACATACACAAAGCATATTTAACAACATACAACCTGAACTATTTCCTCTGAAAAAAGAACTTGAACAATATTTGAAGACAATATCAAAAAACACGAAGGCTCTAAAAACTATCACCATATGTAAATCTTTAAATCCGTTTACATGAAAAGCACTCTCGCACACTTAATTTCTTTATTAGTTATTTAATCTTTTTTTCTTTCTTTTTCTCCTATTTTTTTCTCTTTTCCTTTTATTGTCGTGCTAATTTATTTATTTGCTGTTGTTGCTATTTTTATTGTATTTTCTAATAAGTAAAAAAAAAAAACAAACTTGTCAACTATGGTGGATTCCTAAAAGATCGAACGTGAGAATTGATTGTACATTCTATCAGTACTTAGACACTTTGAGATTCAGTATAGTTAATAAAGCTACGTTTTGCTATCACATTAGCTAGGGCTGGGCGATTAATCGATAAAATCGATAAATCGAATTTTCCATTTCTGGAGATTAATTTCTTTAAAAATCGGGATTTTTTTCCATAGTTAGTTAGCAGCAGACTTAGCCCTCCCTCCACACCAGAACGGTGTTTGTCTGACAGATTTTCAGTAAAGTGACCTTTTACTCATGCCTGGGATTTAGCTGTGCATATAACTGCAGTGAGAAATGCTCTCTATGAGATTCAGAAATCAACTTAACCCACAAACACTAGTTAAGAGACAACCTTCATCAGGGGAATTATTCCTGCAGTGGATCCTGTATGATAAGGATCCAGATGGAAAGAGATCACGGATGCTATTGTGTCGCATATTTCAATGTAAGATATGAAGTCGTTTATATGGTGGACGAGCTATGACATTATATGCTTTATTTTTGCTAGCATTCATCTATATAAACAAATGAATGTTTTTAATAAGTTTATTTATGTTTCGTAAAAGAAAAGGAAAAAAAATCGATTAAAATCGGAAATCGGATTTGGTTATAAAAAATCGGAGATTTTATTTTTAGGCCATATCGCCCAGCCCTAACATTAGCTGACGTTCTATCCATACTATTAGTTTTGGCTTAACAGACCTTAGAGACTCATGTTAGACTCATCCTAATGACCCATCCTCATTACTGGGCAGATTAGGTGAGACCCTTCTTTCTTTTCTGTTTTACAGGATGTCAAACACTCCATGAAAAAAAAAAAAAAAACTTGACAATTGATGCATTCTTTAAAACTAGTGAAATCTGTGTCTTTGCAGGGCAACAAGGTCATATCCAGGTTTTAAATAATGTAACTGTTCAGGTGTTGCCAAGACCAGGATCAAAAAATGCTGCTTGAACATGATGCATTGTAATGTGTTTGCAGGAGGAAATCTTGGAGAGGATTCAAACAAGTTTTATCTTGACTGATAAACTAAACTCTTGGACTATCTTTAGGAAGTTTCTCAACAATAGCAGCACATCAACATTTCTGCTCACCAGAGCTCAGTGACAGGAATTTTATGTCCATCCTCTGGTTATTATCTGTAGAAGCATCAGTGTGTCAGATATTGTTACTGCTACTGTATGAAATGTGGGACTGCCTCACCTGGAAATGACACTGGCGTCCCTCTAGAGTATTTAAACTTAATTTACATAAATAATTTACTTTATATGCATTTCACATTTTGTGTGAAAGACAATCATGTGTAACACTTGATCTTGGGATGTTTTCCTTCCTAATAAAAAAGAGGTTTTCCTCTCCAGTGTCACCTCATGCAGCTCAGGATGGAGGGTTGAAGGATTGAAGAAAAGCCTTGATTTTGAAATTTGCTGGTTTCCTCTAAATTATTCTTTATGATTTTCTTATTTTTTTATGTTTCGGAGTTAATATTAACATGATTATTAAATGGATTTGTTTATTTGAATTATATGCTTTTTTTTTTAATTCGTGCTCTACAAATAAAGCTTAATCTTAATTTAATTTAACTGAACTGAATTCAACTGTCACACTTAGCTGTGCTCCTCCTGCTTTCTGGCTCGGCTGCTCCCGCTCATCAGTCCAACTGCTTCCACCTGCTGACAACACCTGCTAGTCACCTCATCATCTCCTCTATATAAACTGTCTTGTTCCACACATACTCTACAAGATTGTCGTTTCCATACCTGACGCTCCAGTGTTTGTTCCCAGAATGATTTCTTGGTGTCAACTTTGTTTCTGACCATTGCCTCGTTTCTCAGCCCTGTTCTGGATCTGTGTCCAACCTTGTCTCCTGCCCTGGTTTTAATCCTGCCTGTTCCTGACCTTGCCTTTTGTCTCAGCCCTGTTCAGTATTTGGATTTACCTGGACCATATTCTGGAAGGACAAGCAATCATTGCTTACTACAACATCTCACCATCTTGTTGCTACATCCTGGGCTTCTGATCACTCACCAGTTCAGTCTCCTCGGAGTCAGTCCTGTTAGTCCAGAGGAAATTAGTTTGCCTGGCAAACGGGTGTCTGGGGTTTGACGCCATCCGTGTCCCCTTTGCAGTTACAGACCAATCCTTGAGACCAAGCTTGTTCTTCCCTTTTCCCTCAGTATATCTGTTGCATTTGAGTCCACACCACCCGCGTTACATCAGCTGAACTTAAACTGGTAGTCGTGGCAGTGGTTGCATGTAAATTGTTAAAAGGGTGTCCATTAACATGAAGGTACAGACATGGACAAAATTGTTGGTACCCTTCGTTTAATGAAAGAAAAACTCACAATGTTCACTGAAATAACTTGAATTTGACAAAAGTTTTAATTAATAAAAATTCTATGAAATTTAACCAATGAAAGTCAGACATTTTTTTTCAACCATGCTTCAACAGAATTATTTAAAAAAAATAAACTCATGAAACAGGCCTGGACAAAAATGATGGTACCCCAAGAACAGGCTGAAAATAATGTGACCAAAGAGACGTGTTAATCCAAGGTGTGTCCACTAATTAGCATCACAGGTGTCTATAATCTTGTAATCAGTCAGTGGGCCTATATATAGGCTACAGGTAGTCACTGTGCTGTTTGGTGACGTGGTGTGTTCCACACTCAATATGGACCAGAGGAAGCAAAGGAAAGAGTTGTCTCAGGAGATTAGAAAGAAAATTATAGACTAGCATGTTAAAGGTAAAGGCTATAAGACCATCTCCAAGCAGCTTGATGTTCCTGTGACTACAGTTGCACATGTTATTCAGAAATTTAAGATCCATGGGACTGTAGCCAAACTCCCTGGACGTGGCTGCAGGAGGAAAATTGATGACAAATCAACGAGACAGATAATACGAATGGTAAGAAAAGAACACAGAAAACCTTCTAAAAAGATTAAAGGTGAACCTCAAGCTCAAGAAACATCAATGTCGCACCTTCCGTCGTTGTTTGAGCCAAAGTGGACTTAATGGGAGACGACCAAGGAGGACACCGTTGTTAAAAATAAATCATAAAAAAGCCAGATTGGAATTTGCCAAACTACATGTTGACAAGCCACAAAGCTTCTGGGAGAATGTCCTATGGACAGATGAGACAAAAATGGAACTTTTTGCCAAGACACATCAGCTCTATTTTTACAGACGGAAAAATGAAGCATATGAAGAAAAGAACACCGTCCCTACTGTGAAACATGGAGGAGGCTCTGTTATGTTCTGGGGCTGCTTTGCTGCATCTGGCACAGGGTGTCTTGAATCTGTGCAGGTTCAATGAAATCTCAAGACTATCAAGGAATTCTAGAGAGAAATGTGCTGGCCAGTGTCAGAAAGCTTGGTCTTAGTCGCAGGTCATGGGTTTAAAAAAATAGTTATTCCCCAATAATTACTTGAATATGAATTGAGCAAAACTCAAGTAAACTTGGACTGAGTGTCAGTCCAAAAACACCAGTATCCCTGCTCTTTCTTTTGGTTGTGTTTGTCATTGCAAAGAACAAAAGAAAAGACAAAGGAATTAATGGCACATATCGTGAAGTAAGTCACACAGAAGGCTGTTCATAGTCTGAATGCGAAAAGCCGAGAACACTGGTTATCCTGTACACATGAAAAATGCACAGTTGGATTATTAAGAATCATCTTTCACTTTTCCCTGAAGGTTATTTTCAGTCCCCCAAAACTGTATTTACATGTGGCAAAAGGCATAAACCCATTTAAAAAAAAAAAGCCCTGCATTTGTAAGAACACCCATGTACTTGTGAACATGACTTTAGGTGATCAAAGTAATATAGAAAAATCTAAATTTAATGCTTTATTTGTTCCTGATGTTATTTATTTTGTTGTTCTGACAGAACATTTTGTGTAAAGCTGTAACTTTTATCATAAAAATGTTCCCCAACTTTAGCTTCTTTGTGATACATCCACACACTGATATACTCTGTCAAGGGAGAGATGACAAGAAAGGATCAAATCAACTTACTCCTTTCTTTTTCCATTCAGAGGTGAAAACCATTTTGTTAGTACAGAATGTATTTTTCCACTGAGTTCCTTCAGCTCATTCTTTTCAGCAGGCTCTCTGCAACCTTTTTGACCTCTGTCTTTACACACCTGCTAACTAAAGAGCTGTACACTGATCGCAGAGTTAATGGGGATCAGATGCCCTCTACCCTCCAATCCCTCCTCCTCCTCCTCTTCGCTGGAGCTTGTGTACTTCAGACGGAAAGAGAAAGGGAAAGATTGCTTTGACATTTTAGACAGTTTGCTCAGTGGATTCTCATTCATGTCTCAGTCAGGATGGAGCTTTGTCAGGGTTTTTCATCAAGGCAAGAGTCAGCTGCATTTGATTGATTTTTTTTGCTTTCTGACTGGAAGTGTGTTAAGCAATGAGGTATCATTGTTACACACTCAAATGCAAATTATGAGATGCAGGGAAAGTTTGCTATTCAGCCATACTTTCATTTTCATTTAATGTGCAGTGATTATCTGACATCCCTTATGACAATATGATATAATTTATTCATGAGAACTTGAGGCCAACTTTTAAACAAACATAGTGGTGAGACTGCTGTCTTATCTATTTAGGAAAATTTTGTTTTAATGGTATAACAAGACCGAGTATAAAAAGGAGCATTTAAAAAAGACAGAGCCTGTCAGATGTAAAGATGGACAGGGGTTCACCAATCAGACACACTGCATCTAAAAACTGTGAAACAATTTCAGAAAAATGTTCCTCAATGTAAAATTAAGAAGACTTTGAGGATTCTACAGTGTATACCAGGGATGACCAACTCTGATCCTTAAGGGCCACTGTGTCCCACAGGTTTAAGATATTTTCATGCTTCAACATGCCTGACACAAATTAAACGGTTTAAACAGCTTGCTGTCAAGTTCTGCACAATGACTGAGTAATTTGAATCAGGTGTGTTGAAAGAGGTAAACATCTAAAACCTGCAGGACCGTTGCCTTCAAGCACTGGAGTAGCCATCCCTGGTTCTTAATATTATTAAAAGATTAAGAGAATATGGCGCATCTCTTTCATAAAAGGACAACACTGGATGCTCGTGATCTTCGGACCCTCAGGCAGTGCTGCACTGTAAACAGAGATGATTCTGTACTGGAAATGGGGTTCAGGAAGACTTCCAGAAATCACTGTCTGTGAACACAGTTCATCCTGAAATCCACAAATGTGTGTTTAAGTAACTTTCCATGTTGGAGTCTGATTAATTGAAAGAGCATTTAAAACTCTTCTTTTATTGATGACCTCAGTTCTTTAATTATTTCAGATAAGTAAGGTGATAAAACAGAAACGGGAGAAGAGGAACTGGTGAGGATTAATGCATACAAAGCTCCCTTCACCTTTGTTGGAAGCTGCTTGCCCCTCGCTGCCTGACGGCAGCTCATCTAGCAAAATCCTCCTGTAGCCCCGGCCAGGCAGGAGCTTCATCCCTGCATTGCAGAGGCTGTCTGAACTCCGATTGATTTGTAGCCATTGAGAGAACACTGATTCGTTACTGAGAGAGCGGACGTCAGCAATCGCCCACTGATTTTTAAGTGAGAGGCAAGGCTGCTGAAGAGGAGGGTCACAGACAACAAGAGAGAGCAAGACATGAGGTGAGGGGATTTCAAACTGGAATGCCTTCACCTTGCTGCTGTCTTTGTTATTTTCTATCCAGCCTATGGAGGCAGACTGTGCATTGCATCTGTTATCACAGCACCATTCCTCGTGGCATTTGAGAAATGACTCTGCGAAGACAGCACTCCCTGTGAATTTCAACTAGGCAGTAGCTGGGATATAAAATACGGCCATCATGTGTTTCGAGGTTGCATTATTCTTCTATCAAAGCTTAAATTTCTAGGTCTGATTGTAAACAGAACAAGGACAAAGCAAACTGATTCTGAGGGCTCATGTTTGGCTGCTGGAGCGGTGCAATGCTACTGAATGCAATCAGTGGTAAAAGCTTTATTTTCAAGGTAATGAAACCTCCTTGGGGGTATGTGTGATTTATGTTCCCAATTCAAAGCACTTTGAATCTCCCAGAACTGCCTGATTCAGTTCTGACCTTAGAATACCTCTCTGATCCACCTCCTGCTACCAACAAATAGACATTCTTTAACTGCAATTGTAGCTTTGACTTGGACTTAGTTTTTTTCTAACTAAGAAGATCCAATTTGTTGAACACCCAAAGGCTTAAAGCAGGTTTAAAATTGTATTTCTCTCAATAATGCAGCTTCTTTTATCAAGTGACAAAAGGCAGGCTGATGATTGTCTGTAGGGCAGCCTTAAAATGCAGGAACGAGATATAAGAACACAACATTCACAAGTTATTTTTCTCTTTTACTCTTTCCATGCTCATTCAAGCCATAAAATAGAATTAAAGATAACCTCTGCTACATGGCCATACTCCATTTGTAATACCTTTCCCATCAACATTATCCCTCAACTGAAAAAGAAATACATGGCCTGGGTAAAAATCAAATCAGTTTTGTGTCACTCTTGGATTGCTGGGATTTACATCCCATGTCAGATTGTGTTGATATATATTATTAGAGGATGAGGCACAAGTGCAGGCTAGAATCATAACACCAATCCTGTAGGTTTAGATGAGAAAACAGAACTTGTTTTAAGGAGGATTTATTGGTTTTTTAATTTGTGGTGTGTGAAACATGAATTGTCTGTTTTACCTGCTGTAGATGGCGAGTTAAGACTGTGTCCATACATACACAGGTATTTTCATCCATGTGCAAATGTTGTTCTGGGGCAGTGAAAATAAACTGATAGGAAAACACCCCCAGGGAAATATATTTTAGGATAATCCAACTGTGTCCTGTTTGTGTGAACAGGATAATAACACAGTTTGGGGCTTTTAGTGTCAGATTACATGTCACCATCTGTGTGACTCCCATCACAATATGCACCATTAACTCCTTTGTTTACATGGAAACAGCAGAAGTAACATAGTCTGATGCTAATCATAATATGACTTTATACATGTTTGCATATAAATATAAAGTGAATTGCATATTGTACTAAAGAATGAAGACATCACAACATATTATTGATAACCAGGGCTCTAAATGAACTTTACAAATTGTTTTGATCACCAGATTCCTGAATGTTTGTGTGATCCAGATGATCGACTTTATGTATAACACGGACTGCCCTCTTTTGTAATATTAATAGTGAGTAAAGTGTATTTTTATAATTGTTGCCCCAGATCTCTATACAGTACTCTAAGTAAGGTAATTTTAGTGAACGATATAGAATATAAAGTGATTTGTGATGATTGTGATATTTTTTTTGCCATTTTATTTTCTGTGTCTGATGTGAGGCTTCCAACTAATTTTATTATCTAATATCACTCCCAGGAACATTATTTCTGTTCAATAATTTCATTATCTATGCATATGTGTATATCATTTTTCTTTTTATAATTACCAAAAATGGTTACCTTAGTTTCTCCTTCATTCTGTGATAATTTGCTATTATTCATCCATTTTTTTCTACTTAATTATTTATAGTAATAACTAGCTCATTATAATCCTTTCCAGATAAAAAATATTTGTATCATCTCCAAATAATATTAATTTTAGCAACCTAGAGACTTGAAATATATAATTTCTGTATATGTCAAACAATTTGGGGCCCAATACTGACCCCTGACAGGTAATCTCCATACATCCAGACACATGATCTCCCATCTTCACAAACTGTTGTCAGTAATTCATATTTATTCAGGAAGTTTTCTAGTCTTTTGTCAAAAAGTTTTTTCAGGATTTTTGAGAATTGTGGGAAGAGTGATGCTGGCCGGTAGATTGTGTATTGATGTTTGTTCCCTTGCTTAAATATCGGTATTACTTTTGTTATTTTCATTTTCTGTGGGAATGAGCCAGTTTGGAACAAAAAATTTGATATAAGTTAGTGGCTTTAAAATGCAATCAGTAACTCTCTTTATCAATGCCATATCAATATCATCAGTCAGTAGACAGTTTGGTTTTACAGGTCTTAACAACAGATTTCACCTCCAACTCATCCACCGCTGAGAGGAAGATTGAATGAGGATTACTCCTTATCAATGATCCACTCACAGCCTCTTTTCCATGATCTGGAATCTTTGCTGCCAACTCTGGTCCAACATTAATAAAAAAAAGTTTTCATTCCATTTACTACTTCCTTCATTTCATAATTATCATCACAGTTATCAATAAAATACTCTGGATATGTCATTTTCTTTGCCCCACTTCCTTTTAGTTTATTCAATATTTCTCAGATACCTTTTATATCATTTTTAGTCTCGTTCAGCTTTTTCCTGTAATATAATTTTTTACTGGTTCTTATTATGTCAGTTAACTTGTTTTTATATATTTTATATCTCCTTTCAGATTCTTCAGTTCTTAATCTGATAAAGTTCCTATAAAGATAGTTTTTCTTTTTACAAGCATTTTGTAGTCCCTTGGTTAGCCATGGGAAATTTTTATATCTATAACTTTTATTAGTGATTATAAGTGGCCAATTTCGTGTGATTTTAATTTGCTCCTGGGATTTCGCCATCACAGAAGGCTATTGAATAATCTAGCCCCTCTTTCACGCCTAAAGTCATGATTTAGGCGTGGAATGATATGATATAAAGCAGGGCTGCTCCATTTGGTCCCACGAGGGCTGCAATCCAGCAGGTTTTCCATGTATTCCTGTACCAACACACCTGAGAAAAATAATGTGTCATTGTGAAGAACCTGATTGGCTGTTAGATCCAGCTATTTTGTGTTGGTGCAGGGATACATGGAAAACCTGCTGGATTGTGGCCCTGGTAGGACCGAATTGAATAGCCCTGATATAAAGTCATGCTTTACTGCTGATGCAGCTAATGCTAACGCTAATAATAAGGACGAACCGAAAAGTTTAACCCCCTGCAATGTACAAATGAGCCCCGTGTTTTCTTTTTTGTAAGTGGGGTGAAGTGCTCTGCCACGTAAATTTTTGTAAACATATTGTTGTAAACATGCTTCTTCCACCACCTTTGCATCTTCACTCTCAGGCTTGGAGTCTGGTTCAAACATAAATGGCTGAATTCCGTAAGCTGCTGCTGGGTCAGGTTTGCTCGCCATCGCTAAGCTGTTGATGTTTTGGAGTCGGACGCACCGTGCCAGCCCCCCTTCCGACTCTGGCCTCCCTGTGGCCAATCAGCCTGCGCCTCATTAACATTAGTCAAAAGCTTGCATGAACTCTGATGACACAAAGTTGTGGTATGAGCAAAGAGTCAGAACAAGCTCTATGTTTCTTTTTTTTTTATAAGTTTTCAAAAAAATGCTTAAAGACACTTAGCATGCATGAAAAGACCAGGTGATGACACCTTTTGTATGAATTATTGACAGTGTTTGATCAGTATTCAAAATTCCATCCAGTAATAATTAATAAATAAGTTGGTCTGAAAAATGCTCCCACTTCAAAGATCTTGCACCAAAGCATGATGAACCATAAATTGTCACTGCAGTCTGTGGTGAATGCTGATGAACTGTTCCTCTGGAAATGGGGGCAACATTACTGACAGAACAAGCTGCAAATTTCCTGGAAACTGACAAAATGTTAGACATGAAGGTTTGCATTGCTGCACACATGCCAGGAAGCACATAGAGCCTGTAGGCAATGTTTGTAACCTCCATGCAGACTACAGGTGTGTCTGTCATTCTCTAAGTTAATGATTAGTGCATGAGATGGAGAGAGTTAGAAAAGGTGGAAGATGGGTCTCCACTGTGCTCTGTGTACCGGGTGTTCATGGCAGTGTAGTACTGGGATTTTTCACCAGAAGAGAAACCTATTAACTCATAATCTGTAAAGTAGCTAATGGATTTATTACATTCTTGTAGGAAATCCCACTTCTTATTCCCAATCTATCTAAAAAATGTTAATGGTGATTATTTCATTAGTTTTCCCTCACATTTGAAATAATTATGGATCAATGAGGGTCTTAAAAGTTGAAAGAAAATACAGGCTGCTAGATTTTACTGAGCAGAACATTGTGGATGTATTATTCCTTTGATGTGAAGTGAAATTAAACATGTGGGGACATAATTATGAAACTTAGTCTCAGAGTTTAGGAACAGGTGCTCACATTCTGTTGCCATGTTTGTCTATGAATCCTGATTTTTCAGTAGGAGGCAATGTAGGAAAATAATTGAATATTAATGATCCCTAAAAAAAATTTTAGTGATAATTTCTTTGCTTTGGTGCACTTTCTGATAATAGCCACTTACATAACAAAATACTTGAAAGTGATTGTATACAATATGATAATATACAGATGTCAGGTTGTAAACTTCTAATCCTATTATAATTTGAAAACTAACACATAATTCTATGATTTTTAGAAACAGTTCAGCAGCAATAAGTCAAAATAATGGTTTCCTTAATGGCGTCATCAGTCTTTCACATGGCTGTGGAGGAAATGTAGTCCACTCTTCCTTAGTCTTTTTTGTTTTTTCAGTCATTCGTTGAAGATCTGCTGTTGCATTGAGGATCATTGTCCTGTTGCATGAGCCAAATTTAGCCAAGCTTAAGCTGTCAGATAGTTCCCCACATTTTTTACTCTACAATACTTTAGCCTATGCAGGATTTCATGGTCTACTCAATGACTGCAAGATGTCCAGGTATTACTGTGCTGCATGAGTTGGTATGAGGGGTTTGTGCTGATATGGTGTGTTTGGTTTTCTCCAAATATGCTTTAACATTTAACATGTTAACTGAGACCCAGAGAGTCTCAGATGTAATATCTTATATTTTGGGTAGTTTTGGCAGTTTCTCTGAGCATTGCACTGTTGGACCTTGGGCTGAACTTGCTGGCACGTCCACTCCAGGGAAGAATGGCAGCCAGATAGTTTTTGCTGATGTTTTTTTTTCCCCCTTGGCGTTGTGTTAACACACACTCAAAACTGCCAAAAACTTCTTCTTTTATAGAGGTCCTCTTTTTCCCCACATTGTATCTGCATTTAGTTTAGTTTTATGTAATAAATGTGTAACATGCCATGTGTTGCTGTTCACTGTGGTTTAGAATTTACCTAATTTTAATAACCAGATGATTTTAAAAAACATATGAAATGCAAAAGAATTTAAAAAGGAGTACTTTCTTTTTAATGAGTGCAACCACAGTATGTTCATTCCTTCACATAATTTAGTATCCTTCCATATCGGCTGCAAGCATTTTAGTTTTTCCCACATGAAGTTTTATTTGCTTAAGGAAATTGACAGAAGAATTAAGTTCAGCTGGCTTATCGTGGGGAAGTTAACATACAAATAAAACAGGTAGAAGTTATACTAGAAGACAAGGGTAAGTTAGGAGTAGATGGCAGGGCTTATCCAATGACCAGCTGGCCCAGCTGTGCCACTCAAGTTCACAAATAAAAACCAGCAAACTCACCCAGCCTCTGTTTATATCCCCCCCAGGCATTATATGATTCAGATCTGCAGAAAAAGTGTGAAGAGTATTATTTCAGGCTGTGGGTAGCTCTAGGTTTGACACTAATGCGAAGACATCGCAGAGCAGTGCTCACACTTCAGCTGCAGCTCTGTCAGCTGGTAACGGAAAGGAAAAATGAAAAACTGCGAGAGTCAGTCGCCAATTACTAGATCCTGACTCACAGCTCAGCCATTAATCAAAACTCTGAGCTCTGTCAAAGCTGGGTATCACCATCCATAGCAACAAGCAGTACGACAGATAGATGGATGGATTCTCTACCCAGATGGATGGAGAGGTAGATATTTCCTGGAGAGTAAGAGAGAAATCTGGACAGATTGGGAGTCATGCAGCTGATGAGCAGCTGTGACAGATTTTGGAAACTGTCCTCTTCCTCCTAATTAATGTCAGATCTCCAGCTCACCTCCACCTGCAACGGCTGTGATGCTTGCTGAAAAATTCCAGACCAACATCTGATATAGGTCAAATCCTCCATTTGGCAAATGTCCTCCCTATTTTTTTCACACCTTCCTTGTGTGCTAATTGGCCTTGTGTTTAGTATGAATATAGGTTACACCTCAACACACTTTGCAATGAGAGACATAAAGTCCCACTGTGAGTCCTGGGTAGGCTGTTTGCAACTGCAAAGCTGAAACTGTTTGGCTTGTATAAGTTGTTTCTGGAAGAAATGCATGTCACTGTTTATAAAACACATTTTTGGATACTTACACCTTTTGAAACAGGAGTAACGACAATTGTTCAGCATTAACTGACGTCTGACAAGGTTTGACTGTTTGGTAAAGAAAGCATAAATAAGGGTTTAGTTTAAGTGTGGTTAGGCTCTCACTGAGAGTCATTTTCTTTCTAAAGGCCTAACAAAGTTTTCTTACTACCTCTCCTTAGTTCATTATTTTTTTCCAGTAAGATCAAAATAAAGTGGAAGAGGCTGTAGGAGGTAATTATTTGTACTATTTAACTGTGTCTGTAGTTTACTTTTGGCCTGAATCAAGGTCATTTGAAGTTTCTGCAGTCAATTTTTTTTCAAGGCAGCAGATGTTAGCATGTAAAATGTGTACAAATAAGAAAAGAATCCAGAAAAGACAAAAATGCAGTAATGAAAACAGTGTCCATTGTGATGGCTCAAAACCCACAGTAGTAATGTTTCACACAATACTTTTCTTTCCAGACAAAATTTTAGCCATGTTAATTTGCAATTTTTGTATTTAAATTATGTAATTTTGTTCTTGCTGCCTCCACACATCAACCAACCAGAGCTTCTTTCTCACGTGGTGTCTGAGAACTAGTCTGTGATTGGTTGAAAATTTCAAGTAGGTGCAGTTAACAATAAAAAACCACTCACACACACAAACTCAGTCCTAGAGACAATTTGTATCGACCAATTAATTAACCTAACATGCATATCTTAGGACTTTGAAAGGAAGCCAGAGTACCCGGAGAGAACCCACGCATACATTGTTGGAACATGCACAAAAGGCCAATGTTAAAGTTTAATAACCTGCACACACACACACTGTAGAAGAACACAGTCGAAAATCTTTTATAACTCACTGATTGTAAAAATATAAAGAACTAATGCCACTTTTAAATCTTTAAAAAACTACAAGAACAAACTTGAGAGTAATCAGTCTCTGTTTCCAGCTACAACCTGTAATACTTGGTTACATTCAGAACTGTTTGAGCTCTGCAATGAATATTTAAAACTTGTGTTTTAATAGAACTCATCTGGCTCAGTTTGTCCTTCAGCTAGTACATCCGGTACATGGTGACTCAGATGTAACTAAGAATCATCAGTTACATATCAGTCAGGTCTGTTGCATTAGATACACGCCTCAATTCAAAATTCACACACACTGAACAGCACATCCCAAACTACTGTGTTAGCAGTGGGTGGCCTGCTCACGTCTATGATAACTGGCCAATTACAATCAGCTGTGTCAAGCCATCCCATTGTACGAGGCAGTCTCCCCGCCTAAGAAGATAAAATGTGATCACAGCCAGTGTTCAGGGCTCAGCAGGATGGTCTGTAATCTGAGCCCAGTGCTGCATTGCTTTACCTGTGACCCGAATTAGGATCTCTTCAAATTCAGCAAAGATTTATTCTATCTTGTTTTTTGTTCTTGAGCTTCCATTTAAAGAATCGGTTTAACAAATCCCTTCCGATGACACATCTCCTGTTAAGATGAAGATCAGTATAATAATAAAGATCAATAAAAACATCAGAGTTGGTCTTTGAGAAAGTTGATGAAACCCTTTCTCCACCCACACACTGAAGTCTTGTTCATATGTTTTTATTTTCAAAGACAAGTGATTGGTCAGCAGGTGGTGTTGATCCTCTATCTCAGAAGCAGCTTCAGTCATCTCCCATGGTATTATAACAATCAGTCACCTCCAAATTATTCACACAAAAACACTGAACAGCTAATTTCATTAGCGTATCACAGATACAAGTACCCATATAAGACATGTTGACCTCTACCATCTCCCTCATAGATTGCACATTAACTCATAACTAAGATCCCTCTTGCCACATTGTTGTCCTAGTTGCCTCCTGTAGTTCCCCTCTGTCTGATGCAAGAGTGCAGCCAGTGTTCATTGAGGTGATTTATCTATCAGCTGTCCTCAAGCCTGCATCCTTTCCTGCTCTATAAATTACCCCTGAGGAGAGATTAAAGCCTTTATTACCCAGCAGGTTTAGGAGCTCCTGCAGCAACCCCTCCCAAAGTCAAACCCTGGACACAATGCCCTGACCTATTAGGATTCTGCTGGTGAAATACATGAGAATGTTAATCATGTTGCTGTGAGCAGTCAGGGGTAATTACGCATTTGGTAAGGTGAAGCACTGTGCCTAAATTACAATGTGGATTTTAAGATGCAAGACGTCTCTCTCTAGTCTTTTCTCCCCTTTATCGCATTTCTGTTTTGCTTTCTTGTTCTTTCTCACCTAAACACTGACTGCTTTTACACACTCAGGTAAGTTTGCGCAGCTTGCTTGGGTAATTACAGCGACTGCTTTACATTTTCTGCTCATATTCTGTTATCCAATAAAGTCCTAAACCTCCCTTCCTTCACATCTAAAACTAAGTATATTACACAGTGGTGTGAAGGTAAAAGACCTCTGAATGTAATCCATCAAACCCTAGTAACACATCAGTGGTTAGTAATTGCACACTAGCAGTCAAACGCAATTGGCTTCACACATTTGAAATGAAATCTCACTCTCAGATTGGCATGTTTGTTTACATGCTTAAAATCCCAGCCATTCAGCTGGGTGTTGGATGTTAAATCCCACCTTCTGCTCCTCCACAATAAGAGGCAGTTCAGGTGTTTTGGACACCAAAAAAAAAAAAAAAAAAAACATGCTTCAAAGGCTCCTCTGTCGAGGGACATGGAGATCCAAGCTGAAGGCTTGTCTTTTGACCAATGAACTGCTTTAGGGACAAAATCTTTCATAGCTGTAGGAAATTCCTGTAGACAAGGAAGCCTAGTCATCTCTCCTCCTCTGCTCCTGTTCAGTTCATGAGATGTTTAATTTGCATATGTTTAATTTCAAGTTATGGAAAAAACTTGGCAGTAGTGATTTCTTTCTAACTACGCAAGATGGATGGAGTCAGTGCCTAAAAACAACCTTTGTGTTTTGCTTAGCTGGTACTTTTTATATGGGATTTTAGAACTTATTCTTATTCTATACAAATGTACATACAAATGTACATTTTGTGTATTGTGTACATTTTTTCTTTTATTTTTTTTTTAAGTACTACTTGGTGTATTGTTACATCTTGTTTGTAATACTTATTATCTCCAATGAACCACTGTTACAAAACAATTTCTCCTTGGACATTAGTTAAATATTTCTGAACTGAAATAGAGTCTGCAAACTTTAAATATATTTATAGACTCTATCCACCTGAATAAACCACATGTGGGTATTTTGAGGAGGAGGACAGTCTCAAGCTGATAGAGACTGGCAATTCTCTGTGGGGAAAGTATGCAAGGACATTTTAGAAAGCATCCTGAAACCCAGGAGTAATGATTAATACACCTTTAACATTGGCAAAAACTTCATGTTAAAGGGTTAATGAGGGGTAACAATGTCCATTGTCACTGTACATCTAAAATGTTTGTTAATGTAAAAGATTGAATGTTGTCAGCTGTTAAAGATTTTACATTGAAAGTTTTAAATCTTTTTTTCTGTTTAAAAGAGTTCCTATATATATATTCATCCTATTATTGAGGATTTACACCTTTACCAACATTGCTCTCTCTAATTATAAGTCGAAGATGCTCCTCCTGGAAGATTCACCTTGTTTTTGTCTATTGTTTTGTCATTTATGAGTTTATCCTTGACCTCAGTGGCCATTCGACGAGTCGTGGTTTCCTGTGGGAGCCGTCTTTGATGAATTTATGTTTGCTAGTTCAAGGGAGGTACTGAATCATGTACTGGAGATAACTTTCTTCAATTAGCCATTATGCAGCAGTGTTCAGATCAAACTGCTGCTGCTGAAGTGAAAAGAACAGAAATAATAATGCGAATCACTTTGTGTTATTTACTCACAAAGTTGAGAACAGCAGAAAATCTGATAACTTAATCAAAACTTAATCAAACCCCAAACCAACAAGTATTATGTAAATACTTAAATCTTCATTTGAGCTATACTGCTACATGTTTGTCCATAAACTAGTAAAACACACCAGAAAACCACTACGTTGCACTTTTTTTTTATTATCATGCACTCTGCCTTAGATGCTCTCTGGGAAAACGAAAAGGGATTAAAGCGTTTCCAAAAATGGTCTTGCACCAAATGCACTGCTAAAACAAATTAGGGAAAACTGAAATCCCACATCAGATTTCAAAAACAATACTCAAGTCCCTGTGTACTTTGCTCAGACCAAAATTACACAGGAAGAGTTAATGAAAAAACTAATCATTAACCTGTTGAAGGCTTGATTCAAAATCACATTTACAATCAAAGCTAAGACATTAAAGCAGTCTGATCTAAATATGGATTTCATCACAAATCATAATTTGGCTCACTGATGCATTCATGGTTCCTACATGTCTGCAAGCAGTCCCAGCAATGTCTGGACATAAGATAGAGGTTGGAGTCCTGTGGGATCATCTACTGTACCTAACAGCATTTAGGGTAAGATTTGTGTGATTCTCTAATTCTATTCTCATATACCAATCATCAAACCACTCATGCTGGATGATGTTTCTCATGGCATCTACAAACTTTTTCATGTCTGTCTCATGTACTCAGTGGGAATTTGCTCTAATATGTGAAGAAAATGTGTTACAATTAAGAATACCAGTGTTCCCTTAGTAATGCTAACTAAACTGCAGGGTGCTGTAAAAATAAATCAACCTAGGGGTAGTTAGGCCCTCATGTCAGGCCTAGGAAGTCTGTTTCTGACAGTTTAGTCAGAAACATGAACATGAGTAGCTTACTGGCGGTAATTTAGTTGGGCTCTGACACTCCTCATCTTGTACCTCCTTAAACTAAGAAGCAGACACTGATCTTGCTGCTGGGTTAGTACCATCCTATGGCCTTATTTTGCTTTCATTGTGGAAAGGTTTCTCTCCCAGTATCTGTTGCTCAAATGGAGATGCAATCCTGGAGTAGCTTCATTACCTGTGCAACCAAAGTGGGTTTCAGCTATTACCTCATTAGCAACTATAGAACAATTCCCTCTTGGGAAGTTGGCCTGTTGGAGGCTCTCATGTCCACATTTTTCACTTTAATTTGTGCCGATGCCTGTGAGGGTGATTCCCAGAGGCTTTCTAACTGATCTAACAGATCAATACCCCCCACATTATATTGATCAGGTGTTAGACTGTATTGCTAAACTGGCCCCTTAATTCTGTTTTTAGAAGTGTATATAATTAGTAGAAAATTAAATAAAGCAAAATTACCTAATGTTTTACAAATTCTGGAGTCATGTCCATCTGAAAATTTACATTTCAGAAGAGTTTTCTACAAAGATTCAAATCAGTTTTAGGATAATGTTATTTATTTATGTTTTTTTCTTAGGAGTTTAGGTTAGTTTAGGATTTGATATTGTTACAGTGTAGAACAGAGCCTTTTAAAAAGAAACAAAAAACTAATCCACTATCAAATAATCTGATAAAATAACATCAAATTAATCACTTAAATGAAAAATCAGCCCAGTTTTGCATGGAAAAGTCTAAATAGGAATGTTTGTACACATGTCTAAACAGAGGAGTTTAAAGGCCCACAAGTGGTAGCCAACATTAGCTTGATGGCTAATCAATCAATCACATGGCAGTAACTCAGTGCCTTTAGTCATGTAGACATGGTCACAATGACTTGTTGCGTTTCAAACTGAGCATCATAATAAAGTAGAAAGGGGATTTGAGTGACTTTGAATGTAGCATGGTTGTTGGTGCCAGACAGGGTGGTCTGAGTATTTCAGAAACTGCTGATCTACTGGGATCCAGTGAGCAACAGTTGTCTGAACCAAAATGTCTTGTTGATATCAAAGGTCAGAGCCAAATGAGTGAAAACACCATAGTGGCAAATCAATTTAAAAATACGTGTATTCCTCTGTGATTGCAGGTCATATTTAAATTAAATTAAAAACATGCAAATAATTTAAGACATATTGGTCTCTGTCCACTGTCGTCATCCAGGAAGATGGCGGCATTGTCCTAGTCCACATGTGGTGGCACTCTGGGGGTCCTCTCTTTCATTAGGCAGACCACATAGTGGAGGACAGCACTGGCCACCATGATGTCCTATGTCCTGCCTACAGACATAACTAAGATCCCTCTTGACACTGTGGTAAAGGCATTGAAAACATGCCTTCAGGAAGCCAAAAGTAATTTTTGTTTGTGTCCTTGTCCTGGCATGGATATTATTTCATGCTTGCTGTGCTTCTGAGGGTCTGCAGACGGTGGCAGGAGAAAAGGCTGACAAATATATCAAGTCCACCAGCAATACACCACAGAATTCACCTGGGAAGTCAAAATGTCATCATCACAAGCTCATACAAAAGGTATGTCCCAATTCTGGGTCTGCACACTTCCAAGAAGCATCCTACTCCTCTTTTCTTCCAGAATTCATTGCGCACAAGACAGTGGCGAATCAGCAACCGAGCTCAGAAGAGAATGTTCTAGGTTTCAATCAAGTTTTCTAAATAAAACAAAGTACACACACATATATATATATATATATATATCTACACATTGTTGTTGTTTTTAACTACATTTTAGAAGAAAACTAAGTATATTAAAAATATGTTTGTTAAATGGCAACATTAAATTTCTGTAATATTTGATATTTGTGGAATTTTAAGGGGTTAATCAAGATTCTACCGGCTGGAAAACAATAGAACTTCAGACAGTTTTTTTTTTTTTTTTTTTTTACTGTTGGTTTTACAGGTAAGTGTTAACGTTCACTGAAGTGTCCTATGAGTAATTTCAGAGGTTTAACTGCTTCAACGTCTGAGGTTTTTGCTATGGGAAATTTTTGTTGGCTAGGTAGGCTGTCCCATTTCACCAACATGAAGCAGACTTAGAAGTGTGTAGACTATGGAGGACACACACACTTATAGAGGGACATTCCTGACCCAGCCATGATGTTAAAAATGATTCTTGATGGAGGTTGTGCGGCTCACCTTGTTATAGGTGCTGAATCTGAATCTGGAATCATGGACCGAGCCAGACCACTTTGCCACAATTTTACTGATTAGCCAGTCATTGTCTTCATTAATGAACAATCTCAAAACGTCATGTTGATTCAAGATTCAAGATTCAAAGCGTTTATTGTTACATGCACAGTGAAATTCTTACTTTGCCGTCCACACTGAATGCCATAAATATTCAAAGTACAGTATATAGAAAAAACTAATTTAAGAAGAGCATGCAAAAGAGTAAACATAAAATATAAACTATAGGTAAAATATAAGTAAAGTAAAGTAATCCATGTACATAATGTGCAGCGTGCTACATAAACTGTGCAACATTCAGCACTGAATGATTAATTGTGCAAAAAAGGAACTATCATGAGGTAGACGGTATGATACATGTGCAAATACTGAATAATAATAATAAGGTGCATTGATAATGTAAACAGTCAGTATGTGTAAATGTACAGTCCATTGTTACAGACTCCAGTCTGCTCTTAACTGTTATGTAGATAGTATGCAAATGTACAGTCCAATGTTACAGACTCAGGGTGCTTTTAACTGTTAAGGAGTCTTATGGCTGAGGGAAAGAAAGGGTTTCTGAGTCTGCTAGTCCTGCATTTCATACTGTACCTCCGGCCTGAGGGGAGGAGAGTGAACAGTCCATGTTGAGGATGGGTGGGGTCTTTGATGATGGAGGCAGCTCTCCAGAGGACTCTGCACTGGTACATGCTCTGCAGAGAGGGAAGGGGAGTCCTGGTGATCTTAGATGCAGTCTTCACCACTCTCTGCAGGCGTTTGCGGTCCGTGACAGTAGAGCTGCCGTGCCACACGGTGATGCAGCTGGTCAGGATTGACTCAACGAGGCAGCTGTAGAAGTTGCTGACGGTCTTCGGTGACATGCCGAACTTCCTCAGCCTCCTCAGGAAGTACAGCCGCTGCTGAGCCTTCTTCACCTGCTGTGTGGTGTTAAGTGTCCAGGTGAGGTCGTCACTGATGTGGACCCCCAGATATTTGAAGCTGCCCACCCTCTCCACTTCCAGCCCGCGGATAAGCAGTGGATGATGAGGGTTCCTCTCCTTCCTCATGTCCACTATCATCTCCTTGGTCTTGTCTGTGTTGAGGGTGAGATTGTTGTCCTCACACCACGTCACCAGAGGGGCCACCTCCCTCCTGTAGGCTGCTTTGTCCCCACCTGTGATGCGTCCTATCACAGCCTGCAACTTCAGGATGATGTTGTCCTTGTGGGAGGCTGCACAGTCGTGGGTGAACAGGGTGTAGAGGATGGGACTGAGAACACACCCCTGTGGTGTGCCAACGTTTGTGATGATACTGGCTGAGGTTCTGTTCCCTATCCTGACAGACTGAGGCCTGCCAGTCAGAAAGTCCAGAAGCCAGTCACAGAGGATGGGCTGTAGTCCGAGGGAGAACAGTTTGTGGGTGAGCTTGTGAGGGATGACCGTATTGAATGCAGAGCTGTAGTCAGTAAAGAGCATCCTGATGTAGGAGTCTTTATTCTGCAGGTGTGAGAGGGAGATGTGCAGTGCAGCGGCAATGGCATCTGAGGTGGACCTGTTGGGCCGGTAGGCGTACTGCAGGGGGTCCAGTGTGACCGGTAGGCAGCTCTGAATGTGACAACATTCTGAACATTAATGCTGTGAAAGGATTTCCTATTCACAAAATCCCGCTAATGGGCACCTGAATGAAATTTTATCTGGATGTGGGTGCAATCCAGTGCACCATTGACATTGTACCAATGTCATACAAAGCAATGAGTATGCTACTATGACTGTTAACATTTGTCCTGCAATGTGCAATCTTGCCTGCAATCCTATAAAAATAACCTTAAATTTTGCAGTCTTCTTCAGCCAAGGAAGGAGATAAATACATCTGATAGTGTTTTAATGGCCAGACACACACATTTACATTATTTCACTCACATCTGCAGTCATTTTTACCAGCAAGAACAGATTCATAATCAGAGGACAATTAATTTTTCTTAGACGTTAATTAGCAGCTTAGTTGTTAATCCTGGATATTTAACTCCTACTTGTGTGCAATATGCTTTTGGGCTACAATTTAAATGCTTAAAACATGCTAAATACATAAAGCTAAGTTCAACAGTGTTTTCTGTTATTAGACTGTGTTGTTCTGTTCCTGACCAGTCAAATCATGACTTCGCTGTTAAAAAACTCTGTGAAACCTACTTCTGCCTGAAGAGCTGCCACTAACCTTACTGAAAGAAAGACTGAGCCCCGGGATGATCTTAGTGTTTTAGAGCCTTTTCAAACTATCAAGAATATAGCTTTATGTTGTATTCCCTGAGCAGTGAAAATAAGTTTTAAGGCTGTGGATATCATCAAGTATTTAGTAATGTAGGTGAAAAGATTAGGATGTTGGGATTAAAAACATTTCCTAACCCCCAAGAAGACCATTTGAGACTGACTTTTTTAAAGAAGCATCATAAAAAAGTAAGTTTAATTGCAGTTGCATCCTTCTGGAGGGCGTAAGGGAATTTCAGATGAAAATTGGGTGTCGCATGCAGTTACTGACTCATATAGCACAACATCTGGATGGCAGCAGTCATTAGTTGGTAGCAGGGTAGAGCTGCATTGATTGGATGAGACTTTATTGGTCCCTTAGGGCAAAGCAGGTTTGGTACAGCAGCAACTTGATTTACCAAGTAAAATAAAAAAAAAGTGCACAGAAATGTACTACTTAACAGAAAAAATATATATTTATAGTACAATAAACCAGCATGAAGGTTGCTGTGAAGCTCAGTTTGCAGCTATTAGAGATCAGTAATAGTTTGCTGAATGGGCTGATGAAATCATTTAAACTTTGAACCATTGCATAACACAGTAGCTGAAATGGTTTCATGGATTCTTAGATTACCCAGAGTTCCCCTCAAAAATAAATTTTCTTTGTGGATAACGAACTAAAATGGTCTGGTATGTAGTGGGAAAATCGAATAACAGTCTTCCCCTGGTAATACTGATACACTTCGGAAAGGCCTAAAGGCTAGTAATAAAGCTGGGGCAACATAAATTGGAATTTTCATGGCAACAAGAAACAAATCAAGCTATAGGCCTCTGTAAAATGGATTAAGGTATTTCCAGGAAATAAGATTCTGATGTAAATCACAGTCCTTCCTTGGTAGTATCACAGATAGTGTTTTACATTTATCCTTTATGTTTTGTCTGTCACAGCCTCATAAATTTGTCCTGCACATGTTGCAGTAAAACAGGCTACACAAAGGGAAATTTCCCTTACCTTAAGGCATACCATGACCAAAAAGAAAACTATTGGTTCTGAGTCATTATAATGAGTGATGATGTAAATTAAAAACTCAACAGCTTACTGAGGGTAATCAAAATTCATAAAGTCTTCCTCGACTGTAATGAGCCTGTTTGTTGCAGACTCATTTTCAATTTTTCTCTCCAGCAAGTACAAAACTATTCCACCGGACAAAGATGTCTTTGTCTTAATGTGTTGTTTGGGTCTTGAGCAATTGGTGGAGGGGTATTTCTTATTTTCATCTTCAACAGTTTGCAAAATAAGTGGCTTGTAAGGATGTGAAAGCATACTACTTCCTCAGACTGAATGATGTTTGGTGGTAATCAAGCATCTTTAATGTTAGTTTGCAGCAGCTGAATGCTAACAGTCCTCTAAATAATAGAAATCCCTCTGATGCAAGTGTGCTTACGTTATTTCTGCACTTCTGAGAAAGAAATATACTTTGTTTGAGAAGTTCACCGGCTTTGCTGCAGTTTTTTACTTATTGAACTGAAGTGCAGCGTGCAAAAGAAGATAATTATGAAATACTGTGGTTAATTTAAAAAGTAACAAGAACCTTGGCTCAGAACAATAACCCTGAGTTGGACTTTGGAAAATGTATTTCAGTGTTTTTAAAACTTCCTTTATATTGAAAAGAAATCTGAGTCACTTTTACACTGATGACCCAAAATGTTATGGGAGTCCTAAAAAGGTGAGGGTAGAGGTAGAGGAAGAACCTCTACCAATTCTCCCCAGAGATGTGTTCTTTTGCCCCTTTATACACCAATGATTGTTGTAGCCAGAATACACAGCATAATATTCTGAAGTTTGCTGATGGCTCAGTCATCTTGTCCCTCCTCAGCAGTGTTGACCCTGATCACAAGTCAGTGCTCAGGGATTTCACTGACTGGTGTAAATCCTCTATTAAAACATATTTTAAAGTCTCTTGAAAATGCTAACTATTCAGTGAAAGAAGAGATAAAAATGATATTGAAGGTGTTTGTGCTGGTTGAGGTTAGTCTTTGAAAGTCAGGCAAGTTTTTTTTAACTTTAAAAATAAATAAAAGGAATGAAATAAAAAGAATAAGCTAAAATAAAATAGATAAAAGAACATAAATAAGAAATAAAAGTTACAGTCTGAGGAATTAATAGTTCTTTGTTAACCTTGATTTAAAACTGCTGATTTAAAACTAGCAGACCTGCAGTTTTTCAAGGAGTTTGTTCTACATTTGAGGAGCATAAAAGCTGAACGCTGTCTCACCATGTTTAGTTCTGACTCTGGGAATGGAAAGTAGACCTGACCATGATGACCTGAGGGACCGGGTTGATTCATAACAAACCAGAAGATCCTGAATGTATTTTGGTCCTAAACCATTTGGTGCTTTGTAAACTAACAGCTGGATTTTTAAGTTAATTCTTTGACAGACAGGAAGCCAATGTAAAGCTCTGGAGGACTGGAGTTATATGATATACTTTCTTGGTCTTAGTGAAGACTTGAGCTGCAGCGTTCTTCTGATGGACTTTTTAGGGAGACCTGTGAGGACAGCATGACAGTAGTCTGGTATACTGGAGAAAAATGCATGGACAAGTTTTTTTGTAAATCTTGCTGAGACATAGGTTCATTAATCCTTGATATGTTTCTTAGGTGATAGTAGGCTGACTTCACAACAATCTTAATATAATGTTTGCACCCAGATTTCTGGCTTTGTTGGCTATAAAAACTATTATTTCATGTGCCAAGTTGTGTGCCAAGTTCTGGCACATACAATTTAATCAGTGATTGGATTGGACTAAAGTCTCCTGTTGACAAGGTTATGTAGATGTGTGTCATCAGCATAATTATGGTAACAAATTTTTGTTTTTCATAATTTGAGTGAGTGGCAGCATGTAGATGTTGAACAGCGGTAGGCCAAAGATGGAGCCTTGGGAAGCTCCACAGTTTATTTTAGTTCGCTCAGATTTACCCCTCTGTTTCACCGAACGTGTAAGTGCAGCGAAGCTTTCCGCCTGGCAACCTGTCACACCAGGAGCAATCAGAGCTGAGCACCTCTGCAGCAGCTGGATACTTCAGTTGACTTGAGAGTTGCAACATTGCTCAATGGTTGGTGCACTTATGGGCATTAAAAGAGAACAATAAACCAGCAAAACATGATTTGGCCAGTCTGACCAGGTCTCACATGCTTGCTCTATTTCTTTATAGTAAGGGTGTGTGGTGTCGTACAAAATGATGTGATTTTCAACCTCCAAGATAAACTTCTCATCGTCCATGGTGTAAAGTATCACCTGAGACCCTCTCTCAACTGATGGCCTTGTCTCTAAACTTCAGGTTGATGTTCCAGAGTAAAAAGTGATCCAAGGGCTCCACATTGTGTTAAGTCGATCAGATCTAATTTGCTTTTCATTGACTGACTTCCTGCCTGAACGATCCACTCTACTCTAGATTGATGCAAGCGGCAAAAATAGAGCAGCCACATATTTTTAGAGAAGTGGAGCGCCATGGCGCTTCGGAAAAGCTGCGCAGCACACCCGGCGGAAGCACTTTCATTGACTAGAGTTGCCATGATCAGCCGCAAAGCTTTAAAATAGCTGCTCTGTGGTATTTCCATGCTGTTTCCGCGTTAGGTGGAACATAGAATTTAATTTCAGTGCCACAAAGTCCTACCCAGTCTTTTAGCTGGTCTAGTAAGATGTTGTGGTCGACTGCGTTAAATGCAGCGCTGAGATCCAGTTGTACCAGGACTGAATGTTTCTGCCATCTTTGCTCATGCTTATATGTAAGCTTTTGTATGGGGCATGAGCAACTGGTGTGCAAAATTTCCTTCGGGATTAATAAAGTACATCTCATCTTATCTTATCTTATCTTATCTTATCTTATCTTATCATTTAAGACCTTAACTAGAGCAGTCTCAGAGCTGCAGTGTGACAGGTGGACATCAAAACAGTTATTTAGTGTCAGGAAGTTGTGTAGCTTTTTCTATAATCTTACTAAAAAAGGGAAGGGAAGGTTTAATATCAGCTTGTGAGTGCTCGGTGACGGTGAAGTTTTTCTTTTTTCTTTTTCAGAAGTGGCTTGATGACGGCTGTTTTAGGGTCTGAGGGAAGACACCTGAACGCAGACGTGTTTACAATCTGTAAGATGTCTGAGGCCATACATTCTGAAACACTTAAAAAAAAACCCTGTTAGCAGTGCATGTGTGCAATACAGCAAGTGGTGGATTTCAGATGGCAAATAATCTCATCCAGGTTTTTAGGACTAATTGGACACTTTCTCTTTAGTTTGGTCTTATCCAACCTCTTACCAGATGCTCTGAATCTAGTAGCTACTCTTCAGCTTTATGTCTCCCATTTATTGCTCAGCTGGTGGACAAAGTGTGTGCAACTGAGAAACAGCTGAGGAGATAAAAGTTGGATGTTCCTAAATTAAAATGAAGTCTATGTCCAGCAGTGCTTAAGAGTTTTGAGAAAAAAGAAGAATCCACCGGCTTGACTTTGGAAATAATTGGAACAGTAAAGCTGTGGTCTGTTTGGGTGCTGGTTTGAAACTCTGCAGTGAGAGGTGATACTATACTTTCCACTACCATCATCATTGTAATGAACAATGTCAGTAGAAAAATGTTTGTGACAAACCTCACCAACTTTCTGAACATGCAATGTGCAACGCTTGCCCTAAAAAAACAGAGCATAAATAAAACAAGTTTTTCCTTTGTGGCTCATTAATGGGCGAAATTTTTTTTTTTTTACTGCTGATTTGACCTCCTGAGCCAGTTTGCATAAAAGATAAACTGATTAACCCAAACAAACAATGATAAACCCTCTCAAAATTTCAAGGCAGTAGTTACGTATAGTACGATTGTAGAAAGCTGCTGCAGGAGACGTGCACTTTTATTGTTTTGTCTTTTTGGTTCAGAAAACAAAACTCACTGTAGGATTTTTTAGAACCAGACAAGTAAAATGACTAATACCTTAATGGCTTAATTCCCACTTTGTAACAGAAAGCGATGAATAAGTTCAGCAGTCCACTAAAGCTCCTCTATGTAAAAAAGGATTCCCCACAGAGTCCAGTAAAAACCTATTTACCCTACACTTGATGAATTCTAAAAGGCTTCTGCAGAGAGCTGGACAGACAGCATTTATCTCCCATTGGGGACCTCAATGAAAGTCCAATAAATTACCTCCTCCTGCATGAATTAGTAAGCACTGTAATCTATATAGAGGACATTAACATACTGAGTTTGTAATTTCTTTTTCCTACCACGTTAAATCTCCAGGCAGCATAAGGTATTATTATTGTCTCATGTAAGAGTCTGTGCATTTTTGTAGACAACCATTTAGCAACAGCTTCAGACTGGGTGATGCTTGAAAGAACTGCAAAACTGTGTACTAAGACCAGCTCGGAATCATTTTATGACTATGTTTTACAAATGTGAAGCATTATTTGTGCTTTGTTTTTGCCTCTTGTTTGGTAAATCTGGCTCATAGTGAGATGAAACTTACAGTTTTGGAATCTGTGAGATGTGAGCTTTCAGTAGAGAAGCCATTTTTATGTGTTCATGTCGTCGGGTGGACACGGGAAGCCATAATTTGTTTTTACACATTTTTCGGACTTTCTGTACTTGGTCTTTTGTTTGTTGTCCTAACTGTGTTTAGTGGTCATAGAAATGGTTTTGCTGAGCTGTTAGCTGAGATTCTGGCCTTTCTATGGATACCACACGTGTTTATAGTTACATTTACAGATCTGACATTACACCTGTAAAACCCCTTAACACCCGGCAGCAGAGAGTGCAGGCACAAGAGGTGAAGCTAAACAGTCAAGCTAAGAATGTAAAGATAGAGAATTTATGGGCCAGACATCTGGATAATGAACCACTAAAGGTGCATGGGTAAAAGTTAGTGTGCATATTGTGAATATTTCTCTCTCCTCACCATCTAGAAGCTGTGAGATTCTAATCCTGCTTTCTGTCTGTTCACCTGATATTCATCAGATATTGTTCCTTCGGTATTTTGAAGGAAGCAGCTTCACAGCTTTAAATTCATCTTGCTGACTTGTTACCTTTAAGTTAGTAAATCCTGAAAATGTCACCCTTCTTTGTAATAAATATTTGATTTTACATATATATTAGGAAATATTTTAACTGTTGCTGTTTAAAGAGAAAACTGCTGCCATTTCCCCCTCAGCCAGCTAAATAAAACTTGTTTAGAGCTGCAAATGTTACGAGACCTTTTCAAAAAAGACAGCTTATAATTTCTATACATTATTATTATAAATATCTGTTATAGGAAATTTGTTGTAATTTTTGAAGAACCACATTTTTATTTCTATTTTTAGGTTATAAAATAAAGAAAAACAACAGTTTTGCATAAAAAGAATAGACAGACTTTTCTCTATGGGATGTACATATTTGGATGGAAGAAAAAAACAAAAAACAAAAAAACAGCATTTGTTATGATATCTATCTTTAAAAACATTAGTTAGTTCTTTAGCATTTTTAGTTATGGATTAAGAGCCATTGTGGAAGGTCCAGAGAGCCACTTGCTGCTTCAGAGCCGCAGGTTGAAGAAAAGGACATTTCATGAGTAACAAATGCGAGTTATTGTGATTATTCAAAACATTTTATTCAATCAATCATGATTAAAAAATGTACTCATTGCCCAGCACTTAAAATAATATATCTTAGACCTAACCATTTTCTAACCCATGAACAGGTTGTCTTGATTTTGAACTTTAACCGAATGATTTTACAGCTGTAACCACGGCAGCCAGGAAACTGATGTCCATGAATGTGACAGATGCATCTTATAAACACTGGGCTTCATTCACCAATATCTTCTTCACCAATGAATCTTCTTAAATTTGTTCTTAAGTTGTTCTCAATAACAAAAAAAAAAAAAGAAAAAAAAAACTGTCCGATTCACGTGCATTGTTTGTATCTTTGCTCTTAGGACAGTGAAAACCAATGTATTCATAAGTGGAAAGGATGTGCCAGCTGCCCCTAATTTGCAACTGTGCCCTAAAGTGCCCATATAAAGGTCATGAGACTGAAGGGTCATGTGCAGACAGAGATAGAGGCGAGACAGAAATGATAAGAATGCTACAAGAAATCTATGAAAATAAATTAAAAGGAATATTAATAAAGATATTTATAGGGACTTATTTGTCTCAAATGTAAATTTATACACCTGTTTATAAATAATTACATTGTAATATTGAAATGATATAAGGAGTGTTTAATGTACAAATGAGCAATTAATTACTCAGTAACTTGCATAGTGGCCAATAGTTTGGTCCCATGAGTGTGTAAGGATTTACACTTTGCATCTTTCATTACATGACTTGACCTACAGTATACTGGTCTCACTCTCATCTCTGAACAGCCTTGCTGAAAGCATTTAGCTGCTCCATCCCTCTTTCCTCTTTGTATGGACTTTGTCACTTGTTAAATGACTGACTTGACAATGATGTCTGCATTGATGTAGGAACATTTACATGAAGTATATGTCCTTCATGACAGTTTTACTTTACAGGACAGAATTATGAGGCATACTGAGGTTACAAAGAAACAACAGATCAAACATCAGACATGTTTTAAGACATGTTGCAGATATGTTTCTACAGTGTGCAATAGCAGCAGTTCCAGTAGCGCTTATCAATAAGTAACACAACCTTGTGAGGACATCAGAAGGGAGGAGAGAGATATATACCCCCAACTCCCAAGGAAAACTGCTATGTTTCACTTTCCTGACAATAACACCAACAACACTCTCATTCTAATGTGCCCAAAGGAAACCAGCAATTCTGACATTTCCGGCATTATAGTCGCTACTTCACTTCAGTTCAATTCAGTTAGTCTTTATCTGTATGCTAATGTAATGCTAATTCTCAACAAAATCATTTCAAGGCACTTTTACAGACACAGTTCAATTCAGTCCAATTCATTTTAGTCCAATAATAATTTAATTAAAACAAATTCATTGTACAATCCATATTAGTCCAATATATAAATGTGTTCATGGAAGCATATTCTTTAAAATAAAACAACAACAACAAAAAATAATCAAACAAACAAATTACCAGGTAAGGAAACTATCAGATTGCATCCAATCTTGAGCAGACATGAAGGAACAGTGAAAAAAAAAACCTCTCCTTTACCAGGAAGGAAAAATCTCCAGCAGAACCAGAACCAGAACCAAAACGGCGGCCATCTGCATCAACTGACTGGGGGTGGAGAGGACAGGAAAGTGGGACCACAAGCACCATAACTCATAAGCCAAGGATACCTCCTAGGAAAAAAATGGGAGGCATACATTATGACAATAAAAATGTCATATATTTATACAAGGAGAATATGCAGAGAGAAGAGTGGAGGGGAGGTCTCAGCTCATCTTGGGATGGCCCCTTCACCGTTAACCATTAAGCACTGCTTAAGGACAAGAACTTTTTTGGAGTAAATCAAAGGGAGGTTATGATAGTTTGTTGTATTATAAAGGACCAAAGTAAATCTAAAGTACAGATGGAAAGTGACTACCATCCAGTTTGTCTAAAGCTTTCCAAACCACCCCTGTCATTAAGATTCATAGAGTTTCATCAGATCCCATTGGCAATAAGATGATCGGAGTGTCCTGATATGACCACAGCCTTTAATGAGGCCATCAGTGTAACAGATCCTCCATCACCATTAGAGCCTGACCCAAGGCAATGTTAGCCTTTTGTTTCCGTTCAGATGCATTGTTATTCTCATCACATTCTTGGTCCCTGCAACAAGGTTCAGGCTGCCACATTTGACATTATGGACACGTACAGCAGCTGAAAAATAGAACTCATAAACATCAGCAGACACATCAGCCGCATGTGATTGATGAGCAGCATCCGTTAGCTGTTGCTATGTGACCATACACAGCATCACAGAAGAAGGAGGGGCAAAAATCCAAGGTGACCAATGAGATCACTTGGTCTAATTTAGGAGGACAACTGTAAGACATATAAAAATGTACTCATAAAAAAATCCTTGGGCATCGCTTCTACAGATGGTACAAGGGCAATGCTCTCATAAAAACAAACAGTAAAATTCTGAAAACTAAGTTGTGGAAGGGAACAGAAAGAAATAATCAGAGAAGGGAGTAGGAGCAGGACCGGGAAAGTGATGAGATGCTATTTGACTGTTTAAAATCCACCATAATGAGACAATGCTGATGGGACTCACCCAGTTATGAAACTGGCAGAGACACAAATCTATCAAATCCTATTTTGGCCCTTCTCATTTACATATACAAACAAAGACATCAATTCAATTAAAGGATTACCAGTAAGTCTTACATATCAGGATTAATAAACTGATTTTAAAGTTGGATATGCAGACATAAAACTCCCAATTTATGTAAAACTTAAATAAGAGGCAATAAATCTATAAAAGCTGAGTTTTCCAGAGGATGAAATACTAACTCTATAGCAAAATCAGGAGTTTATTTGTTTTCAAGTTTTTTTTTTTTTTTTTTTTTTTTTTTTTAAGTGGTTTATAAATGTCTTAAAGGTCTGACTTGCTTTTAAGTTATGAGCCCTCGTGGACCCTGAGGTCCTCTGGTGCCGGCCTTTTAGTTGTTCCTAAATTTAGAACTAAAACCTATGGTGAGACCTTGTTCCACTATTACGACCCTTGACTGTGGAACAGCCTTTCAGAGAACGTCAGGGCTGTTCATGTTTTTAAAAAGAGGCTCAAGACCTCTCTTTTTATTGTAGCGTATAGATTAACTTCATGTATTTATTTTTTTTAATTTTTATTTATGTATACATTTTTTTATATATTTCATTTGTTTCATTTAGTCCATTTTATCTATTTATTTATCATTATTATCTTTTACTTAATAATTATGTACTTATTTATTATGTACTTATAATTTTATGTTTATTCTTAAGGTTCTTATTTGTTCTTATGATTTTAGGTTTCTTATTATCTTTTTAACTTCAGTGTTTTCCTTATTAGAATCCTCTGCATCAGGGGTGATGCCTACTCGGTCTGCAGGTTGTTGCTGTGAAGATCGCCCTGATCTTAGTGCTTGGTTGGGTCCTGCACTGCAGCCCTAGCTGTGGTGTGGGGCCCCCGCCTGCCCCGATCCCTGCAGTTTCCTATGGTGGCACTATCTGTGTTTCTTGGTGAGGTGGCTCCTGGTGTGGACACATCTCCAAGTTACCCCATGCCGATTTTCACCAGAAAGTCGGTATGGGGTTGCATGAGTGCCTATGTTGTCGGCAGCTTAGACATCTGTAAATCCTCACAGCTGAAAAATATACAGATGTTCTAGGGATGCACACTGACCTGCAGGTTTTAGATGTTTATCCAACACACCTGATTCAAATTAAATGGATCTAACAGCTTGCGGTCAAGTTTTATACAATGACCCACTAATTTGAATCAGGTGTGCTAAAACAAGGAAAATTTAAAACCTGCAGGACAGAGGCATTCAAGGTTCATAGTTGCCCTTCCCTGTTTTAGAACTGCTGCCGGCTCCCACAGGACAACAAAAAAAAAAAAAAAAAAAAAAAAAAATGAAATATTGAAAGACATTTCGAGAACAAGCATGCATCATTTGCATTGAAAAGTACCAAGCTGGAGAAGATTTAAAAAAATAAGACTATTACAGAAATTATGTGAAAAACTGAGTAAAGTTGTTCACAAACGGAGAATACAAAAAAGAAGCATTTTTTAAACTATCAGAACATCTATTGTTGGACTAAATATACAAACAGGAAATAATTTAGAAAATTAGATTTATGTTTTTTGCAAAGACCATCAAGGACTAAACCATTTAAATTACAACAAACATCACGACTCAACAAACTGATTCAGTTCCAGCAGACTCAGTCACCTGTGATGAGTCTGTGATTGAGTGATTGCGCATTCTCCAAGAAATGATGAAATTTCTCCGCTTTAACATCTGAGATGTTGTTTATGTTCTACTGGAAATAAAATGTGGGTTTGTGAGATTTGAAAATCATTGCATTCTGTTTTCGTTTACATTTTAGATAGTCCTAACTTTTTAGGAACTGAGCTCAACATTTTCTCCAGTTTTTAGCTTGTTGCCTGCAGCCAGATGCTGGTAGTTAGATGAAAGTGTTTGTAGACAAGCATTTGCCAGAATGACTTTGTGCCTGAACAGCATTTGGAGTTTGCTCACATATTTGGAAATCTAATGGCACTGAGGATGTTAATCCAATTTCAATTGTGGAGCCAGCAGCCTCACCAATTGAATGTCTGTGGCAGCTCTACGTATTAACCATGAGGTGTGCATGGCGAAATGTAGAGATGATTGATAGATTCTGTTTAAATCAAATGCACATCTATAATTTTTACACTTGATCATGTTTTAATACTGTTTTTAACCAATGTTCTTTCTTTTACCTTTTTCTCCTGTTTTTAATGATAAATTATGCTTCTTATTTTCTGTAAAGCACTTTGAATCACCTTGTCGTTGAATTGTGCTATACAAATAAACTTGCCTTGCCTAGAGTCCTGATCGTAAACCCACAAGATGTTTGGGTTTTTTACTCCACTTACTTACTGCCTACCACCACATGGGAATTGAGAATCCTAATTACATCTCTGCTTTAGATTTGGTCAAAATTGGGTTTATATGCTATTAAAATTCTGCAGGGCTCCCCCTGAACCAAAATAAACCTTAAAATATTATTTTAGGCTAAGATAATGGATTTTCAAGGGACCTTGTGTAAATCTGGTTTTGCATCTTAACTGTGTGGAACTGTGGATTGCATGTGAAACTCTTTGGGTATCCTGAAAGGCACTATGGAAATTTAGTTAATGATTAATTTTAACATGGGCATTGTGATTTAGCACTTGATAATCTAGAGTGAAGCATATATGCTTACGTGTTGATTTAATATTCAACCCTTCCTATTTAGTTTTTTTCTGTTTTGGTTAAAACAGTCAGCATTTAATTCAGAACACAATTAATTCAATAAACTACTTCGAAGTCAGTACTTGTGATATATATTAACTCTTTATTTTATTATGCCTCAATCAAGTAATCCTGGCAGAAACACTGACTTTTACACAGTTAAAAAGCCCTGACCAAATCAGAGTTTAGCCTTGATGTTTTCCTGACTTTTAAAGCTGTACCATGACTCTGGAGTGTAACTTTGCTATAAAGTGTTCAAAGTATTTGCAGCTAGAGCCAAAGGGCTGATAAATTGTGATTCTACCTCATGGAGATCAGGAAAAAAAAAGAAGCTGATGAGGATGGAAAAGATTTTGTCATTTGATTGGGTGGTTTAGAGACACATCTGCATGTGATTTTTAGCTGCTGGATGAGTGAATATAAGTATGCTTCAGAGGGTAAAAAAGTGTCTGTTGTTTGACATGAGAAGCAGTGGTTTGACAAGCTGTGTGCTTCCTAAGAGAAATGCTGCCTTCAGCTGTGGAGTCTCAGTGTGAGTCAGTGTGAGTCAGAAGATGCACAGACCCAACACGACGGCTTTGCCTGCCAGAAATACGGAAATCTGCAGGCCGACCAGGAAACACACAGACTACAACCTCACTGCCCCCCCATGTTACTCAGATGAGTTTTATTTCCGAGGGCAGCAGAGTTGGATCAGCGGCTACACCAACTGCAGGTTCATCTAACAGTTTTACTGAAATTCAGGTGTATGAATATGTATTTCTGTCCTTACGCAAGACAGCAGCAGAAACAAATAGAAGAAATAAATTTATATGCTGATTTAAAAATTCAACTGGCTGGGATCTTTCTTGCCACCCTCCTGGTCTGGGGTTGGCTTGGATTCATGCTTCAGGATTGCTGCCGATCTTTGGGCTGTGCTAGTCAGCCTCTAGCCTCCGTAGAGGCATGGTCACATTTGCACAATCACACTGATCTCTGATCACTCCCCATTCCTCATCATCTGCATGCTGACACAGTCACTGCGTTGTCCAGAGGGTTTATACACCAAGAGATACTTTTGTTTAGGTTGTTTTGTGTGTGTTTCTGGTACTTTGGTTGTTGTTGTGATACATGTTTGTATTTTAACTTTTTTAACTTTCTTTTTTGTTGTTTTGGTTATTTATGTATTCATTCAATTATTTATTATTATTTTTTTTATAGGTCCTGATGATTGATGATGAAAATTCTCTGTTGGTTTTCTGTACAAGTGTAGCAGTTGCTTGTCTTGTGTTAGTCTGGATTGAAGGCTTGTTGCCTTCTATCTGTTGTATCTTTATCTCTTTTCTCTTCGTTTTCTTAAAAGATATTTTCAGTTGCATGTCTTCTGACCTTCTGCATGAAGATAACTTGTTTTTGTCTGGCTGTCTAGCCCCATCTCAAACCTCGAATTTATAAGTCAAATAATTGAAAAAAAAGAAACGTTTTTCAGGGGTTTATGAAATTCTTAGAATTTAATAATTGTTTTAAATTTTTTTTTTTAAATTCAGGATTTTAACAATAGCACTGAAACTGCCTTTGTCAAAGTCTTGAATGACATCACTTAAAGCACAGATAGTTGTGGAAGTTCAATTTTGTTTTTATTTTATCTCAGCACAGCTTGTGACACAGTTTGCTACAACATCCTATTATGATGCATTTATGCTCTACGCAAAAGACTTCTGAGTCATTTACATGCATATTTGGTCAATTTTCTGGGCCCTTGTAGATGTGTACATGATGGAAAAAACATAGTACCACCAGAAACCATGGGGACATAGTTGAGCATTCATTAATTTTCTATACTGGCTATTTCAATTCAGGGTAGGTTAAAAGCTGAAGCCTTTCCCAGCAATGACTAGATGAGAGGCAGGGCGCACTCTGGACAGATCACAAGCCTATCACAGTGCCAACATAGTGAGACAAACAACCACTCACGCTCACATTCACACCTAGGGGGAATTAAAAGTGACCAATCAACCGAACATGCATGGTTTTGGATGTTGGAAAGAAGCTAGAGTTCCCCAAGGCTCAAGTTTGGGCCCCTTATTCTTCAGTGCCTACATACTCCCTCTTGTTGGAAACAAACAAAATATCTGATCACAATTATGCTGATGACACTCAGCTCTATACAACAGTGTCAACATAGGTCTCTGGTCCCATAGAAAGCCTAGGTGCATTGCCATGGTCAAATTAATACTTGGATGTTCTTCAGCTAAACAAGGATAATCAAGGAAAATCCTGAAAATCTTGTTTTTGGAAAGAAAGATGAGCATCTAAAGATTAGTGCCCAGATCCAGACAACAAAATTGAAAACAATGGCTCAAGCCAGAAATCAGAAAACTTTGAGGTACTTCAAACAGTGGTAATAAAAGAAATATCGATATCAGCATTTTTCCACCTTGAATATATTTAATTGACAGCTGACAAGCATGAGAATGATTTAACAAAATATATTCATGCATTTTTTATAGTGGGCTTGACCATTGAAACTGAGTTTTTATAGAGTCTCTAAAAATAAAAATACACTAAACATGGAGAATCAGCATTAAGTTTTAATTTTACTAATGTCTGGAACAAACTATCAGAAGACCTGCTCCTAGCTATTTGAAATCAGGTTTTAAAATGTTTTCATTGTCACCAACAGTTTTTGCTTTTGAAGCGATTTTCTTGAATATGCACACTGCATATGTTTGAAACCCATTTTATGTATTCTCCTGTCTGAATGTTTCTTTTAATTATGTACAGCTCATTTTCTGTTGCCTTATGTATGAAATGTGTTATATATATATATATATATATATATGTATATATATATATATATATTTCCCTTCCCTTATCTTTGCCTGTAATAGACAATAGTTATTATCCTCCCAGAGATTAGTTTCATGGACAGTAACAAATACCAGGATGAAAATAATACTAGAGTATGGGTTTTGCTTCATTACAGAAAGGGTTCTCTAAATAAACTTTACAAACAGGAATAACTGCCCTCCCCAAGAAATTATTCCCCCCCAACCAAATTTGTCAGTGAAAGCCGTGATTGAGAGTTCTGTTTACGTTTTAAAACCAAACTTTATGAGAAACTTGTGTAAAAACTATCCTCGAAACCTGGTAATCAAGAAAGTGGGGCTTTCCAACTCTAAAGTTTATTCTAACCTAAAGCATTGTCTTTTCCAAATACTGTTATGACCCCATCTCAAATCCAGGGGGATTGGAATCAATAACAAAAACGAGCTATGCCAGACTTAAAGATATATACAATAAATTTAATTACAAAACCAGGTTTAAAAAAAAAAAAAAAAAAAAAAAAAAAAAAAAAAAAAAAAAAAAAAACCACACACACAAAAGGTTGTATATCAAGTCTGGTAAAAGTAAAAAGAAAACCAATTAACAAAAGGTGTCCTCCATTGAGGTAATGATTAACAACACTAATTAACAGTTAAACAAAATGATGAACAATTCTCTTTACTTACGCGAATATCTAAATACTATACAAAACCAAAATACTTATTCTACTACTAATACAAATTCAAAAATCTTACTCTTAACCAAAATGGAGCTTTTTTATACAAACCAAACCAAAATGCAATACCAAACGGTAGCCTTCAATACAAACAAAAAAATGCTATAAAACTTAACTCAAAGGCTACTCACACACTATGAGAGCATATATCCTCAATTATTCTAAACCAAAACACAACCGTGTACTAAACTAAGGGAATTCTATATGCTCTTACAAATACCACAAGGGTTACTCAGACGAGCTACTTCAATACACAATCCCAGTTGGCGAGCTGTGAGCCTAATGGTACACAGCTGCCCTGAGTGCTTGCGCTTTCTCCTTCTTAAAGGCCTGGAGTCCTTCTGGTTGGCTGGCAGACAGGAAGTGCGGGACTGTAGTCGTCCAATAATATGAGAGTAGGAGTTCTGGAGGTTGATCCCACCAAAGAGTAAGCTGGACTGGAGGCAACCAATCAGGGAGGCGGAAGAGGAGGGAGGTCACTGCTGCATCTTCAGCCAATTACAGAAAAGCAACCAAGCAGCAGAATGTAAACTACCACAACCACAAGCCACAGGCCTGGAGATGCGACAACACTGAGCCAGTTTAGTTACAAAACCAGATTAAAGAGTCAGTGACACAAATCTTAAAAATATTTGAGAAACGTAATAGAAAAAAATAACAGACTGCAGAGGAATTAAAAACAAATCTTCAGTGCAAAAGTTCAAGAACTTAAGTGGAAATTGTGGGAGATCAACTTCTCTGCCTGCAGATAAAAATCTCTTGGCCTACACGGCGTGCACAACAAACAAAAATGGGGGCTCTTTTTCATTTCTCTGATGGAGGGAATGTGATGTGACTAAAAAGTACACAACCAAAAGAACTGAAATTTATTCTGAATGGGATTTCAACTTAATCCTAGATCAACATCTAATAAGCTCTAGATTAACATATAAACTAGCTAACATCTTTGTGTTTGACACATTGAGGCAAATAGAATTATGTTTCTTATCAAAAGACTGAAACAGTCCTCACTGAAGAGAAAAGTCTTCATCATTTACTCTTTCCTTCAACTGAACAGTGGGAGCTCTTTCAAGACGAAAAGTTCAAGTGAGTGATCTGGTGGCTTTTCCATGGGTGTTAATTAAAAAAAAAGAAAATTTTTTTTTTTTTTTCTGCCTCAGACAGATTTTAAAGAACATCATGAAGACAGAATGTTAATTAGAATCTTATCTGAGTCTTCTTGTCATTTAATACTGAAGTTAGAAAGGTGGTCTTATTAAGTCTATTATGCATGGGCACAAAGTGCCTGTCATGAGGGGAAAAAAAATATAGGGATAGTGTCGGTGGTGTGATTTACAAATGGATCCAGTTGTGATTGGTTTGATTGTTTTAAATTGAATTAACCTGTCAACAAGTCACAATAGTAAAAAAAACAGTTGAAAAATGTAATGCATTAAAGATGACCTTACCTTGCAGTTTAAAACTGAAAACAATTGAACTTCATTTTGAGTGTCGTGCCGAGAATGAACAACTGATGGAGTAATCCATCAGTTCATCCTGTCATACAGGGTGCTACAGTATCTCCAATGTTAATGATACTAAAAAGCATTGAAGCTCTTTTTATTCCATTTATTTTTCCAAACGAAGCAATTCCAGTGCTTTTTAAATGCTATTGCTGGAGCCAGTTCTAAGATGGTTCTAGCTAAGACTTCTAGTTTTCCACAGCCAGAGAATCACCACTACATCGTTACATCTCTTTATATGTCTTTTGTAAAATGTTCGACTTTCCCTTTAATGTATTCTCTGAAGTGAATTTCTTTAACTGTCCACAGTGCATGGAAATGGTTTGTTTTTACAACAAACATCAGCAGTTTACAGCATTTCTTTTATTTTTTCTGGAACCTGATGTTTTAATATCACCAATCTAGTTTTAAAGCACTGTTATAAACAACGGATGAAGTCTATGAATGCTCTTTGTAAAGCCAACCGTTTCCAAACCCTAACCAATATTCCTGCACTGCTGTACCCACAGCTGCTTTGAGTGGATTGTCTCAACTCCAACTGACTATCAAAAATACCAACGTTAACCCTCTTGATGTTTATATATATATATATATATATATATATATATATATATATATATATATATATATGAAGCTGCAGAAATTCCAGGTGGATCCCTCCACAACCACCTGGATTTACGACTACCTCACAAACAGACCACAGTTTGTGAGACTGAAAGGTTGTGTGTCTGAGATGGTGGTCAGCTGCACTGGAACACCACAAGGGACTGTACTTTCACCATTTCTATTCACGCTGTACACCTCAGACTTCCAGTACAACTCTGAGTTCTGTCATCTGCAGAAATACTCTGATGACTCAGCAGTTGTTGGGTGTATCAGTGATGGACAAGAAGCAGAGTACAGAGAACTGGTCGGTCAGTTTGTGAAATGGTGCGGTGACAATCATCTCATCTTGAATACCAAGAAAACAAAGGAGATGATTGTTGACTTCAGGAGGAACAAGAACACACATAGAAGTGTTTCCATCATGGGAGAGGAGGTGGAGGTGGTGGAGGAATACAAGTACCTTGGAGTTCAGCTGGACAACAGACTTGAGTGGAAAAGCAACACTGAGTACATTTACAAGAAAGGTCAGAGCAGACTCTACTTCTTAAGGAAGCTGAGATCTTTTAACGTCTGCACCAAAATGTTGCAAATGTTCTACAGGTCTGTTGTTGAAAGTGCAATCAGCTTTGCAGCAATCTGCTGGGGCAGCGGCATCAGAACCAGAGACTTGAAAAGAATTAACAAACTGATCAAGAAAGCTGGTTCTGTGCTTGGAGTAACTCTGGAGCCGCTGGAGTTGATCATCAAAAAAAGAATTCTGTACAAGCTGACGAAGATAATGGAAGATCCTTCACACCCTCTACACAACGCCGTGACGAAACAACAGAGTGTGTTCAGTGGGAGGCTTGTTCAAGTCCGATGCAAGACAGAGAGATACAGAAGATCCTTCCTTCCAGCAGCTATCAGGCTGAAGAACAAAGCCCTTAATTAATTATTGTGATTGTTTAAAAAAAAAAAAAAAAAAAAAAATACTACTACTACAATATTGAATTTCCCTTTGGGATTAATAAAGTATTTTTCATTCATTCATTCATTCATATATTTAAGTTTTTACTGTGTTGTATCAACACAACGAGCCATGATATTTAACTTACCTTTCCTTGGATACATGTCAGATGTCCAAGGGTTAGTAAATGTGCCCCATTTGTACTGTTGTTCTAAATCATCTCTACCATGTTCTAGATCATAATTCAGAATTCAAATATCATCATCATCTCACCAGTCATATTCATGGTGAAAATTTATATAATTAAACCAGCAGTTGTGACGACTGAAGTTAAACAGCCAACATTGATGAAGAAACTCTAATAAAACTGATTATCTGGCTAAAAACACAATTTTCCTTTTATCATTAAAGTATATGTGTGTAAAAGTCCTTCAGCAACATCACCTAAAGTAAACAACTGTTGGTAAAATTAAAAATTGGCTGTTTGTTTTACAAGTTTTTCTTCACTTTTTTACATTAGATTATTATTTTTGTTGTAATAATTAGTTCAATATTTCATAAAATCTAGACCTTAAATAACGTCACTTTTGTGCCCCCCTTTTTCTAGTCAGAGCTCCTGCCTGGCCCCCCCAACAGAACTTTTCTAGACCCGCCCCTGCATATCTGAGACATAAACCCTGTCTACAACCTGCCAACTGCTGTGTTTGAGAAGGTCTTGCTAAAAACAATACCTAAGGTAAAAATGTGACTGAATGAACCATAAAGCTAGTTTCTTCCTTCTCAGCTGAACCATAAACTAACAAAAAGAGAGAAAAACCCACGCATGCATTAATTAACACAATTATATATATATATATATATATATATATATATATATATATATATATATATATATATATATATGTGTGTGTGCGTGTGTGTGTGTGTGTGTGTGTGTGTGTGTGTGTGTGTGTGTGGCAAACAGCAGGTTGATTGCAAAATATCGCAATGTGTGTGCACAGTTACAGATCGCTGGTTGAGTTCTAAGCTTACACAAGTTCACAGTTTTTTTTTTTGTTTGTTTTTTATTTATTTATTCATTTATTATTTATTTATTTAGCCTTTTTCTTGTTCTTTTGTTTGTTTGTTTTGTTTTGTTTTTAACTTTTTAGCTTCACTTCCTGTTTTATTTACTATGTTGTTGCTTCAAGTTCTTGATTCACACCAACTCTTGATTTCCTGATGCACTGTGTCTGTCTTTTTCCCCACATTATAAATTCTCAGCTTTTTCTTTGTTCTCTGTGAGGTTGTTGTCTTTCTTCCTGCATGGTGTCTTGCTCCCACGTCTGACCTGCTTTCTGCCATCTCACTGTTTGTGTAAATTGCTGGACTGTCTGCTAGAAGGATGTCTTTCTTTTCAATTTCCAAAGATTTTGTAAAAAATTAAGGTTTAATTTTTTTAACTATTTGTCATTTCTAGATTAGTGAATCATACGGGTTCCTTCCCTCATTTATTAACACACATCATGACATCCAAATATTTAACATACTTTGGTCTATTAATGTTTGAACATGCTAAGAATATAGACAAAAAAATAGAAGAGGACCAGTCTACAGGTTTGATGGTTTTCCTGCTATAAAAAAAGTCTGAGATCAGTTGGATTGAACCATAACAAAACATCTGCTTAAACTTTCTAAAGTGCTTTTCTTTACGTCCACCTCTTAATGTCCCACAGAGACATTAACTGGAAAGAGTAACTGCTTAAACCAAACAGACGACCGTGCAGTGCCATTTTACAAAGCTGGCACTTACAATCTGGTATCAAAGTTGTGTGGTCTGCTTTCTCTGATGGATTAATCTAGTCATCACACAGCAGTACCTCCAGTTACTGAAGCTACCTGCATGCGTCAACTGCAGGCTGAATAAAAGGTCAAACCTGGGGATTTTATTACAGCAACAAACTCAAACAAATGTTTAAGATAGGTGAATAATATTAAAAGAACACAATACATGTGCATAGACAAAGACTTTCGACATTCATCTTCTTTTAGAAAATCATCTATATTTAAGAATGTATATAAACTATAAAGTGTCCTAAACTGATATCATTTGTTTGCTCTGTAAAGTGTTTTTAAATGAAAGTGTGTTTTAGTTCTGCCACCACACAACTAAAGCAGGCTTTAGATGTTATCTTGATCCAGCACACTCCACTCAAATAAGTGGGTCATTAAAAGGCTTGTGCACAACTTGACAACAATCCTTTTTGAGAACCATTTAATTCTAATCAGGTGTGTTGCACCAGGAAACAACTAAAATCTGCAGGACAGTGCTCTAGAGTAGTAGGTCCCAAACTTTTTGAGCCGTGGCCCCCAAGATCCAATGTTGTAGTGATCCAGCAAAAATTGGTACATTTTCCTTAATAAATGGTCTGGATGCTCTTCCATGAATCAAATATAGTTTCTAGGAAGCAAGGGAAGGAGAGGATATTAATATGGCCAAGTTCTGGGAGTCATGACAGAATACTGCAACTGAACTTTCTTTAAATACTAATCAGATAAGTTTACATGGAGAACAGGTGTAGATGAACAAGGGTAGGAATTTAGGAGGCTCAGCCTATAGACAGAGTCCAGACCAAGACCTACCATCTCTACCTAAAAAGAAAACAAATGAAACCCAAACTCGACCCGAGACCATGACAATGATAGCATCTAATAATACAGCCACACAAACATTTTAAATACGCCAACAGAGATTAAATATATTTATGTTGTTGTATGGCAGTTGGCACTGCAACAAGAACAATTGCTTATATACTGGTTAGAGTCGGGCAGCTTCCGTTTCCACTTCATGTTGTAGTTCCCTTCCTGAGTTTGGTTCATTTGAAGTGAAATGAGACCTATGATTTTCTTTAACCCTGTTTCCAGAGGTTTGGGTCGGTATGCAATATTTGGATTTTAATGGGAGTGAATATCTGACGTATACTACTTTTTTGTGACCTTTCTGTTGGTATCCTACCAGTCCATACTATTAGATCCAAAAAGGTGGAGCTTGGTAATACAGTCCTTTGACTGGTTGAAAGAATTATCACTTCCTGTGTGACTTGGCACTATGAACGAAATATACTGTGGATTTTTATTTAAAGCCACATGCGGAGAAGAAAGAAGACAAACTGTTGGATGTGCATCATTCTCCTTTTTTCTGTGTTGCATTCATCTTTGTTAGAGTTCAAAGAAGGCGTTGCACTGTTATGAGATCACGCTATTATTATATATTACTATTACTGACCCATCTATCGCTATCCAGCTGAGACACTGCCAACCAGGTAAGGGTACAACTGGCTGTGGAAACACAACAGAGATCAAGATTTACTGAACCAAACCTTTCTGTATTGACCTGGTTGATGGAAACAGGGATTTTGATGCACATTAAAGTTTAGTTGTACATTCACACCTAACCAAACAAGTGAGATTTTCTAACCAATCGAAATAGGGTTCATTTATGAAGGGCTGGTGTGAATTCACCCTAAGACTTTTTCTGAATCAAGAAAACATAACAGAATGTTCAAACACGAAATCTGATTTTAAAGAACAGAAAGTAGCTACAGCTGAAATCCACTGAAGGTCAAAAAGAATAATAACGAAACCCAAACAATACAACCACTGAATTTTAATGGCATGTGTGGTTTCCATATTTAAACAAACTGTCATTTGTCCTAACATCTGGATATTAATTTAATTACATTGTATGACTTTAAGCTTTGCTTAAATGTCTGGCTAAACATATCACTTTACTAAATATTCTCTCTCTAAAAGTCAAAGGCAGGGTTATTTTAAAAATCTCTGTGCTCCTCTGCAGCTGTCTAGCTCAGCCCAGTGATGTAAGTGGACATGAGGCTGTGATTAATGGTGGCAGTAATGGTTTAGTCAGTGCAGCATATGAGTCCAGCTTACAGCTTGGCTCTATGCTGTGATTGAAGTCGACAGTACAGTCACCTCCACGACCTCTGACATATAGTTCCTACCTCTTTTTACCACTCTCTCTGTTGCATGAAACACACACACTGAATTGCTGTCAGGGGTTCGTTTTTTTCTTAGGGAACAAAAATAGTCTTAAAGGAAAATGTGATGATGTTTACACAAAGAGGAAAAACAATGTGTCTTACAAACAGAGTAAGAAGTGAAGTAATCCAAGACTACAAAGAGAAGGAAGCTTGGCAGCATTTCATTAAAACTCAACTAGAAATGTTTCATCTGCCACTAGATATATAAAGCTTTTTTTAAAAAAAATATTCCAGTATAGTGAAAAGCACAACCAACACATCACTTTGAATCCAATTTTTTGTGAAACTGGGGTCCTTTTTACTCACTCTAAAACTACTATATAAAACTACTATATAAAAGTGGCAGTATAAAATAAGTACTTGTGCTACCCGCTAATCAGCTGAGGGTGGCAACATGTTTAACCAGGCCAATTCCTGACATCAGCCACTCAAATGGTTGGCTGGTCACATGACTTCCGGTGGTCACGGAGATGCCTGTTGCTATAGCACAGAAGTGATCTGCACAACGTGAGTCACTGTGGTATGTATTCATCGTTTTCCCCCGCATAATGTTAATATCTCGTACAGAGGTTTAACGGCGGTGTAAAGCTGTGAGTCGTGCTACCTCCTGCACATTGAGACTCCTCTGTAAAGTTAACTCTGTCTTCCTGGTAGGAAGATCAACTAGTTATGGGCATTTTTTTTTTTTTCTACTTGGAATATTTATATTATTTTTTTAGGGGGATATAAGATTACAATTGCTCCATGTTATGGGTTTCAAAGATCTTTTGTTGGGCAAGATGTCTCACTACCTGCCTTTGTTCTTTAGCTGAACTTTCGAGTAGTGCAATTCACTGGTGACCCACCTTGAGGGCCTGGGCTTCCATCCTCAGCATTAGCCTCCTTGGGTTCGGCATTGCATTTTCCATCTGCGTTGCAGGATAGCCTCGATATTAATATGACATACTAATATTTAAATTTAATACATTTTATCATTGGACAAAATCTACCCTTTGGAGCACCACCCTTCTTTTAATTTCTTACATGGTAAAAAAGGGAATATCATGAGTTGATGACTATATAAGCAGATATTTAATCAGTCTCTAAAGCTACGTCTTGTGAGCTCTCATTTGAAGGAACAATTCTCTTCCACAGTAGCACTCACAACAACTTAAGATATGCGACAACTTATTAACCATCAATAATCAAATAGACAGAAAATCAGCATAAAAGAGAAAAATATTAAATATTATGGTTAAGCATAACTTTATGATAACTAACTTAAAATTCAGGAAAAGCTGTGAGAGAGTTCAGTTAAAAGCAGGGAAAAAAGTAGTGTACTAAGAGACAGAAAACCATTTAAAAATAAATAAATAAATAAATACTTTTTATTGGTACCTTGGTACTAAAAAGGTAAAAATTTTGGAAAAATTTAACTAAATTATGCGGTACCTTTCCCTAGACTTTGATCAATACTAATGTGACAACTTACTTAGATGTAGCCGATTAAGCAAAAAGATTGACTCTAACTTAGATCAGATGGGACTTTAAATAAAAGAATTTAATTGATTACTGTTCAGACACCAGCTAGAATCATGGATTGAATGATTCTGAACCAGTCACCAGGTGGGGAATCCCGAAGTCCTCAGTTGCCCCACAGAAAGGCAGCTGGTCAGGCTCTTGGTTCAGCGTCCAAAGTGAAAGAAAGTGATTCTGCATTAGATGCATCTGCTAGTGCTCCTCCTATTAAAAGATTTATTTTTGTCCCCCAGAGACGGGAAATGTCCCAGGTTTAAGGGGAACGGAGGCATGAGTTTAAAGGACTAGCTGGAGAAGGCGCAGGCATACATATGGAAAAGGTAAGACTGAATTCACCGGATGCAGTGCCAAATGCTGATGTGTTGTCAGTTCGTTGAGCAAGTTTTAGACTGTGCTCTTCATCGTGACTTAAATCGATGGGTATGTGGGCACCCGATGGCAACCCTGTGTGATATCATGGAAGAAGCCATAAGATAGGAACGAGAAGGCTTGCCCAGTGCCATGTGAGAATGCAGTACATCAGGGCTGCACAATTATTACCAAAATAATCATCACGATTATTTTGATCAATATTGTAACCACGATTATTAATCACGATCATTGACTATGTTTGGAAAAACATGTATTTTTATTGCACCAATTATAAACAATGTGGCAACAATTTTTAGAGAAAAATTTAACTTTAAATAAGAATAGATGATAAATAATGCAAAAAATACATGTGCCATTAATTTTTATATAAATTAATTATATAATTATATATAAAAATATAAAAATAAAAATTTCCCTGAGGGCTCTCTGAAGGGATTAATAAAGTATTTCTATTCTATTCTATTCTATTCTATAAAAGTTAAAAAAAGATGCTAAATTAAGAGGCGTTCCGGAGCCAAAAGAGCCGGCTCTGTAAAAAGAGCCGAACATCCCATCACTAGTATGCTACTGTGGAGAGGGATGTTGTGAGAAAGACAAAAATTGATAAAAAGACAACCTAAAAATGTTTAGAACAGCAAAAAAAATAAGTTTAATTTTAAGTGTATTTTTTTTTTTTTCTTTAATTAGGAGTCTGCAACATGTCAAAACACTTTTAACTTTTTAAATATTCATGTCCATACTCTTCATTAATAAACATTGTCTGACGGTAAGCCAGCAGCAGCTTTGTACGTTTCATTTTCAGCCTGGTCATGAAACAGAGGCGATCATCTCCTGCTCTGAATGCAGCTGCGTGAGGAACAAGCCTCTGAGTGCTTTTGGATGGGGGAGGGATCTGCAGCACCCACTCCTTATTGCAGAGTAAACTATACGCTCTTTCATGTCAGACTTGAAAAATTTCCAATATCACCAGAAAAAGTCACTAGATTTATCAGTAGTTGCTTTTTTGAAAAAAAGTCGCTAGAGGCAAGTGAAAACTCGCTAGATATAGAAACAAAATTGCTAAGTTGTCAACACTGAATACAACTAGCTGACGATTGTAAATGGTGTGCACCCTTGTTATTTAGGCAGCTTAATGCTTACTTAAAGTCTTGCTCATTTGCAGAGCACTCACCAGCGTTGCAAGGGAATGTGAGGAGGGTGTGTGTGTGTCTTGTTCCAAGCCCTTGTCCCACTCAAGCAGTCAGTCACATTCAGTGCCAGAAAACTAGTGCCCAACGAATTGCAGAGCCACAGTTTGGGTAGGGCATCCACAGGCTCACCAGATATTTTAGAGAGTTCGGATACTGCTCTTAAACTGATTTCTTCATGTCCACACATGAAGGTGGATATGGGTGGAGTACAGGTGCCATGCTTGTTGGATACTGGGTCCATGGTGTCCACAATCAAAAAAGGGTTTTTTTCAAGAGCACCTCCAGTCTTGTAATTGATTGCAGCTTAAAGCAGCTAATGGGTTGTCCATCACCTGTATTTAATATCTGGAATTGAATGTTGAGCCTTGTGGTAAGTTGATGCCTCACTGTGGTGTGCTAGTGGTGCGTGACCCCCTGGTGCAATGCCTTCTCAAGTTCCTGGTGTTTTAGGGATGAATGTGATTCAGAAGTGCTACCAGGAGCTCTTTGGCCAGCATGGGATAGAGTTGTTCGAATCACCTTTGGTGCGTGAAGCTCCATCATTTGTGATGTAGGCTTTGCACAAATGTCATCAAGTTGCTGTGCAGCCCTTACCAGAGGCTCTGGGGATGGTAAAAATTCAGGGTAAGAAAGCCTGCCACATCCCAGGGGAAACAGTGATGGTAGTGACTGCCACTTGATCAGAGCAGTTTTCAGGGGGTACTGTGCTTTTTAACCCCCGGATCCTGGCTTACCTGTGGGGTTGTTGGCTTCCCTTTCTTTAGTTTGTATCATTGGAGGCACAGCCTACATTCCGGTGGTAAATGTTGGTTACACTGATGTACCAGTCTATCCCCGCACTCTTGTTGGCACTTTGCCGACTGGTGCATGTTGTCAGTCTACCCGCAGGTGTCACTGAGGTGCCAGCTGGGGTGGCCACTGTAAGTTCCTAAATGGCTGCTCCCTCAGTGCAAAACCAAATTGAGACCATGGGTTTGTCTCAATTGCCTGCTAAGGAACAGGTGAGGTCCATTTTTGAGTTCTGTGTTTGCAACCCATGACGGTGACTTAGGTTGCACCAACTTAATTACTCATGATATTCCTCTCACAGATAACATCCCTATTAAGCACATCAATCATCATTAGATGCTCTGACCGGTGCTTGTTGGTTCTCTAATGTCAACCTTGCTAGTGGGTAACACAACCACAAACAGCATTCTGCACCCCCTTTGGTTTGTTTGAGTGGAACTGGATTGCCGTTGGGCCTTGTAATGCCCCCAGCACCTTTCAGAGGTTAATGCAATGCATCTTTGGAGATCAGCAATGTCCGTCAATGCTACTTTACCTCGACGACATTGTGGTGTTTTCCTCCACAGTACAGTAACATCTGGAGAGGCCGAATGTGGTGCTGGGACAGCTTAAAGAAGAGGGCCTGAAGGTGAAACTCAACAAACGTTTCTTTTTCCAACAGGAGGTGCAGTACTTGGGTCCTATGATGTCAGACCAGGGGGTGTCCACAGAAGCTGTGCCTGGATGGCAGCCCCCTGTTACTGTCTCTGAGCTGTGTTTCTTTCTGAGGTTTGCCAATTTTTACCGCCAGTTTGTGAAGGGGTTTGCCAAGCTGACTGCCCCTTTGCACAGACTGGTGGCTAAGTGTGGAGGCACACAGTCTAGAAAAAGGGTGTCATAGAGGGCTGGACAGCAGAGTGCTGAAAGTCAATTGAGGATTTAAAAATCAGACTTGCCACTGCACCTGTCCTTGCATATGCTGACTTCTCTCTGCCTTTTATTTTGGAGGTCGATGCAAGCCACAGTGGTCTGGGAGCAGTCCTATGCCAAGATCAAGAAGGTGAGGTTCAGCCAAGTTTTTAGCCCTTAAGTGGGCCATGACTGAAAAGTATAGGGAGTGTTTGTTAGGCCATAAATATATTGTTTATACTGACAACATCCCCTTAGTCATTTGTCCTCTGCCAAGTTGAGTGCTACTGAGCAGCACTGGGCAGCCCAGCTTGCCTCCTTTGACTTTGAAATTAAATATTGGTTAGGAAAGAGTAACAAAAATGCTGATGCTGAAGCAAGGACAGTGTCCCATTTCTGAGCAGCGGTGAGCACTGGCCTCTCTAGCATCGGCTCTGCTGCAGCAGTGGGGCCGCCTGACAAAGAAGGACGGCTTGTTACATTGCAGAGTTTACTGGCCAGATGGTGCAGAGCCAGTGTCGCAGCTGTTGATACCTTGTGTTTGGAAGGAGGAAGTACGGACCCAGGTGCACCAAGAGCATGAGCATTAAGGGGTGGAGAGAACTCTGGCCCTACTGAGGGCACGTTGCTACTGGCCAGGTATGTCCTCTGATGTGGCTCACCGGTGCCAAGCCTTTGAAAGGTGTCAAATAGCCAAGGATTAACGCCCAGCTGCTCGTAGCCACATGGGACATTTGCTTGCGGCACGACTGAATGAGATCTTAGCTATTGATTTTATGGTCCTTGGAGAATGTCCTGGTATTGTAGCATATTCTGGCCGGTGACTTGAACATTTACAGAGTGAACCTGCTTGTGGTTCAGGAAATTGATCTGGTGAAGGTGCTTTGATGGGCAAGTGTGTGCAGCATGCAAAGATTTTCATGGATCCCACAACATCTGTGATATTATCTATTTGTTCCTGACCAAGCACAAAGGGGAAGTGAAGGTGTGCACTTACAGTGGAGTCTCCATATAACCTATGCTGGTTGCCAGATCACTGGATAGAAAAAAAAAAAAAAAACATAGAACATGTAATTTTTACTCTGATGGATAGACAACCTGTCCAGGGGGTGCCCTGCTTTTCACCTTGTAGCTGTGGGTATAGGCTCAAGCCCCCTACTACCCTGCATTGGAATAAGCACGAATAGAAACTGGATGGATTTTTTTTACATCACCTGTACCAGCAATATACTTAGAATACATTTAACTGACCATCAATCTGGTCATTCTGGGTGGTCATGTCTTGAAAAGATTAAGAGCAACTGGTCTAGAAGTTTGTCAAAATGCCTGTAAAAACCCTCACCTTCCCTCAGAATTATGTCTACTCCTGCTTCTTAAGAATCTAATTTCAATTATTAGCTCTGCTTTGTTCTGCACCAGCTTCAATTGAGATAAATATCTAACTCTTTAGCTGATAGATATTGCATTTTCTGCAGTCATATTTTCTTTCCATGTTAACCTGATAAAACACACTACCATAAAACACTTTATTTCTTGCACACCACTCACTCCTAGGTTACCATACTGACAATAACGTGTTGTCTGGTCACATTATTGTCATTGAGTGGATTCACTGATTCCTTTCAGCTTAGAGAATTTATTCTACTTTCTTTCCATTCAGTGTACTCGAGCTGACTTACTGTTTTTGTTTCACACTGTGAAACCATTTCTGTGTTATAATTCTGCTCTGCCGTTTATTTTTCCATTTAAATGATTTTAGCTATGTGATTTTTTAAATAGCATTTGTATTCATGTCTTAACTTGTTTTGTTTTGTTTTTTTTGTTTGTTTGTTTGTTTTGTGTTGTATACAACGCATACATTTCTGGATTTCCATAATGACTCCAGCTGTTAGTTGTTTGAAGATTTGTGGTGCAGCTCAAGTACCTCTACCTCAATAATCTGATTACTTGAAAGAGCAATATTTTATAAGGGATGTGATTGGTTTATGCACTCAACTTACATGACCTATCAAATGGAAACCACTTTGCCAGGATGCTGTCTCAATGTTTGAGCTACAGAATAAAAATGGCAAACCATGTACAATTCAGCTCACTCTGCACCCCTCAATGTACTGTATCTATCTCTGCTAATAAAATAGCAATTTACATTTTATGTATCATATAGGTGAACACTTGTGTATTTGACATATTGCTGTGCAATGTTGATATGTAGGTGTTCTAGTCCTAATGCAGTCCTACTATCCTTATGCAGTCCTTGAGTGATGCATGGGCTTCTTATTCATAACTGGCTAAAAGGCATACCTGGGAAGGCTTGCAGGGCTTCACTGCTTCTTTCAGCTGGAGGATATCATGGTTGTCTCTTTTTGCATCATATGTCCAAGATTTTAATTTTAAATACCTTTTTACTCAAATCAAATCCTTACTTTCTAATCTTTTAAACAGTCTGCAATTTATGTTACAACTCTCAAAGTAGATAGTAATAGTATATCGATGCTTACAGCTTTGTATCCATCAGAATATTTTATTCCTGCAAACTTGTCACTTTCTGCCGAAAATACACTACCTTTCAAAAGTTTGGGGTTACTTTGTCATGTTTTTTTCCGACCTCCATAGTGGGTCAATCCACACCAGGAGTGTGTCAGGTGCGGAGCGCCCGCAAGATCAATCTGCCGACCAAGATCTGCGAGATCACAACATCACAGGAAAACTGGAGAATCTTGTGATTCTCCTTTTCCAGGAAAAACGTCTTGTCCTCCATGATGAAAAAATACAAAAAAAATCACTCTGACACCCAGACCGATTAATAACACAATGTTTACATGGTTCAGCGAGTGCAAAGCTGCATGAGGGCTTTTATTTGGAAAATTACCAGAAGCTTTTACACAGCTCCCGTGTCTGATTTAGTTTCTGTCCCTATCTGAACTGCTGAGTTTAATTTGTTCTGAATGCTTGCTCTGTCAAAAATAGACTCGGCGCGTACACTACTACTTCCCTATTGAATCCCATGGCAAAGTGACCCCAAACTTTTGAACGGTAGTGTATGTTTAGCGGAGAGCTGGGACAAGGCACTTCTGGGACGCTTCTGATACGCACCGCAGCACGCCTGGTATAAACCGGCTGTGAATAGCTGCAGCGGCCGCAGCACAGGCCGTAACGCGGCGCACATGCACCCAGTGGATATTGGGGTGAGGTGATGGGAGTTCAACACAGATTCATGGTTAAAGTATTTTATAAAGATTGACAACATGATGTTTTCTAAATGCTATGCTAAATTTCTTAGCACATGTTCTTAATAACTGTAGTTTTTTCACCTAAAGAAAATATTGTCTTTTGTTTTTAATTTCCCTTGCAGAGAACACCAGAATGCATCGTTTTCATGTTAAAACCACATATTTTTTGTGGGGGAGAATACCCCCTGAACTCCTTAAGGGGTTTAGTTTGTCACCTATTTCAAACCTTCTCTGTTGCAGGTATGATATTTGGAGGCATAATTGTTTGTGTACTACATCAGCAAGTTGGCCTCCACTGATGAACTGCTAAATAAATACCTCATGCAGCTGACATGCAATGAGGTTGAGGTCATGAAAAGCTAAGTACCTGCACAGTGTAGACCTGAACAAAGAAGTTATCTTAAAAGATGGTGAAGAATGACTGAGCTAAGATCATGTGAGATTTCCTGATCCAGAGGGTGGTGGTACCGCTGGTAATAGGAAGACTCATAAACAAGACTCCTAAACTGGGAAAAAAAGACTCCAACAGATCCCAGGAACAACACTGGTGATCTCTGTCCACCCGAGCACAGCCTTACAGACAGCAAAGATACTTTTTGTAGCTTCCAGGCCTCTGTTAGAGGACCCAGGCTTGAAAGGTGATGGCCCACGGAGAAGATAAACCACTCATATGTGATGACTGAACTATTTATAACTTAAACCATAAAGAACATTAACATTATTTAATAAGATTAACATTTTAACATGTACTGGACGATATAACTTAATTATCTAAAAGGTACAAGAACACACATGTTCACACCTCCATTGACTCATCAATCTATTTCATATGAAAATATCAGTAACACAGGAAACTCTTGACTGGAAACTAATTAAAAACAGCAGAAATGAAAATGTCTGATAGACACCGGCTGCCGAGGATGATGAATGGAAAATGATGTTTTTTCAGTTTTTTGTTTATTTTTTTATTGGCAGCTCATGGTTTGCTATGGTTATTAGGGTTTCTGTATTTAGACAGCTGTGGTGAAAACAACGTTGTTTTCTGTCAGCTGCTCTGCTGAGTTTGAGTCAGCAAGTCAAACAATGAGGCAGTTTTTTTTTTTGTTTGTTTGTTTGTTTTTTCCTCTCACTTTTTTTTTACAAAATTAATGAGATGTACTTTTCTTATTGAGACTGGTGGAAGAGTCAGAAAAGTTGCTGAAAGCTCAGAACAGTTTTTTTTTTTTTTTTTTTTTTGGAGACCTGTCACTTTTTTATGCACTAGAGAAACTAGAACACCTGCGAGCTTCATGGTGGATGTTTATATTTATGATTTAATGTGCAACTTTTATTACACACATTGTTGTTCCACATGCCAACTACTGCCATGTCAACTACTCTGTTGATGATGATGATGATTATTATTATTATTAGCTTTTATATTTTTGAAGAGAAATGGTGGAGAGCAGAATAAAACGTTTACCAAAAGACAGCCAGAATTCGACATTACCTTAAAAAAAAGCTACAGTCGTTGGCGAAGAATTTATCAGATAACGAAAGGAACAACCCAGATTACCACTGGCCTTGTATTTCCAGAAATGGAGACTGCGAGAGCTAAAGAAGCTACAATTTGACTGGGACCTAGCTCTTATCCTGGACACTGAGTAACAACATATATGTAAAGTTACTTAAACATGTTCCACAAAGTATTGATATTGTTTTGCTCAGTGTATTTGCACTTTGCAGATTTGATCGCAGACAAGTGAGTTGAGGGTGGGGGAAGAGGTAGATGGAGGTGTTGTTCATGATACCCTTTGTTTTGGTCATCAGGCCGTACACAACAGCAAACCTTGCAGTGAAACAATTTTGGTTTTTGCCCCTTTAAGTTTTTTATTGTTTTGTGATTTCATAGAAACAAACTGCCACTAGGTTTCTAGAATCAGAATTTATAAACACATATATCTTTATTAAGGCAAAATAAGTAGCATTGACACCTAGTGTTTCAAATCAGAACTGCAGTCGAAAGAGAAAAACACAGAGAGCGTTCTTCCCCCCTTCCCCCTCGGAGAGTTTCACGTAGGTTGCCGGTTTGTGAGAGGACGGATCTTTTATTTATACAGTCTATAGAGGACGGAGAACATAGCGCCAGCAAACATGATGAGGAGTGAAGATGATTCACACACACAGTAAGTTGCTATGCTTTGCAATGGTAGCACTAATTTCATACGCTAATTTACGTTAGCATAAAATAGGGTGTAAACAAAAGCTATACTACCGTTCAATAATATGGGGTCACTTTGCCATGGGATTCAATAGGGAAGTGACCCCAAACTTTTGAACTATAGTGTACATTAATCAACAAATGCCACGCAGTGGCAGTTTTCCCTTAGTCTCACTTAATAAATTAATTTGATAGTAATTTCATAAGTTTATGAGAACATACACACTATTCACTTGGCCCAAACATCATTCATTTGTTCTTGTAAACTAACAGGCCACCAATTTACTCCACTAATATATTCATACAGTCACACAAAATAATTTAATGAGTGCCGAGAAATAAATTAGACTGAAATCTTTGTAAATCAAGACAAACTTTTTGGTTAATTTAAGCAAAATTCCTGTGCTTACCTGTTGAGGAGAAACATTGCCAACTCAAACTTCTCCACCTTGCAAAAGATTCTTCAATATTGATCCTCATTTTATTCCGTTTTTCGTCATTTGCTTTTTTAGCAGGATGCCGAGGCTTTTTAGGTTTTTCTGAAACTATTTCTGGTCCGCTTCTTTTACTAGCTTCCATACCTGCACGCTGCTGCTCTTGGGTGACATAAAATACCAAACGTTGCCGTGTTGTTGTTAGGCAACCGTGGGGAGTTGCATATCATTGGTTAAGGAACCAGGAAGTTGGAAAGAGCAACATGGTGCACCCAAGTTATTCCAGCACGGAACTCTTATTTTGAAAGGAGAAAAACTTGACGAAGACATTGTTGATGTTGGAGACAGATTTTTTATAGGGGAGCTTCCTTTTATCCCTCGCAGCAAATGAGAAAATTTTAAATTATTTTTTAGGAAAAATCCCAGTTATTCAGCCTTTAATGTTTCAGACAGGCTTTTTCCTGATTAACTGCACACATCTATTCTGTTAGGAAGGTGGTGTGTGCATTTTTTTCTATGCTTTTCCTCTGTTAACCATGCATCAAGCTGCATGGTATGTATGTTAGTGTGAGGCAGGGAAACACAAGCAGTCAGTCAAGCTCTTCTGTGCCAAACAAAAGAATAAAACCAATCTGACAGGCCATGGTGATAGTGACCTTAGTGGCTGCTTGCCTTTTTTTCCCCTTTGGGGTCTTCTGTTTCAGACTGTTGAAGTTAGAGTGTCAGTGATAAAGATGGGGGATCATGTTTGCTCAGTTCTGGTTATGATTGACAGCTTGTGGTTGCTGCTGTACAGTGACCACAAGGGAATTTACAAATGAGGTGTACAGTACAGAGCATGTAATACAGAGGGATGTACTATATATGCTGCAAAAGCATCTGTCTGTTTATGTGTGTTGTGTGCAAACCACTGAAAAGTTCATCTTGTTAGTTTAGCAAATCTAGTACATAAGAGTCTAACATTTCAATACTCAAAATTAATTATTTAAATAACATCAGAGGAAAATTCAGTAATTATTATTATTATTTATTTTTTTTTTTTATCATTTTAGGCTACTTTCACATGGAGATGGAACCAATAGTATTTGGAAAAAAGGAAAGGTTTTCTGTAACAATAGAATAGCTTCAAGAAATGTGTGCATCCTGACAAAACCACAGAAAATTCCCTCTGCACTCCTCTAAGTGCATTTTAGATATTGAGAGCTTGAATTATTTATTTTTTCCCCATGGCTCATTTGTTTAGCTTGTTGAAATTCTCAACACAAGATGTTGGGTGGAGACCTGTTTCAGACTCACAAGTAGGAAAACAGCAAACAGAAGATGAGATCATGAAATATGAATACTATTGATGACTCAGATGGATTACCTGTGTTGGATCAAAGGTGGACAGAGGGTACCACTTCTAGTCAGATAGCAGACTGGAGGAAGGGTCCTTTTCAAGTTTCATGTAAATTTAATCGAAAAAAAAGAAGAAGAAAAAAACAACAACTTTCAAACCTTCTGACAGTTTCTGGAAAATACTCTTTTCAAGCAGAAGTCTCATCAAATGCATCCAAACTGTAAAATCTAACTACTTGACTTTAGTTTAAAAGGTTTATGCAAACTTGTTGCCTCAGAAAAACTAAGTTTTGGTTAATTTGAGTGATTGAGCACAATTAACTAAATTGTTCTTAGTTTGTCAAGCTTTCCGAACTTGATTAGTTGGATTTTACTGTACGTGTTTGAGGTTGTGCAAGAAACTTGATTTGATAATTTCACATAAATTATAAGAGCTGCTTATGTAAATAAATTTATTGGGATACTCTTCAAGAAATTATTCAGGTTTGCTACTTATTTTCATTTATATTCTTACTCTGTTAATCATATTAAATCTCTTTTCTTTAGGCTCATATACTTACTAACAGTGTGCTACTGTGCTTAAGCAGCAATGACATTCTTCATATGGGATGTGAGAAGAGCATGTGAGGAGCTGACTAACGCTGTGTTCCCGGTAAAATAACATGTAAGATGTTACACTTAAGGGAAATTTCTAGGTCAACCGGAGTCCAGAGGAAATCCCTTGTTTGTCTGTGTATGGTCTCTTTGTCCCTGTTTTCCAGAACACAAGAAGCCACCAAATGGATGAATGTCACATGGAGGGGGGGGTAGACATCTGCATGTGGTTGACCTGTGACTGCATGTGACCCTGCTTCTGCAACTGTAGCATTAGTCAGCAATACTGCGTATAGCAAGACCCATATATAGAGGATTCAAGGATCAGTTAGAGGGAGTTCTGACTAACTGCAGCAGACTCCATATTCTATCAGTCCAGTGGACAGATAACACGAATCCAGGCTTCTGTAATTGTTATGACGAGTCAAACAGCTACGGTTTTTGAACCCCAAGGTACAGACACAGACCAACCAGAAGGCAGAGGATGGATCAAAATAGAAAGGGTTTTTAATGAAGGTTCAAGCTGAATCTGGAAACAGTCTATCCAAGTTCAGGATCCGGTGACTGCAGTGGTTCGCAGCTGACCAGACAGAACGGCAGGCAGGCAGAGCGTGGCGTGGAGTTGGTAGAAGCTGGAGATGAGTGAACGGATCGAAGCTGGGGAAAACAATCCAAGAGATTGGCGAGGCAGACAGGGCTGGCAGGATCCATAGCACCAGGAGTCTAAGCATAAGACAGATGATGTTAGTTACAAGCCAAATCAAAGCAGAAGACTAGAGAGACCACGATATACCAGATAGGTAACTAGACGATCCGGCGAGGAATGTAGAATGATACGGTGCTTAAGTACTGTGGTGGCTTGATTGATGGATGAGATCCTGGTGTGAAGATCAGCCCAGGTGAGATGAGCTACCTTGGAATATTCTGGTAACCCTCCTGTCCAGGAACAGACATGACACACCAAAACAGACAGAGGGAGCCAAACGCACACACTAGGGCAATCCGGGAACACACACACACACACAGGGGAGACAGACAGGAACCCTAACAGTAATTGCACATTTCTCATATCAATTGTAATTAATAAATTAATTAACTGAGAGAAGTAGTCTGTCATATTTTGATCCATCAAAGAACATGCAGCAGACCCTAAAGAGAAAGGTATAAAGAAAATGTGTGGAACAGTACCTGATTAATTAGGAAAGTGGGAAATTATTACCTGCCTATTTTAATACTGTGGGAAAAAGTACCTGTTCTTTATTACTTTTTTAAAGGTTTTCTCCAACACTTAACAATGTTTTCAGCTCACATGATGATGTCAAATCCACCTTATTTAAAGTAAGTGATGGGGTGAGAGCTGGTTTCCTCACCAGCTTCGGAGCTAGTAATCATCAAGGGTGACATGGGATGTTTATTATTTTTTTTTTTTTTTTAACATTCTAATATTCCTAAATAATACAAAAAAGGATAAAAGAACCACAAATAAGAGAAAACTTGACACATCTTAGCTTGGATTATTGAAAAATGGACACAACAGTTTATTTTAGATCTTTCTGAAATCAATCAAAACTTGTTTGTGTCATTTGGATTATTGTGTATTACCTACGTGTATTTATTTTTTTTCAACATTTTGCCCTTCAAAGTTCAGATAACTTATTTTAGATTAGTATTACTAACAACTAGGTTGAAATTACTCTCTACTCCTGAGCAAAGGTCTCAAAGACAATGAAACAAAGAGCCTTTCCCCTGCTCAACTAAGTGATTCCCACTAAGACTGTATGCTCCTCCTCATCTATATGTACCCAATAACTTTATGGATATTTGTCCTGTAGTGGTTCTGCATGAAAAACCACCAAGCATTCATCCTTCAATTTATATTATATCCAATCTATTCCAGCAGATATCACAAATTATATTTGTTTCTTAAAGTTTTGAATTCTAAGAAAAAAACTTATAAATGAATATAAAAAAATTATTTCAGTGAATGTACTTGGATATGCTGATATTGAGCCATTTTTCACCAGATGACCTGCTTTGTCTCTTCCAACTCTGATACTCTGAACAATGGGAAGTTCAGAGAATCCAGCTCCTCTCCAACAATGTGACCGGCCTTACGGATCATTTTATTGGTCCTGTTGGTGTAAAGAAGGGCACTGGCCACCACAGACTCAGAAAATATCCTGAGCCTCGTCCGGCAGATGTTGAAGGACCTCAGCTGCCTCAGAAAATAGAGATGGCTCTGGCCCTTCCTGTAGATGGCATGAGTGTTTTGAGTGAAGTCCAGTTTATTGCCAATACACTCCAATGTATATGTAATCCTTCACGGTGTCCACATTCACCCCACCGATGGAAATGGAGGTCACTGGTGGTCTTGATCTCTGCATGTCCACAACCAGTTCTTTTGTTTTTGCCACGCTGAGCTGCAATGGTTCGGCTTGGACCATGTGACAAAGTTGGCCACCGCAGTTCTGCCCTCCTCATCGTCCTCTGTGATGCACGACCACTGCAGAGTCATCCGAAAATTTCTGAAGGTGGCAGGTCACCAAGCAGTAGTTGAAGTCACTAATGCTTCTAAGTTGCTGCTTCTGATCTGTGTAAGTGGCCCTGCTGTTATAAACAAAAAAATATTATTTTGGCCAGAAAATAAAAGATGGCAATCAAATTCCAAACTTACTACCTTCAAAGTCATTGTCTATGAACCAACATCACAGCTGCTACATTCACATGAGAGTTAGAGTACGTGTGCATGAATGCATTTTTCAAATCTGTGTTTATGGCAGATGAGTGTCTGCCAGCCCATTAGCCTCATCCTGGACCATGAATGTTGTTTAACTGGCAAAAAGTGGGAGAAACACTGTTCATAGTCTGAATGGCTTGTTCGGTGTATGCACTGCTAGCTCATTTAATGTCAAAGCAGCAGTTAGTGATTTGCATATCCAGATGTTTCAAGTTACGGTCTTTTCTCAGCTGGAATAAGATGCTTATGATGAATGATCATTACCTCAGAGAAATAATTATGTCAGCACGATTCAGCTTCTCAGTTTGGAAAATTTAATTGATTTGGTCTGAAAAAAAGACAACTTTATGAAAAAAAAAGAGTAAATGCCATGTTAATCTGGCCAAACTACAAAACAGAAAACAGGATAGTTCATGTTGAGACAAGTACAGCTGCACAGGCAGTAGTTTATTAGAAGGTAACTGCAGATTTACCTGATTTATGTTGATGTTAGGATCTAAAGTTAGACACTGAAAAGATTCAGTCATTTCTGCAGCAGAAGACCTTTCATAAGCTTTAACACTTGTCTACAGGAAAGAAAACTGCCAGCAAAAGAAAGACTGTTTTAGACTCGCTTAATGGTCTGCTGGAGTGCCACGAAGCATGACAAGCAACAAGAAGGGAGGTTTCAAAAGACCAGATACCAGGCAGCAACACCATAAAAACTACAAAAGTTTCTATTAATGTTTGAAGAAATGTTTGAATTCTAAAATAAAAATAAAATTAAAAAAATATCACAACTTGTATGTTTTCTGTAATTTTGATATTTAAATTGTACAGTTACAGAAGAAGGTTAAATCAATGAAATGAAAAAAAAAACAAAACAACAACAGATAAACATAAAAACATAAAAAACAACAAAAAAAGCAATAAACCCTCAACAAAGGCAACAGGTTCAGGAGGGAAAACCACACATTCCTCTCCCCAGTGTCATTATCCAGCTCCTCCTGGAGGATTCAGGGACATTCCTATGCCAGATGGGATCTGAAAGGGATTCTTCCACTGTGTCTGCCCCTGGATCTCCTCCCAGTAAGGTGTGCATGGACAACATCCAAGGTAGGAGCTTTTCTAATCAGATGCCTGAACCACCAGAGCTGACTCCTCTCAAGACCATGAGAGTTGCATCGTAGATAGAAGCAATAAATCTAAATCTTGTTTTTAAGCTCACTTCACAAAAATGGACTGAAGTAATGCCTTCATTACCACCAAATCTATCAGTCCATTTCTCTCTCCATCTTACCATCACTCACAAACAAGATCCCAAGATACTTATCCTCCACCCCTTTGGCAAAAATTCATCCCCAACCTGAATAGAGCACTCCATCTTTGTCTAGTTGAGAACAGTGACCTCAGACTAAAGCCTGGTACACACATAACGATTTTTTGGCTGTTTTTGTCCCGACTTTGCCTCTTCCCAACCTCAGATGGCAAACACCCTATCATGGTGAGATTTCCCTGTCCAATTATCATTTGGTCCGTGGTGTGTTAAGGGCGGATTTGTCCCGATAATCCGCTCCGAAACAGGTCGTAGCCGACAATTGGGAATATTGAACATGTTCAATATTTCAGAGCCGATTTCTGAGGAACGCCGATGACTCGTGCATTCTGACTGCGTGAATGGTGACGTGGTACGCAGTGTAGCCAATCAGAGAGCGAGCTGGCTCGGGAACAAGGGAGTAAATAAAGTCCGTGTTCATGATGTCGCCAGTCTGTTAATTTTTTCAGTTCTGGCTTTTTCTGTTAACAATATTCCCAAAAGTACCCAAACCAGACTCCATTTTCTCCATGAAAAACAGAGTTGGTGACAAAGGGCAACATTGCGAGAGTCCAACATGCTCTGAGAACAAGTTCAGCTTTGTGCTGAGAATGGATAGTTTTTGTTTTGCACATACATGGACCAAATATCCACAACAACAGGCACTCAGACACCTTGTAATATCACCGCACAGTTCAATGTGAATGAATCGAGTCAATACACAACAATGTTTCTATGAAGTTCTAATACTTTAAGTTTGTGATCATGAACTAAAACCATATATAATCCAAATTACCACTATTTTTTCTTCAAAATATAAATTATGACAATCAAAAAGATATTTTTTTAATATTGGTCTGCTGATACGTGTTCGTCTTGTGCAAGGAGGCTGAGAGATTTTTGAGGTTATTAACCATCACAATCAGAGGTAATCCTTCAAAGAATATGTTCTCTATCAAACGCTCTTCATTGCCTTCCGCACATATCTTAGCAACAATATCAATGATATTATTGCTTCTTTAATTATCTTAATTTAGTGCAAATTTCAAAGATAAAATCTAATATAACTGAGCAAGATTTCAATAAACCTCTACATAGTCACATTGATAAGTGTGTTTAAAATGCGTTCAACCTCATGCTGTGGTTTCAATGGAGGTATGAATTATGCTCCAGGTTTGTTCAAATAAAAAAAAAAAAGGAAATGTAAAAAAAAAAAATTATGTCAGAAACCTGGATCTCAATCAGCTTCTTTTTGTTGGTTTGTAAAGATTTTATCCTGATTTTGTAGCACCTTTTGTGTTTATTTAATAAGAAATGGCCATAGGAGATACATGGAGAAAAATGAAGTTCTGGAATCTACGGAGTGTGTTGTTGACCGGGACTCAAACTACAAGATACAACTGAGATGAGACTTTATATAGGAAAATCAAATATACTAAGTATCAAGTGAGCAACACTAGTGAAGTGAAACTGCTAATGAACTGGCGAACGGGAAGAGATGAGCAATGATTATTGCCAAATATAACCTTCCTATGGCCTCTTTTCATGTTTGATTCAGGAGATCCTGGTTAGATCTCATTATTCCTTCATCTTTTTTCCTGCCAATTATATTTTAGAACCTTTGAAAATGAAAGCAAAATATTTCTGATTTAACTTTCAAGGTTCCTCTGATGAGAAGTGTGCTGAAAACCTTTGACTCCATCACTGAGGCGAGAGCTGCCCTGTACTGTCACAGTGAGCCCAGCTCTGAATTTACATTAGTTGAACAAGCAGGTTTCCAAAAAAATCTACCTGCATTCATTTCACACTCTACATGCCATTAGATGGTATAAATACTCATTAAATGCACTCAGCTGCATCCAGAGTCTCTGCACTTTTTGGAGTTAATTATTTTCCCTCCTCTGCGTAGACATGTTTGCCCTTGAATCTGGCACAGGATATGAATGAAAATGGCCGGCGCATTGGTATGTATGAGAGTGAAAGATGAGATACTGAGCCAGCAGCCAGCGACACAGAGGCCATCATATTCAAACATTGTGGGGCTAAACTGTCGGATACCACCTTTCACTCCAAAACACACCTTTCATCCTCACACACTCAAACAATTTATTCCCTCTCTTTATTTCTGTCAATTTGAATGATTTATTGGACTTGTTACTGTTTCGCACATGAAAACACACACAAACACTATTCAGATGCACGCACACCCCATGAGACGAGAGGGGAAAAGCTAAACTGAAGAAAAAGACAAGGTTTATAGTAACATAGCGGCAACGTTATTTACAGCCTGTCAGGAAGAAATTCGGGGTGAACCAAAGGCCGAAGCAATAAACAAATGTTGTCCTGGCAAAAGTTTGGAGTCCTTTACTAAGAAGAAGAAACTAACAGAATACATGTATAATGCATGTTTGTGTCCAAACCTTTGACTGGAAAGACAGTATCTTTTGTGTTGTCTTTCTTTTTGTATGTAAAAGAATTCCCTATACAAAATTAAAAATATTATTTATAAAATATTATCCTTGACAGACACATCCATGTGTCAGTGCAAATAAACAAATCTACATATCAAAAAGACAATTTTGTTTGGCTCTTCTCTAATACAGGAAACGGGTGATGGATAATATGGATATGGATAATAGCAACTGGATTTAATTTGCTGTTAAAAACCTGAGTACAAAAAACTCGATATGGTCTTTATTCCATGTTTGTGGTTTATTATAGCTATCTTATTGGGGTTTAAAAATTGACTGATGCATGTACAGTTGAGTGGATAAGAAAAAATGTCCCCCAAGTTTGCATTTGAAGTCCAGCTGAAGTTTTACAGCAGATCTCAAAGTCAGTGTGTGATTTTCACGTTATCTGATTAAACACAGGAGAGGGTCTGGACATTGTTTGAGCAGCATATCATCTGGAAGTCCTGAACAGGTCTAGCTGTGAAAGCAAATAGAAGATGTTTAACAATCAGCGTTGACCGTGTTTGCAGTGCACCATCAAGTCTGACCACTGGATATAAGTTGGATTTTATAAGAATGAGGACACATTTAAAGAAGTCTGCAGATATTTGCAAACCAGAATTAAACCAATACTTTCATCTTCTTTTTAGACTTTTAATCTTTGTCTGATTATAACACTAAAAAAAGGAAAAATGGAAAAAAGGAGAAAGTCTTTGAAAGAGCTGAAGAAAATCTCCAGTTAACTGTTGCAAACCCCTGAAAATGAAGCATCGGAATAATTGCTTGAGGCAAATTCGGCCACTGCTCTCTTGGCAAGGCTCAAGTGAAATATTGCTTCATTTTTCTTTCATTTTTCAATAATAATGAAGCCATTTATTTACTCAATAAATTGAATGTCTATCTGCTGTGTTCCATATAAGTTGCAATGCATTTCTTTGTTTTAATCTTCAGGCAGGAGGGCTGAGTGCAGTGATGGAGGCTCAGATGTTCGGATGTTAGGGAGAAAGATGTCAGCATGCACTGGGTGAGGAGTTGATGGATCTGTGGCTTGTCAAAAACAGCAGAAATTCACCTACTGAATGGCCTGTGTAGCACATACATAAAATCAGGGTTATATTCAAATTCTACATTCATCTTAGTGATTTGTATCGTGTGTGTTTAACATTTTAGGACTGGAAAGGAGTACGAAGTAAAGAGTGCTCAATTCCCTGTCCCAAAAATGAGGAGACAGCCAGCAGCTGATGTAGTGGACTGTCAATCACAGAGAGACTAGCAGATACACACTGAACAATCTTCTGAAGATAGGAGGACGTATTTGAAAACAAAAAGGTGTCAAAGTTATTTGTGAGTACTATCTTTAGGCACAGTTTGAACAGATTAAATGTATTTTGCAGTGTGAACATTTCCAGTTATGGTACACTCAGGTGTCGTCTCAGAGTCCAAACCAAAGGTGAACATGGATAAGGGTTAAGATTAATTATGTCAGGTGGAGAAAGTAACTGATGACTTAACTCATCAGTCTTAAGAAGTGATAAAGTGGTAATGCCTGCACCAACTCTGGGTGTTTAATCCACTCTACAAATATGTAGCTGTGTGCAAAAGCTTTGACAACAAATTACATACAACCTTGTTTTAATCATCCTAATAATTTATTATTTTGTTCATAACTCTGAGCCCAGTAGATACTATTTTCAACAAAACAGTGAGCAAAGGAAAAGAAAACAAAAGCTGAATTTAAAAAGTATCCTTGACCGTTATCCTCCAGATAAGGAGATCCAAAGTTGGGGAGATCACGTTTCTCTGGGTCTTGTTCACAACTGTGGGAATATTGACATGATGCTGCATCCATAGTGATGTGAACTCTGTATCAGTCTGTCATGGTGAAGAAGGAGCTCTTGATTTACATTCCTATCCTCACACATGGTCATGAGCTGTGGGTAGAGATCTAAAGAATGAGATAGCAAATGCAAGCAACCAAAATGAGTTTCCTCCACAGGATGTTTAGTCTTTCTCTTAGAAATGTGGAGAGAAGCTCAACCACCCAGGAGGGGCTCAGACTAGAGATTCCTCCACATAAAGAAGAGCCAGATAAGTTGGGCTAGGCATCTGGATTCCTCCTGGACACCTATGGGGCAAGGTGTTCTGGGCGCATTCCATGGGGAGGAGGCCTTGAGGAAAATCCAGGTCATGCTGGAGGGACAAAATCTCTCAGCTGGCCTGGGAATGCCTCGGGATCCCCCTGAAAGAGCTGGAAGAAGTGACTAGTGAGAGGTCTGGGCTTCCCTGCTTTAGTTGTTGCACCCCAACTCAACCTCAGATAAGTGTTAGAAGATGAATGGATGGGGACGTTTTTGGACTGCAGTCTTACGATGGAGGGTGAATAAAGGTAATGACAGATGTCAGTTTATATTCAGTACCTTCCCACTGGATTGTGTCACCATGGTTTTGTGCTTAAAAGGAGCACAAGAGTAGAAATGTCTCACAGTTACTTTGACTGAAATATAAATGTTTGATTGGCCCTTGTAGAAGAAAAGCATTTGGATGAATTGGATGACCCATCACTGTCTAGAATGATTTTTTCGGGCCATGTTGAGCCGGAGCTGGCTTTTATCTCACGTCTCTTAGCACAGCAAGAGTTTCTGGAGCTTGCTGAGTTTGACTGGGGGCATAAGGAAAATGTGGTGTGAGTTTAGAGTTAAAAACAACACAAACAAAAAACAAACAAACAAAAAAATACTTATCAGAATAGGTTAAATAATAAAGACTTTCATCAACATGATTTTATCCAGCAGGTGCGGACTGGGAAAAAAATATGTCCCTGGCATTTTTGTCCTGATATGCAGTGAATCAACAAGAATCGATGAGACTGGACATGTTATTTACTTCCAAAAAATGTAAAATAATCATTTATACTCCAACACAGTGATGAATATTACACCACCTTGCATCTCACTTTGTAACTGAGGGAGGAAAAAAACAGACACGAGAAATGATGGTTTAGATCAGAGGTCACTAACAAGTGGACCGCGGTCCAGATCCAGACCCAGAACCTGTCCCACATGGACCCAGAGTTACTGTGCTGGAGAAAGGCAGCAGTCTTGCAAAATCTGCCTGTTATCAGCGACTTTGAGTTGGTTTTTCTGTTAAGTCTCTTGCAAATATCGTCAGTTGCGGGTGTTGGGGTTTTTTCTTTCACAGCTGTCCACAATATCAGATATCATGTTATAAGAGTCCAGACTATTAGAGGGGTGATCTAGGTCACAATTTCTACCTGCACTATAATGAACTCTGGCTTAAATATAAATTTTCAAGACTTCACTCGTCTTCAAAGACGTACATGCAGAGAAAAGTATGCTATCGCCCCCCTTCCCCCCTCTAGTCACAGATTCTGATGGGTCACAGATTTTGGTGTAACACCAGCATGCCCCTACCCACATGCACATTCAACTTTATGTAACAGAGCAACAGTGACAATGCCCGCAAATAAGAGATGTGTAAAATATATAGAGTGTATTGGAGGGCTCATCATGCAGCCCCTCATAAAACCTTCTTATCAGTGAGGCACAAATCAGTTTCACTGTCATAGCAATATGAGGTGGAGAAAGTTTTTATTTGTTGTAGGTCTTACCCCAAGTCTTTTTGAGACGAGTCATTTTATGTCTTATTTTGAATAAAGTGAAATTTATTCAATGTTTTCATTGTACACACAGACTATAAATAGTCATTATGATCTCCCTGCACGTAGCTCCAAAAGTTTTTCTCTAACTGGACCTCTTTAATACCCCTGGTAAAGTGGTACTGGATAAAGTGTCCGCTGCTACTGTTATCTGTTATCTCAACCAGGTTTAACTAAAGATTGAATGAAGATTTTTTTATTATTTATTATTTTATTATTAATCATTCAGTCAGGTCAGAATTATCATTATTTGATTCAATGATAAAGAGGCAAACAACTGCATCAGTAGCCTATAACATACTGACATAAAATATTGATTAGAAGATATATAGAAGAAGTATATAAACAGACAATATTGTCTATTGTCCATAAACACCTACACAGGTGCTCCTTCTTCTTAACACATTCTGACCCAGAAGCCCAAAACCAAAGCTGACTGACTAGGGTTGCAAAATTCCTTGAATTTTCAAAGTTGGAAACTTTCCATGGGAATTAACGGGATTATATGGGAATTGCTGGGAATATATGGTAATTAATGGGAATATTTGGGAATGAACCGGAAATTTACTAAATTTAAGGTTTATTTACTTGACAGAGTACTTTAATATAGTTGAGGAAAATATATTGTTGCATAATCTTGGCTAAAGCAACCAGATTTATAGCAAGCACACTTGAAGATCTATGCTATTCAGGTAAAGTTGTGGGCGGTCTGGCAAAGTACTGAACCAAGCAAGGCCTTTAGGAAGGGGATGGAATCTGGCAGTCATCCTAGCACATATCTGCAGCCACCTGGTGGAAGGAACTTTGTGGATCTGAGGCCCTTGCACCTGTAGCCTCCATCATCCTCTAAATCCCACCATCATCAGCTGAAAACCTTCCATAATTGATAACGTTTTTGCGAACTTGTGTGCTCATGTGGAATTGATTTCTATGTGAATTTGCATTAGCATGCTAACGGGTGCGTTAGCACGCTAACAGGCCAAGCAAATCATTTTCCATTAAATTTAATGCAAGTTAGCATTCGCTGTTAGCATTACGCTAGTGTTCACATGCGGGATACAATTGTGTAGTTTCTTTTCATGTGTTATGCTGTTTTGCATAGAACGGTTGACTAACCAGTAACTGTAGATAATGAGTGAGATGAAACAATAATGTAATTCTCTGTTCATTTCAGTTTTACAAAAGATAATCTCATGGAATAAAAGCCTTGAAGTTACTCCATGGACTGTTACTTGTATGTCTAACAAGATAAGCATCCAGCCAGCTCCACATTTTGTGAGAACAGAACATTATGTTTGGATATCATGATTTGCTGAAATTATCCCCAAATTCAAGTTAATTCCCATGAATTCCCAATAATTCTCATAATTTCTGTGGAAAGTTTCCAATTTAGAATATTTCTAAAATTCCCAAGCTTAACTTCCCATAGAAAGTTTCTGGAAATTTACCAGAAATTTTCCTCCCCTTTGCAACCCTATTACTGACTAATTGTAATAAATGATGGTAAAAAGCAAATGAGGCTCTCACTTTCAATAAGATATGTTTATTTCAGGAAGACATTAAAGAACTTTATTTTTGATCAGTTGTTTAGCCAGTTCACACAACCAGCAAACCAGGTGTTTTCCTGATGGAAATCATGACATCATCAACTAATTTCATGTAAGGAGACTTATGTGGCGATGAAACAGCTGTTTTATTGAAGTGTTTTCATCACTTTATCATTACTTTGTAAACTGCGCATTCACCGCTAACTGTTAGCGTGTTCACCCCTAACTGGCTCGTATGGCTCATACTTTACTTACTTGGTCTCTTTACTTAGAACAGGACCTCAGTGATGTAAAAGCAGTCCAGTTTACCACAGTGTCTACCATCATCATCATCATCCACAGCAGCTAATGAAGGTCCTGCTGTGGCAAACATATCAATCATTTCTAGACATTGACAGCATCATTTCTTTCTTTTTTTTTACTTGTGCATTTTCTCTGCGTCACCTTTCCTCTCTTCTGTTCTGAAAGATAGCTGCATCCACTGGCAAAGAGCCAAATGGAGTTTACAGTATCTGATTGGTTCAGTCTGGTGTCAGTTACGAACAACAAAACAATGGGCTGCAGGTTAATGTGTTTCATGGGTCAGTTGTTAGGAAAGAGTTCTGTGCTGACTTGATGAATAACTATAGGCTGATTTATGCTCCCTTATGTACGTAACAGGTATAGTATAACTGATGAGGATAAGGCCATCCATGATATCTGAAGCTGAGATTGGGCAAGCAATCAAGTCAATGAAAAATCGAAAGTCACCAGGCACAGATGGATACCCGATTGAGTTTTATCAGGCATTTGCCTCTAAATTGGTACCTTTATTGTGCGCTGTTTATGTTGAATCACTTAAGCAAGAGAAGCTTCCTTCATTCATGAGTCAAGCCACGATTTCTGTGCTTCCCAAAAAGGATAAAGACCCGACTCAATGCGAATCTTACCGTCAAATCAGCTCACTTACATGTGATTATAAAATACTTACAAAAATCCTTTCCTTAAGATTGGAATCTATTGTACGTAGAATTGTGCATCCTGATCAGAAAGGCTTTGTAAAATGCAGGCAGTCATTTCACAATTTACGACATCTATTCAACATAATATATTCCAAGCATTCGACTCATTCTGCAGAGATTGTGATTTCATTAGACGCACATAAAGCTTTTGATCGGATTGAGTATGGGCATCTTTTCAAATCTCTAAGGAAATTTGGCTTTGGTCCAGTCTTTGTTTCTTGGATCCAAACACTGTATGCATCACCCCAAGCTAGAGTGAGGACTAATCATTTTAATTCTCAGTATTTCACCCTTCAAAGAGGGACAAGACAAGGTTGTCCACTGTCCCCTCTTCTCGTCGATCTGGCTATTGAGCCTCTGGCCATAGCACTGCGACTTAACAACGAAATACAGGCTATCATGAGGGGTGGCCTGGTCCACAAAGTGTCATTATATGCCGATGATTTGCTGCTATTTATATCTGATCCCGATATTTCAATCCCAAAATGCCTGGACACCATTTCTCAATTTGGTAAATCCTCGGGATATAAGATCAATCTCACTAAAAGTGTTTTATTTCCGATTAGTGTCTTGGCTCGGAACTGATCTTTCGACTCCTATCCGTTTAAGACTACGGCGGGCCCTATGACTTATCTGGGAGAATCTCAATTGGTGGTCTGCTTTGCCTTTGTCCCTGGCTGGACGTATTAATTCGATAAAGATGGTCATTCTACCTAAGATTTTATACCTTTTTCAAACGATTCCAATCTTCCTACCTAAATCATTCTTTAAGGAGCTTGACAGACATATTCGCACATTTATCTGGAACAACACTATTCCTCGGGTGCGGAAGACGGTTCTTGAGAGAGGCAAGGTACATGCTGGACTAGCGCTACCAAATTTTTTATATTATTATTGGGCTGCAAATATTTTAAAACTAGTATCATGGTACAGGGCTTCTAGGGATGGGAATGGCCCGAGTTGCTATTTAATGGAACAGCGTTCATGTCCATCCGTTTCCTTGACTTTAATGTTATGTGCTCCACTGCCAGTGGAAGTTGGTTCATACACTGATAACCCTATTATGACAGGGAGCTTGCTCATGTGGACCCAATTCCGTAAACATTTTGGTCATGTACAAGCTTTGGTGTCTATGCCTCTGGCCTCAAGGAGGAGCTAAATGTTGGATTGACAGATGACATCTGGCAAAGGGCTATAGAATATACAGTAGTAGCGGTTTAAAAGTTCCCATCCAAGCTGAAAGCCAGCCGAATACCTGCCGGCTTCCAGCCCAGTTCCATTCCAGTTCCAGCCAGCTGCCTTCCAACTTCCAGCCGCCAGAGAGGCCCCCTCCTTCTCCTGGGAGTGTCGATGTTTTAATCAAACTCCACCCATTCCTTGTAATATAGGGTAGACCCAGAAGATGGCGCTTCTCTCACAGACTTCTCATCGCCCGTAGTCTGTCAGATTTTATCTGAATTTACACTGACCGGCAGAGGCGCCACTCAAAGCACCTCTGATGGCCAGTCACAATTCATAAAAATGCATAAAACTTAATACATAATCATCGTTTGACGTGGAATGTGAAATTGTAACATGCTTGTGCGCTGCCAATTGTTTTATTCAGAAATGAATGCTAGTAGGTTAATAAAACCTTTCAAATACTGGATCACAGCCCCTAGCTCTATTCTCAATAGGATGTATTTATCATACTGATTAATCTTTTAATATTAGCATTATTAACATAGACAAATCAGATTTGGATCAAGCAACACAGAATCTGTTTGAGGTAGCTAGGAAGGGTTATTTTATTCTCATATTATTTATTTCACCTCCATAAGAAGACAGGGCGACAGATAAAAGCCCCACGCAGGATCGGAGATAATTTCTTCCACTTCAATGTGTCTAATCGCGGGGGGACATCCAACACTCGCTGTGCTGCGACTTCCTGCTCGCCGGGAATCCCGATTACGTCACCCCTCCAGGTGGGCTATTCCCCGACACGCTCTGATTACCATTCCAAAAGGTACTGTATGCAGCCCCCAACTTGAACATGCGTCTTCTTCAACATTCGCACTTGCTCCAGAAAATTACCATCTCTTAGGCTCCTCCACCACCACTTTGACTGTGGATTGATACGTAAATGAGCCGCAATGAGGCAGCTGAACAAGTGACCCAGTTTTGTGATTGTTGCACATTGGGTAAGAGTGGTCAAACGAGTCCAGTTTGTGTTGTCATGCTACCAGAAATTCAGTAGGCTAGTCGGTCCTAATGCAGTGAATTTCCATGTTAATGTTGCCAAATTCAATAGCATAGCAAGAGATGAAAAAAGAAACAACGATATTTCTTCAACATGTTAACCAAAATATTTACCTCTTAAAGCATAAACCAAGTATTTACAACAAGCAGTGTGCTTTTTAACGTTAACGTGTGCCATAGCCTACTGCACCGCTGTTCCTCCTTCCAAGTCTTCTTTTTTATTATATTGTTGTTTTATCATCTGAATATACTACAACAACACAGAGAAAATATATGAAAGTTTATTTTACGCTGGTATTTGCGCAGCAGAGTTTTCTGCCGCCGGATTTGTAGTCCAGGAACGGAGAACACAGCTGCTGCCAGGAAAGGTGGATTACATTTTGTTAAAGCACAGCAATCTCCGAGTAGCCTATTATAAATACCCTCTCAGTGGCAAAATAAAACACACTGGTCTGGTTTAGTCTTCACTCTGAAATGGTTCAGTCAGAGGAATATAAAGCTGTTTTAAAAATGTTGAGCAAGCTTAAAATAAACATTCATAGGCTATCTATGTGTTTTAGATTAACACAATGATAAAACAACAATAGGCTATAATAATGGAAAAGAAGCGGTGCAGCATGGCAATGATGCGTTAATGGCTCGGGTCGCGGGTTAAACATCAGTCTGGTTCGGATTTAAATGGAATAAATACATTGGTGACGAGTCGGGTTCGGGAGTCATTCTAACGGGTTAGAGCAGGTATGCGTAGCAAAACGGAACCGTGCAGGACTCTGCTCTAAGCAGTTCGGACTTGGTTGACCTGGAACCATTTGACAATAAAATCTGGAGCCATCCTGCAACGCGCTCGCTTAGGCGTCCAGTTAAACCGTGTTTATTCAACCAGTCCCTACTTCATTGCATTCATTCTTTCCTCATAGCCTACGTGCACATTTTTTTCAAGATTGTTTATGTCAGTTTTGTTTTGGAAAATGAAAAAGGAGTCTTTGCGCAGAACTTATAACATTATTCTAATCTTGCCACTTGCCTATTTTATTATTGTGTATTTTTGTAATAACATGTAAATTCACTGCATAGGAACCAACTAGTCTACTGAATTTTGTGTGACAACACTAACAGAACTGTTTTGACAATGCAACAATTACAAAACTGCGGCTCATTTACTTATCAATCCATAGTCAAAGTGGTGGTGGAGGAGCCTTGGAGATGGTAATTTTATGGAGCAAGTGCGAATGTTGAGGAATTTAGCCTTTGTTCAAGTTGTGCAGCCCACAACTTGGTATACCTTTCAGAATGATAATAAACAGAACAAGACACACCAAACCAGGAGCTAAGACCACGAAGTTCAGCATCATGCTTATCTATCTTTGGCGTTTTTACACCAACATTTTTATACACTGGATAATGATAATAATTATCGATTAAAGTCACGGATAAAACTGCTGTTGTTAAAACACACCCATCTCTTACAAAATCTAAAATGTAAAACAAAAAAAAACAACAAACAAAAAATCTGGATCACTGTAGAAATATCTTTATTCATTGCTGATCATCTGGCCATTGAAGCGTTTTTATTTGGAATTGGGAACAAATATTTTCCACCCTGTTATATTCTGTTCCACTCTGTTATGTTCCATTCCACCCTGTTAGTAAGGTGTTTTTTAATTATTTTTTTTTTACTAAAAACATTGAGGACTGTGAACCTTGTTGCACCATATTAGGAAGTGAGGAACATTAAATTGATTTTGCTTTTCTGTTCCCAGGTCAAAAGGAATGTAATTATCTCTCATTTGAAATACTTGATTATGCTTTCCTTCTTGCCTTTGTGGAAACAGAAACGTGATAATCTCTCACTTGAAAGCAAGCTGGGCGTACAATAGTGTGATGACGATGAAAACTCACATGACCAATGCTCAATAAAGGGTACATGAAAATGTGAGAAATGGTCAAAAGCACAAATACCGTTTGTGGTGAGTGAAACTATACAGCACAGTCCACAAGGCTCTTTTCAAGCACACTCCTCCCCCCAAGGAGTATGCTTGAACAGCTAACGGCAGGTAATGGCTGTGTTTACAAATGTAAAGGTGCTAATTGTTGGCCATTGAATTGTTAATTTCAAACCGGGCAGCCTTTTGGTTGTACTCTGGGCATGGTAGAGGGGTAAGAAATCTCTGGGTTTTCTAGTGTTAAACACTGGATGCGCCGCCAGCGGTCTTTTGATGACCGCCAGTCATGCTATCATGCTTATAGTGTATTAAAAACTAAACGGCTGAACCTGGTATTTTAGGACTTTTATTATATAGTTGTTGTCTATAGTTTTACCTGCTTACTTGTTTGGAAAAGTAAACACATCAATATTTACGAGCAGTTTAGCACGTCTAAACTTCCACAGAACCGCTCAGGGAGACTCTTTCTCAGCCAAACTGTCGTATATAACAAGGCTACGGACTTGTAATAAATGCCCGCCCTACTCTGCTTCTGATTGGCTGTAAGATCACAAACCCTGTGTGCTGATAGGCTGCTGGTTCCTGTCGTTCCTACCAGCCTTTGCGCATGTGCCTGCTTCAGACAGCAGGCAGGCGGCTGTCCCACCACTGAGACACAGTTGTATGACGTTTTATCACGTTTTATCACTAGATCGCTATGAATAAAATCCAGGGACACTTCATTTCACAGTATAAACCATTTATTTACTTATCTACTTAGGATAATAGCACTTTGAGGCCTAATTCAGAATATAGGTTGGGCTGGGTCCGGACTTTTGTGATCCCTGCTTTACACATTATGAGTATTACGTTATTTTTACCTGCCGATATTACGTTATGATTTTGTCAATATTCAGTTATGCAGCAGCTGTATCAACCCCCACTGTGAATAACTTACGTTGCAGTCAAATGACCGCTGGCGGCGCTCCTCGGGATGTTTAGAAAGCTCGCTGCTAGTGACATTCACCACTTAGCCGACTTGAGGAGGTTGTGCTTTGCCTCATAACACCATTAGCTACACATGTCGGCTTTTTTGATACATTTATTTGACGCCATTTTCAAATCAAATAATTTTTTAAATGTTGGCAAAAATGCAACAAATGAGCGACACAGCTCATTATAAACTGTTTAGAGAGCAGCAAGATCAAATCACTGCTCCTCCCCGTGGACAAAAGAGGGATTGCAGCTGTTTTTTTACTTGGGCTGCTTAGGGGCAGAGCCTCGCTGACGACGTCATTGCGGGGGATTACATTACCCCCACAGACCTGTGAAGGATCGGCCAAGGATCAGTCAAGGACCAGTCAAGGACCAGTCAAGAGCCAGTCAAGGACCCATCATGGAAACAGGGGAACTTTTAAACCGCTACTACTGTACACATCATCTATCTGTGTTAGATTGATACAATTTAAAATATTTAATCGTCTGCACCTCTCTAGGACCAAACTGGCAAAAATATATCCTAATGTGAATCCTAATTGTATTCGCTGTCATCAAGCCCCTGCTTCCTTGGCTCACATGTTTTGGTCTTGCCCAAATTTAGGTACATTCTGGTCAGAGGTCTTTCACACATTGACTTACATTTGTAAAAAGAATATAAATCCAGACCCTACCATTGCAATATTTGGGGTGGTACATTCTAATGTCAGGGTCTCGAGAGGCCAATCCCAATTAATAGCATTCTCTACATTGTTAGCCCGCCGACTAATTCTTACAAATGTGAAGTCTGCCTCACCCCCTAAACACTCGCGGTGGGTGTGTGAAACTATGTCCTACCTCCAGATTGAGAAGATTAGAAGTACAGTCCGAAACTCTGCAGAAAAGTTTCAGAATACATGGCAACCTTTCTTGGATTATTATGACAAAGCTTTTGATGCTAACTCTTTAGATTGATTCTAATGCTCTCATCTCTGCCCTTCTCTTTTCTCCCTTTCCATTCTCTCTTTTCTCCTCTTGTTTTGTGTTTTGGGGTGCAATCTCTGCATTTGTATTAGGCTTCGATCCCACCTTGTGGTGGAAATGGGCAATATGTAATTTTGTGTTGGAGGTTAGTGGATGTTTGTGATGTGTGTGCCCTGTATGCCATAAGAATGTACGTAACAGGTATGTCTGTTTCAAGTGTTGTCATACGTTGCCACCTTATTTAAATTGCCATGGTTATGAAGTCAATTCACCCACTAGTGAGCAGTGCTGAGTTCAGAGCTATGTCAGTTTCAGACACCAGTTGGTAATGCTGTAATATGAAGTTGTTTGCAACATGCCTAAAATGCTCACATGGCCTTTCTTCAAAAGCTCCCACCGTCCCTACAGTTGTTGTCCTTGTCATCTTCTTCTTCTTCTTCTTCCCCATCTTCTTCTTCTCTGGTTTGTTGCTTTCACTGGTCTCATGTCAGTTATTCTGCTCAACACTGACCCTGCAGTTTCTGGTGTTATTGCTTTGTTTGCTGCATCAAGCGACAAATATGCAAGGCCCCTGAAAACACATCAATTACGTGGATAAACAGCGGAAGACGCAAGTGGTGTCCCTGCTGCAGAATGCCTTGTATGATCAACTACAGAGACTGAAGATTATTGCTGTTGTCACTGTTAATCTGCCCTCAAGCTGTGATAAGAAAAAGCATGTTAATGACACCATATTTTATGAATTAAATGTAACCTTGTGAGAATGGTTGGACCTTAAGGCATTTTTACTGGATGCCCTTGGAAATCAGAGCACGCACGTTAAACTCCAGGCACATGCACATGATACCAGTGTGTAAACTTGGAACCACCAGTGAAAACACATATTGTGAGTAAGCATTTCTGCACTGCGAGGGAATAACATAGTATTTGCAAGCAGAGAATCACCTTCGTGAGAGCCTATCGATCCACTGTGTACACATATGTGGCCCAATATCCTCACGAAATTGACTAGCGAGCTCTCAATTTTATCACTGCATGCTCGTCTAACAACCCTTCCTCACGCAACTGCTTGAGTTTTGAGACTCCGGAGGCAGACACTGATACTTACGTATCGTATCCTCTGATTGGTCGGTTTCCGGCCTCTCTCGTTCTCTCTGATAATCTTTCACCTTACTTTCACAGAGTTTCACCAGAACCAAGATGTTAGAGAAAACAGAGGTAATGTAAAGAAAAAAAATTCTCTAAAGTGTTGTCAACACATGTAAATAATGCATTACAAAAATGGTTATGGATCAGTTATAAAGTATTGTGGAAATAATGTTGGCTCTTACATCCTTAAAGATTGTGGGAAAAAAAACCTAAATTAAGGTCAGTATTAGCAAGATCCGTAGCTAGTTTATCTATTAGCATTACTATGTTCTAAGTGTTGTTGCTTTGTTTTGATTGCTTCAAAATAACAGTCTAGTAAACAAACCTATACACTAATGTTACTTTGTGACGTTGACCCACAATGACAGGGAGAGGATACTGCACAGCAGGTGGTCCCTGCTCCCAGAATGCCCTGTCTGAGCAGCTAGAGACAGTGAGGATTGTTGCTGTTGTCATTGTTAACTTGCCAACAAGATGGAGACTGGAGAACTAGGACAACAAAATAATAGCACAGTAGAACAGAAAGTGGCAAGGTTTGTTGCATAATGGCATTAGTGTCCAATGACACTGTTTTCACTCATTTTGTGATCATATCTGAATTACAGTACAATGATATGTGAGATTTTGTGTGTCCTTATCTAAGACTGCAACATTATCTAATCTCTGAATTTCAATCTTCTACAGATACTTTCCAGGACTGTTTGGGAAGAAGAAGATATCTGGAAAAAAGAAACCACGTTCTACTGTTATTGATTTTAAAAGAAGGTTAAACCCTGTCAAATGTTTTCCCATACAGTTTTACCTCATTACCAAATATATGGAGAAAACCCTTAAGATTTTTGATAAGTTAACCCTTCCACAAGCAGCGATGGGTTGAAGAACTGTCAGTGTTTCTAAAGATGCTCAGCAGTCATGGGTAAATATAAAAGAAAACAGCCACTTAAACAAAGCAAAGAATATTTAAACAAATTTTATATATTACTAAAGTAGTGTAGGAACTGATAATGTACAAGGGATTTTAAACAAAAAGCTATATCATACACAGATGTACAGAAAACTTTAGGAAACCTGTTTCAAAATGGCCCATTTGAAACAAGCATGGATGCTTTACGAGGCTGTTGTTAACAAATAAAAACATAGCATTCATATTGTTTATCTTGTAATACATACATAATTTTTTCCATCTGTACAGGACTCTAAAGATTCAGGTTATAGTCAACCAAAATGAACAATGTTGAGCTTCATAGGGTCATAAAGACAAAAGCAAATTCTTTTAGTGATCAATTGTCAATATTATAAGTATTTTCCAAAAACATGAATATTTTTACTGTAAACATAGTTTTTCACAATGAACAGCTAAATTCAAGACATACTACCCTGTTTAAACCTTTGGTCCACAACAGCATTAACTGAATTCTGATCCTGACATTACCACAAAACTAAAATCCATATATTGATCTTTGGGAATGTTTTAGGCAGCCTGTCCCATTTGTGAGCATGTGTTTTCAAGTGACATGTTGGAAATCCATGCAAGCTTCTGTGGTAAGAGCCATTTCTCTGTTTTCCTGTTAAAGGATTTCAGAGACAAGCTTTCAGGATATGTACTGTTATTCTATCTTACTATGCATTTTAAAAGCATCTACATGTATTTTCGGAGCTTGTAAGCATTGTAATCAAATGTAATCACGTTGAATGACAAGTTATGCAACAGAGAAGGTTCAAAACAATTTAAGGCCTATTAAGAGATGAAAAGTACTTTTTCTGAAGGTTTGTGTATTCCAGAGATATTGGTATAACACTTTAACTAAATGAACTTTTTTCTCTTTCCTGAGTTAACAAAACCAAAATCTTTAACATTTGGTGTTATAAGGGATCAAATACTGGAAAGGGGCATGAAACAATGGCGCTGTCAGAAAAATCCTCCTCCCATTCGCCCTCGCAGACTTTTATTGTTGAGATGGCATTGACAGTGGAGCTTTAAGAAAGAAATTTTTAAATGGTATATTTTCCTTTTTTTTTTTTATCTTAATAGCACAACCTTTTGATATGTTATTAGTAGGCTGTTACTGTATTTTTGTATTCAAGAATCCCCCAGGGTCAGTCCTTGGACTTCTGTTCAACTTGTATGCTCCCTTTGTGTCAGATATTACAGAACATTAACGTTAATAATCAGAGTCATGTAGCCCAATAGACTTACTGTGTCAATGTCTGGAGCAAATAAACACCTGAATGACAGAAAATTTTCTAAAATTAAATGAAAAAAAGACTGAGATCATTCTGTTTAGTAACAAAGAGAAGAGGGTCAGCATTGATAAGCACTTAGGCCTTATTTATCAGACTGTACGTAGCAAAGCAAACTACAGGTGACGTCTGTGGCGCAAAATGGAAATGCTGCGCACTTCTACTGTCAGATTTATCAGAGCGTGCACACGCACGTCCCACGCCTGATTCTGTTTAGAAATCAGAATCAACTCAAAAGCGGACGCACGTGAGGGAACGCCTTCCCCAGTGTTGTTTTTGGCAGGCATCTCAGTTTTAGTCGTAGTTTTATTCTTCAGGACGAAAATGCTCATTAGTTTTAGTCACATTTTAGTCAGTTCTAAAGTTTCATAGTTGTAGTCTAGTTTCGAAGAAAACTCAAAAACATTTTATTCTAGTTTTAGTCAAATAGAAAAAAAAAATTGTCTTTTATCAAATTAATTCATGTCAATGATAGGTATTAAAAAGTGGAATCAAGGTTGAAAGGTTACAACAAGACCAGTATCAAAATCTTCATACTGGTTTCCAGTCAATCACAGAATAGATCTTAAACCCTTCTGATTGTTTACAAATCCCAGAACAGTTTAGAACAAGAATACATCTATGATATGTTCAGAGAATATAAACCTAGCAGAGCTCTTAGATCCAAATACTCTGGTCAACTAGTCCAGACCAGAGTCCAGACTGAACATGGAGGAGCAGCATTTAGCTGTTATGCTGCAAATAAGTGGAACAAACTGCCTGAAAAGATTAAACTTTCATCAAATGTAGACATTTTTACATCCAGGTTAAAAACATTGTGCACCTATGCATGAAATCTGCACAGTAACTTTTTTGTAAAAAATCTGTGCAAAAGTGAAATGAAAGTGTATACAGCATGTGTTTAAACTGTGCAGTTGTGTAGTATCACATTGTAATAACAAAACAAAACATGAAAATAAAGTAAAATAGAATAATACAAATTCTGATGGCAAAAATATGTAGATAGTTTGGTTGCATTTCTGTATGAAATAAACAAACCAAAAACAAAAGTGAGTGTTTGTGTACAGGGGCTACATTTACCTTATGACAGTAATATCAATAGAAAATAGTGTAGTAATTACAATAACAATTAAAGCTGCAAGCAGCGTTGGAGGCCCTCGCACCTCTGGCGCCGCTTCGGCCTAATGCACCGCCCCATCGGCCAAGAGCCTCCCTCCAGCAACACAGCCTCTCTTGCCCACAGCCATATACCCATTCTTCCAGAGTTTATCTCCATCAAGAGGTGATTTTCCTCATCAGAAGATCAACTTGCACGTCAGCCTGTCCAGTGATGACATCTGAAGCATTCATGACCTTGTTTCTTACAAACTGTGTTGAATTCCCACAATCTGGAGCATGATTTCATCAAGAGGAAAATTCCACGTGGCCACTAGGTGGTGGTAAAGTTCTTTTAATGTACAACCATGTTCAGATTGGAACTCTAATGAGAACAGGAAAATATTAGCTCAATTGGTCAACTGACAGCAGGGTTAGTGCCACTTCCTGTATAATGGCGAATGATTTAAACCATCACAGAAAGCCATTTTAATCATGATGCTGTAAGAAGTCAGTCATATTTTCAACCATGAGTTCATGAAGGATGATATTAATGAGTTAGAATTAGTTATACAGAGGATAAAGGGTTAAAATGGTGGGACTTCCTTTTCCCAGGGCTATGGTGTTGAGAACATCAGGACATGAACTGGCTTTTTTGTTTGTCCTGGCATGTTATATAAATATGCCACATTTTACTATGTCGTTCAAAGCAGTGGGTGGAGCTGATAGACTAAATATTGATAGGGGGCGCTATAGAGCCATATTACCAGCATATGTGTATTTGAATCAGTTCCAGGCCTGACCACTGTCCTCCCTGCCAAGTTTGGTCGAGATCAGGAGTACATTGGGTCAGTTACAAGTACTTCCTGTTTCATGGCGGTGGACGCCATTTGCCATGTTTTGCTTGAGGAAGGAACTTGAGGTTTTTTTTCTCTTATATCATGAAAGGGTTTGACCTGATCTGAAGCACTGTAGAGTGTGTGAGGTTAATCCCTGACGAGAGGGACCCTGCTGCAGGAAAAAGACACTTCCTGTTTCAAGTGGGCGGGGCTTAGGCCAAGACCAGAAGTAATTACATATATCTGTTAAGAAGCAGACTCTGATTAATCAGTGCAAGTGTGATGCTGATTGGATGAAAATTGAGGGATTTATACTCAATAATGATGTCATGGCGTTTTATCCAACCTTGTCATGGCGCCACGGTCTCGCCATGCAGCGTTGAGCAATGTCCAGATGACAACATCAGGACTTGTAGATGTGGTCGGCATGGAAGTGAAGAGAAATATATGCAGTTTGGTACAGAATGAGTGTTGTATTGCAGAAATAATAGATTCCGTGCTTGTTGGCGAAACATCAAAACTTGATGAGGCGCCGCCGCTGAACGCCACCTCCTATTAGAAAATTTTCAATAACTTTTGACCACGCATGCCTCTGGAGTGTTCAGACTGAGTTTGAGGTAAATACGATAAAATCTGTAGGAGGAGTTCGTTCAAATGCAAGGCAAAGAAACATGCAAAAATGACCCCAAAAATGACACTTTTTTCAAAATGGCTGACTTCCTGTTGAAGTTATCATATAGGTCCAAGAGGCTTTTTTGTACATCCTTCCAAGTTCTATCAATATACTGGATTTCAGCCATATCAGTCAATGTAGTGGGCAGATATGATCAATTAAATATTTGTAGGTGGCGCTATAGAGCCATATTGCAATTTTTCCAACATATGTCAATGTGGCTGAGTTCTCGGCTGGTCCGCGCTCCTCCCTGCCAGGTTTGGTGTAGATCAGCAGTACAATGGGTCAGTTACAAGTACTTCCTGTTTGATGGCGTCGGACCGCTATTCGCCATGGTTACGTTTGGCGAAGGAGCTTGAGATTTTTATTGTGGTATCATGAAAGGGTTTGACCTGTTGTGAAGTACTTTCAAGTGTGCACGTTTTATTCCTGAGGAGATGGACCCCTGCGTCTGAAAAAAAGCACTTCCTGTTGGAAGTGGGCGGGGCTTAGGGCTAGACCGGAATTGGTGATATGAATCTGTTCAGGGCCGGACCCTGATTAATCCCTGCAAGTCTGATGGGGATTGGATCAGAATTGAGGGATTTATAGTGATTTATGATGTCATGGCGTCTTATCAAAGTTCGCCATGGCGCCACGGTCTCGCCCTGCAGCATAGAGCAACAGTTTTCACTGGTTATCATCACCAACTTGTTTTCTGCTGTCTGACCCAGTTTGGACCTGGTTGTGTTCAAAACGTCAGATAAGAGGGTCTCCAAGTAAAAACCATGACTTACTGTCGCCAGGGGGCGTGGCCAATTCATAACCCAAATATTGACATGTAGATGTGTTCAGGATGGGACTGGCATCATACATGGCCATTTTGGTTCAGATACATTGTTTTATGTGGAAGCTATATCACTTTCGTTCTTCACGGCGACACATCAAAATTTGAGGCCCCACCCCCTCCATGCCCTTTCTCCTATTAGAAAACTTTCAATAACTTTTAAAGACACATGGCTTCTGGACATCCTGAGCTATTTTGGTAGCGGTACGATAAAATCTCTAGGAGGAGATAGATTTTGAAAATGTCAGTAAAACGCCAAAATGGCGACTTTGACCCAAAATGGCCGACTTCCTGTTGGTTTTAGTCTGTTGCTCCAAGAGGATTTTTTGTTCGCCCGAACATTTAGAATATTTATAGCAATTTTCATAAAGATTGATGACGTGCAGTGGCGGGGCATCGTAAATAGGTGGCGCTCTCATTCAATTTTGCCCGAACAGTCCCAAGCACCCCAAAATATCAAATTTTTCACATTCCTTTGGGGGGGTACACAAAAATAGGCGCGTTTTCGTGCATGTTCAGGTCCCCAAAAATGCCTCCAATGTTTAAGAAGAAGAAGAAGAAGAAGAAGAAGAATTAAAGCTGCAAGCAGCGTTGGAGGCCCTCGCACCTCTGGCGCCGCTTCGGCCTATTGCACCGCCCCATCAGCCAACTGCCCCCCTCCAGCAGCACAGCCGCTATTTCCCACAGCAATAAACCCATTCTTCCAGAGTTTATCTCCATGAAGAGGTGATTTTCCTCTTGGGAGGATCAACTTGCACTCCAGCCTTTCCAGTGATCACATCTGAAGCATTCATGACCTTGTTTCTTACAAACTGTGTTGAATTCCCACAAACTGGAGCATGATTTCATCAAGAGGAAAATTCCACGTGGCCACTGGGTGGTGGTAAAGTTGTTTTAATGTAGGACCATGTTCAGGTTGGAACTCTAATGAGAACAGGAAAATATTAGCTCAATTGGTCAACTGACAGCAGGGTTAGTGCCACTTCCTGTATAATGGCGAATGATTTAAACCATTACAGAAAGCCATTTTAATCATGATGCTGTAAGAAGTCAGTCATATTTTCAACCATGAGTTCATGAAGGATGATATTAATGAGTTAGAATTAGGTTTACAGAGGACAAAGGGTTAAAATGGTGGGACTTCCTGTTCCCATGGGGCGGGGCTATGGCGTTGACAACATCAGGACAATGCGAGGCTTTTTTGTATTTCCTGGCATGTTCTATAAATATGCAACTTTTCATCAATGTTAGTCAAAGCAGTAGTTGGAGCTGATAGATTTAATATTTATAGGGGGCGCTATAGAGCCACATAACCAGCATATGTCCAATTGAATCAGTTCCAGGCCTGACCACTGTCCTCCCTGCCAAGTTTGGTGGAGATCAGGAGTACATTGGGTCAGTTACAAGTACTTCCTGTTTCATGGCGGTGGACGCCATTTGCCATGTTTTGCTTGAGGAAGGAACTTGAGGTTTTTTTTCTCTTATATCATGAAAGGGTTTGACCTCATCTCAAGCACTTTTGAGTGTGGGAGGTTAATCCCTGACGAGAGGGACCCTGCTGCAGGAAAAAGGCACTTCCTGTTTCAAGTGGGCGGGGCTTAGGCCAAGACCAGAAGTAATTACATATATCTGTTAAGAAGCAGACTCTGATTAATCAGTGCAAGTGTGATGCTGATTGGATGAAAATTGAGGGATTTATACTCAATAATGATGTCATGGTGTTTTATCCAACCTTGTCATGGCGCCACGGTCTCGCCATGCAGCGTTGAGCAATGTCCAGATGACAACATCAGGACTTGTAGATGTGGTCCGCATGGAAGTGAAGGGAAATATATGCAGTTTGGTACAGAATGAGTGTTGTATTGCAGAAATAATAGATTCCGTGCTTGTTGGCGAAACATCAAAAGTTGATGAGGCGCCGCCGCTGAACGCCACCTCCAATTAGAAAAATTTCAATAACTTTTGACCACACATGCCTCTGGAGTGTTCAGACTGAGTTTGAGGTAAATACGATAAAATCTGTAGGAGGAGTTCGTTCAAATGCAAGGCAAAGAAACATGCAAAAATGACCCCAAAAATGACACTTTTTTCAAAATGGCTGACTTCCTGTTGAAGTTATCATATAGGTCCAAGAGGCTTTTTTGTACATCCTTCCAAGTTCTATCAATATACTGGATTTCAGCCATATCAGTCAATGTAGTGGGCAGATATGATCAATTAAATATTTGTAGGTGGCGCTATAGAGCCATATTGCAATTTTTCCAGCATATGTCAATGTGGCTGAGTTCTCGGCTCGTCCACGCTCCTCCCTGCCAGGTTTGGTGCAGATCAGCAGTACAATGTGTCAGTTACAAGTGCTTCCTGTTTGATGGCGTCGGACCGCTATTCGCCATGGTTACGTTTGGCGAAGGAGCTTGAGATTTTTATTGTGGTATCATGAAAGGGTTTGACCTTTTGTGAAGTACTTTCAAGTGTGTATGTTTTATTCCTGAGGAGATGGACCCCGGCGTCTGAAAAAAAGCACTTCCTGTTGGAAGTGGGCGGGGCTTAGGGCTAGACCGGAATTGGTGATATGAATCTGTTCAGGGATGGACCCTGGTTAATTCCTGCAAGTCTGATGGGGATTGGATCAGAATTGAGGGATTTATAGTGATTTATGATGTCATGGCGTCTTATCAAAGTTCGCCATGGCGCCACGGTCTCGCCCTGCAGCATAGAGCAACAGTTTTCACTGGTTATCATCACCAACTTGTTTTCTGCTGTCTGACCCAGTTTGGACCTGGTTGTGTTCAAAACGTCAGATAAGAGGGTCTCCAAGTAAAAACCGGGACTTCCTGTCGCCAGGGGGCGTGGCTAATTCATAACCCAAATATTGACATGTAGATGTGTTCAGGATGGGACTGGCATCATACATGGCCATTTTGGTTCAGATACATTGTTTTATGTGGAAGTTATATCACTTTCGTTCTTCAGGGCGACACATCAAACTTTGAGGCCCCACCCCCTCCATGCCCTTTCTCCTATTAGAAAACTTTCAATAACTTTTAAAGACACATGCCTTCTGGACATCCTGAGCTATTTTGGTAGCGGTACGATAAAATCTCTAGGAGGAGATAGATTTTGAAAATGTCAGTAAAACGCCAAAATGGCGACTTTGACCCAAAATGGCCGACTTCCTGTTGGTTTTAGGCTGTTGCTCCAAGAGGATTTTTTGTTCGACCGAACATTTAGAATATTTGTAGCAATTTTCATAAAGATTGATGACGTGCAGTGGCGGGGCATCGTAAATAGGTGGCGCTCTCATTCAATTTTGCCCGAACAGTCCCAAGCACCCCAAAATATCAAATTTTTCACATTCCTTTGGGGGGGTACACAAAAATAGGCGCGTTTTCGTGCATGTTCAGGTCCCCAAAAATGCCTCCAATGTTTAAGAAGAAGAAGAAGAAGAAGAAGAAGAAGAAGAAGAAGAAGAAGAAGAAGAAGAATAAGGAAGAAACGGAGCAATTACAACAGGCCTTCGCACCGCCTTCGGTGCTCGGGCCTAATAAGGAAGAAACGGAGCAATTACAATAGGCCTTCGCACCGCCTTCGGTGCTCGGGCCTAATAATAGGCCTACTAATAATTATAACAATACATTTAAGGGAAAGAGAAAATAATATAATAACAATAATAATAATAATTATTATTATTATTATTATTATTATTAGTATAATGACAGTGAAAATAATAACAAAGATAACAATAATCATTGCGTTCATCATCCCCACCATCACTGTCATCATTATAATAAATGTTAGAATCAATGAATAAATGAAAAAAAAAAAAAATGATGTGTCTCACCCCGCTGGCCACAGCCTAAGGGCCATGCCCAAAACTGCATGGTAACTTTTAACTTATTCTGAATAATTTCAAAATAATTTATGATTTTATTATGACATGCCTTGCCTCTTTCCTGTTCCAAAAGAAAATGATGGCAGGAAATAAGAAGCACTTCTTTGAAAAAGGAAACTGTGGCAAAAATCCAGAGTATTCAATGATTAACATGGATAAAAACATTTAAAGTAGATTTTGTATTAATTCAGATCTATAATTACCAACATTTCATTATATCCCGGTTAATGTTGGCTAAGAATTTCAGAAATGGTTGTTTTGATATGTATAATTTTTTATCAAATGTAACACCATTTGTTCTGTTTCTTTTAACTAATACATTACATATAAATCACTTTCAGTGAAAACTGAACTAATCATGTTTGTGTTATTGATTTTTTTCATTATTTTGCAATACAATTGCAGAGTTATAGGCCTACACATTATTGCACACGGTGGACCACCACCTAATTTCATGATGCAGTGGTGTTAAAAGTACATGTTTACTAGAACTATATCAGGAAGGAATTACTGCAGAGGATGCAACTGCTAGCTTACAGTAAATGTAGGAGCATCTGTGCAAACTTTTTTAAATGAAGAGTTCTGGGACAAACTTTCATTTTCAGATTAATCACAGCCATTTCAAATGGACACCGAATGAATCTCTTAAGTCGGTCAGAATGAGAACATTTTATAAATCTCAAATACAGACCAACAACCCTGACGAAGCTATTAAAGCTAAAAGCAAAAAAAAAAAAAAAAAAAAAAACATGTACATGCTAAAAGAAGAAAAAGAAGCAGCACAGGACTATACAGAAAGAGAGAGCTGCTCTAAGTCCAAAACAAATCTGCCGTGGGGTGATTAGTTTCTCTTGGGATTGTGTGGTAATATTTCAGCTAAATAGATTTAATTCTTTAGAAGGGGATTATAAATCAATTAAGAAGATAATAAACAATCTTAAAAAAAAAAACTGAAATACAGTAAGTTTAATTCAAAGTCTTGTTATTCTAAATCTTATTCCCCGTTTTTTTTTTTTTTTTTGTCTTAATCTTGACCTTTTTGGCTAATTGAATAGTCAACACTAATTTAAAGATTGATATCATCATAAAGCAGTGGTTCTTGAATTTTTTTGTGAACCACAAACTTTTTTTTTAAATCTAGAACTATATATTACTATTTTTAGAACAATAATATGCAACCTGAGCCAACATGATTTGTGATTAATTATTTTATTTACTTATAGTATTAATGATGACAGATGAACGAATGTGGAGCCTAAATGTCACTATAACAAGTTATTTTCAGAGAAGCATCAAAGCAGTGCTTCCCTCGCAACATGTCTGCTTCATAAGGTGCTCCATGCAGAATCAAGCTGACCGGCTTGATCATAACATCACTATTCACAAGGAATCTTTATTAAAATAGATTAATTAAACACGAAATCAAAACTTTATCATAAAGGGCATACTATTTTGTCATAGACTGTGTCTTTTCCACTGAAGAAGAAAATCCAATGCAAATCCAGATGACCCAGCTTTCCAAAAGCACCTAAAGGCACCGTCTATGTACAAAGCAGAGGCACTCAGAGTCTCAAAACCTCTTGAGCACTTGTAAACTGATCTGTGCGTGTTTACAAGTGCTGTGCTGTGCACACAATTTCTGTGTGTAGAAGCCATTTGACAATTAAACAAATACATTCATGTGGTTTAAAAACATCTGTGTAAAATATTAATGTTGTGCATTTTTCTAATTTATGCATGTGTAATGTGTGTGTGTGTAATTTCTAGACATTTGCGTGTACATTTAAAAATACATTTGCAAGTACCCAAAGGTACACCCAAAATGGTTTATACAGTTTACAAACCATGTCTTACACATACAACTACCCAAAGTTACACACAAATTAGTTTACACAGTTTACATATCATGTATTACACATGATATTGAGTCGATAAGCAAAAAATTCCACCTCCATGTCCTCCGTCTCCTCCTCCTCCTTCTTCTTCTTCTTATTCTTCTTCTTCTTCTTCTTCTTCATCTTCTTCTTTTTTTACTTCTTCTTCTTGATGTTTTTTTTGGGGGGTAAAAAAACTAATTAGTGCATTACCACCACCAGCTGGTTTGGAGTGTGGACCAGCATGTGAACTGACCATCTTTAATCAATTTGATTCAGCTCATCTTCATTTCTACAGCCTCAATCCACAACAAAGTCATCTCAAGGCCCTTGAAAGATGCAGTCCAATTTAAATCACTTTAATCTAATTATAATCCAGTTAACTTAAATGGATCGTATACTCCACATTAGTCCAGAAAAAATTTATTGTGTTAATATAAAGCCAATTCATAAATGTAATTGTTGAGCGAAGGATACCAATAGATTAAATCAAATCTCTGACTTAATACCCCTTCCTGAGCATGCATAGGGCAGCAGGTGACAGAAAGGAAAAGCTAAATTTCACAGAAAAAAAAAAAAGAAAAAAACTCCAGCACAACGATGATGGATGGCCATCTGCCTCGACTAGTTGGGGATGGAGAAGACAGGAAAGCGGGGTCAACAAGCATTGTAACTCAAGACCAGGGAGACCTACTGAGGAAGTGAGATGAAAAAAGAAAGTCATGACACAATAATATCATATATTTAAACATGAAGTGTAAGAAGGAGTTCAGTGAATCATAGAAGGGGCAGCTAAGGATAACCCATGCTAACCTTAACTAAGTTCTATCTACAAGCATCAGACTTAACATGAAGACACAAACTTGGAATCTAATGCAATGCAAAAATATGTTGGTGGGATAAACTGAGGTAAAATATTTCAAGCTACAAACTAACAGTCCATTTCCTAGCCAAAAGAACCCAGTGCACAGGTCACGTAACCCTTCTCTGAGCAGTTTATGTTTAAAAACGGTTTAAAACGTCTCACTATAGCAGAGAAACTGATCATTCCCTGACTACCACTGATCTGGTTCTAACTATAATTAATAAAGTAGTGGCCAATAAACTAAAGGCTGTTTTGTGGCACAATTCTTTGTATGTTTCTTTGTAAGCATATTTATACTGTCAAGACATACAAGTGGCATACATCTATTTAAAGTTTGATTTTTGATGTGTTGTTTGGATGTGATGTGAATTCTTAAGACCGTACCAATAGCATACTTAGCATTTTTATTACACAAAATTGTAACTTGTATTAAAATATGTGCAGTATTCTGTTTTGATAGGGTTGCACAGATCTACAGATAAACCTATAACTTCAGCCTGCGGTAGCACGTTTTGACAGAACACCCACCTGCTCAACTTTTTAAACACTTTTGTCCATGAAGGGGAAAAAGCAGCCAGGAGCTGCTCCACAGCTCTGGAGAACGATCAGCTTTGACTAGCCGGAGACTGGAAAATGTTTTTGGATATGTGCCGGCAATTTGCTTTCACCCCTTAGACTGCAACAACCACCCTCAGACCTGATATAGTACTCTGGTCTCCTTCTCTGAAGAGGGTGTTCATCGAGCTCACTGTACCCTGGAAGGACTCAGTGGACAAAGTTTATGAGCAGAAGCAGCTAAGATAGACCAAACTAGCTGCTGATGCACAACAGCGTGGCTGGTGCACTAAAGTTTGCCCAGCTGAAATGGAGTGTAGGGGGTGGGTGGCAGCTTTCACCATCAGGCTACTGAGAGCGCTGGGAATTACAGGCCACGGTCTATGTCAAACCATCAAAGCAATGTCAGAGGCAGCTGGAAGAGGTAGCCAGTGACTGGATTACAAGACACTAGTTGAGAAGGTAATTTAGAGCTGGACACACTACTAGGACTTGATCACCCCTGTAGGGTCTTCATCAGCCAAAAGTGTATTGTTGTAAGGGCTGAAAAACCCAATGAGAGCTTGGATCTACTACTGAAGATGTGTACCATAGATCACCCTCCATATGATAGTTCCCATCAAGAACTACAGCTGTGTTATCACTTAAAGGATGGTTTACATCTCGTCCTGTGTTTCGTAAACATTTCCATTTCCAGTTTTTAATTGCGATATTTGGGTTTTGCATAATTCGAGGGGTGATGGAAATGCAGCTATTTTCCAGCAGCATTTGTGAAGGTTAATGGAGTAGATATGGTAATATAAAATAGATTTACACATGCAGCCATAATAAACATGCAGGCATTTCTATCTTGGTTGTTTTGGAAATGATTTCCCTTTGCTAACACTCAGTGCATCATTCCTGATGTTTCAAATTGTGAAGTTTTATTATGTTCGTTTCTGCTTACTTACCTGGCCTTCGTAAAAGCAGGATGTCCTGTGTTGTTCTATCAGTTTTTATAAATCTTTGAATAAATTTACCACAATTTGTAATGTACGATTTTTTTAACATGGATAAATGCAGATCCACTTTCCTCTTCATCTCTCTGTTTTGAAGATGTGGTATATTTTCATGTGATATCCAACTCTACACATTCAGCTGTAATTCATTTCAAGACGATCTCAAATATATTCTGCAGATAAGTGAAGAAAGGAAGCTCGCTATCTCTGCTGTCGCTGTTGGAACAGAGGCAGACTGTTAACAAAACAAAGCAATTTCCCAGCACAAAGGCAGAGAGAGAGAGAGCAATCTATCATTGGCCCATGAGAGTCGGGCAGGCAGCAGAGAGAGGGGGCGAGGCAGTGCCGGGGCTTGAAAATGGGCAGAAAGCCCTTGTTTGTTGCCGAGGCTCTGGCTTCAATCTGCTGCAGCAAGGAAGTATAACAAATGTGAGGGCAGATTTTAACACTGCTGGTCTCTATGAAGACTTCTTGGCTGGCTGCAGCTTCCTCCTCATCAGTGATGAAGTTACAGATAGAAACTAGAAGATATATTAAGAAAGGAACAAAACAAAAAGAGACAATAAACCTCATATTTGTTCCTGCTCTGGTGGTATATCAAAGCCCCAGCTTACAGGGACAGATTGGGATCATTGGTAGCAGCACAACACCCCTCCAAATCGATTTCTAACACCTCGGAGAATATTTAAAGAGGTATTAAGTAATATTTTTCCTCTCACTGTTGTCTACATATATTACAACGGCAAAGGCAGATAGGGTTGTTGATCAGTAGCAATGATGCAGCAGTTACTTTGCCTGGTGATGAGATTCCTACATTAAAACATCCATTTTCTCTATAATTTTGATACGTTTTCAATCTTACTGGCTCAGTGATGTCAGTTAATTCAACCATTAGTCTTTGTGAATGTCATCAAGGAATATATGTATATATATATATATATATATATATATATATTAGAAGGTTAAAAATTGTCCTCTGGCAAAATGTTAGAATATTAAATTCTAATGTTAGAGCTACTGTTTTCAGTCTTTAAAAGAAATTGAGGACATTGAATTAAACTGTGCCCCAGAGAAACAGTGGCCCAGAGAAATGTGGTGGGTCATCCACAAACATCTCTTATTTTCTTTTTCATCCTATTTATATTCAGGCTGGTTTGGGCAAATGTGTCAAATATTTACAAAAATGCCCAATCCATGCCTTTTATGGATATAATGTCAGTTTTGACAGTGGTCTCCTGATAAAAAAACAGACTACAGAATCAATATGGGACATTTCCTGACATTTTGACAAACTGTTGTGAGACTGTGTTGGATTAATCAGCATGTAGGTTATAATTTGACTTTAATCATCTTTACACATGAGGAAACTCGTCTCCTACAGTAAGCTGACTACATGGACATGTGATGCATAATTTATAAAATGGAAAATTGTTATTTATTTTACATTTATTTATACTCTAAGAGACAGAACCATGCATCAGTGGTAAACTTGATGAAAAAACTTTCATGTTATATCTTTGTGTAATTTAATGTCTAAAATTGTGTGTATGTACTAAGGCAGAAGAAGGCTGCATAATCTTTTGATTAAGTGTATAAAGTTGTGCATGTGTGCAATGTTTTTATTTTATTTTATTTTATTCATTTTTTTCAAGTGTAAAAGAAATGTCCATCAGTTCTAACAACAGCAGAGCTGCAGCAGACCCTTTTTCTCAAACAATGTAAGAAGAGCCCTCTAAAACATTGTCACCGTTATACTCTCCACATTGGTCACTGTATGAGCGAACTTTAATGTAGACTGCACTTTTCGGATTTATTATACCACTTCATGAGGCATGCAGTCCTCACTGTAAACAGTAGCAGTCAGTATTGAGAAAGTGACTCTTGAGCAGGAATAATAGTTCTAAAGAAGTCCAGGAAGTCCAGTAAGTAGCCAGTATCACTCATATACAAATATAACTAAACAGTTTTACCTTAACTTTACATTTAAGTAGCATTTGAGGCAGACTTATTCACAAAGTCTTTTTCATAGCTCTTACAGGTATTTTCCTTTAATTTTGGCATCTCTATTGTTCACACAGCATTTTGTGCTAGAAAATTGGAAAAAAAAACTCTACATGCTTTTTATCTATATGTTAGGATTCAACCTAAAGCTGATATTACTTTAGGTTAATTAAACTGCATCTGACTGCATTTGAATAATCGAACGACTACTGCATCCAAATCACGACACACATTTACAGTAATTCATTGTCTTTGTTTTGATTAGTTGTCAGTAACTATTAGCCGGGCTTCCTTTGGCATTTTTAATTCACATTAAAAAGATGTAGGTAAGATAATGTGAATATATATACTTTGAAATGGTTTAACCCACTTTTGATGCAGCTTTTTTCCAATTTGAGGAAACTAACAATAAACACATGTGAATAACTACTGTATTATCTTACTAGATATGATAAGGAAACATACATAAGGAAATACAGATAAGAGAAATGACACGTGAGGTGAATATTCTAACCTGTGTTAGCTTCTTGTTTTACTGGAGCTGCAGTACAGGCAGTGAAGTTCCTGGCATTAGACTCATGGATCTCACAGCCTGAGGAGGAAATGTGACAAGTGAGGAGGTGTTGCATGGTGAATGTGGACCTAAAGCTGGATTTATACTCATGCAGTTTCTGCATAAGGTCGAGTATGGCGTCACTGCCGTATGCTCCGAATAGGTCCATGGAGGTTCAATGCGCACCTCTTCCAGACCCGGCGTACACCCCTGCTTGCAGCATGATTACGTGGAAGTACTCCCCTGTGGTTGGTTGGTTTGTGATTACATGTTTCTGGATTTCTAGAGCTTCTTGCTAAATTTGGGACTTTACAAATTTCTTTACAAGTTTCTTCTTCTGCGGAAGAGAAACTGCAACATGACACTAACCATATGTTCACGTGCAAGAGCACACTTCAGTCACCTGTGCCGGCCCTACCGTACACAGAGTGAGTATAAATCTAGCTTACCATGAGAGGCCAGCAGCCTAACATGCATTTTTTTTCTTTTTTTTTTTTTACTGTGGTTGAAACCTGGAGTATGCATGAATAGGGAGAACATGCAAACTTCACACAGAAAGGCCCCAGCCAAGATTCAAACCAGGACAGTGCTATGCTAACCACCACACCACGGTGCAGCCTCCAAGTTAGTCCAGTTTATAAAAACTGTGTTAGTATAGGGCAGTGGTTCCCAGATGTTTTCTGCAGTGCCCCCCTTTCAACAACAAAAATAATGTCCAGCCACCCCAGTCCCACTACCACATGCTCCCTGATGCTTACAAACGTACAAAGAAATGTGCCACAAAATAGTCTTTAGTTTATTGGCTGCTACTTGGTTAACTATAGTTAAAACCATGTTAGTGGCAGAAGCAATTATCAATTTTCTAATATAATCTGTGATATTTTACCACAGGAAACTCTCAAATATACTTCAGGTGAGTTTACCTTTCAATGAAACGGTTGCTGCTACATGACAGTTAACGTAGTTTATTTCTAAAATAATCAACAGGCTTTTCTTTGTGTTTGAGAAATCCCCAAGTAGCATTGTAACTTGTTTGGCTTCATACTGTCAGATGCTGATATTTGGAGACATACAACACACTGTCCATGTTTTGCTAGTAGTACAAAAACTACACATTTTAATTAGCCTTGCTAAAGGAAGAGGCAGAAACTATCCATGGACGTCCAAGTTCAGCAAATGAGACAGATTACCATAGAACCTGATATCATTTTTGATGATTAAGTCATAGCGTATGACTAAAACTAAATAGCAGTTCAGTCAAAAGACTTTGCAGTCTAAATCCAACACTGCTTTTGAGGGTTACAGAAACAAAAACAGCGGGCCATTTCAATTAAAAGAAAAAAAAAAGAAATCTATTTTAAGCCTTAAACTTAAAAGAGGAGCTTTACATCTATGTCTGTATCAACCTAAATAATTCACCTAAAGATTTAAGCTACAGAAAACCTTCCTCTGCCCTCTAACTGGGGACAGAAGTCTCTGTGTCTGCTTTCAGTGCGAATCACTATCACTCAGAAGGCCCCACAAACAGAGATAAAGTGAACTTTGTTGATCCCACAGGCAGAATTTAGGTCATTATCAAAATGAAAAATACTGCAGGTTGATGGAAAGCAAAGAGTAAAAGAAAAAAAAAACGGTTATTAAGGGTTGTAAAAGAATGAAAAACAGATTGTGAATCTGTGAGGGAGATAAAACTGTTTCTCTACAATGGATAAAATTGAATCTGCCGTGTGATGTGCTTTTATGTATGACCTAGCTTTGGAAGCCTGCAGTTGTTGGAGATACTAATTTTAGGATGTCACAGGTGATTCAGTGACATATAATTTTACTAAGAGGTCTGTCATACACAACTAGAGCATATGAAGGCTTCATTTACTGCCTTACCTACTCAGGAAAACACAATGGATATTGGTTGTTCAGGCAGTGCTAAGTGAAACAATAGCTTATAAGAAAACAGGTTATACTCTGATGTGGGGCAGAGTGTTATTTCTCTCTATCTGTCAGTTTCTCTCCTTTCCTTGCTCTACTGTGCATTCGTCTTTGTTTCCTCCAAGCCTTGCATTATTTTCCTCTCATTCTCCTCCCTCATCCACCCTGCTGCATGCACAAAATGAACGCCTCCTTGTCGGCACGTTACACGGCCAGAAACCCTCCCTCCTGGCCCATTCGTAAAAGGCATGAGTTACTGTAGATGCTGAGCTGAGGGAGGGAGGAGGGAGGGGAAGAAATGAGGGACAGAGTAGAGGAGCACAGGGACATCAGCCAAGTGTGACAGTAGAGTCATATTTCTTTCCCCAGCCGCCCGCTGTAGACTCTGAGCTGAATACTGAGCGTGCCCACTGCAGAGCCCGAGGACAGATGAAGCCTCAAGATCAGGAGGAGCCACAGAGGCAGCCAGAGGAGCTGCTGAACCACACAGCAGTGTATATGGATCTGGTTCGGATCAGGGCCAGATCCAGCCTAGAGGCCAAATGGAATCTAACACCACTGCTGCCCTATCTTTCTATTCACAGATGAGACGCTTAGATATGATTTGTACACACTCACTGACCACTTCATTAGGTCCAGATTGCTAATATCAGGTTGGAAACATTCCTCAGTGATTTTGCTCTATATTGACATGACAACATCACACAGGTGCTGCAGGTTTGTCGGCTGCATCCATGATGAGAAGCTTCCGTTTGATTGTGGAGGCCGTTGGAGTACAATGATCTTATTGTCATATTCAAGAAAGCATTTGGAGATGATTTGAGCTTTGTGACTTGGTGCATTATCCTGCTGGAAGCAGCCATCAGAAGATGATTCACTGTGGTAATAAAGGAATGGACATGATCAGCAACAATACTCAGGTAGGCTGTGGTGTTTAGACCATGCGTATACCAGTACCATGTTGGTAATGAGGCACCTACAGTATAAAGTGTGTCAAGAGAATATCCTCCACATCATTGCCCATGTTTACATGCCTTAATGCATTAAGTTACTGCCATGTGACTGGCTTTTAGAAATTTGTGTAGGGGGACCTGATAAAATACGTGGTGATTTTATTCACAAAGCTTTAATGTAAACTTACTGAAGCTGATGTTGTAAATTGTGTGTGTTAATCTTGTTGCAACATGTATCCACTTCTTTAATACTACAATTCATTTATAATATTTTATGTTAATAAATTATTTAAGCTATATAATTGAAGGTTTGTTTAATACAGATATATAACCTCGACTAAACCACAATTATGTAAAACTGGAGTGTGTGCCATTTTGCTTTTCTCTCATCACAGCCACCATATCTGATAATCGTGCAGCTCTGTTGTGGTCCACATATGTTCCACTTCATTAACTTAAAAGTACATAATCCAATCAATGGTGCATGCATCTACACGGTTCAGTTAAATTATATTTATTTATTCATAACTTTAAAAGTAATTTCAAGGCACTTCAAATTTCCTATGATAAAGCTTTAGAAATATGCTAGAGTAGTTTGTGTAGAAGTCGGCATGAATGTCGGGATAAGATTAGATCATGATGCCATGTACACTAAGCCACATATTGGTTTGTCTATGGTAAAAGCAATATATATATACATATATATATATGTATATATATATATAATATATTTTCAGCTTTTTTCACGTAGAGCTTATTTTTATTTATACTTAATACATGCCAGAGTGAACTTTGTACTCCACATTTATATTACAGCTGTTGGTCTTGGTTTCATCTCATATTAGGTTTGAACCAAGGATTTTCTACCATTTTCTTTTCTGATTTATTCCATCACATACTGTTTTTTTTTGTTTGTTTTTTTTGCCCCTAAACCTCTTACTTTGTTTCATTTCTATAAAATAAAGAAATGCTTACATAAATCCTTGTAACCATGTTCACGTCCTATTAAACACTTGAAAAAAAGTGTTTTTAGACACTTATTTACACAAAACATCATACAGCTATTCTTTCTAATACACCCACTACTAACCTCCAAGACCCTCAATAATCTTGGGAGGAAGCCAATGCATTCCGACATAATCCAAGTGTTCACAGGGAGAACACCCAAAGTTACTCCACACAGAAAGTCCTGGTGCAAAATTACAAGTACAACTTCTGTATCAGACGACACTAGGTCTGAATTAAAATTAATTGGATTCATCATGAAGAAGAACATATTTGTGTTAATATACACCATCATGATAGAACTGCACAATGTGTCTTTTGTCCCACTTCAGAAAACTTTATTCAACAGCTGTATCGTTTCATCTTAATTACACCTCAAAGAAAGATGTATTAAGGTGAACATCAATGAACTTGAATTGAGATAAATTTGTTTTACAAGCAATGGATAATGTCTCACCATATGGGCAGAGAATCTATAGACTGCCTATAAAAACAAGTGTTTCCCCACACTGATGTGCATCACAACATGCACAAGACATGTTCTGCTCATTATGTTCTGAAACTTTCATCCTTCTTAATCCATTTTCATTTATACAATTAAACTGAAAATATACCCATAATACCACTCTGATAATTTCTTCAGTCAGAGGCGTGCATTCTGGGCCTTAAGGCCTTAAAAGCATTAATATATATATATATATATATATATATACACACTACCTTTCAAAAGTTTGGGGTCACTTTGCTATGGGATCCAATAGGAAAGTGACCCCAAACTTTTGAACAGTAGTGTATATATATATATATAGAGAGAGAGAGAGAGAGAGAGAGAGAGGGAGAGAGAATGAGAGAAATCCATATCTGTTGATTAGACTAGAAAAGAAGCTGCAAAAACAATTTCTGTATTTCCAAATAATCAATACACCTGACAACAGCAGCTGCCAAAACAGATATAGAAGCAACTATATTGACAAAATAGCATACTGATGCCACAAAGACAAAGTGTGCCCAATGAAAGTTTAAATTGCCATCACAGCAATATACAATTGTTAGAGTGCATTAATATCCTTATAATTTTGATTGTAAAGTAGAAGCACTCAGAGAGCACAGACCTCTGCCAAGTCATTGTAATTTTTTTTTTTTTTTTTTTTCGCCAGTGATTGTGGGCATTACTTTTGAGTTTTATTCTCTAAAAGTAAAATTATCCCTATCTCCCCATAATAAAGAATCCTTAAAAAAAAATTCTGGATCCAGGCAGTAATCTGGATCACCCCCAAAAGTCACCACATCCTTCTTCCATTTCTGAGATTTCTTGAGAAATTTCTTCAGAATCTGTCCATAACTTTTTGAGTTATGTAGCTTGCAGAAAGACAAACCAATGCCGCTAAATACATGACCTCTGTCTTGACAGAGGTAACAAACAAACTATACAGAATAGGATGATTTTGACTCATTGCAATTGCATAGTATGTGTGGTGGTAGAGAAAATGTTCATTTTTATATCATTAATATTTTATAATAGGTTAATGTTATTTTTAATTTATTTTTAAAATAAATTATTTATATTATTCCATTATTTAAATTAATATTTCATTTTAATATTTTATAATATGTTAAAATTATTATTGTCCATTTATTTAGAGGGATCATTACCAAACAAAAATGTCTTCCTAAGGCTATAAAATATTATGTGAAGGTTAGGTAGACACTTTCTTAGATATACCTTATGGTGCCCCTGGACACATTATCAGTGATGTAACCTGGGATCACAGGGTGTTTCAGGTCTTTCAACAATCAGACCCCCTCCCAAAGATGACCCAGCTGGGGTTGGTCAGGCCCCAGCTTGTGTCCAGGTAGGGCTAACCTACTTGCCACTCCTCTCCCCTCTTGATCCACAACCACCTTGACGCCACTTCTGCTGCGTTGGTGGCCAACTTGACGGTTCTTAACTGAATGGCTCCTCAGATGCTTACCATCTTGTAGGCCCTGCAGAGGGATCGGCCCACAAATCCTTGGCATCCCACTACAATAGGTTGCCGTCTTGCCCGCCAACCATTGTTCCGGCACTCCTTCACTAGCTCGGAGTACTTTACCCTCGTTCTCTCATGGGCCTCTTCCATCCGGTCCTCCAAAGGCACAGTGAGCTCCAAGAGAAGTACCTGTTTGGTTGCTGCTGAGGTGAGGACAATGTCTGGCCTTGATGTTGTCTTGGCGGCTGCTTCTGGGAACTTTAGCTGCATCCCCATGTCAACTTTCATCTCCCAATCAGGCGCCACAGGCCAGGGGAGGTATTTTGGGCAGCCACTGCAGGCTTGTCCCCAGGTCTGACAAAAGTGATGATGTTCCGAACTGGGTCTCTTGCAGTGGCTGATCACACTGCAGATAGCATCCGCTATGGCTTTCAGGACCTGGTCGTGTCTGCAGTGGTAGCGTCTTGGTCGTGTCTTCACCAAGGGCACTCTGGTAGCAGCATGGGATTCAGCTTTCCACAGGGGAATCCATGTGACCTGGCACTCAAAAATGACTTGATTAAATTTTAATTAATAAGGTGGCCCAAGTCACAACTCTTGAGTAAAAAATCTCACCTGCCTCAACATCTCCCTTCTCTAAAGGCCCATTTATGCTCAACGCAGAAGACGTATACGCAGATGGATGGACAGTTTCGTCCGTTTCCTGCGTCAGTTTGTTCTGTTTTGAGGGAGCTTAGCTCTCCGTCACTTAAGGCAGAAGATGGAGCAATACTACTGAAAATCCTGGGGGCTGTGCTGAGCAGAATAGCTGACATGCAACCAGCAACAGAAATTAACCAGAGAAGAAGAGGATCAGGAAGGGGGAAAGCAGAAGAAGAATCAAGATGAACACAACTGTAGAAAATGCACAAGCTTTTAAAGAAAGACTTGTTTAGGGTGTGTTGCGTGGTTGAAAGAAAATTTATAGGGATGCATTACCTCTGACAAACAGTCCGAAACTGACATCGGCTCGCGGGAGTGAACTCTAAACTCAGCACTGCCCACTAGTGGAAGAATTGACTTAACAACTATTGTAAAGTAAAGGGAAGAAGACAGGATAAAGCAATCAAGCAAGAACTAAACTCAATTAAACCAAAACTCAAACTATGACAGTGTTAACAGAGGGTTCCCATAAAGCAGTGTTTATTAATTCCAGTCCTCAGGTAGCACTGCCCTGCATGTTTTAGATATTTACACACTTTAACACATCTGGCTGAAATGAATGGCTCATTAACAGGCTTGTAAAGAACTTGACAAGGATGTACCATTAATCTGAATCAGGAGTGTTGGAGTACAAAAACATCATAAAAATGCAGGGCTGCGGTACTTGAGAACAGGCAACAAAAAAATCACCTAGTGAAATCACATTTTAATGAAATGTGAAAGATGAAGCTTTCATCAATAACATACAATGCATTGTATAACCATTTTCCCAGACCAGTTCAGTTTTACATCCAAGGAAGTGAAACTAAAGGTCAGCAATCAAAATAAAGGTTTGTATTCCCTATGAACTCCTGGTGTAACCCATGCTATGTCATATTTTCCTGTAATTTTTATACTATTGACATGTCACTTCATGCAGCAGGATAACTGGAAATATGCAGCAGCAGTGGTTTATTTGCTTTTAGAAAGGATGGTAAAGGTGTTGTCCATATGTTGAAACAAAAGTGAAATGCCCTTGATAAAGTGGCAGCATGTGTTGAGTTGGGGATGATGTGTTATAGAGATGCATTATCCACTTTTTAGTTTCCCACATGTACAAATAAATACCAGTCTAGATTTGTATTCCCAAACAGAATGTCAGGGATTAAAAAGACAACGATCTTATCAACTTGAAATTTAACTTTCACTTAGATATTCTTACATTATGTTGTTTTGCTTTGTATTGTATTCATACTATGTGTTCCCCACGGTTGTCTGCCACTCTGCTCATTGAGCTTGAACTAATTGAAATTTATTTACAATAAACTTGCATTTTAATCTCTATTTTATGAATGCATACCTGATTTACAATATAAAGTGTTCATCTGCAAAGTAGGAAGTTTTGGCTGTCAAATTATTAAGTGAATTATATGTCAATCAGATATAATTAAAGGGAAGTACGAGTTAAATTATGATTAAAACAAGCACTTACAACCAGATGTGAGGAATAAATGTGTTATATGAGTCATAATTACTTTTTAAACTGAAGTGGGAAGAACTTTCGGGAATGCTATTGATGAAAAAAACTGAAAGAAAATCTGAATGTGTCAGTATTGAAATTACTGCAGCACATCAACAGTCAGTAGAATCTGCTCTGCCATTTGCTAATGTGTTAACTGGGTAAATATGAGCATGATTGCTATAGTCCACTGGATTAGCAGCTTATTCATTCATGAACTAGACTGTTTCCATGTCCTAATCACTGAAGAGGATCAAGACTCTCTGCCATCTCCATTGCAAAGGGGAGTGTTATCTGTATAAAAACAATCTTCCACTATTTTAGACTGGGTTAATTAAAAACTATCTTTGTTCAGCCATGAAAATCTTAATCTTTCTCTCTCTCTCTCTTGCAATATAAAAATTATATATATAAATATATATATATATATATATATATATATATATATATATATATATATATATATATATATATATAAACTAATACACACACTGTGCGATTTTATTTTCCTTTATTTTCCAGCTGACTATGATCCATAAAAGCCCCTTTGCTCTCCTATAATGAGGTGGGATATAAACCCTTGGCTGCTAATTGCAGGGCTGATACCCCGCCCACAATATGTGGTGTGTAACATTTTGCATAATTAATTGGAGGCTTTAACAGTGAAGGAATGGCTGGAGGGCAGCTCTGACACACACCATTAAAATGCAAATCGAGCTCAGTGAAGTTAAAAACTGAGATCTATGCCAGTGTGTAGACTGAGACACATGAACACTGAATCACAACAAAGTCACCATCTACAACTCCCCACCCACCTCAGGATGGAGTCAGGTTGTTCTCCTCCTAGGCATGGTCAGGGCAGAGCCATCCATCTCAGAGAGTTATATCAGTGAAATCAGCAAAGGAGCAATCCATCTTAGTGTTTCACCACAGTCTGCTCAATAAGCTGATGTTGCCATTCAACAAAGTCAGAAAGTGAGGAAAGGGTTAGTGGGAATGATGTAAAAGGTAACACCAGGGACCGACAGCAACACTTTCTAATACAACATCTATTCAGTTTCTACCCTCTAAAATCATGCCCTCTCTAATGGAGCAGTAGATCCTTATCTGGCTTCCTGTGTTATTCATACACATATATTCAATCCCATTTGCAAAGGCAATGGCAGCGTTTATCTATTGATGTTGAATGTTCATGTCGTGTAATTTTCACGTTGACCAAACCTTGGACAACTGAGACAACCTTTTTCCTTCTCAAGAAAAAGAGCAGAAAAGTCCTGCAGTAGAAGGTTACAGTGTGTTTACTGTAATATAGACTTTACTCTTGAATTTGATAAGGCAGCTCAAGTCCAAGATCCAAATTTTTTCAAGAAGCTGTCCAGGGTAAGCAGCAGAAAAGGTGATGAGCTATACAGTATGTTACTCTACAGTGTGCTATACATTATTTTCGGTCTTTGGTTCACTGGATGGTCTGTTTGCTTCACACTGCATGCAAACCACATCAGCATTCACTTTCACTTTTTTTTCAAGCAGACCAGAGTTCACTTCCTTGGTCCACATTAGATTGCAGTTAAATGTTCTAGAGCTGCAACGAAAAATAAATAAAAAATAGTTGACAATGAATTTAGCTGTCGACTAAAAAAAAAAACTTCGTCTTCTTTATTATCTCTGCTGAGAGTTGCACATGTGCAATAAAGTCCGCCAGTGGAAAAATCTGGTGGCGGACTAGGGAACAAAACGGCGGCAGAGAACGTCAAAAGTCTGGGATAACGTCACATTAAAAATGTAAAATAAATTAAATGCATATGAGATTTGTAAAGCGGACCTTGTGTACCACGGAAGTATGTCTGCAATGCTCGAACATTTAAAGAGGAGGCACGTCGGACTTACATAACAACCTCATGCAAGATTTCAAAGCTGAAAGTGAAATAAGATTCATTTATAATAATCCTGAGATACATAATCCGATTAATCAACCAGTCGTTTTAATAGTCGGTGACTAATCGACCATTAGAATAGTCATTAGTTGCAGCCCTAAAATGTTCACACTACTATAAATGAATTCTAATATCCATGGAGGTAGTCTAGGGTTAGTTTAAAGCAGACCAAACTGTGCTAGTGTGAATGCACCCTAAGCTTGTTTAACCTGGTTTACAACACTGTAATAGTCATTAAATAATAAGCTTAAGATTATTTGTGTCCATGTATACAAAAAGTTTGTTTAGAAATCTAAAAGCAGCATTTAACCATCTGAGTGTTTTTTCTCTGCTTGTTCTAAAAAGGAAAGGCCCATGAAGCTTTCACAGCGGGCTGCACTTACACAGACATGACAAGCTTTTACCACAGAGGCAAACATTGTCCATGCAATCATGACTGTAGACCAGAGAGAGAGCACAGCTGGAGCTGATTCATCAGTCAGACTGGGTTTGTCTTTAAAAAAACTATTTGTGTAGGAGTGCATTAGCCTGACTAACACAAAAACTGCTTCGTCTTGTGTGTTGTGAAGCTGTTTCTTGAATACTGATGGATGAATGTGGTGAAAGGGCAGAGCTAATGAAGAAAACTTTGATATGACAGTTTGGTCCCTGGGGATGCCCTCCCTGCTACATTTATGGGGGGGAGGCACAAACACCACCAGGTAAAAATAGCAGAGGCAAATATGACACTGATTAATGACCTGAGAATCAATTAGCTTTTCAACACTGACGTTTGTCTTGTTTAGTTACCAACACTGAGGTGATCAAACACCAGAGAAGTGACTTTGAAATGAAAACAAGGTACCTTAAGAAAAAACGAAAAATCTAATAGAAAGACAGAACGTGTGTCAAAATACAGCTGAGACCTCTGCCAGTCATATGAGCCATGTCGTCATCTGTTGTTATGCTTTGTGTAGCTACCGTTAGCTCATTATTAATGGGCTTGGCTTCATGAGTGTGAAGGGAGCAGATGGCAAACTCTCAACAGATCGTGAGTATACATGGCGAATGCCTACGCTCAGTGTGCAGGGAGAAATCAGAGGAAGAAGCAAAAGGCCCATTCCTGGCTGCTTCAAGGGATTCCAAACGTGATGTCACTGCTAATCCCATCAGGAAAACACAGCTAAATCTGCAGCTCCCGGGCCACAGTCACACAGATTGGCCATGGCAGCAGCCATGGATGGGATAGGCCTATAAATAGGATGGCAGAGCTGCAGCCTCTGGTGCTGTCAGTGGGGACTGGGTGGCAGACAACTCTCCTCCAACTGGGGTGGTCGCGAGGAGAGAAGAAAGAAAAGGATTCCCCCTGTGACTCAATGCCAAAATGCTCGTCCCCAATGTCATGTGCTTGCTGTGACACACATGGGTAAAGCGACCGCGAGGCACAACAGCAGCAAACACGCTCAAACAGCAGCACTGGTTGGCTGTGACTTTACAGGCTGCCAGAGAGCTGAGCCGAGAGTCAGAAGCTAGGATTATATTTGGTGTTACATTTCATACATCACAATTATTTGGCTTCAAGCTGTTAAGGTGAGAATAATTCAGACCAGTAGAGCCCAAGATTCCTTGTATCCTGTATTCGTGTTGCAGTTACATTTTAATCAGACCTTATTTTTGTAGCATTTTTCCTAGACAAAAATTAGTGCTCAAGGTGAATTTTAGAGTAAAAATCAAATAAACACTCTCAAACATAGTACCTTCCCAAACACATTTCCTTATTTCAGGCACCCAACTCTAGGCAGAAAGAACAAAATGCCTGTGCTCTGATATGAAACTTAATACAAGGAATTTAAGAGATGAGGAAAGGCAATCAAAAGGTCAGAAGTTAAGGTTAGAACAGCAGGGAGGAACAATACGCCATTCAGTAAATAAACTGCGAAAGGAAACATGTGGTCAATACAAAATAAACATTCAAAGAAATCCAGTTTAAGTCATTCTGATCTGGTTTTATGAGTGAAATCTTGATACACAGGGCTGGCTATTTGAGTGCCAATAAATTGTGCCATGTGCACTAACAAAGCCACATTTATAGGAAAAATTAGCCTAAATGGACAAAAATGTGTGCAATGACGCAGTTTAATGTTCTCTTAGTGCTCTCAAGGTAGAGCTCTAGATGTAGCCCAAGACCAGTAGAACCAGTATCACAAAATCACACCATGGAACTGAAACAAATTAAATTGAATAAATTTAAAATTACTACAAACATAATAAAAAGAAATAAACAGAACGATCTGCGTAAAGTCTGAGCACCTTTGTCTGATTAAACTTGAGTTTGAGGCAACATCAAATAACACAGACCAACAGTTGATTGGTGGGTAGGACAGACTCTAATTGTCTATGTTATTAATAATCAATAATAAACAAGCATTGTTAGTTTTGTATTGTTTATATAAGTCAACATAGTTCATATTCTAACAGCCATGTTAACCATGGCAAGATTGTTACCATGATTACAAAATCAGTTCAGCTGAGATGAAAATATTATCTCAGCTGATTATTATTATAATTATATAAAATTATGATATAAAATATTACAATATGTTACTGTACAAATGACATTTTCAGAGCGTCATTGGACATGTCAGAAGCTCAATCAATGTAGTGAATAATGATGGGTCTCATTTAAAATCTCTGATTGGCTGGAAATAAAGGAAATAGGATAGAGCAGGGACGCGTAAACTAAATATTTCCGTTGTTTTTAAAACTGTCATGGAAAAATCTGAAGGCCATCTGTCGTTTTGACAGATTGCAATTCACACCCCTGACCACTTGGTAGCGAGTGAGAATATTAATTAGTTATTATCTCTCTTGTTGCTTGACCTCGTTGGCTTCACTCAGAAAAATGACCACTACGGGTCACAGACCGGTACAGCTGAACCACCATCGTAGAAGGAGGGATTTCCTCTCACTGAAGCAAGTACTTGTGGGATCAGAGAGTCTTCTGATCACTTCACCTGGAGAGATGTTCTCTGTGTTACCTGGTAGAGCTGTATCCAGCCTATGTTGCCCTTTTGTGTGGTTTGTTGTGGGAGGTTTGTGTGGGTGTGGTGAACCAGGTGTTTTCAATCTGCTCAGGGGAGCACTACTCTATTTAAGAAGCAGACACACAATGTTCAGACTCTTTGTGGCTTGGTGAACTCTGTATCCAGGTAACTGCACATTGGCGTAACACACATAATTGTACTTATTTTATTTGGTAATATTGAGACATTTTATGGTTATTAACTGCTCTTTGTGGCTTGGTGAACTCTGTGTCCAGGTGTGCTCGGAGGGGGAACCACAGGTTTTGCCTAGAAGGAGGAATTAACTGTTTGGGTCTAACTTGGCGGTCTGGGCTCTCTGACCCCAAATACAACCCAAACGCAAGCATTGCTTGGCCGACTGTTGTGCGTTGCCACAGACTTAGAACGGGGAGTAAATGACCCAATTTCCTCCGCTGACTCCTCCCCCTCCTAACAGGGCCAGCAGCACACCTGCACTTAAGGACCTTTTTTTTTTTTTTTAAATTAGGGTTTCCTGAACCTTTTTTGTAATAAACGTACCTTTTTTAACTTGGTTCTGACTGTACATTTTTGTTCACCTCCTACTGGTTGGTCAGAAGCACCTGTGTTACATCTGATTTCAAAACTCTGGCTGAAGTGGCACTTGTAATTCCAGTCTCCAGTGTGGCAACAACAGCTGTGATAAGTTGTCCGACACAAGTCCAAAACCTCATGACAATAGCTTCAACAATCCCACTTGAGACATTTGATCACACACAAGCGGGTGCACAATTTAAGTCCATGCAGACCAGGAGGAAGGTGTGAGACTGTGTGTTCAGGCCACAGCAGGTGAAATGTTCATATTTTAAGTGCAATTTAATTTTATTGTTACAGCTACTGGGGACACAGTCAGTGGTTATATGTATAATCTGCTTGATGTGTGATGTTTGGAACGTTTGTCTGGAATGAATATTAATTAAAAATTAAATGCTTTTGAAAATGACATGTAAAAATAGATTATGATGGGATTTTTATGACCCTGAACAGTCAAAATGATCAAAAGTCCAGTGCAACCTTTGGGACGGAGTGAGTCGGTATGGGCTAAGGTTACAGCTGTTAGCGGCTAAAAGCTGATCTGTAATGCTAGTTTCTTTTTTGACAGTGTGGCCCAAAGCAGTCTGTATATTCCTATTAATAAATGAATACAGGATCCCACTTCTCCATTCAGAAGGCTAAATTTAGATATGCTGTGAGTATAAACTTTTTTTTTTCTTTTGGACTGTTAACAAGGAGCTGCTTACTTACAATAAGCTAGTTGTTCCCAGATTATCCAGATCTACATTTCTGGTTCATAAATCCAAATTTTAAGTCAATCTTAACCACTTCTTCTATATCATGATTGGAAATTAATTCATTTGTGATTAAATGTTTTTAAGTACTTTAACCTGTTAAGGCCCGACCCATGAAAAAACAGTAAGAAAAGTCAAATTTTTTTAAATATGAGGTCTTTATTTGGCTCTTTAACAAAATGTAATGAAAAAATTTACATTGTTTGGGGGGGATAACTCCCATTTCTTACCATGTGATATTTTAATAATATAATATGGTTTTCTGCTTCTGGGTATCTATTAGGGAACAGAAGACAAGTATCACATTGTGTTCAACAGGATTTTGAGCAAAGTTTATGCCATAAATTGAAGCAAAATGTATCAGGAAATGTATTTAACAAATATGTCACATCTTTCATGGGTTAAATGCAAAATGTGGTAAACGTGTGAAATTTTTTGATACAGCAAACTCAACCAAGGAACTGAACCAAGATGGTACAAGCACAACTGTCAACATAACATTAAGTCGTTAGCCAGCAGTTCCAACTCAAGTGATGTTTCTGTTTTAATAACAGAAACTCTATAGGATATAAAATATATAAAATGAAAAAGCTGCTTGATTCACACTTCATCATAACTCAGAGAAACTGTCAACAATTTGCAAATTATACACTTCAGACAGACGGAAAAACCAGTTCTGGCTCATTTATTGTAAAAAAAAAAAAAAGAGATTTAAAACTGACAATGAAGTACTTACTATAAGTAAATGTTGATCAGATTAGTAACAAATTAAAACAATTTCAATGCAATTACAATGACAGTTTGCTGAACACATCACTAACTTGGATAAAGTTGGTGAAGTTTGTTTTGAACTTGTCACAAAAGCTATAACCATCCACTACAGGTCAAGTGAACCAAGGTCTTACTGCTCTTGAGATGTTGAGTAATCTTGCATTTCATGGTAATTTAGACAGGTCGTTGGAGTCTGGCTGAGTGATGATTACATGCACTACATGTAGGTCTTAGAAAAATATGAATTGGATGGAATATGTAATGAAAATTACTAAAATGCCTCTGCAGCATTGCAGCAATTCCTGCAAAATATACACATGTTGGAAACAATACCAGGCACACTACACACTATAACAGAAACCCTTATGGATGTAGAGGTGAAACTCAGACAATTTGAATAACATGCAAAACTTATGTTATTTTGGTAATTCAGCTAAAAAAGGTAAACTAATACATAGATTCATTATATGCAAAGTGGGATATTTCAAGCATTTATTTGTTATAATTTGAGGATTATGGCTTATAGCTTTTGAAAACCCAAAAATCGTAATCTCAGAAAATTACACTGGTGTGAAAAGGTTCAGTGTTGTAGCCGCTAAGTGCCACACTCTCACCAGCTAATTAATCCAAAATACCCACTAAGGACTCGTGAGCATTTAATGGTCTCTCAGTCTATTTCAGCTAATTCACAATCATGGGGAAGTTGCTGACCTGACAGTTGTGCAGAAAACCATCATTGACATCCTCCACAAGGAGGGAAAGCCTTAAAAGTTCATTGCCAAAGAAGTTGGATGCTTTCAAAGTGCTGCATCAAAATACATGAATAAAAAGTTGAGTGGAAGGGAAAAGTGTGGAAGAAAAAGGTGGACTTTATTAAGTCCAGAGTCAATGCACCCGTCTACCAGGAGATTTTAGAGCACTTCATGCTACCTTCAGCAGAAAAGCTTTGTGGAGATGATGACTTTATTTTCCAGCAGGTCTTGGCACCTGCCCACACTGCCACAAGAACCAGAACCTGGTTCTATGACCAAAGATTTCTGTGCTTGATTGGCCAGCAAACTCTCCTGACCTGAACCCCGTAGAAAATCTATGGATCATTACCAGAAGAAAGATGAGATACATGTGACCGAGCAATGCAGAGGAGTTGAAGGCCGCTATTGAAGCATCCTGGTCTTCCATTACACCTCAGCAGGGCCACAACATCCACGCCACAACGCACTGAGAATTAATGCAAAAGGGACTCAAACCAAGTACTGAGGTCATATGCATCACTGTACTCAACATTTCTGTATTCAATATCTTTTTTTTTTATTAGGCCCGAGCACCGAAGGCGGTGCGAAGGCCTGTTGTAATTGCTCCGTTTTTTCCTTCTTCTTCTTCTTCTTCTTCTTATTAGGCCCGAGCACCGAAGGCGGTGCGAAGGCCTGTTGTAATTGCTCCGTTTCTTCCTTATTAGGCCCGAGCACCGAAGGCGGTGCGAAGGCCTGTTGTAATTGCTCCGTTTTTTCCTTATTCTTCTTCTTCTTCTTCTTCTTCTTATTATTCTTCTTCTTAAACATTGGAGGCATTTTTGGGGACCTGAACATGCATGAAAACGCGCCTATTTTTGTGTACCCCCTCAAAGGAATGCGAAAAATTTGATATTTTGGGGTGCTTGGGACTGTTCGGGCAAAATTGAATGAGAGCGCCACCTATTTAATATGCCCCGCCACTGCACGTCATCAATCTTCATGAAAATCGTTACATATATTCTAAATGCTTTGTCGAATAAAAAATCCTCTTGGAGCAACAGCCTAAAACCAACAGGAAGTCGGCCATTTTGGGTCAAAGTCGCCATTTTGGCATTTTGCTGACATTTTCAAAATCTATCTCCTCCTAGAGATTTCATCGTACCGCTACCAAAATAGCTCAGGATGTTCAGAAGGCATGTGTCTTTAAAAGTTATTGAAAGTTTTCTAATAGGAGAAAGGGCATGGAGGGGGCGGGGCCTCAAAGTTTGACATCTCGCCATGAAGAACGAAAGTGATATAACTTCCACATAAAACAATGTATCTTAACTAAAATGGCCATGTATGATGCCAGTCCCATCCTGAACACATCTACATGTCAATATTTGGGTTATGAATTGGCCACGCCCCCTGGCGACAGGAAGTCATGGTTTTTACTCAAAGAACCACTTCTCTAAAGCTTTGGACACAACCAGGTCCAAACTGGGTCAGACAGCAGAAAACAAGTTGGTGATGATATCCAGTGAAAACTGTTGCTCTACGCTGCAGGGCGAGACCGTGGCACCATGGCGATCTTTGATAAGACGCCATGACATCATAAATCACTATAAATCCCGCAATTCTGATCCAATTCCCATCAGACTTGCAGGGATTAATCAAGATCTGGCCCTGAACAGATCCATATGACCAATTCCAGACTAGCCCTAAGCCCCGCCCACTTCCAAGAGGAAGTGCTTTTTTTCAGACGCCGGGGTCTATATCCTCAGGAATGAAACTTACACACTTGAAAGTGCTTCACAACAGGTCAAACCCTTTCATGATACCACAATAAAAATCTCAAGTTCCTTCGTCAAACGTAACCATGGCGAATAGTGGTCCGACGCCATCAAACAGGAAGTACTTGTGACTGACCCATTGTAATGTTGATCTCCACCAAACTTGGCAGGAAGGAACGCAGTCAGGCCTAGAACTCAGCCACATTGACATATGCTGGAAAAATTGCAATATGGCTCTATAGCGCCCCCTACAAATATTTAATTGATCATATCTGCCCACTACATTGAGCGATATGGCTGAAATGCAGTATATTGATAGAACTTGGGAGGATGTACAAAATAGCCTCTTGGACCTATATCATAACTTCAACAGGAAGTCGGCCATTTTGAAAAAAGTGTCATTTTTGGGGTCATTTTTGCATGTTTCTTTGCCTTGCATTTGAACGAACTCTTCCTACAGATTTTATCGTATTTACCTCAAACTCAGTCTGAACACTCCAGAGGCATGTGTGGTCAAAAGTTATTGAAAATTTTCTAATAGGAGGTGGCGTTCAGCAGCTGTGCCTCATCAAGTTTTGATGTTTCGCCATCAAGCACGGAATCCATTATTTCTGAAATACAACACTCATCTTGTACCAAACTGCACATGTTTTACCTCATTTCCATGCCGACCACATCTACAAGTCCTGATGTTGTCATCTGGACATTGCTCAACGCTGCATGGCGAGACCGTGGCGCCATGACAAGATTGGATAAGGCGCTGTGACATCATTAATCACTATAAATCCCTCAATTTTCATCCAATCAATATGACACTTACAGTGATTAATCAGGGTCTGCTCCTGAACAGATACATGTAACTACTTCTGGTCTTGGCCTATGCCACGCCCCCTGGAAACAGGAAGTGCCTTTCTCAGACACTGGGGTCCCGCTCATCAGGGATTAACCTCAGACACTCTACAGTGCTTCAGATCAGGTCAAACCCTTTCATGACACTACAGAAAAAAAACCCTCAAGTTCCGTTGTCCATCAAAACCATGGCGAATGGCGTCCACCGCCATGAAACAGGAAGTACTTGTAACTGACCTAATGTACTCCTGATCTCCACCAAACTCTGCAGGGAGGACAGTGGTCAGGCCTGGAACTGACTCAAATAGACATATGCTGGTTATTTGGCTCTATAGTGCCCCCTATGGTTATATCATTCGCCATGAAACAGGAAGTGGCTCTAGCCCTGTTGTCAGTTGACCAGTTGAGCTGATATTTTCCTGTTCTCATTAGAGTTCCAACATGAACATGGGACTACATGAAAACAACTATGGCGCCACCTAGTGGCCACGTGGAATTTTCCTCTTGATAAAATCATGCTCCAGTTTGTGGGAATTCAACACAGTTTGTAAGAAACAAGGTCATGAATGGTTCAGATGTCATCACTGGACAGGCTTAGGTGCAAGTTGATCCTCTCATGACGAAAATCACCTCTTGGTGGAGATAAACTCTGGACGAATGGGTTTATGGCTGTGGGCGAGAGCGGCTGTGTTGCTGGAGGGAGGCTGTTGGCAGATGGGGCGGTGCAATAGGCCGAAGCGGCGCCAGAGGTGCGAGGGCCTCCAACGCTGCTTGCAGCTTTAATTAGGCCCGAGCACCGAAGGCGGTGCGAAGGCCTATTGTAATTGCTCCGTTTCTTCCTTATTCTTCTTCTTCTTCTTCTTCTTCTTAAACATTGGAGGCATTTTTGGGGACCTGAACATGCACGAAAACGCGCCTATTTTTGTGTACCCCCCCAAAGGAATGTGAAAAATTTGATATTTTGGGGTGCTTGGGACTGTTCGGGCAAAATTGAATGAGAGCGCCACCTATTTACGATGCCCCGCCACTGCACGTCATCAATCTTTATGAAAATTGCTACAAATATTCTAAATGTTCGGGCGAACAAAAAATCCTCTTGGAGCAACAGCCTAAAACCAACAGGAAGTCGGCCATTTTGGGTCAAAGTCGCCATTTTGGCGTTTTACTGACATTTTCAAAATCTATCTCCTCCTAGAGATTTTATCGTACCGCTACCAAAATAGCTCAGGATGTCCAGAAGGCATGTGTCTTTAAAAGTTATTGAAAGTTTTCTAATAGGAGAAAGGGCATGGAGGGGGTGGGGCCTCAAATTTTGATGTGTCGCCGTGAAGAACGAAAGTGATATAGCTTCCACATAAAACAATGTATCTGAACCAAAATGGCCATGTATGATGCCAGTCCCATCCTGAACACATCTACATGTCAATATTTGGGTTATGAATTGGCCACGCCCCCTGGCGACAGTAAGTCATGGTTTTTACTTGGAGACCCTCTTATCTGACGTTTTGAACACAACCAGGTCCAAACTGGGTCAGACAGCAGAAAACAAGTTGGTGATGATAACCAGTGAAAACTGTTGCTCTATGCTGCAGGGCGAGACCGTGGCGCCATGGCGAACTTTGATAAGACGCCATGACATCATAAATCACTATAAATCCCTCAATTCTGATCCAATCCCCATCAGACTTGCAGGGATTAATCAGGGTCCGGCCCTGAACGGATTCATATCACCAATTCCGGTCTAGCCCTAAGCCCCGCCCACTTCCAACAGGAAGTGCTTTTTTTCAGACGCAGGGGTCCATCTCCTCAGGAATAAAACGTGCACACTTGAAAGTACTTCACAACAGGTCAAACCCTTTCATGATACCACAATAAAAATCTCAAGCTCCTTCGCCAAACGTAACCATGGCGAATAGCGGTCCGACGCCATCAAACAGGAAGTACTTGTAACTGACCCATTGTACTGCTGATCTACACCAAACCTGGCAGGGAGGAGCGCGGACCAGCCGAGAACTCAGCCACATTGACATATGTTGGAAAAATTGCAATATGGCTCTATAGCGCCACCTACAAATATTTAATTGATCATATCTGCCCACTACATTGACTGATATGGCTGAAATCCAGTATATTGATAGAACTTGGAAGGATGTACAAAAAAGCCTCTTGGACCTATATGATAACTTCAACAGGAAGTCAGCCATTTTGAAAAAAGTGTCATTTTTGGGGTCATTTTTGCATGTTTCTTTGCCTTGCATTTGAACGAACTCCTCCTACAGATTTTATCGTATTTACCTCAAACTCAGTCTGAACACTCCAGAGGCATGCTGTGGTCAAAAGTTATTGAAAATTTTCTAATAGGAGGTGGCGTTCAGCGGCGGCGCCTCATCAAGTTTTGATGTTTCGCCAACAAGCACGGAATCTATTATTTCTGCAATACAACACTCATTCTGTACCAAACTGCATATATTTCTACTTCAGTTCCATGCCGACCACATCTACAAGTCCTGATGTTGTCATCTGGACATTGCTCAACGCTGCATGGCGAGACCGTGGCGCCATGACAAGGTTGGATAAAACGCCATGACATCATTATTGAGTATAAATCCCTCAATTTTCATCCAATCAGCATCACACTTGCACTGATTAATCAGAGTCTGCTTCTTAACAGATATATGTAATTACTTCTGGTCTTGGCCTAAGCCCCGCCCACTTGAAACAGGAAGTGCCTTTTCCTGCAGCAGGGTCCCTCTCGTCAGGGATTAACCTCACACACTCTACAGTGCTTCAGATCAGGTCAAACCCTTTCATGATATAAGAGAAAAAAAACCTCAAGTTCCTTCCTCAAGCAAAACATGGCAAATGGCGTCCACCGCCATGAAACAGGAAGTACTTGTAACTGACCCAATGTACTCCTGATCTCCACCAAACTTGGCAGGGAGGACAGTGGTCAGGCCTGGAACTGATTCAAATACACATATGCTGGTAATATGGCTCTATAGCGCCCCCTATCAATATTTAGTCTATCAGCTCCACCCACTGCTTTGAACGACATAGTAAAATGTGGCATATTTATATAACATGCCAGGACAAATAAAAAAGCCACTTCATGTCCTGATGTTCTCAACACCATAGCCCTGGGAAAAGGAAGTCCCACCATTTTAACCCTTTATCCTCTGTATAACTAATTCTAACTCATTAATATCATCCTTCATGAACTCATGGTTGAAAATATGACTGACTTCTTACAGCATCATGATTAAAATGGCTTCCTGTGATGGTTTAAATCATTCGCCATTATACAGGAAGTGGCACTAACCCTGCTGTCAGTTGACCAATTGAGCTAATATTTTCCTGTTCTCATTAGAGTTCCAATCTGAACATGGTCGTACATTAAAAGAACTTTACCACCACCTAGTGGCCACGTGGAATTTTCCTCTTGATGAAATCATGCTCCAGATTGTGGGAATTCAACACAGTTTGTAAGAAACAAGGTCATGAATGCTTCAGATGTCATCACTGGACAGGCTGAGGTGCAAGTTGATCCTCTCATGACGAAAATCACCTCTTGATGGAGATAAACTCTGGAAGAATGGGTATATGGCTGTGGGCGAGAGCGGCTGTGTTGCTGGAGGGAGGCTGTTGGCAGATGGGGCGGTGCAATAGGCCGAAGCGGCGCCAGAGGTGCGAGGGCCTCCAACGCTGCTTGCAGCTTTAATTCTTCTTCTTCTTCTTCTTCTTCTTCTTAAACATTGGAGGCATTTTTGGGTACCTGAACATGCACGAAAACGCGCCTATTTTTGTGTACCCCCCCAAAGGAATGTGAAAAATTTGATATTTTGGGGTGCTTGGGACTGTTCGGGCAAAATTGAATGAGAGCGCCACCTATTTACGATGCCCCGCCACTGCACGTCATCAATCTTTATGAAAATTGCTACAAATATTCTAAATGTTCGGGCGAACAAAAAATCCTCTTGGAGCAACAGACTAAAACCAACAGGAAGTCGGCCATTTTGGGTCAAAGTCGCCATTTTGGCGTTTTACTGACATTTTCAAAATCTATCTCCTCCTAGAGATTTATCGTACCGCTACCAAAATAGCTCAGGATGTCCAGAAGGCATGTGTCTTTAAAAGTTATTGAAAGTTTTCTAATAGGAGAAAGGGCATGGAGGGGGTGGGGCCTCAAATTTTGATGTGTCGCCGTGAAGAACGAAAGTGATATAGCTTCCACATAAAACAATGTATCTGAACCAAAATGGCCATGTATGATGCCAGTCCCATCCTGAACACATCTACATGTCAATATTTGGGTTATGAATTGGCCACGCCCCCTGGCGACAGTAAGTCATGGTTTTTACTTGGAGACCCTCTTATCTGACGTTTTGAACACAACCAGGTCCAAACTGGGTCAGACAGCAGAAAACAAGTTGGTGATGATAACCAGTGAAAACTGTTGCTCTATGCTGCAGGGCGAGACCGTGGCGCCATGGCGAACTTTGATAAGACGCCATGACATCATAAATCACTATAAATCCCTCAATTCTGATCCAATCCCCATCAGACTTGCAGGGATTAATCAGGGTCCGGCCCTGAACAGATTCATATCACCAATTCCGGTCTAGCCCTAAGCCCCGCCCACTTCCAACAGGAAGTGCTTTTTTTCAGACGCAGGGGTCCATCTCCTCAGGAATAAAACGTGCACACTTGAAAGTACTTCACAACAGGTCAAACCCTTTCATGATACCACAATAAAAATCTCAAGCTCCTTCGCCAAACGTAACCATGGCGAATAGCGGTCCGACGCCATCAAACAGGAAGTACTTGTAACTGACCCATTGTACTGCTGATCTACACCAAACCTGGCAGGGAGGAGCGCGGACCAGCCGAGAACTCAGCCACATTGACATATGTTGGAAAAATTGCAATATGGCTCTATAGCGCCACCTACAAATATTTAATTGATCATATCTGCCCACTACATTGACTGATATGGCTGAAATCCAGTATATTGATAGAACTTGTAAGGATGTACAAAAAAGCCTCTTGGACCTATATGATAACTTCAACAGGAAGTCAGCCATTTTGAAAAAAGTGTCATTTTTGGGGTCATTTTTGCATGTTTCTTTGCCTTGCATTTGAACGAACTCCTCCTACAGATTTTATCGTATTTACCTCAAACTCAGTCTGAACACTCCAGAGGCATGCGTGGTCAAAAGTTATTGAAAATTTTCTAATAGGAGGTGGCGTTCAGCGGCGGCGCCTCATCAAGTTTTGATGTTTCGCCAACAAGCACGGAATCTATTATTTCTGCAATACAACACTCATTCTGTACCAAACTGCATATATTTCTCTTCACTTCCATGCCGACCACATCTACAAGTCCTGATGTTGTCATCTGGACATTGCTCAACGCTGCATGGCGAGACCGTGGCGCCATGACAAGGTTGGATAAAACGCCATGACATCATTATTGAGTATAAATCCCTCAATTTTCATCCAATCAGCATCACACTTGCACTGATTAATCAGAGTCTGCTTCTTAACAGATATATGTAATTACTTCTGGTCTTGGCCTAAGCCCCGCCCACTTGAAACAGGAAGTGCCTTTTTCCTGCAGCAGGGTCCCTCTCGTCAGGGATTAACCTCACACACTCTACAGTGCTTCAGATCAGGTCAAACCCTTTCATGATATAAGAGAAAAAAAACCTCAAGTTCCTTCCTCAAGCAAAACATGGCAAATGGCGTCCACCGCCATGAAACAGGAAGTACTTGTAACTGACCCAATGTACTCCTGATCTCGACCAAACTTGGCAGGGAGGACAGTGGTCAGGCCTGGAACTGATTCAAATACACATATGCTGGTAATATGGCTCTATAGCGCCCCCTATCAATATTTAGTCTATCAGCTCCACCCACTGCTTTGAACGACATAGTAAAATGTGGCATATTTATATAACATGCCAGGACAAATAAAAAAGCCACTTCATGTCCTGATGTTCTCAACACCATAGCCCTGGGAAAAGGAAGTCCCACCATTTTAACCCTTTATCCTCTGTATAACTAATTCTAACTCATTAATATCATCCTTCATGAACTCATGGTTGAAAATATGACTGACTTCTTACAGCATCATGATTAAAATGGCTTCCTGTGATGGTTTAAATCATTCGCCATTATACAGGAAGTGGCACTAACCCTGCTGTCAGTTGACCAATTGAGCTAATATTTTCCTGTTCTCATTAGAGTTCCAATCTGAACATGGTCGTACATTAAAAGAACTTTACCACCACCTAGTGGCCACGTGGAATTTTCCTCTTGATGAAATCATGCTCCAGATTGTGGGAATTCAACACAGTTTGTAAGAAACAAGGTCATGAATGCTTCAGATGTCATCACTGGACAGGCTGACGTGCAAGTTGATCTTCTGATGAGGAAAATCACCTCTTGATGGAGATAAACTCTGGAAGAATGGGTATATGGCTGTGGGCAAGAGAGGCTGTGTTTCTGGAGGGAGGCTCTTGGCCGATGGGGCGGTGCAATAGGCCGAAGCGGCGCCAGAGGTGCGAGGGCCTCCAACGCTGCTTGCAGCTTTAATTAGGCCCGAGCACCGAAGGCGGTGCGAAGGCCTATTGTAATTGCTCTGTTTCTTCCTTATTAGGCCCGAGCACCGAAGGCGGTGCGAAGGCCTATTGTAATTGCTCCGTTTCTTCCTTATTCTTCTTCTTCTTCTTCTTCTTCTTCTTCTTCTTCTTAAACATTGGAGGCATTTTTGGGGACCTGAACATGCACGAAAACGCGCCTATTTTTGTGTACCCCCCCAAAGGAATGTGAAAAATTTCATATTTTGGGGTGCTTGGGACTGTTCGGGCAAAATTGAATGAGAGCGCCACCTATTTACTATGCCCCGCCACTGCACGTCATCAATCTTTATGAAAATTGCTACAAATATTCTAAATGTTCGGGCGAACAAAAAATCCTCTTGGAGCAACAGACTAAAACCAACAGGAAGTCGGCCATTTTGGGTCAAAGTCGCCATTTTGGCGTTTTACTGACATTTTCAAAATCTATCTCCTCCTAGAGATTTCATCGTACCGCTACCAAAATAGCTCAGGATGTCCAGAAGGCATGTGTCTTTAAAAGTTATTGAAAGTTTTCTAATAGGAGAAAGGGCATGGAGGGGGTGGGGCCTCAAATTTTGATGTGTCGCCGTGAAGAACGAAAGTGATATAGCTTCCACATAAAACAATGTATCTGAACCAAAATGGCCATGTATGATGCCAGTCCCATCCTGAACACATCTACATGTCAATATTTGGGTTATGAATTGGCCACGCCCCCTGGCGACAGTAAGTCATGGTTTTTACTTGGAGACCCTCTTATCTGACGTTTTGAACACAACCAGGTCCAAACTGGGTCAGACAGCAGAAAACAAGTTGGTGATGATAACCAGTGAAAACTGTTGCTCTATGCTGCAGGGCGAGACCGTGGCGCCATGGCGAACTTTGATAAGACGCCATGACATCATAAATCACTATAAATCCCTCAATTCTGATCCAATCCCCATCAGACTTGCAGGGATTAATCAGGGTCCGGCCCTGAACAGATTCATATCACCAATTCCGGTCTAGCCCTAAGCCCCGCCCACTTCCAACAGGAAGTGCTTTTTTTCAGACGCAGGGGTCCATCTCCTCAGGAATAAAACGTGCACACTTGAAAGTACTTCACAACAGGTCAAACCCTTTCATGATACCACAATAAAAATCTCAAGCTCCTTCGCCAAACGTAACCATGGCGAATAGCGGTCCGACGCCATCAAACAGGAAGTACTTGTAACTGACCCATTGTACTGCTGATCTACACCAAACCTGGCAGGGAGGAGCGCGGACCAGCCGAGAACTCAGCCACATTGACATATGTTGGAAAAATTGCAATATGGCTCTATAGCGCCACCTACAAATATTTAATTGATCATATCTGCCCACTACATTGACTGATATGGCTGAAATCCAGTATATTGATAGAACTTGGAAGGATGTACAAAAAAGCCTCTTGGACCTATATGATAACTTCAACAGGAAGTCAGCCATTTTGAAAAAAGTGTCATTTTTGGGGTCATTTTTGCATGTTTCTTTGCCTTGCATTTGAACGAACTCCTCCTACAGATTTTATCGTATTTACCTCAAACTCAGTCTGAACACTCCAGAGGCATGCGTGGTCAAAAGTTATTGAAAATTTTCTAATAGGAGGTGGCGTTCAGCGGCGGCGCCTCATCAAGTTTTGATGTTTCGCCAACAAGCACGGAATCTATTATTTCTGCAATACAACACTCATTCTGTACCAAACTGCATATATTTCTCTTCACTTCCATGCCGACCACATCTACAAGTCCTGATGTTGTCATCTGGACATTGCTCAACGCTGCATGGCGAGACCGTGGCGCCATGACAAGGTTGGATAAAACGCCATGACATCATTATTGAGTATAAATCCCTCAATTTTCATCCAATCAGCATCACACTTGCACTGATTAATCAGAGTCTGCTTCTTAACAGATATATGTAATTACTTCTGGTCTTGGCCTAAGCCCCGCCCACTTGAAACAGGAAGTGCCTTTTTCCTGCAGCAGGGTCCCTCTCGTCAGGGATTAACCTCACACACTCTACAGTGCTTCAGATCAGGTCAAACCCTTTCATGATATAAGAGAAAAAAAACCTCAAGTTCCTTCCTCAAGCAAAACATGGCAAATGGCGTCCACCGCCATGAAACAGGAAGTACTTGTAACTGACCCAATGTACTCCTGATCTCGACCAAACTTGGCAGGGAGGACAGTGGTCAGGCCTGGAACTGATTCAAATACACATATGCTGGTAATATGGCTCTATAGCGCCCCCTATCAATATTTAGTCTATCAGCTCCACCCACTGCTTTGAACGACATAGTAAAATGTGGCATATTTATATAACATGCCAGGACAAACAAAAAAGCCACTTCATGTCCTGATGTTCTCAACACCATAGCCCTGGGAAAAGGAAGTCCCACCATTTTAACCCTTTATCCTCTGTATAACTAATTCTAACTCATTAATATCATCCTTCATGAACTCATGGTTGAAAATATGACTGACTTCTTACAGCATCATGATTAAAATGGCTTCCTGTGATGGTTTAAATCATTCGCCATTATACAGGAAGTGGCACTAACCCTGCTGTCAGTTGACCAATTGAGCTAATATTTTCCTGTTCTCATTAGAGTTCCAATCTGAACATGGTCGTACATTAAAAGAACTTTACCACCACCTAGTGGCCACGTGGAATTTTCCTCTTGATGAAATCATGCTCCAGATTGTGGGAATTCAACACAGTTTGTAAGAAACAAGGTCATGAATGCTTCAGATGTCATCACTGGACAGGCTGACGTGCAAGTTGATCTTCTGATGAGGAAAATCACCTCTTGATGGAGATAAACTCTGGAAGAATGGGTATATGGCTGTGGGCAAGAGAGGCTGTGTTGCTGGAGGGAGGCTCTTGGCCGATGGGGCGGTGCAATAGGCCGAAGCGGCGCCAGAGGTGCGAGGGCCTCCAACGCTGCTTGCAGCTTTAATTCTTCTTCTTCTTCTTCTTCTTCTTCTTCTTAAACATTGGAGGCATTTTTGGGGACCTGAACATGCACGAAAACGCGCCTATTTTTGTGTACCCCCCCAAAGGAATGTGAAAAATTTGATATTTTGGGGTGCTTGGGACTGTTCGGGCAAAATTGAATGAGAGCGCCACCTATTTACGATGCCCCGCCACTGCACGTCATCAATCTTTATGAAAATTGCTACAAATATTCTAAATGTTCGGGCGAACAAAAAATCCTCTTGGAGCAACAGACTAAAACCAACAGGAAGTCGGCCATTTTGGGTCAAAGTCGCCATTTTGGCGTTTTACTGACATTTTCAAAATCTATCTCCTCCTAGAGATTTTATCGTACCGCTACCAAAATAGCTCAGGATGTCCAGAAGGCATGTGTCTTTAAAAGTTATTGAAAGTTTTCTAATAGGAGAAAGGGCATGGAGGGGGTGGGGCCTCAAATTTTGATGTGTCGCCGTGAAGAACGAAAGTGATATAGCTTCCACATAAAACAATGTATCTGAACCAAAATGGCCATGTATGATGCCAGTCCCATCCTGAACACATCTACATGTCAATATTTGGGTTATGAATTGGCCACGCCCCCTGGCGACAGTAAGTCATGGTTTTTACTTGGAGACCCTCTTATCTGACGTTTTGAACACAACCAGGTCCAAACTGGGTCAGACAGCAGAAAACAAGTTGGTGATGATAACCAGTGAAAACTGTTGCTCTATGCTGCAGGGCGAGACCGTGGCGCCATGGCGAACTTTGATAAGACGCCATGACATCATAAATCACTATAAATCCCTCAATTCTGATCCAATCCCCATCAGACTTGCAGGGATTAATCAGGGTCCGGCCCTGAACAGATTCATATCACCAATTCCGGTCTAGCCCTAAGCCCCGCCCACTTCCAACAGGAAGTGCTTTTTTTCAGACGCAGGGGTCCATCTCCTCAGGAATAAAACGTGCACACTTGAAAGTACTTCACAACAGGTCAAACCCTTTCATGATACCACAATAAAAATCTCAAGCTCCTTCGCCAAACGTAACCATGGCGAATAGCGGTCCGACGCCATCAAACAGGAAGTACTTGTAACTGACCCATTGTACTGCTGATCTACACCAAACCTGGCAGGGAGGAGCGCGGACCAGCCGAGAACTCAGCCACATTGACATATGTTGGAAAAATTGCAATATGGCTCTATAGCGCCACCTACAAATATTTAATTGATCATATCTGCCCACTACATTGACTGATATGGCTGAAATCCAGTATATTGATAGAACTTGGAAGGATGTACAAAAAAGCCTCTTGGACCTATATGATAACTTCAACAGGAAGTCAGCCATTTTGAAAAAAGTGTCATTTTTGGGGTCATTTTTGCATGTTTCTTTGCCTTGCATTTGAACGAACTCCTCCTACAGATTTTATCGTATTTACCTCAAACTCAGTCTGAACACTCCAGAGGCATGCGTGGTCAAAAGTTATTGAAAATTTTCTAATAGGAGGTGGCGTTCAGCGGCGGCGCCTCATCAAGTTTTGATGTTTCGCCAACAAGCACGGAATCTATTATTTCTGCAATACAACACTCATTCTGTACCAAACTGCATATATTTCTCTTCACTTCCATGCCGACCACATCTACAAGTCCTGATGTTGTCATCTGGACATTGCTCAACGCTGCATGGCGAGACCGTGGCGCCATGACAAGGTTGGATAAAACGCCATGACATCATTATTGAGTATAAATCCCTCAATTTTCATCCAATCAGCATCACACTTGCACTGATTAATCAGAGTCTGCTTCTTAACAGATATATGTAATTACTTCTGGTCTTGGCCTAAGCCCCGCCCACTTGAAACAGGAAGTGCCTTTTTCCTGCAGCAGGGTCCCTCTCGTCAGGGATTAACCTCACACACTCTACAGTGCTTCAGATCAGGTCAAACCCTTTCATGATATAAGAGAAAAAAAACCTCAAGTTCCTTCCTCAAGCAAAACATGGCAAATGGCGTCCACCGCCATGAAACAGGAAGTACTTGTAACTGACCCAATGTACTCCTGATCTCGACCAAACTTGGCAGGGAGGACAGTGGTCAGGCCTGGAACTGATTCAAATACACATATGCTGGTAATATGGCTCTATAGCGCCCCCTATCAATATTTAGTCTTTCAGCTCCACCCACTGCTTTGAACGACATAGTAAAATGTGGCATATTTATATAACATGCCAGGACAAATAAAAAAGCCACTTCATGTCCTGATGTTCTCAACACCATAGCCCTGGGAAAAGGAAGTCCCACCATTTTAACCCTTTATCCTCTGTATAACTAATTCTAACTCATTAATATCATCCTTCATGAACTCATGGTTGAAAATATGACTGACTTCTTACAGCATCATGATTAAAATGGCTTCCTGTGATGGTTTAAATCATTCGCCATTATACAGGAAGTGGCACTAACCCTGCTGTCAGTTGACCAATTGAGCTAATATTTTCCTGTTCTCATTAGAGTTCCAATCTGAACATGGTCGTACATTAAAAGAACTTTACCACCACCTAGTGGCCACGTGGAATTTTCCTCTTGATGAAATCATGCTCCAGATTGTGGGAATTCAACACAGTTTGTAAGAAACAAGGTCATGAATGCTTCAGATGTCATCACTGGACAGGCTGACGTGCAAGTTGATCTTCTGATGAGGAAAATCACCTCTTGATGGAGATAAACTCTGGAAGAATGGGTATATGGCTGTGGGCAACAGAGGCTGTGTTGCTGGAGGGAGGCTCTTGGCCGATGGGGCGGTGCAATAGGCCGAAGCGGCGCCAGAGGTGCGAGGGCCTCCAACGCTGCTTGCAGCTTTAATTATTCTTCTTCTTAAACATTGGAGGCATTTTTGGGGACCTGAACATGCATGAAAACGCGCCTATTTTTGTGTACCCCCCCAAAGGAATGTGAAAAATTTGATATTTTGGGGTGCTCGGGACTGTTCGGGCCAAATTGAATGAGAGCGCCACCTATTTATTATGCCCCGCCACTGCACGTCATCAATCTTTATGAAAATCGCTAGATATATTCTAAATGTTTGGGCAAACAAAAACGCCTCTTGGAGCAACAGCCTAAAACCAACAGGAAGTCGGCCATTTTGGGTCAAAGTCGCCATTTTGGCGTTTTACTGACATTTTCAAAATCTATCTCCTCCCAGAGATTTCATCATACCACTACCAAAATAGCTCAGGATGTCCAGAAGGCATGTGTCTTTAAAAGTTATTGAAAGTTTTCTAATAGGAGAAAGGGCATGGAGGGGGTGGGGCCTCAAAATTTGATGTCTCGCCGTGAAGAACGAAAGTGATATAACTTCCACATAAAACAATATATTTGAACCAAAATTGCCATGTATGATGCCATTCCCATCCTGAACACCTCTACATGTCAATATTTGGGTTATGAATTGGCCACGCCCCCTGGCGACAGGAAGTCATTGTTTTTACTTGGAGACCCACTTATCTGACGTTTTCGAGACAACCAGGTCCAAACTGGGTCAGACAGCAGAAAACAAGTTGGTGATGATATCCAGTGAAAACTGTTGCTCTACGCTGCAGGGCGAGACCGTGGTGTCATGGCGAACTTCGATAAGACGCCATGACATCATAAATCACTATAAATCCCTCAATTCTGATCCAATCCCCATCAGACTTGCAGGGATTAATCAGGATCCGGCCCTAAACAGATCCATATGACCAATTCCAGACTAGCCCTAAGCCCCGCCCACTTCCAACAGGAAGTGGTTTTTTTCAGACGCTGGGGTCCATCTCCTCAGGAATGACACTTACACACTTGAAAGTACTTCAGAACAGGTCAAACCCTTTCATGATACCCCAATAAAAATCTCAAGTTCCTTTGCCAAACGTAACCTTGGCGAATAGTGGTCCGACGCCATCAAACAGGAAGTACTTGTAACTGACCCATTGTAACGTTGATCTCCACCAAACTCGGCAGAGAGGACCGCGGTCAGGTCGGGAACTCTGCCCTATTGACATATGCTGGAAAAATTGTAATACGGCTCTATAGCGCCCCCTAAAAATATTTAATTGATCATGTCTGCCCACTACATTGACCAATATGGCTGAAATCCAGTATATTGATAGAACATGGAAGGATGTACAAAAAAGCCTCTTGGACCTATATGATAACTTCAACAGGAAGTCGGCCATTTTGAAAAAATTGTCATTTTTGGGGTCATTTTTGCATGTTTCTTTGCCTTGCATTTGAACGAACTCCTCCTACAGATTTTATTGTATTTACCTCAAACTCAGTCTGAACACTCCAGAGGCATGCGTAGTCAAAAGTTATTGAAAATTTTCTAATAGGAGGTGGCGTTCGGCGGCGGCGCCTCATCAAGTTTTGATGTTTCGCCATGAAGCACGGAATCCATTATTTCTGAAATACAACACTCATTTTGTACCAAACTGCACATGTTTCACTTCAGTTCCATGCCAACCACATCTACATGTCCAGATGATGTCATCTGGACATTGCTCAACGCTGCATGGCGAGACCGTGGCGCCATGACAAAGTTGGATAAGATGCCATGACATCATTATTGAGTGTAAATCCCTCAATTTTCATCCAATCACCATCACACGTACAGTGATTAATCAGGGTCTGCTCCTGAACAGATACATACAACTACTTCTGGTCTTGACCTAAGCCCCGCCCACCTGAAACAGGAAGTGCCATTTTCCTGCAGCGGGTTCCCTCTCGTCAGGGATTAACCTCACACACTCAGAAGTGCTAGAGATCAGTTCAAACCCTTTCATGATATTACAGAAAACAAAACTCAAGTTCGTTCCTCAAGCAAAACATGGCGAATGGCGTCCACCGCCATGAAACAGGAAGTACTTGTAACTGACCCAATGTACACCTGATCTCCACCAAACTCGGCAGGGAGGACAGTGGTCAGACCTGGAACTGATTCAAATACACATATGCTGGTTATGTGGCTCTATAGCGCCCCCTGTAAATATTTAATCTATCAGCTCCAACCACTGCTTTGAACGACATGATAAAATGTGGCATATTTATGTAACTTGACAAGACAAACAAATATTGCCTCTTCATGTCCTTATGTACTCAACACCATAGCCCCACCCCCTGGAAAAAGGAAGTCCCACCATGTTAACCTTTCTCATCTGTATAACTAATTCTAACTCAATTTATCATCCTTCATGAACTTATGGTTGAAAATATGACTGACGTCTTACAGCATCATGATTAAAATGGCTTTCTGTGATGGTTTAAATCATTCGCCATTATACAGAAAGTGGCACAAACCCTGCTGTCAGTTGACCAATTGAGCTAATATTTTCCTGTTCTCATTAGAGTTCCAACCTGAACATGGTCCTACATTAAAACAACTTTACCACCACCTAGTGGCCACGTGGAATTTTCCTCTTGATAAAATCATGCTCCAGTTTGTGGGAATTCAACACAGTTTGTAAGAAACAAGGTCATGAATGCTTCAGATGTCATCACTGGAAAGGCTGAGTTGCAAGTTGATCCTCGCATGAGAAAAATAACCTCTTGATTGGAGATAAACTCTGGAAGAATGGGTATATGGCTGTGGGCGATAGCGGCTGTGCTGCTGGAGGGAGGTTGCGGGGTGATGGGGCGGTGCAATAGGCCGAAGCGGCGCCAGAGGTGCGAGGGCCTCCAACGCTGCTTGCAGCTTTAATTATTATTATTATTATTATTTCATGTAATAGTCTAATTTTCTGAGATCATGGTTTTTGGGTTTTCATAAGCTGTAAACCATCAAAATTATAACAAATAAATGCTTGAAATATCTCACTTTGCATAATAAGTCTAAATAATATATTAGTTTACCTCACCCTAACGTTTACATTGAATTACTTAAATGAAGTTTTGCACAATGTTCTACTTTTTTTTTTAGTTTCACCTGTATTTCCCTGTTTTCACCTGTTATTCCTGCACCTTTATCATGTTTGCGTTCATTTGGCCTGATCCCCACAAATAAATCTGTAGGGTACAATCAGTGGTAACTATTTTCCATGTTCTTCATAAATAGTGAAAAAAAATAGTCAGAGCCCTAAAGTCTGAGGTGGATGAAGTTATTTATGGTGTCATCCTTCTTTGTAAAATTTGGAAATAGATAAGATACAAATATAATTAAATACTTTTACAGCCTACAGTCGGCTACTCTGTTCAAAATAATAATCAACATGAATTAAATGGATTTATTTATTTTGATAAGTTTCTGAAACATTACCTTTTCTCAAATCTGAGGAAACAGGATGCTCCATGTCAGTGAGATAAAATGAAAGAGTTGATTAAGAAGCCTGAACTCTGAGCCAAAGAGCTGCTGCTGCTGCTGAGAGACAGCACTGAATCCTCAGTATGTTTAAGAACTTGCTTCAAGTAGTCTGATCCAGGAGACGGATTATGCAGATTCACAAACAGGCATCACAAAGCAGAGGAACATGACTTCAGGTGGCAGAGTGAGTTTGGAGGAGCTGTAACAGGATTCAGGGAGCTGTGCTTCCTCATGATGCCAGTCATACATGACTATGTTGCTGAATGGATTGTGCACATGTTTGGGAATGTGACTGAGGTGGTGCACAGAGGAAACTCACACAGAGGGGTTCACGCCAGAAAGGGATTAAGTTCTTTGGATGAGAAATCTTCCCTGACAAAGTTACACACACACAGTTGTCAGATTACAACAAGCCAGCAGGAAAATCTATTGGTGGCACTAATGCAAAAACATATCAGTTACTTACACCACTATAAAATAGGACTCATATTTTAAGGTGAACGTGCTGAGCTTTTGGCTCTGCATCAACTGTCAATGTTCAGAAAAACCTGTTTTTTGTTCTGTCAACCCTGAGTCAACTGATTCATGTATGCAGGTGTTGGATGTTGTATTAGTGGCTGGAAATAATTCCTAACACAACTTAAAAAATGGTAAGTGGATTACCTTCCACACTGTAAGAAATATACATTTGCAAATAAAACATTTTTTTCCTGCGTCATTATGCAGAGACAGTATCTTTTACTGCACAGTAACCTACATCAAAATGGTTGTAAAGTTGATGCAAATGGAAAGAAACTCATACCCTCCTAACTTAGAGATATTATGACCATGTCATTGTAACTGAAGTATGCTAAGAATAAGCCCTCCTCTATGAAGCCAGTTCCAACTCAGTGTGAGCTTCTTGTGTTCTTTATCAAAGACATGATGAAGAGACCGAAGATCAGCTGCCTTCTGTTAGAGAGACAACATTAGTCCCACTGAGTAATGAATGCTCAGCTGGAAGTGATGTCCACAAATATTTCAACACCAACTCCATCAGTAGAGGTGGGAAGAAAAACGAGGGAAAAAGAAGACAGGAATTTCTTCCCCTCATTAGCAACATTGAGAGCTACAAGCACATTGCTGTCAGATGCTGTCAAGATGTCTTAGCTTTTAAAATTCCCAGTTCAGTGTCACTATAAGGCAAGGCAGTTTATTTGTACAGCACATTTTATGTACAGGACAATTCAAAGTGCTTTACATAAAACAAAAGCATTACATATATGAAGAAATAGTAAAAAGCAGCAATAAATAGCAGGAATCACAATGAAATCAGATTTCATGCATAGGCACATGAGAAAAGAAATGTTTTTAACCTGGATTTAAAAATGTCTACATTTGATGAAAGTTTAATCTCCACTGGCAGTTTGTTCCACTTGTTTGCAGCATAACAGCTAAATGCTGCTTCTCCATGTTTAGTCTGGACTCCGGTCTGGACTAGTTGACCATAGTCTTTGGATCTAAGAGCTCTGACCTCTTAGACGCAAAGCTACTGGTAGCTATCCACACAAATAGTTTCCCAAGATGCTGCTGCAGGGTTCATCAACAAACCTGCCTCAATACGAGTTTTTTTTTTTTTTTTTAATCAAACTCAGCCAGTAAGAACCTGAGCTTGTTTTATGTTTTATAAACTGCAACGGGATGTATAATGACATCACAAGTTGGGAGAACTTGATTTTAGAAACTCTTTTATTTTTTTCACTTGATTTTGACTCTGAAACTGCAGCTCATTCTCTCTTTCTGATAGAATAACCTGTGCTGTGTGATTGAAAGTAAATTGAACAAAGTGGAAATAAGTGAAACATGTATGATAAAAACACCCTCGCTGCTTACATCTGTTGGTTCTGAAGTGGAAGTCAGAAATTTTGACCAATGCTGCTGTTTGACCAGCGAGCTGACAAGTGACAGGTTGTTAATGATGCATCAAACCTGAACTGGAAGAGTTTTACAGCAGCTCTGTTTAGGTAATTAAAGCGCTTACATGTTACAGAATTCTACTTTCTAATGTGCAAGTGATTCTGAGCACAGACTTTTATCTCAGGCCTCATTATGACAGAACGCTTGTACTTTAAAATTCAGGAGAATTATGGTGATAAAATGGTGAGAAGATTTTGTTCTAGCTTATATGAGTGTAAGCTGGTGATTTTTTTGTTTGTTTGTTTTTTGATGATGATACCTGAACTTTGCTGAATAGCTGTGACTGTAATGGAGGCTTCCCCCAGGACACACTGTACCTTTGTAAGCTAAAACCAACAGGCAGCTTTTTATTTCTATTACAAGTTGTATTAATAATTTAGGAACACATTGTTCATTTTTGTTTTGACCCTGGATTTTCTGTATTAGTACTTGTTTTCCAGCTTCCTACAGCTGTCAAAATCATGCATAATAGCTTACGTGTTGATCTGACCCTTGGAGTGATCGTGCTTGGCCTTTGGCTCCGTACCGGCCCTGTGATGGACAGCCAACTTGTACAGGTTGTACCCTGCTTCTCGTCTGGTGGTAACTGGGACAGGCTCCAGCCCCTCCAGCAACCCTGGTTAGAATAAAGTGGGTATTAAATATGGATGGATGGACGGCTGTGATTATCACTTGTGGCAGTATTAATTTCAGACAGATCATTTAAAGATTTATAGATAGAAATGTAGATTTTCTCTCTGAAGGAAAATAGTTGCAAATATATAAAAGTTTCAGTGGCTTTGACTTGGAATTTATTCCAGTTATTTCATGTTATTCTCCAAGATGTGGGATTTTTTAAGTGTGTGCAGATTCTGAATTTACACAGTATGAATTTAGGAGGAGCCTTGTTGACTAGTAAGTCAGAAACATGTGGTAGAATCTATGAGAATATACATATGTTTTCCAAACCCTAATAATTTATATTTAATAAGCTTAAAACACAGTTAGCGAGAAATACTAAGAGCTCAAGGGAGAACTGGAGAAAGCCTAAAAGCTAAAGGCAACAGTAATACCTCTGCATTAATTTGCAATTTACCTTGCACTTAAAGTCTCTTTCATTGCTAAAAAAATACTCAACTATAATTTCTCTCTACATCCACACTGGTCAAAAACACCTTGACTGGCACATCCTGAATAAAAACTCGGAGCTGTAAATGTGTAAAAATCCAAAAACATAATAGCCACTGATGGATAAAGCTGGATTACATGTGGAAAATGAGAAACAACTGCCAAAAATGGCAAAAGAAAAACAGAATCAAGAGTAATTTTACAGCCACTTGTTATATAAGACCATTGATTAGGTTTTGGTTCCAGATACATCAAGTTGTCTTCAGAGGTTTTGCTGAGCAGCTGAGTCCAAGGTGCAAAGGACCAATAGCATTTTAAGCAAAGAGGAGTTATAATGTGCATCTGCACTTGAGTCTTGGTATAATTTTCTCCATACATGTCATGTTGTTGACAGCTGTTCCAGTCTTTTTTCCTAAATGTACTATTAGGCTCCTCTTCCTGCCCATGCAGGCATATTGAATTTTTTACATGCATATGGTGCCATTTCAGTTTTCCCTACTCTCTGAGACCTCTCTCTGCTCCCTCAGCTTGTCGCCATAAAAACAGATGGCTCTCCTGCAGTCCAGCATCCCGACTGTGCTTGCAGATGATCGTAAATTGAGCTGCAGTGGATATGACGCAGTTTCATCAGGACCAGAATATCATGCGAATAGGACATGGAGCTGAATAACAATCTGATACAATGTCAGACAATGACAGACATTTTTCCAGGAACCAGTTGCATGACCCAGGATACGTTGTCTTTCAGTGGAGGAGAAGCAACCATGTGAAGCACAAAAAGATAGCAGAAAGATTTTCTACAAAAAGTGATCTTTCATCTTAATGCCTTGCAGTGCTGCTTTGCATTTTTAGGCCAATGAAGTGCACTGAAGTGACAAAAAAGGAGAAGAAAGAAGCTGCGTCCCAAATGCACATAATACAGCACACTGCCTGTAACTGTCTTAACTGCTGGGTTGTTAAATCATTTTGGACAGCAGACCTAAGCAGAATGCAGATACAGGTTTATTTTAATATTTTAAAGATCTTTTGTGTTGACCTTGTCAATAAAATCAATTATTTTTGATGAGATTCAAAAAACTGCAACAACATCTGAGATTTTGCCCCTGGGGAGCCATGAATGGGCCATAGTATGTCATGTTAGATCCACTTTGGGTGTTTATTTAGCAGACAATTGTTGGAAAAAGTAGACATGATAAATCTATCATATGTTATTGGCTGCAGCTAAATGTATTTATTATCACGTGCCAGCTTTGACTAGTTTGAAAGTCGGGGAAGATAAATTTAGTGTTTGTAGATAAAAAGACTGGAAAGACACAAACGTGGCCTTTTACAAACGTGAAAACAGTAGAGCTCATCAGATAGCTGCTGAGAAAAACAACAAATAAAGAGAACTCAATAAACCAACCATGATACAATCAACCATCAGCTTGTTACCCCAGAGGCAGGCAGAGTGAGAGATTACAGAAAGAAATGAGAGCTGATAAAAGTTAAACTTGCAATATGCTAACAAATCACTGTGTCATTGAGTTTATCCTAATACATTTTATATTCAGAGTAGCAGACAATGATCTTGTGGACCAATGTGTACCTGGTCTCATGAAAAGGTAGAGTTATTGATTGTTGAACCATTTATTTAGGAGCACATGTAATTCTTATGTAATGTGCTGTGTGAGGACGACACCCTGCCCTGTATCGTACCCTTACCCTAACATTTGACTTATTTTTTAAAAAACATCAAATAACATCTCAGAAGCTTAAAGTTCATATAAATGATGCATCGAAAACTGGCTGGAATTTTTTCTCTATGGATTGCCATGAGATGATGTTGGCGTGTACCCACATGCAACTGGGAGAAGCTGCGTTAAAATATCAGCTCATAAATTATAACAAGGCCGGGCCAAAACTGAAATACTTGTGCTGCTTCTTTGTTTATAAATAAGTATCTATGAACTTTAGATGAACATGTTTTGGCTCTGGTGTCCACATAGTCCATTCATTTGCAGTTGTTGAACTTTTTTTTTTTTTAAACATAGATTTAATTGCATAGTAAAGTTTAAGAGAAAAATGATGATATCTGATCATCAAGAAAGTGAAAAAAAAATGTCTCCTTTGGGTGTGAAGGAGTCTGAATTTTCTGAATGGTTTTTGTTCTGTTGTTCAGCACTTTGGGGCAACTACTGTTGCAGAAAATGTGCTATATAAATAAACTTGAACTTGAACTTGAACTTGAATAAAGAGGAAGAGGAGCACAGCCAGAACGTGGAGCCCATAATGGTTCAGTTTGGGCTCAGATAAGGGTCCCACAGGGGTTTGTTCAAAGTTTCCACGATGACCTCACCGCTGTTTGCCCATATGGTTTTCAAGTTAGTTCTGACTGGGTTGCAGCTGGGGCCCAACTTGGTGAGGGCCAATGTGGGACCCATGTTTTGCAATGAGTTTAAATCTGCCTTGTTTATTGCCCACAGCTACTAAACTCACCTACAATCCTTATGGGTTATGCAGTCAACCCACATGAGCTTCACATATTGGCCCATGTAGCTGAAACCACATGGGAACTGCAAAGTGTCCCAGTTCAAGCCCATGTCCACTCAGTACCCACATAGCCCAAATTTAAACCCTATGGGCTCGACACACAGGAGATGGCCAACGACAGCGACAGGCAAAACTCCTCAACACCCTGGTGAAACCGAACACACGGGACGCAACAAACAGCAATGACGACGGCTCTGTCATGCATCGCTCTCTTGGATCGCTTTTTTCTCCTAGAAATTTAATTGGTTATGATATTGGAGGGAATTTTGACATTTTCAAAGCTGTCCATGACAAGTATGAAGGATGAAGACTCAGAAGATTTAGCTCGAATCGAAATCTTGCTGTTGTCTCTACTGCACAAAGAAAGACAACCCTGGTATCATCTGATTTTACAAACAAGGAAACAGCATATGAATGAATGAATATCATCATGAATATCATCATTTGATGGTGGACCTCAAGCCTGATCCAGATAAATTCAGAACCTACGTTCAGACAAATTCACAGCGGCTGCCTTTATTTACATCTCTATAATCTTTGCGTGAAGCATTGTAAAGTATGTGGAAGTCGGACACAGTTAAAATGACCTGTTCCTCCGTGTTGAAAGTGTTTGCAGACTGTCTAGCCTTCTCTTAGCTCATTGGTCAGTCCATGAAGCCCCTCTCTGATTGGTTGTAGTGTCATGCGACAATGACAAAAATTGAACATTTTTCTATTTTCTTGTGTTGCATTGCAAGCCGCCGTGTGCACATCTACATGAACGAGTGCAACATTTCACATGCATGAATGTCGCTTGGCTGAAAGAGGGCAGCTATTTTTGCCTCATTGCGCAAGTTCCATAGGAAATGAATGGAGAAGGAGCGACGTCACCTCCCATGTGTCAAGCCCATTATGGGGCCCACATGGACACGCTGGCGGGTAACCTTGATGTTTTTTTTATAAATACAGAAGCTGAGAGCATTCTTTCACAAAATCTTTTTATCAGTATTATCCTGCGATAACAATACATAACTTATTATAACAAGTATTGTTTGCTTGTGATGAAGGAATATGTTATTCATTATCTCAAGAATACAGTTTAACCATTTAAAAAAATATGATTAAACAAATGTTTCTTTCTTTGTTAGAGTTCAGATATAACAAAGCTCATTGCCTTGTGATAACCAGTTACAGTAGGTGGTTATATCAGGAAACAAATGCAGATTTCTGGAGATAATAATAATAAATAAGCTTGTTATTATTATTATTATTATTTCTTGTCACACAGACTAAACACTTTTTACCAGCCAGTGTTACAAACTGTGGATTTTAAGCTTAAATTCTGTTTAGATGTTCAGTCTGCATATGTAGTGGAATAAGTGGATAGTGTGGAGAGGGAGAGGTGAAGTGGAGAGGTCACGCAAATGGAGTAGTCAAGTGCAGCAACAAGTCAACCGAACATGCATTGAAAAGAAATCACTTCAGTTAAGGAACAAATATGGAGGATGACTTTGAGCAATTCTTCCTTGAACAGACATAGAAAAGACAGACAGTCCCTCACAGAGGAGCTGTAATGTGTTTTGAAGGCTGTAAGTAAGTTGACGGGATCATTTCAAAAGCACAAAGCTGCTGGAAACTCCCCACCCCCCATCCCCAGTCTCCCCAAGTAACAAAGCTGCAGTGCTTTGACAACCCAGAGAAGGACAAGTCAAAACGAATTCCTCACAATGTGATTGACCCTCCGCAAAACTTGTCAGCTTGGAGACTGCTACGTTGAGACAGCATGGGTGAGACGTGGCTGGGAAGAGACATCTAATCGCTTACTAAAAGAAGAAGGGAATGTAAGAAAAGTGCAGGTCAGAGCAAAGATGCTTTGATTTACAGAGCTTGATGGAGCTTAGCAGTGGCAGGCAAACAGTGAGGAGACATTAAGTTGATAAAATAAAATTGAAGCTGGGAGTCATTTTGCAGCAGGTTGACAGTTAATTCCATTCAGCCGTTTTGGAGTACTGAAAGTTTGAAACTGCATGAAATATCAAAGAAAACTAAAATTACTTTAACTCTTGCTTTTTGGCTAGGAATTGATCAAAACCTGAGAACAAAACTATGAACAACACAAGAAAATTTCTGTTCAGTAGGAAAAACAAAGGTAAGACACCATTTATGTTATCTCAATATGTGTCAGCGAAATTCAGTTATTCACTTTGAGCAAATTAATGAAGAAAAAAATGGGATCAAATATAATTCCTGAAAATTTATAATAAATAAATAAATAAAAAATTCCCTTGGAGAACATTGTATTGCTTAAAAGCATTAAAAAGTATATATGAAACATATATATTGGACAGCTCATATATATATATATATATATATATAATTAAAAACAATTACATTTACTTTGGAAAACTTTAAAAAAATTAAAAAAAGGAGACTTGCTTTGGAGCACTGTAAATTGTACGAAAAAAAAAAAAAGAAGAAAAGAAGTAATATATAAACAAATACCAAAAAATAAAAAAAACACTTTATTTATTATCAACTATTAAGTTAAAAAAAAAGAAAATAAACATTTGTGATTAAATTAGCCTAAATAAAATTGAAATATTATGTTTCATTGGGAAAATCACTGACACCACCAGTATACTGGAGGCGATCAGGACATTTCCTAATTAAAACAAAAAAGAGGTGAAAGAAAAGTGAATCATCCTGTGATGAGTCAAGGAAATATTTTGGTTGACAGTAACATTAAAATAACCATTTTAATCTACAAAAAGACTTTTCAACCCAGACAGTTTTCCTTATGACAGCAGGAAAATGTGGGAGAACTGGTGACATTCATTATGGCTCAGCTCCATCCAACTGGTTCCACTGGGAAATCAGTGAAATCACTATGGTAGGATTGCTGGAGCAGCAAAAGCATCAGGAGTCAGCAGGAAAAAAGACAAGTAGAAAGATTTACTTGAGTGCATACATTTGAATGAGGAAGCACGATCTTGATTATTATAATAGAATTTAAATCAACTTTTATCTGCATTTTCAGACCATGTTGAGAAAATCACAATCAGTGAAGGGGGTGTGTGAAGCTGGAAATGCAATCAGTCCAAAATATTCTTTAGTATTTGAATTAATAAGTGATTCTGCATTTTATGTGTTGGAACATCACATAACCAAAGCTCTTATTTAAAGATTTAAACTGAATCTTTTATGTGAAAAGTAACTTCCATTCCAGGTAGCCACTCCCACCAACTTCCTCCAACTTAAGATGAACCCCCTTCTTCTAAGGAGCACCCATTTCAACATAACGAAGAACCAACTGGACAGAACTGGACATCACTGACAAAGGATTTATGGAATTTCTCCAGGTGGTACCCCATAGTAAATGTTTACATTAAAAACTTTATTAAATATTAATTACTGCCCAAAGAAACATATTAATTATAGCCAATACCAAAACCCAACATATGGGTCCATTTTACCAGCAGCAGCTCCTCCTGCTCATGGACGGCCATATTTTTCTCTGTTTACCCCTCTCCTCCGGGACACCCCTTCATTTCCCCACCCTCCCACTCCTGTTTCAGTAATACAGCAGATTGATCGGGCAGATCCATACAATTAACCAGGTGTCAAAGCTTTTAAGTTAGTGTCCTTCATGTTCAGAAGTGCTGACTCAATGAACTGCCGATGAGCTCGATCAGGCCTCATCTCCTCTGTCGTCTTCCTCTGTTCAGGTATGTTTTTATTGATATATTTTAAGTATTTTACCTGATTGTAAACTGATATTATTGACAAACAGGATTTTGGAGGAAAGTACGATATAAAACTCTGATTTCTAATCTCAGTTTTGGGTTAATATTCAAATAATTTAGTATTAGGTATAAAAACAGATAAGCTTAATTGATTGGATCAGTAAATACACTACTATTCAAAAGTTTGGGGTCACTTCCCTGTTGAATCCCATGGCAAAGTGACCCCAAACTTTTGAACGGTAGTGTATATGAAATTTAAGCCTGGTATTAATTTATAACTTTTATAATAAATTATTATAGTAGGGGACTAAGTTGCTTCTCAACTACCATTTATTATTAATGAATGTTGTGTTGGACTATTTTTAAATTAAGTTCTCTTATATAAGAAAATTGTTTCCGAATTTCCGTGGGATCAGGGTAGACTCAGCGCTATGGGTGGGCCCCAGTGGGTAAGGCCCCATTCACAAATCAATCCCCTCCCATCCAGAAACTAGCCATGTTACTTTAATTTGTATGTTTTTGAATATCATTTTGATTCATATAACAGCTATTTCATAGTGCTACTAAATCATCATATTTAGTATTTGTTCCTGTTTGTGCTCTTTTGGTGCTGAGTAAAACACATCTCTCAAGGTAAAGTTGTGTCTGTGTGTGTGTGTGTGTATTAAATCTATGTGTGTACATAATCATCAAATTTCGCAATAACTTACAGTTCTTTGAAGTAGTAGTAGACTGGTGCCTGTTGACAATGAAAATGGCTCAACAGTAACGTGAAGTAAGGAACATGTGTCAGATAACTTTGCTATTCGTGAACAAAATGTTAAATTTTATGATATATCTGTCGGTCACAGCTGATTTAATCTGGATCCAATTTGTTGGCAAAAGTTTTTTTTCTTTTAAATACATATTTCTATGTTATCTGCTTTGATATGGGTCAAATAATGAATTATGAATCTAGAATTTGGCCTCTTATAAATTCAAACTTCACTTGAAAACTAGGGGCCTGCCCACAGCGATCATTTACATGACCTTTTACTCTGTCCTGGTGAACTGGGTCAGGGGTTGAATTTTACTTAATCATAAAAGACTGCTGATCACCAGATCACAGTTACAAAAGGATCATTTAACCAGATTTCAAGCTGTTTTTGCTCAAAATACAAAAATTGGACCAATTAGTGCCCCTCCTGGAATCTATATGAGCAGGTTTTATGTGTGGCAGCAACTATGTGAGTATTCAAAATCAATCGGCTTTGTTAGTCGTCCTTCACTGATTAGATCCAATGAGGTTCACTAGTCATTGGAGTTGAGAAACCAACAATGGCTCTTCAGGGGAGGGAACTGAAACCTCAAAACAAACAAAAAGCTTTGCCTCTTTCATAATTTACTTTATTTTCACTTGTCAGAGAAAAATTCTTTCACTGAAATTGTGCAATAAAATACAGAACCTAGTCTCTGAATATGTACCCAGTCAGAGGGCAACTTCTTAAAGCGATGGCGGAGTAAAACTATTATCAATGGAATTTGCTCAAGATAGTTTAAAGTACATTGTATGCATCTGTGTGTAGTTTGCCACTTGGTCATTTATTGAGAGGAAAGCCTTCCAGAGCATCTTTAGCTGCACCCTCCTCCCCACTCAGCTCCAGCTGCCTCAGAAAAACACAGAATAATAAAAGATCCATCACACCTGGAGCGATTTTTGTTACAACTGCTGCCCGACGGCAGACAGTTCAGGGCAATGAAAACACAGATGAACAAATAAAACAAAAACAGTTTCTATCCCAAAACAATAAAAGCAGAGTTCTGCTAAATCTTTATTTTATGTGCAAAACCAGCAGCCTATGTTTTGTATGTGAATGTGGTATGACCGCTGTTTTTATTTATTTTTTTATTCAATAAACAGGCTAAAAATGATTGCTATGATTTATTGTTATGTCCATTATTATTTTTTGATTTTTGGATTATCTTGTGGCCTACTGTTGACTTCTTTCTAACAATGTCAGGTGGTCAGATGGTTCTGGTCCTAAGGTTGTGGGTCAGAGATGAGCAAATAATGATTACTGGTGTTGGTCCTGTTGTCATCTTTCTTTAATTTTAATCAAATTCTTTCGTGTTTCATGTGTATAAGACCTACTCTCTTTGTGCACACATGTTGTTATTCATATTTTGTGTATTTTGCCTTCTCGGTTGACAGCAGCCAGCAGCAACTGCTGTCACAGACAGATGCTTCATCTGATCGCCAGCCAAGTAATTATTTAAAAAGATCTTTCCTTTTTCTATCCTGCTTCCAAAAAGCTTGACAACAGTGTTAGTCTCACCCATGGCACTGATTAGCTATTTAGCTTGGGTTTATATATATATATATATATATATATATATGTGTGTGTGTGTGTGTGTGTGTGTGTATATATATATATATATATATATATATATATATATATATATGTATATACACTGTGCTGTACTTTGTTTGAGATAGATTCTTTATGTTGATTAAATACAACACCTTTCAGTAAGAGTTGAAAATGAAGTATGGTCAGATTTCAGGCCAGACCTTAACCCCAGCTGGGTGACAGCCAGCTCCACACATCTATTCAGCGTTTATGTAGTTAAAGGGTTTTAGTTATCAGTAGAGTACACGGGAGCGTGCAAGTGTGTAAAAGCTTCACATCTCTGTCTCTCCCACCACACTTCACTTATCTTTACAGAGACATTGTAAGTGCAGTACAATCATGTCACCATCAGGCAGAGTAAATGACTTCTGAATGCAGTCATTTTTCAGTTAGGCTGATATTTGGCAGCAGTGAGAGCTCCGTGGTCATTTTGTAGTTGAGCCTTGTCTGCAGTGCAGCTCTGCTCTGCTGCGGCAGTGTGTTCAGGCTTAGCAGGTAACTACATTTTACTGAAAGTGTGACACAAAATTAAATATTTTTTTTTATGCTCTATGAGTATATGTGTTGGAGTCTGACTATAACTGTCGATCTGCAGTTGGTCTTATTTCTTAAGATTTTTCCTAAAATAGAAGACGGTCATTTTGTCAAAGAACAAAGGTTTTATCTTTTGACGCATAACCAAGGCCAAGGCTATTCAACTGGCGACCCATGAGCCAGAACCAGTCCATCAGTCTACTTGGACCCTAGACACTGGCTTCTTATGAAGTGGGTAAGAACGGGCCTAGGCTTTGATCTAAGTAGTTATCTGAAAAGAACAATTAGTAGTTATATGCAATAAATACTGAAATATCTATTCCTCAAGACCAACATTTTATAACTGAACTTTCAGGATAGATAGGAACTACTTCTTCTTCCACCAGCAATAGGCATACGCAAAACAAGCGTAGCATGGCATCAGCATGTGGTTCACTTACTGCTCAGTGATCCGTCCGGCATGAAGTGATGAGAAGAGATATTTCAGCAGCGATGCACAGTTTAATGTGTGTGTGAAGACAACAAACCTCCTTAAACGTCTTAGAATCAATCATAACACAGAAGCGGAGGGGATGAGGTTATGATGAAGTGACATAAAGGCACTTCTAGCTGACAACAAATATCCACCAGGCTCAGATGGTTGCCAGACAAAAAACTAAATAAAATCAAAAAACAAAACCAACAAACAAAAAACAAAACACAACACGTAAAAGTTATTTTTGAACTTAAACACAAACATGGCCAGTGTGTGGTTTTGATTTGTCTTAGAGAGCTAGATTACTAGAAAATATTGCAGACAGTTTTTAAACCACAAACTGGTTATTATGAGCGGCCGTTTGAGACATGATTCAGAATTACCCTTTTACAGACGCATGTGCAATTTAAGTCATTCACACATTATACTAAAACCTCTCATCTATCTTACTGAAATACTGAAACTTCCTCTCATATACTATGCTCTCCTGTTTTTTTTTCTACTACGTGACTTCCGTTTCAACTGAAATTACTTCATTTTTAAGTGAAATTTGTCTCTCACACACTAGTAGAATTCCTTTCATACATACAAGTAAAATGTGATTTCAGAAATTTCACTATAGTGTGTGAATGATTTCAGTATAGTGTATGAGAACATTTTAGTGTAGTATACGAGGCAGTTTCAGTATAGTGTTTGAGAGGTTTCACTATAATGTGTGAATGATTTCAGTATGATATATGAGAGGTTTTAGTATAATGTGTGAATGGCTTTAATTTCACGTGTCGTTAGACGGTAAATCTGAATAATGTCTCAAACGGTCCCTAATAGGTTATGTTTATCTTTCTCATTTGCACTAAAAGCCAGCAGGTAATGTTACTGTGATATAAATAAAATGCATTAGTTCTTTGTGTTAATTGTACATCAAATATAAGTGTAATAGTAGAGGGGAATGTGTAGCCTAGTGGCCAAAGCCTTACAATTAGTAGCTGAATAGCTCTGCTTACGGCTAGAATCAGAAGATGTAGATATCAGCTCAGGGAGGTGCAGGTACAATAATCACACAGGCACGATTTTGACCTTTAGTGAGTTTATGCCATAATAATGTGGAACAACAACCACAACAACAAAAAAATAACAGTATGTACAATATTTACAATCTGCAGAATAAAGGGGAAAAAACATGTTCACAAGATTCAATTTCAAGAGTTGACTTATTGCATCCAAATGATTCACAACATGTAAAGAACCAGTATGCAAACTCAACCCAGTTGGAATTGCTCTATCAACTACACCAAGTTAGGTCACAATCACTCTGTTCACCTTTCACAATGCAGTATGTATGAGCTGTCCAATAATAAACCGAGTCCATGAAAACTGAATAAATGTCCATATGTGTGCTATTCAACCAGTGTGAATGTGAGGGTGAGCAGGGCAAGAAGATGGGAGTGGGCTGGTTTGCAAACAGCCTCCTACCAGACTGCAGAAGGTTGTTGTGTGTTGCAGGGTTCAGACTCTTGGGTTTAGCTCGTCATCCAGAAGGGTCTGTACCCAACAGGGCACACCTGGCCTGCATCAGACACACAAGGCCAAGATTCAGTCATTCAAAGTTCATAATCACTAGCTAGTTTTGTTTTGGTGTACACACATTAAATAGTTCAATATCATTAAATTATAAATCATCAACCATCAAACATTAAAGTCATTTCCATGTACATACAACAATGCAAATACAATTCAAAGAGTGCTGCACCATTTGAAATCAAAGTGCATTGACAGAAATACTTATAAAACCAGAAGTAAATTTAAAATACATGCTAGGCCAACATGGCTTTTTTAAAAGGCTCTAGCCTAACAATGAACATGACCTATTCAATATAAAGCTAATGTAGTATAATGCTACATTAGCATTATGCTAGTGGGCCAAGGCACAAACATGCTAATGCTGACAGCATGTAGCAAACAAAACAGACTTACCAATCCTCTTAAAAATCCGTCCCACACGAGAACCCTGGCGTCAGCAGTGTTGCAGCCTTCCCAGTCCCTTAACATGACCTTTAAGAGGAATTTTCATATGGGTTACACACACACACACACACACATATATATATATATATATTATTTAGTAGTACCTTCTCAGCAAAGCAAACTTTATTTATATATTTTTTGGGTTGTCAAGTAACTTTAAAGCTGTGTTGTAACAACATGCACTCCCTTACAAAGGAGATCATTGACTTCTTTCTTGGTTAAATAAAGATGATAATATGATAGCAATCAGCAGAAATTAAAGACTGAAGTGCAAGTATGTAATGATGCAGTCTTATCAATCATGTGCTGCTCTGATAAGATTCAGATACTGGAAGTTTCATTTACAGTTCGGTATACTTATATATTTAGCCAGTTAATGAGCCTGCAAACACTTTCTACAATAAAAAATGTGCATGCAATTTGCAAGTCACCAGATTTTATTGTTACTATCTTTTCTTGTTACTCTTGTTACTATGACATAAATAAAAACACACACAAAAACAACCTTTCCTAATATTAAAATTAAACAAAAGCACATTAAAAGTCATAATTCATGAGAACTGTAATGAAATTATTGCATTTTTAAATCATATTAAATCTAAGGTAATATCTAATAAAACTAACAACAGTAATTCTTCTAACTCTCCTTCTAGGTCAAGTATTGGCATCTCTGTTCTTCCAGGGCTCTGTCAAGTCCTGCACAAAGACCCATTTATTTAAATCAGGTGTGTTGAAACAGGGAGATATCTAAAACCTGCAGGACAGTGGCCCTCAAAGGGTGGAGTTCTCTATCCATGCATATTGCTGGATTAAAGTTGTCCTTTTAACCATGACTGAAATGGCATTAAAGAGAGCTGGTAAGGAAATCATCTTTTGCATGAGCAGCTCTCAGCCAGACGAGATGCTGTAGTTTCTTCTGCTAAAGCTATTTTAAGGTGAGCAGGACAAACAGATATGGAGGCTCAGACCACTGGGATGAGTTTTGATGGACTTACTGAGGGGTTTTAATGTGTAGCATCTCTACAGAAAAAAGGGATATGTACATTAACTGCAGTAAGGTAAAATCAGAAGTAATGGTAACCTGATGCTAAAAAAATGCTTAAGCAAAGAGAACTGTGCAGTCTTCAGCCATCCCTCATTTCTTTATATTTTGCATCCAAGCTTTTTAAGCGGTCTTGAGCAAAACTCTTCCAAGCTTTAGGAATGACATCTAAAGTTTTTGTTTGCTTTTTCACACTCTCATGTTTTTAGAGTCTTAACTTAATGTTGACTGTGAATTTTTCAAGCATAACAAAGGCTGAAAATGTGAAATGATTCAGTGTTGTGTCTACCGTGCTGTCAACACTAAATAACCCATTTTGAAAATGTTATCTTTTGTAGCCTGTTACAAAGACAAATCATGTGTTCCCATTCAAAAACAGCAAAGATAAAGTTTGGCAGATAGAAAACTGGATCTTTGCAGCATTGAGGAGATTCTGAAAGAGCTATTAGCTAAAAACCTGGCACATCTCAGAAAGGTGTGCAGTGTGTCCTTAAAATATTTAAAGGAAACTGGACAAGTGGAGGACAAAACTAGAAGTTTACAGCTTCTGCTTACAGTTGTTTACAGCTTATACAAAATCCTGCCACTCACCTTCTAACCAACACATATAAACATGAACATAAACTCATGTCCTGTTATCTCTGCACTGACTCCCGGTTCAGTCCAGGACACAGTTTAAACTATCCTAAACTAAACAAATCAAGCAGACCTGACACAGGACCTGAGTGATACATTTTACTTTTTCCACACAGCTTTCTGACCACTTTCAGAGAGGAGGTTAAATTAGCTTTATTCAGGGATTTAATTCTAATTTAGTCATCTAACACCAACAGAAAAAAAGCATTGAAAACAATACCTGTGTTATGTTTGCAACAATATTAAAAAATTACTGGTATTTTTGGGAATTGCACTCATTTTAGATGATCAAGACTTTTATATACCTTGTGGTCTTGTATAGGATTTTAATTATTTTCATGTTTTTTATACTCTGGATAGGTTTTTGAGTGTTGGGGATGCTCACCTTGCACAGCTATAAACATTCAAATTGTTTCTATTTTCCTTTTCCTTCGCCGGGATGAAAATATCAGGGGAGCTCAATCAGAGTGCTGATAGTGAAATGCCACTGAGCAAGGCTGGAGGGAATGCACCTGAGAGGCTCTGTGATTTATTGCGAAGCGAAGCTGAAGCCAAGTCGCCAACTCTAATTAGAAAATCCTTTGCAGGGAGCTGAGTGCAGCAGCGAGTCTTAAATCTCAGAGCCATCAGCCTCAGACTGCAGCAGCATCCAGGCTGAATGTGGAAGAGACGCCCTTGCATCAGCACAGCGAATATCTCTATTTGTGTTTAAACATGAACATTACAATATATGGTTTTTCTTTTGTATAACCTTTTGTACAACCAAATGGATATGTACTGCAGGTGTGTGAGCTGTTATTTGTTTTCTGTACATCACAGAATATATGTACTGTTTGTGTTATAAGGCATACGGAGTTGTGTGTTAAACTGAGCTTGGGGCATTTGTTTTCAGTTGTCATGAGTAGTGTAATGGAGTTTTTACAAGTCTCTCTAATAAAATCACCAAGATAACTGCAACTAATCCAGAATGTGTCGTCACAAAGATAAAACAAAAAAGGGAACATATTACTCTGGTTCTGACATTAAAATGTTGCTGCTGATGTACAAGGCACTGAGCGGTTCTGACCAAAATATATGTCAACTCTTCTAAGACTTCTAAGATCATCTGGGTCAAGTTTGCTTTGCATGCAGAGAATCAACATTTAGTGGATTAGCTGAGGTGTATTCTCTTGTCTAAATGTTTATTTTCACTTTGTACAGCGCAGTAGGTTGCCTTGTATATGAAATGTGTGATACAAATAAATTTCCCTCTTCTGAAAATTAATCAAATGGTACCATTAAGTGAAAATATGTCACTCTACTAAATTCTTTCTTTTAAATAAAGCATGATTTTTTTTTTCATATAAACTTAAAACTTAAAGGGTTTAAAAAGTTATTATATATCTATACAATCTGCTTGGGCTTCGAACAGTCAGCGCCACTGAAATTTACAGTTACAAAAAGACACAAATGCAACATCAACAGAAAGTGCAGCCTAACAAAGATAAGGCCAAAATATAACTTTTCACAGCAAGCTGCCAGAAACGACTGGGAGGAATCCTCCGATTGTGAAGGTGAGTTTTTTTTTGGCTGCAACATGTGCTGAATAAACACTGTTCTGATCCTGACATATAAATATGTGAGCAGCTTTAATAAGAAAATCTTTTAATGGATAAACACACTGAATTTGCATTTGTAAGACCATCATTTGAAAACTTTGTCTATCTGTGTGTGTGTTGTATCTGCAGAGTGACGTATTTAAATAAATTCTCTATGAGCTAGCTGGCATCAAAATACAATCAAGGAGACGTGGAGTGTTTCCATTGATACTGCTGTTTTGTTTTGTTTTTTGTATTTTTTTACTAAGAATATAGCTTTCAGCCATGTGTATGTTTAGTATGTCTTTGTGTTTGTTTACATGTATGAAAACACACAAATATAATTTTTTAGTCTTGCTAAGTTGCCAGCATTGCTGTCATTCAGAGACACAAGAAAAGTCTCGGCTTTGCTTCAGCATGTTTTGTATGTGTGTGTGTGTGCGCGCGCAAATGGTAGTGCATGGACATATAAAGAAATACATTGTGCAGCTTTTTCTATGGCATCACTGAAGCGTTGTGACCTTGGAAGCTGTCCAACATAAAACACAACAAGTACACACCAGAATTTTACACACACATAAAAAATGTGCTCAGATGCATCTGTTCAGCCTCCTTACATTTATCTGAAAATACAAAACAATAACAAAACAAAAGGAAAGCAAAAACAAACATATATGATCTTTTTGATTTTGGTTGCCACATTTACCATGACAGTCATCACCCAACTGCCGATTGCTTCCAATCTGACACTGCCTATATATATATATATATATATATATATATATATATATATATATATATATATATATATATATATATATATATATATATATATATATAAGGATTTTAGGAGAATGTAAAGGCTGGGTAGAAGGTTGATTCCTGGAACACTGTCTGTTAATCTTTGGTCTGTTTAGGCTATGAAGGGGGAAGAGAGAGAGAGAGAGAGAGAGAGAGAGAGAGAGAGAGAGAGAGAGAGAGATAATTACACTGCCAAGTAACAAAACATAGATGCTGTTCAAATTCCTGCCCACAGCAAAAATACTTTTGGACCGAGTGGATGAAATTTGATTGAATTTTTATATTCAAAGCAAGCTGATGAACAGTTTGGCCATGACTGTTTGTGAGATTTACTACTAATTAACAAGCTGCAAATTCCAACCTTTTTTTTTTTTTTTTTTTGGCCCATCTAATCAGCTAATTCATAGCACTTTTCTAAACACATCCAGCTATATCCTAATGTGAGAACTGTAGCCAGCAGATGTTCACAGTATCAGTATTGTTGATACAGATTTACAGTCTTTAGAATTTGTTTAGTGCAGGTCTCTTAAATGTGATCCTAAACTTGTCCTTTGTCTCTTTATATATCTGGACTTCATTTTTCTTCTTTTCTGTTTGGTTTTTATTTGCTTTTGAGAAGTTGTGTAATGTATTTCACTCCATTTTTATTTTCAAAGTGTTCATCTCTGGACTTCCCTCAGTATATGTACACACCAGCTTCTGTTGTTTTCCACCAGATCCTGGTTATTTATTTCTTATATATTCAAAATGACAATTGTTAAAACTTTTGAAGATTGTAACATCAGTTTTCCCATTATAAACATTTTTAACCTTTCCTCATTATAAAAAAAGATCCTATCTTTTAACATCATGCTGTCTTCAACCATCAGTCAAGTTAAACTATTATTATGATCATTTTAAAGTGCTCATGACGTGATTCAGATGCAATACAGTAATACAACATGATGAAATAGGTGGTTCTATGCTGTTATAAGTCAAACAGGCTTGTTTTCATGAAAAAAGGGTGCCAGACCAATGGCTGGAAAAGCCCTCCGCCATGTTGTGACGTCTGCTGGAGAGCAGCTTCCGAGTGGCTGATCATTCCAAATGCATGATGGAAGTGATTAAAAACATTGATGATGGTTCCAACGTAGTCTGGTTTGTGTGGTGGATTCATCAGCCAATTCCAGTTCAGAAGAGTGTGGTGATGCTGCGAAAGACGGAGGTGGACTGAACTGTACAGAGCAGACTTCCTGCCTAGTCAGCATCTGAGTCGAAGAGTGGCGGTGGAGGCAAGGCAGTTTATTTATATAGCAGATTTCATGTACAAAAAATTCAAAGTGCTTTACATAAAAAAAAGCATTACAGATATTAATAAATAATAAAAGACAGCAAGAAATAGCAAGAATCACAATGAAATTAGATTTTATGCATATGCATTGTTTGCAGCATAACAGCTAAATGCTGCTTCTCCATGTTTAGTCTGGACTGTGGTCTGAACTAGTTTAACTGTCTTTGGATCTAAGAGCTCTCTTCAGTCTATTCTGTGACTGACTGGAAGCCAGTGTAAAGATTTCAAAACTGGTGTGATGTGATTAGATCTCTTAGTCCTGGTTAAAACTCTAGCAGCAGCATTTTGGATGAGCTGCAGATGTTCAGTGCTCTTTTTATGAAGTCCTGTTAAAAGACCATTACAGTAATCCAGCCTACTAGAGATGAATGCATGGATGGGTTTCTCTTGGTCTTTCTGACACTGTAAGTCTATTGGGTTGCAGTCATCTGATGAAAAAGACACATAAAGTTGAGTTACAGCTCAAAGGGGTTTCTACAGCAGCTGGCAGAAGAACATAGGGGAGTTTATGAAAGAAAACAGCCAGCAAGACAGACAGACTAATGTGGACTGCAGCACAAACCAAAAGTGAAAAAGACTTCTAAAAGAAGGTAGTGCCAGGTACAGAGAGGATCCATCACACAAGAAAAAGGAAGAGCTGTGCTATAGAAACTCACCTCAACAGGTTATGTGCCCATGCAGCTTTGGATACAGGTTAGTATGGGTGGAAGTAGTTGGCTCGAAGGATAATAGAATAGAATAGAATAGAATAGAATAGAATAGAATAGAATAGAATAGAATAGAATAGAAATACTTTATTAATCCCTTCAGAGAGCCCTCAGGGAAATTTGGGTACCAGTAGTAATACAACACGAACAGTAAAGCAGGACAAGCACAAGACACAATATATACAGGTACAAAGCAAAATAGAGGCAAATAGAATGCAATAAATATAACAATAATAACAATAAGATAAGTTAATAAAACAATATAAACAAGCATTGCAGACAGTAGAGGTGGAACAGATTCCCAGTTCACTATTGCACTATAAATTATAGCAACTGTTTGTATGGGTTATTGTGCATGTGTTGTATCAGGCGGACTGCACACCTCCCTCTCCCCCCTCCTTCTCCCCCTCCTGCCTAATGCAGAGTTGTACAGTTTGATGGCTCGGGGGACAAAGGAGTCTCTGAGCCGGTTGGTCCTACTCTTGGGGAGGAGCAGCCTGTTACTGGTCAGGCTTCTCTGTGCACAGTGTGCAGAGGGTGACTGGCATCATTCACAATAGCCAGTAGTTTTTTTAGTGTTCTCCTCTCTGCCACTGTCATCAGGGAGTCCAGCTTCATGCCAACCACAGAGCCTGATGAGTTTTTCCAGCCTGTTAGCACACCTTTTTGTCATGTTACCCCCCCAGCAGACAACAGCATAAAAAAGCGTACTAGCTACCACAGACTGACAGAACATCCACAGGAGTTTCCTGCAGATGTTAAAAGATCTCAGTCTTCGCAGGAAGTACAGACGGCTTTGGCCCTTCTTGTACAGGTGATCTGTACAGCATGTCCAGTCCAGCTTGTTATCCAGCCACAACCCGAGGTACCTGTAGTTGTCTACAATCTCTACCTTATCATCCCTGATGGTCACTGGACGTGGTTGTGGGCTGGACTTCCTGAAGTCAATAGCCAGCTCTTGAGATGTTAAGCTGGAGATGGTTCATCTGATTCCAGGTGACAAAGTCACTGGCCAGATCCCTGTACTCATCCTCTCCATCATCCCTGATACACCCCACGATGGGTGTGTCATCTGCAAACTTCTGGATGTGACACAGCTCTGAGTTGTAACAGAAGTCTGAGGTGTAGAGTGTGAAGAGGAGGGGGGCCAGCACCGTCCCCTGGGGTGCTCCTGTGCTGCTAATAACAGTGTCAGATGTGATATCCTTTAGCCTGACGTACTGCGGTCTCTCTGTGAGGTAGTTACCAATCCAGGACACCAAGCAGGGGTCCACCTGCATCTCCCTCAGTTTGTCCAGAAGCATCAGGGGCTGGATTGTGTTGAAGGCACTTGAAAAATCCAAGAAGAGGATCCTCACTGTGCCCCTCCCCTTATCCAGATGAACTTGGACACGGCGTAGGAGGTAGAGAATAGCATCCTCCACACCCACACCTGTGAGATAGGCAAACTGTAGGGGGTCCTGGGCCTGTTGCACTTGGGGCTTGAGGAGATTGAGGATGAGCCGCTCCATCGTCTTCACCAGCTGGGATGTAAGTGCCACCAGTCTGTAATCGTTCAGCTCACCAGGGCGGTTTTTCTTTGGAACTGGAACAATACAGGATGTTTTCCACAGGGTAGGCACATAATGCAGGGCTTCTGCAGCTTGTGGGCACCGTTGGCACCTCAGCAAAATGGCGAACAGAACAACAGGAGTCCTGGTGCCGCAGCTTGTCTTCGATGGATCAGAAGATAAGTATGACCTTTGGGAGACATGATTTCTTGGTAACTTAAACACTCTGAAGTTAAATGAGACTATTTTACACACACCCACTGATGCTGAAAAATTAGAGAATAAGAGAACATCATTACAACCCTAAGAGATGCAGGTGAAACAATAAGTAATGGATCGATCACATCCATGACACTAGAAGGACTACCAGATTCTGTCAAGCCCCTAGCTATTCATTAACACAAAATAAAGTTACATTTACTGAATTTAAAAGAAGACTTCTAGTCTATAGCTGCTTCTCCATTACAGTTTTTCGCAAAATAAAAACAACTTGGATGGAGATTTCTAACTCCTTGTGAAACTCTACTTTCGTTGTTAGCTTTCAAGGATGGTGGTTATATTTTTCTGTTAAATTATTTGTAAAAAGATGTCTGTCTCCTCCTCCATCTATACATACCATGCCATCTTTACCTTTAACCTGACTCTCAATGTCACATCCGGTGACACGGAAATGCAGAAAAAGTGTTTCCATTACATATTTGCGACATACTTCGATATTGACACATCTGAAAAACCACCTTCAAGAGTGTAACAACATTTTAAGAGAAGAGAAAACTTGACTCCAAATGTAAGCAAGGTGTTTTCATTGGATTTGAGAAAAAATAGCCCAATTAACCAGAAAGAGAAACGTTAAAAAACACAGGTGAGTGATATTCACAACAAAGACCACTAAAGATAGAGAAACTCAGACATCAGAGCAGTAAATAGAATATGGTGTTGAGAGTACACATCCTCAGGTCCCTGAAAGTGAAGACACTGTTATTGATGAAAATGTGGAAAGCAATCTAAGTCAAACTGATGTTTCTGAAACCTTTCCCAAATAGACTGATTACACACAACCAGCTAAAGACAATAGGACTGTAATCAGAAGGAACCCACCAAGAACCTTGAGGAGACCAGTTCACCTGCAGGACTTCCAGACGGATGATACAAACATGCACAGTTTCTTGTTACAGAAGCCATGACTTCCAGCAACTCAAAGCAGTGGAGAATGCAATGAATGAGGGAAATGCAGTCACTGGTAGAAAATTTTATGCATGCTTTTCACAGATAAGAATTTACTAATTTCTTATTATTTCACAATTTTAGGGTGAATATGCACAGATGTGAACTTGTCCACACAAGTTCTAGCTGACAGATCCCTTACTCCATACACCTCTCAATCCTGACCTCCATACACCTGGCAGATTGTAATATTGCTCACATAGAAAGTTCACCGTGTTTTACCGTTGCACTCGTGGTGATTCGTGGTATGAGTTAAACACCTGAGACAGATGAGGCCATTGAAAATATGTAAATGTTCACCTTGGATCAGCCTGTTAACATGCTCTCTCTCATCTGCATTCATCCACCTGCCAGCTCACCTGACCCAGCACCAATAAGATCTTTATTGTCTGTCACAGTGTGACCTCTACAGAGGTAATTCACAGCCGATTATACTCTTTTCCCAGCTGTCCTGGTTAATTAATATGAGTTGCATGTGGAGAGTGGTGTAGAGTCTCCCTTTAAATTATTCTTCCCGCTTCTTTCCTGCATTACTACAACTGGCACTTCTCTGTTCTTGAATATAGAGCCCAGTGGGTTCGTCTGCATTGTGAATTAATCGCCATTCTTCTTCTTTCTTCCTAAGAACATTCTGCTGCGGTGTTTCTGGTCTGCACACAACTGTCAATCAAAGTGTCCATGCCATGTTCAGCTTTTCGGTAACTTTTCGGAGGGTTTTTTCCTCCTTTTTTGTGTAGCTTCAGTTTGGTGCTGGCATCTGTTTTAGGGCACTAAGCACTTCTTAGTCAGTTAAAGCAAGATAACCCCATCTGCCATCCTTCATGTTACTATTCAGTTGAAATACTGAATATTTACATCATAAACCTTTGGAAAGACTTGGCAAATGTCTGGAACAGCTCAGAGTAAAGAAGCATAACTAAACAAGTTTTCACAGTCCACAGGGTGGACCGAGTTCATAGGGAATCCAATTAAAAGATGACTTTGATGGCGCTGTCTTTGTTAATGAAGCGCCTGCTGTGTTGCTCCCATCTGTTTGTACATCACATAATTAGAAACTTTAGTTAAACACATAATTTATTAATTACACATGACACCAAAATATTCCTCTTTGTAAGTATGTTCATTTTGTATAAATAATTCAGAAAACATGCAGATATCTCACTGAAACAGTGCTCTTTGAGACAAGGCTGCAAGGACTTATTAACAAGTTTCAAGTTTTAAAGGTTATGTATGTTTATGAGAAAATAAATAAGGAAAATAATTTTTCCCTGCATTTTCAGGTTAATTATTTTGTTTCAGAAAGTATACAGGACCACATTTTTGTTTTTTTGTTTTTTTTTACACTGTACACTGCAGCATCCCATGTTCAATCTGAAACACTATTTTAGCTCCTGTCTCTTTATAACAAAATCAGAGGTCAGTGACATACAAATGTAAAATATGTAATATGTAATATATAATATAATATGTATAAACTGTGTTACAACTGTTATATAATTGCAAAAATAACATATAATTATTTTCTTAAAATGAGTGATTTATATCTACTTTCTGTGGGTTCACATACATGACATCAGGTAGTACCGCGTTACTGTAACACCGTTACTATTGTCATTAACTAATACTCTAATGGATTACTCTTTAAATAAAGTAACTCAGTTACCATTACCCTACGGTGTGTTCCTCCATTACCAGCTAAATGAATACATTTTGGCCAGCAGCTGTGAGCTGGTTCCTGATTAAAGCGGTGACGAAGCACAACATGGAAAGTGTTGCAAAGTCCAATTTTCCTGTGAAGTTGCTTGTAAATATCATCACTCACGGGTACTCAGGTAGGCTGTGTAAAAATCAGGTGACCTCAGAGCCCGATGAGGTGTATAGGGAGGGAGGAGGTCAGAGAGGTACAGAGAGGCAACATTCAAACACTTAAAGCAAATAAAAGTAATTTAAAATATGTACATGGGCAGCCAGTGGAGAGAAGAAGACGCGATCATGCTACTTTAAAAGTCACTTGAATCCTCTTTTTTCCTCATTCTGATGGTCACTTTGAACTTCAGCATGTTGTCTTCACCATGTCTACATGCCTTAATGCATTAAGATGTGATTGGCTGCTCAGATATTTGTGTTAAAAAGCAACTAATCAAGTGTACGAAGTGGTCGGTGAGTGTCTGCAACACGGTGATGTTGACAAGTTAAAAGAAGAAAAATACAAATGAGACGGCGCAGAGTAAAAGCTGCAGACTGAAAGTCTGAAGCAGCATTACGTCGTCTTTAGTGAGTTTCTCAATTCTGTCTTCAGTGGGTCTGTGTAAAAAAGATCTTCAGCTTGTTTATGATGTTGAAATTAATTTAATAGGTTTAAATTCTTGTCTACTATGTGAATGATCTATTAAATTATATGAAATGTATTTGCATTTATTTATTTATTTTTTTGTCCAATATCAGCTAAGAGTCAATTTTGAGGCAAAAATGCTGACCACCACACCAATGTGTAGCTAATATAACATGGACTAATTTGGATTGGGTTGGGTGTGAGCATGTATGGTTGTTAGCTTGTCCTGGTTGTACTCCTCCTCAAAACAAGTGATAGGTAAAAGGTTTTCAATGGTTTTAAAATAAAGAAATGTTACAGTTCCATTTTTTATTTGACAAAATTAGCACCAGAGTAACAGTGTGTATGGTGGAAGGGAGAAAAGATGATGAAAAGGAAACATTGGAAAGAATATGAAAAAGAAGTGACTGAGGTCTCTTGGAAGAGCGAAAAAGAGACAGGAAGCAATTATTTGCATAACGTGCTTTTATCAGCCCAGCAACCTAAATGCACAGCCACAAGGAGTAACAGACATCTCATACACATGATGTCCTGGCTTCTGTGTGTTTTTATATATGTAAGAATTTAATCATTTATAGATGTGATATCATTACATATTTTGCCTGCAGAGAAATGTGAAATGAATGTGGACATTTGTGAATTTGCGATTCAGTATTTTTTAATGCTGTTTTTGTTAGTGTGAACAGAATGCAACAGAAAAACTGACATCAATCAAACTGACAGATTTCTGCATTTTGAAAAAGTACAAATATCAGCAACTTTATGTGCCTCGTATCATGTGGAAGCATCTAACACAAGCTAAATGTCTACACAACCACAACAATTTGTGGCTGCCACATTGTGAAAAAAAGATGAACTTAAAGTCATGCAACTGACTGTAAAGCTTAACTCAGCTAAGTGTTCTGGTGTTGCATGAATGTAAGTTAAAAGTGGAACTCAAAGTAAAATCTTAAACTGAACAAAGTTTATTCATATCTTTGAGTTGAAACAACTCATTGTATAAAGTTGAAAATATCTGAAAAAGTTGAGGCAACTTACACCCACAAGAGTAAATCTGGACAGTATAGTCTCAAGTTTGTTCAACTTAATATTTTCATTTAAACTCTCAATGTACGTTCACACAAGATTCTTTTTTTGTTAATTTTACTCAAAAATTGCAGATAATTTCAGCTGTTACTTACTTTTCTTTTTATAATTGTTTTACATGCATGAATATAAAAGGACAATTTATGTTTCTTTGGTTGCAAAATCAAAAGTCCTGCAGATTCCTTTTCAGCATAAGGCGTAATATAATTAAACTACCAAGGTGATGTATCAAACCCACCCGTTCTGACACGTCAACACATCCCGCTTAGAGAAATGTGACCAGAGGGGCACAAATTGTTGATCAAAAATAGGGAATTCAGCATCTTTATCATCTGATGTCTGATTAATTTTATTTCCCTTCACTTCTTGGTTGGTACCTAAAGGGCAGGATCTGGAGTATTGTCTTGTTGGCATCTGGAGCACCAGACTCTAACCAGGTCCAGTGGTATGGCTTATATCTCCTCTACCAACTCATGTTTTTCTTGTTGCTAGATTCCTCCTGCATATTTCTGTATGCCATCTCCATATTTTAGCTGGGGAATCAAATCTTGTTGGCTTGCAACAGAAGCATTACTGAATATAAATGGTAATAAGATTGTGAACACACAAAAATAAACCAAGCAAGTGATTCAAAAAAAGTTTTTTTTTTAATCATCTGGTTGTGCATGATGGAGTCATGTGAGAAAATATGTGGGATGGTGTTTCCTTCATGGAAAACATTGGTTACATATTTTGTTACCTTCACTGCATATTATTCATATTTTAAAGCTGCACAGGCAATGATGCAAAATCAGTCGTCAGTGTTCGGAGAATGGAATTAGGCAAATATCACAACTTGTCCAAAATATGACTTTTACTATGAGTTAACAAGTTGTAGTTTCATCTTTTGCTTCTTCATCTGTCTTGTGTTGGACTTCATGAGCAGAAAGTCGAGGAGGGAATGCAGTTACCTCACATGTCCATGTGGCTAAGCTCGTGATGCAGCAAGTAAGAAAAAAACAACAAAAAAACAAAAGGATGATTTCATTGCCAAATAAGAGCAATCCTCATTGGCCCAAATGTGCACGGGGGAAAAGAGCAAGAGTTAGTTTAGTCTATATGTGCTGTGTGTGTGTGCTTGTGTGTTTTCTGAAGACACACTGAAACATCAGCTATTTCTGAGAGTCCAATATTTTCCACCACAGTCAACAGTTACCTCCAGGCACAAAGGAAGCTCCCATTTGGCTCTCAGTCTCTATTCCCTCTTTCATAACCCTCCTACTGTAAACAAGCACAAAAATAAACAAGCATACACACTAATGTACACACAAATACTTGCCTCTTTGGATATAATTAAGTTTTAGAAGAGAGTGCAGTAAAAAAAAAAAAGAAACAAAGAAAGTCTGATCAACATATTAGCTGACAAGCTTCTGATGCTCAGCACTCTTTTCAAGAGGGTTTAAAAAGATGAGGAGCCTCACACATAAGCTGCCCGACACTCAACAAATAAGAGGATTTTTAAATTTCCTTGTTTGTATAATGGATGTTTGGTGATTTAACGTTGCGGATTACAACAGTCCATAATCCATTCATTTGAGCCTAAGCCTACAAAAGCTAGCCTGGTGAAATAATGATATTCTTCTTTAGGAATCATATGATAATGTAAATGCTCAGTATGGCCTTATTTATTTATTTATCATTTGTTTAATATAGTTATTGTTCAATTTCTTACAGCTTTTATGCAGAGCTCTCAATTTCATTGCACTGTGTGTAATTATTCAGTTTTGACACGAAGCTTGAATAGTTCTAAACAACTGAACTGATAATTGTAGAATATGGGTCTTATTGCTGTCTCTACCCACTCCCCTTTATTACCTCTGCCAAGGCTGAGGTTATGTTTTTGGCAGCATATGTCTGTCTGTCTGTTAGCAACAGACAGATTTTGATTATATTTTAAGAACATTTCTGAAATGGAATAAGGAATAATTAGACTTTGGGGCTGATCTAGATTTAGATTTATTTTTTTAACACTACAACCACCAACAGTGACACCCTGCTGATGCAGCATTAAAAACAAAAATGATAAAAGATGGCGTTTACAGAGGCTGACTTTTTTTTCCCCCTTTGAATCTTTTTTGTCATTCAAAAGTTGACAAAGCTTCAGTAAATGAATAATTAATCAAGTAGCATGGGTCGCTTATCAGCTAACATATGATAAAAAAAAATGTTAAATGTATTTGTATTTTTTTTTTATTAATTATTTTAGGGGAAACAATTAGAAAAAAATAATTACAGACCATATTTGTCACTAAGGATGATATTTATAACTACAGATCATATACCTACAGTTCGCATTTATAACTAGAGATCATATTTATAAATACGGATCATATTGTTACTACGGATTTGTGACTGAGTTAGAACCAGACATGGAGAAGCTGCATTCAGCTATGCTCCACTTGTCAGGAACAAACTCCCAGAAAGCCTCAGATCAGCTGACAGACCCACCTGTTCTCTGCTGCATTTCAGTAGTTTTTGTTTCTGCATGTCTTTCTTTTAAGCTTCAAGATTTTAAACTTGATCACTTTTTAACATTGTTTTTAACCAATGGTCCTTTTCCCATTTTCTTTTGTTTTTAATGTCAAATTATGCTTCTTGTTTTCTGTAAAACACTGAATCTCCCTGTCGCTGAATTGTGCTATACACATAAACTTGCCTTGCCTTACCGATCATATTTATAACTATGGACCATATTTTTACCTACGAATTATATTCATACTAATAACTACAGATAATATTTACACTGGTAAGCAGCTGCACAAATTAGAGCAAGACTGGCAGGATAATCAACTTTAAGTGTATTTTCAGGGATTTGTTCATCATTGTTTTCTCTGTCGGTGTGCTCGGTTACACATTGAAATGACTGAGCATAAAATGTTGAGCCATTACACTGGCACCGAGACCACTGCAACCCTTATACGTCATTACCCAGAACATGCAACGTAACCAGCGATGGCAGCAAACAAGTGAAAATAACTGTTCAAAATTTATAAAAAAAACTAAATGGAATAGAATTTTTTTAATATCACGTTTTTACAGCACATTTTTAATATTAAACAGTCTGTCGTCCCTTCACGTTGGCTTTCCTTTTAATAACAATAAATAAGTATGACCTTGATTATCTGTCTAGATACATATTTCTCTTTCATTTAGATCTAAAGTCTGTTTTATCAGCTATAACAAATGAACTCTTTCAGGAGTGTATGATGAGGTATCACATAATAGTCTTCTGATATAATGAATATGTAACTTTAAATGTCCAGCAAACAAAGCTGTGTCAGTCTGAATCAGGAAGAATGTTGCCCTCATCACCATGGCAACCCCAACTGCCACTCAGAACAAATAGCTGATGGACATTTGTTAATCAATGCTTTTCATCAACAACATTTAGCAATAGACAAAACCCAGGGATGGGCCTTCTCAGTGATCCAACTAGACACTTTTGTCATAACTGAATCACTGAGTATTCTCTGAAGGCATATAAATTATTTGGACATATCTGAATATGCAGAATACAGCATGAGGCTTGATTAAACAAAAAGATATTACCCTTTTCCGTCCCCTCCCTCTCCTCTGTCTCTTCATGAATAAGCAGCCAGACACACTGACCCAGCCTGCACACACTTATTGCAACATGGCCCCACAAGCAGAGCCTTAATTTAGTTTACCTACCCTGAATTATTCATGAGAAAAAATAATCTCCTCACTAAACCATCTTTAGAGTTTAGAGTGTATGTGCTTTAGTCAAGCTGCATGTATACTATCAGTTCATCCATAATAAAGGCTGTGTGCAAGCTAAGGCTGGTACACATAAGGATTTTTTAAATGATGATGATAAAATATGAGATATCAAATATCATTTAACAGTTTTTGATCATAATGTGTGTGATGTGCTCCAATAATCTCAGCACCAAACAACACACAACCGATCTAGGATCTAGTCTTCCAAGTCACAACAATCTCGCATGACCAAATGTGATCTAACAGAAACGAAGAAGAACCATGGCAACAACCATAAAACACAACACTCAGCATGGAAGAAGACATACAAGACGAGAGAATGATGGTGGTCTTGGAACTATTGTTACCAGAAAAATCAAGAACTGGAAAAACTTACAGACTGGGGACAGCATGAACATGGACATTATATCCTTCCTTGCTCCGCAGTCAGCTCGCTCTCTGATTGGCTACATTCCATTCCACGTCCCAACTCAGAAGTCATTGGCTTTCCCCAAACATGTGAAGACTTTTGGTCGTAAATATTGAACATGCTCAATACTTCTGATTGTTGGTCATGACCCATTTTGGATTTTGAACACCTCAGACCAAATGATAATTTGATAGTAAAATCTCATAAGAGTTAAGATAATCTGGTGTTTCCCGTTGCTGGTTGGGAAGGGGCAAAATTGAGACAAAAACAAGCCGATAATCTTATGTTTGAGTAGCCTTAGTTTTTGCATCAGCGTTGGTCCAGGGGAAACTGATTTATATCATTATGTTTGTCTTCATTAAGATTCTGTCTCTTCATTATTAAAATGCTATAGTGTTCAATCAGCTTCTATCTTTTCATTTTCCCAAATTTGATCATTTTTTTTTATTTTTCAGATTTATTAATTTTTCTTTACCACCTGTAGCTTATTCAGGGTTGTTCAAGGGGCACTCCAATTGCCACTGAGTAAGAAGCAGGGTACATCCTGGGAAGGTCGGCAGCTTATCACAGAGATATCACAGAAATAAAACAATATAGAACCGTGATTTCCAAACCCCAGAGTTAAAATAATAGTTTTTGCACTGCTAGCAAAACATGGATAAATTTGTGAAAGTATCAATGAGCAAATGATGATGAACCAACAACAGAAAAAAAAGAGAAAATATGATGAAGCATATCTTGCTCTAGGCTTGACCAGGTAATGGTCAATTAATGATAGAGGTCAATTGTGGGTAATGAAACACAGTGTGTTGTATGTCTCAAAATATTAGCATCTGATGGTATGAAGCCAAAACAAGTTATAACGCTACTTTGGAACTTCTGATCCTGAACACAAAGAAAACCTGTTGATAACTTTAGAAACAAATGACTTAATTGTAGATTGCTGTTTCCTAGTTCAAAATGCCTCATACTCGCAGAGAAATTGATAATTCCTTCTGCCACTGACATGGTTCGAACTATAGTTAATTAAGTAGCAGCTATTAAACTAAAGACTATTTCAGGCACCTTTTTTTCACACGTTTTTTTGGGTACCAGAAAAAGTTTGGGAACCACTGATCTAGAATCACCAGTTACCCCGTACAGGCATGTTTTTGGGCTGTGGGAGGAAGCCAAAGTAACTAAACAGAACAAATTAAGTTTCACAACTCAAATAACTTTAAAGCTTCATAAAGTTTTGATTGAAGTAAGGGAGATCTGATTCATCTCACTCTCTTGCCACTTGTGTTTCCTCTGCTACTCTCCTATTTCCTTCTTCTCCAAACTGTTAAACCAAATCTCCAGACATAGTGGTATAACTACTGCAGTCCAGTGGTCTTCCTGCTTCCTTTCACACCCACCCAGTCTATTTTCCAGCATTTTAAAGTGAGCAATTGCTAGCATTCTCTGTCAAGACTGTGTATTGTGTATTCCCTGCCATAGACCTATACAACTGCACAGGCTGCAGACATTTGAATCAAATGGTCAGTCAGGATCATGTTTAGGATCAGTTTGAGAGGAGCCAAGAACTACTGGAAGATCCGTAATATGTGTAAACAATGATACATGCATGTTTTATCTAAGAAGTATTTGGAACTGCAACTGTACATCTTACTGTTGTCAAATACTGCAGCAGATGGGCCTGGAAACCTGTGGACAGCTGGTTGGTTTTTTATTGTGCATCATACCAGCAGATGTCGAATGGCTGGGCTCTGACCGGCTTGTCTCCTTTATGGAGATTGATACTGGCTTTTTTGCAGCAGCTGCAGAAAGTTTGACCTGTACCGAATCTGCATAAGGCTTATTCGTGTCGAGTCACACAGGTCACGCCAACTAATGAAGCTATCACGGCTGAATTTCACAGCAGAGCCCCAGAAAGGTATAGAGGAGGCACACCGAGTAGCTATTTGTCCTTCTGGTAATCTACTTCTTTGATAAGGTTTTAAAAAATTTACTTATCTGTACAGCCATACAGTGACTAGGAAAGGTTTGGAAAAAAGTAAACAAGAGAAAAAATCTGTGATTAAACTGATGCAGTAGAATGGTGGTTTACATTTTCAGCTTCCTGGAAAAGTCATTAAAACCCTTTTTCTGCTCCCTCAGCACAGAATTGTCATCAATTACAGTCCTGTGGATCTATATCATTAAAATGCTGTATACCTTATTAGCAAAGGCATGACCGGAGTGGAACCAATTTTTAGTTCAAAAGATTGAAAATTGGAAAATAAAGACATTAAAAGTCTAATTTGATGTAGTAATGCGCCAGATTACAAGAACAATCGCTAAACAAATTTGTTTCTATGCTTTCAGGGAAAGGGCCGGTACTTGTAGCAGGCGCAAAAGCTGAACACACAGAGCAAAAAAGAGACTGTTATTACTCACATATCTCAAGAGACCAAAATGTATCTATATTTTATTATATTTCTTACTATATTGTTTACTTACTTCTCTTGTATATCTGCAAACACTTTTTTTACCATATACTATTATTGGAAGCTATTAGTACTTGATTATCTTAGCGAGTCAAAATCAACAAGCATTTCATTGCATTGTTGACCTTGTGTCAAACCTGCATATGACAAATAAACAATCTTGTATCTTGTATTATTATTATTATTATTATTATTATTATTATTATTTTAGGTTTATTTGATCCCTTTAATTTTTTTTTTTTTTTTTAGTTTTTTTCTTTAAAACACTTTCCAGTTTTTTCCTTTTAATTCTTTAAATCGGGGGCTATGTTTGCTCGGTCTGCAGGTTCAGCGCTGCAGTGATCGCCCTTGTCCCGGGGTTGGTGCCATTTAGCACTACATCATAAAGGTTGTGGTGTGTGACCGGGCCAGCCATGATCTGGGTGGATTCAACCACTGATTTTTTGTTGGCATCAAAACAAACCTACCATGAATATTCCCCATATGGCTGAGGCTGACATGAGGCATGCTTCATTAAATCAGAGCAGGGCATTTGGTGGAAGCATGATCTGATATGTCCTTTGAATGGCAAGGACACTCAGCCTTTTCAATACACAAACAGGAAGTGATGGTTGCAGGCCCTGATATTTGTGCCCTGATGTTCAGAGGTGAAAACACTGAGCAGTTACTTATTCAGTGGCACACATTAATACTCCACGCATACATCACATTTGAGCTGAAACATTTGAACAGATCAACTGGCTCTTCAACATATATGCTTCTACATATATTACTAAAAGTGAATAACATTTTTAACTGTGAAAACCATTTGAGACCTTGCATTTACTGTTGATGGAGTACTATTCCAGTATCCCTGTAGCTATACAACAGCCACCAGCTGGTAGTAGGTTTTTTGAACTACTGGAAGTGAAAAAAAGATTATAAGGTATATGCCAGCTGGTCATGTTTACCATAAAGAACTATTAAACCTCTTTCATCCCCACTGCTGTAAGGGAATACACTGCTCAGACAGTCAACAACACACATTTGACTTTTGTGTAGTAAAAGGGCAGGCATTGTTCAGTGCTTACACAACAAAACGTCATCTTGGATAAACTTGTTCAATCTCAGCCTAGAGACTACACAATGGTCATCACAAGGATCTTAAGCAAATGCATGACACTGCCATCCAATTCTACTAGGGCGCTGTTCAATGCCAGAGTGAGCATACTCTGTACTTCATTAAATAATGAACTACTGTTTAAGCAGCTTTAGTTAGCCTTAATTAGATATCACCTAAGTGTGATTCAACCTTTTCCAGTGAGTAGAGATTTTATATTTTACTTTCAAGTGACCAGGACAGTAAATCTGAGAATTAATCTTCTTTGGAAATATTAATTTATTTGTTTGTCTTCCTGTATTTATCTTCATGGGATTAATTGATTTGTAATTAAATTTAAATTTAATTAAATCTAGTTGAATTTGTTGTTAATACCGAAGAGAAAACCTTCACTGATGTTTTTAAATGAGTGGCATTGTCGTACATTAACTACTACACCAACTACTTTGATTGGTGCTAGATTCCTGATCAGTCTGAGGTCTAACCAGCTTTATGTGCTTTTGTTTCATTTCAACGATCCCACTACTCTCACAATGCACACACATGCACAGATATTCTTAAATCCTGAGCCCATCAGTTAAATGATAAATCAATGGTGGGGATTTTTTTTTTTTTTTTTTTTGTCTGCAGGACTTTTCTGTTGCTGAAAAAACAAAGTGAAAATGCAGAAAAAATTATTTAATATCTTTATCATAATTTCACTGATTTAACTATGGTACACTATGAAAGTTTTTTTTTTTTTTGTTTTTTTTTTTTTTGTTTACATGATTTAAAAGTAAATTTTTCCCCTATTATCAATTCAGTGCTAAAATTGACATTAACATGAAGTCTGGTAGAACACTGAACAACCAATAAGGCGCTCGCATTGAACGGGATTACAATTCATACGTTCTCACTCGATTAAATCAACATTACTGTATCTGTGGTTATCAGCCGATACATATGGGAGACTGGGCATTTATCCGTTTTGCTGATCAGCAGCACTGATATACTGATATAGGGTGACTCTAGTTTCACAGTTTGTAATGACATCCAATAAAGAACTACAATATTTTGGTCTGGTTTTTATGTCACATTGGTGATTTGAAATTATACTAACTTACAGGGATAGTTGAATAAACGTGTGTATAACAAATCTTGAACTATTACAATAAAAACATGACTAATATGGGACTATATAAGTCTTTATAGACCACATCCTTCATTGAACCCTGCTTTACTTTCATTTATTTAATCAAACTGGATTTAGTGCACTGGATGCATCTATCAATTGTTTATGCTCAAGCAGATACTGAACATGTGTTATGTTCAGTTTAAAAACTACATGCCCTCTAAATTGTTTTTTACATTCCAATTTCACTTAAAAAAATAGTCATTTTTTTCCACATTATTTCTCAACCTTCATTGAAATGTGTGTGCATATATTTGTTAATCTGTGATGTAACCCTGACTCTGACCCGTAGAGTGTGTGCTGACCCTCAATCCAGAATTTCATGGCTTATTTTAAGGTTATATGAATGTCCTAGATTCTGATTATTATAACTCTAAAGGTGACCCATTTTGGAATATATTTCACAAAGTATTGAAGGAAAAAATCAAAAAGCCTAATTTTACATAATGGATTTCACAAATACTCTGAAATTAAGCTTTTGTCTTTGTCGATAAAATAAGAAAAATAAAAACTTTGGCTTTTACGAAAACAAATACATCATTGGAAAGGGTTTCTTCTGAAGAATAAAATATGTCATTATGAATGATCTACAAGGCTCCTTATATGAAAAACTGACTTTTAAACCTTGACCTCCTATAGCTTAGCTTATAGTTTAACAACAAAAGGAGCTAAATACATGGGACCAACTTGTAAAGAGCTCAACCTGAGCTGACATGCAATAACTCGCATTTTATAGCCACCACTGGGGGCGCTGTCAGCTATGGATAAAATAATTTCACCTATTTTATAATTAGATTATTAAGATCTGAATCCAGAGTTGCATTCACCGTGTCCCTTTGAAGTTTCATTATATAATTTAAAACGTTAATTAATTTTCTATACCCCTTATTCCATTTCAGGGTCATGGGGAAGCTGGAGCCTCTCCCAACGAGTAGCAGGCAAGAGGCAGGGTACACCCTGGACAGGTTGCTAGTCATTTACTGCACCAACACAGACAAACAAACATTCACGGCCACGCTCACTCCTAGAGAGAATTTAGAGTGACCAATTAATCTAACATGCATGTTTCTGGACTGTCGGAGGAAGCCAGACTCCCCGACATACATGAGGAGAACTTAAAAACTCCACACAGACAGGCCCCTGGGTTGAAATACCCCTACATGGCAAAGGCTGGAATTTTTTATTCATTTTACAGTCTTCAAATCCTCCAGCATGGAGTCACAAACCTGAAGGACCCCACCAAGAAAAATAGAGCTAGTTAATCAGTTTAGTTAACAAAAGGCAGGAATTAATCTCCACAACAAATTTGAAATATTTTTTTACATTTGCTGTCTGATTTTCTCACATTTAACAATATTTTTGATCAAGTGGAACTTTACTTATCTGCCTATATTTTTTTATTTAATTTGTTAAGATTTCATCTGCTGTTTTGGGGATGAAAGATTATATGACTGAAGGATGCACCAACCAGCATATAGAAAATAAGAAAGACCATGAAGCTTTATTTTTTATAGCTGAATGCAGCTCAAAAGGCACACATGTTTGATTCACGTGTGTCCCTCTGCCCACAGTGAGTGTATGGCTCTCAGCTCCATCTCAGGCAGTCGCTCAGTGCATTAAACCAACCTCCAGCTTCTGCCGCTTCATATTCCTCCAGATCACACAAAAGAGGAGAGGAGAGTATACCAATGACCAAAGGCAATGTTATGCAAAAAAAAAAAAAAAAAAAAAAAGATAGCAAGGGGAAATAAAAGTAGCTGAATCACCCACAGTAAGAGTGTGTTGACTGCTTGGATTATACAGACACATATCCTTAAGATGGATAGTCACAACATGACAAGGGGTCACGTGTAAATCCTTAGATGATTTTTTTTAATGGGGATATGAAATGTGTTGAAGCTTTGGACTAAAATAAACTGAGTTAATGTCCAACTGAGGCAAATCCCATGAAACATATATATGAAGATAATTGTGTTCTTAGACTGTTAATCATTTTTCTTATCAGTTTTCTGGGCAGGTTTTTCTTAGAGGGTCTGAAATCCCAACTCCATGATGGCAGGGAGTATGACTTGAAGGTAAGCAAAGGTCAGTCCTGCCAATCAAACACTATCATGTCAAATACGAGCCAAGTACTCGGGTTATAAATCACAAGTTTGATCATGATGTCATATTATTTCAATTCAGTTTTTGCTAGTATCACAAATCCTGTCATTTGTATTGGCATTTGAATATTTTTAATTTGTATCATACCATTAGCTTATTGTTTATTGAATAGATGAATGGGTGTAGATTGATACAGCCTTACAAGGCTTTAGCCTTCAACTGGCCAGCTATGTTATTTAGCTATGTATCTAGCAGTGTTCTGCCTTCATCATGCAACTCATCTTTTCTGAAGGCCTGAATTAGCAGAGCTTAAGCTGTTTCCCTAAAATACCAACAAAAAGATTAAAATAAAAAAAAATAATTTCTGAGTGAAGAAATTACATTTATCCAGTGGATCATTCAAAAAGTCACTAAGTCAAGTAAAGAAACTGGGTGAGTACAGAATGAAACTAGTATCAATTTTCATATACCTTTTTCTATTGAAAAACCTTGCTGAACAGTCAGGATTCAGAAGAAAGTTCTCCAACAGCAGTGGGATGAATCTGGTCACGCGGGTCCTTGTAGACCGATGGGATAAAAGGTAAGGCTACGTTCACGCTGTAGCTCAATTCAGATTTTTTGTCCATATGTGAATCATTTGATTTTTTTTTTAATAACGGTTTGAACGACACAAAACCTTTTTATTTTTAAATCTGTATTCATCAAACATGCAAAGATCAGTTGTATGCATGTTGGAAAGTTATTAGCTGTTAAATACCACATGTTCTAAATGATCTGCTCATGTTTGTTTGTGGTAATTTGCATTCCTTAGTTGACCATAGTGACAATGCATCCTTTTCAGAAGTCAAGTGGAAATTGCTTGTTTCTCCTCAGAGTCTTGAGGAGGAAGAAAGAATTTATTTTTGCTGAGTTTTAGGCCAACCAAACATCTGTTTACTTTACATTCAAGTTCAGTTAACATTTAGGAAAATAGATTTAAAGCACACTTGTGTGACAGGGCCAAAGAAGGTGTGTTACTTATTTTAATTAGTACGTCATTATTTTGTTTTAACTGCAGGCTATTTTATTGTGTTATTTATATTTTTAACCGCATGTTTTACTGGGTTGAGACCTTGGTTTTATGTTTTTATTGACACCCTCTGAAGTCAATCAAACCCTAATAATTAGCCCAATAAGAGACAGGTGTGAGCAGCATATTTAGGTGAGGCCCGCAGGGACACCGAGGGAACAGAGGGAGGACACGCGGCTAGGAGAGAGAGAAGTAGGCCGGGATTGGAGGCCGAGGCCACAAGGCAGCCAGAGGACATGGGCAACCAGGTGGAGCTGCACAGCAACAGAGAGAAGATGGCGTAGCCGATCAGAAGGAAGTAGCTAGAACCTGGAGGAGGCAATGTGCCACGGGACCTCCAGAGGAGTGGCGGGCGGAATACGTGGAGTAGCACAACAGCCGACCCGTGACCCATGGTGCAACTCAGCCCTGGGCCATGGAGTGACCTGAAGTGAGGTGCTGGCTATAGGGCAAGCGGAAAGGGGTGTGGGTATCCCCCAGTGAAACAGAGGATTGCCATGCGTGTTTCCCTCTTCTCTGCAGGTCATCGGCGATGAGCTAAGAGCCTGCCCGGAACACTGCCAGAGACTGCATACCTGGACACTAAGGAACACTTAAAGGGTCAAGATTCATGAACATTTTAGAGATTGGGAGATGATTCACCTTTTTATATTAATAAACTGTTTTTTTTTAACCTTGTTGGCTTGCCTGTGGTTTAACTCTGCTCCCCCTGATCAAAAAGAACCCTTATCGGGGCCACACCACCACCGTGACACTTGTTTAAAAGCAGAAAATAACAATCTGTTAAATACTACCGTGTGTGTATTTGTCTTGACCAAAACACAAGATGTACAAGAAAATTCAAATGTGAACCTGCGCTTCAGAGGAGTTCAAGTTGAATGCGTAAATGAGTCCAAAAAGCATAGCCCATCCAGATGAAATGCTCGGCAGGTCTTGTAGCAGCTCCACACCTTCTACGATCAATCCATCATCTAGCTCCTCTTTATCAGAACCTTCTTTGTGGAGTACAAAACACCCCATTGTGGTCTGTTTAATCTCAACATTCTCACCATTAGCATTTTTCAGGTGAAAACCAAATGTATCGTATTTTAAACTAAAGAAATCACATGTTTAACAATGAAAGAGCTGTAAAATGCAACTAACAAAATACTCCTTTAACCAAGTAACTTGTTGAGGTAACACATAGACTTCTGAGAATACAGTCCCTCTTGACTTTGATGTCATCTCTCTGGAAATAAGAGCATATCAGCGGTCACTTTTAAACGTCATATATATATATATATATATATATATATATATATATATATATATATATATATTTGTGTGTGTGTGTTAAAATTGATCATTTCCTGCTCTGGGGCCAAGATTATTGTTCCTGCAGTCCATTTTCTTTTCTTTCTGTCTCCCCTTTTCTTGTAGAATTTGTTGTAATTCATGTCCTCTCCCTCCCATCTCCTGATTTTATATCTCTCATCCTGTTTTCATTCTGCATCCCTCGCGAGTCATTCTCTTGTATTTTTTCAGCTTTTAATTCAGTTACTCTATTATTATTATTATTATTATTGTCCCTCTCTGTTTCTTTTAGCCCTCGCTCTCTAATATCCCACAAGTTCCATCCTTTTGCTTTTCACCCATCATTTCATTGTTCTTCTTTTGTTTTTGTTTTTTTGTTTTTTTTCTTGATTTTATTCTCTTCACTTTTCTGCTTTGTTTTCATGGAATTTTTTTAAAGTCTTTTCCCCCTCATCTCTAAATTTTTTTTTACATATTTGATGGTTTCATTTCTCTTTCTTCTCAACTCTTGCAGACTTTGAGACCTTCTGGACATTTCTGTATTTTAATTTTTTTCTCAGTATGTCTTCTTTTATAATTTTTTTCCCTTTTGACTGTTTCTACATTTCCATTTTCTTTCTGCTCATATGCATTCTTTCACCATCCTTCTAATCTCTTTCACTTTGCATTTGGTTTTTCCATCCTGTACTTCAACATTTATCCTGTGTCTTCTGTAGAGGATTGAAATGAAACTTAAATGAGAATAGTATGAAACTAAAATTAGATATGGAGTTAAATGCTGAGATCACATTTAAAAGGGGTTTCGATTGGTAAGATTGTTTGTGTTTGAGATAAAACCAGTGCAATTAATGCAGTAACCAGGGGGTGCCAGCAGGGGGAGTTAGCATAATTAGCTTGAAGCTAACAGCCTTCTGTGCTAACCGAACCAGTCTCTGTTTAGTTGCTGTAGTTAGTAAGACCCATGGATTATCTGAGTACCTGTGCTGCCATGTATGTATCGCCTTGTATGTATCCATTGTGTTCTGTGTTTCATTTCTATACGGCTAAATTAAGAGTGCTGCTAATTCTGTTGTGACATATGGGTTAGACGCCTGATACCTCTGGAAACGAGCCAAGTCACAGTGTGTTCATTCTGTTTATGATATTTAGTATGTTCATTCTGCTAAAAGGTTTGTAAATGTTGGCATTATAGCTGTATTTAGGGTAACATTTGTGTCTACAGTTATTTGCAATGTGTGTAATGCAAACCCCAGTTAACATGCAGGAGCCGAGGAAAGCTGGTGTCCGTGTGTTCTTAAATTATTCTCCCCCTTACCAGAGCATTTACACTTCCAGTGATCCCTCTCTTCAGACAGGCGTTATTTCCCTCAAGACGTTCACCTAAGCCCACTGATTTCAGCTGCTCTCGACTCACTGAAGTAAAAACAGTGCAAAACTGTTTTACAACATCTAAAGGCTCATTTATGCTCCCTTGTGTGCATAAATAGGGATGTCCGTTTCAAACGTTGTCATTCATCGCCGTCCTTATGCTTCCATGTGCCTATTTTTCAATTCCACAAAGTGGTCATGTGAGTTCACTCCTGTGAGCCGAAGTCAGTTTCAACATCGTTTGGTAGCAATAATGCATCACTATACATTTTTTTCCAACCATCCAACATACCCTAAACACTCGCATATAGTCTTTCTTCAAAAGCTTGCACAATTTCTACATTTGTTGTCCTCGCATGTCAGCTGGTCCCATGTCAGCTATTCTGCTTCGCGGTATTGCTCCATCTTCTGCATCATGCGACTGATAGCTAAGCTCCCTAAAAAATACCAAATTAAATGGACCAAAAGACGGACGAAACGGACTATCCGTCTGCATATCCGTCTTCTGCATCAAGTATAAATGGGCCTTTAGTCTATCTGAAATTCTTAGAAATGCAACACTTTTCTACACATCCTTGTTTTTATATTTCTTGGTAATATTTCACACCAATAATATCTTCATTTACTGTTGTGATGGAAAGAGGTTAGAGGAGAGAATGTGGACTCCCAGAATTACTCAATGGTAACAAGTAATTTATGGTTCCTTCCTAAACAGCCTGATGTTATATTATTTACATTACATTGTGTCATTACTATTACAGCTTAAAATGAATGTCTCATGTTCAGCTTCCAATTCTTACCGCCCATAAACTAGCTTGTTAGCTAGCTACATGTCTCCATCCTTCTTCACTGCCTCCTGAACCAACATGCATGCAGGAGAGTTTTCTAGATGGACTATGAAGAAAATTCCATGCAGACAGCTTAAAACACTGCTGTAACTATTTGTATTTGATGTTTACAATATCGCCATTTTATACACAACCGTTCAAAAGTTTGGGGTCACTTTGCCGTGGGATTCAATAGGGAAGTGACCCCATACTTTTGAACGGTAGTGTATATCACACATGAAGAACTTGGGACACATTGAGTATATTTGATTTGTTCTTAACCCTAATTTAAACTAGGGATGTTGGGACCTTCCGTTTAAAAAAAAGCTGTTGTTATACCTGCTTATATTCCAAAAAGTAAAGTTTTCTACAGTTGTTCAGCCGACTCATCAGCTGTAAATTTACATGCAAAGGATGGATATGCAAGTCATTTAAAATTATTATGCAGGGACATTTCACTGTCAATACAAAATAGACTTACTGCTATTTACTATAGTGCAAGCACTGTTTTTATTACTTTTTTTTTGTTTATGTGCAAAATACAGATCCTGCCATTGCTTCAAATCTGCACCCTGAAGTCTGCACTCAGTATTTAATAGAAACACTAATCATCTTCTTAAGTGTTTTTAGGATTAGAATTCTCCTCTTTAATGATTGAAGTGGTGAACTTGAGCTGAACTGAATCTCATTCTGTGTTGAAAGAAAGACAAATTCTGTGAATCTCAGTCAACAGTACATTGCTCTTCTGTTTCATCTGGTGTCTTTGGTTTTAATATTCGAAGTAAGTATGTCTCTTCACACCTGCAGTGTTGTTATGTTCATACAGTGCAATTATATTACAATTAGAAATTGGCATGTGTTAAGAGCAGTGGAATCCTTATTATCCTATTAGTAAGAACGATGTTTGTTTTTTCTTTCAGCAAACTTCTAATCTCTAATCAGGGTGCAGTTTAAGCAATAATAACTAAAGAAATGTAAAACTTTCTGAAATGAGGGACACTTCTTGTTCAGAGGCATTAACCGGCCATTAAAATGGGCCATTTGGAAATTGGCCCTGATTTGTTTGAGCTGTTAAAAACTTGACCTTTTGCCACTATGATCCTATGGCAAGATTGTAAGACTGAAATTTAATTTAGTGCTTAATGACAGGCTTATCTTAATGAAAAATATCCTGACAGCCCTGATGGGGCTCAGGATTCATTCAGGAAAGATTTGCTTTATCAAAACACTGATTCACCTGCAATCTATGGTTAAATAAATTAAAAAAAAAGTCCACTTTAATGTCTGGAGGAACACAAAGCGGGTTTTTCGACTGAGCTGGCTCCAGCGCTGGTTCGAAACCAGAGCCTGCCTAAGCACCGGTTCTTTGACTTTCTACTGCCCAAACATAGGGTTTTGGATTTCAAAACTGGTTCTAAGCTGGCACAAACTCTTTGCTGGGCCAGATCTAAAAAACACTTCACGTAGGTTGTGTCAGCGGTTCGGGGCGAAGTTACCTGGCCAACTGCCATCTTCAAACCAGAGAAGCCATGGATTGTAAAAACAAAGTTGGTCCAAAGAGGAGACTATTAGGAAAATTCTCAATGATCAATATCTCATCAATACAGTCAGTACAATTTTTTTCCATCAGAGACCTAGTGTTCTCTGGCATTGTGGTTGTATCTAAAATTCAACATAAACTAGAGGGGCCAATTGGACAAAGGATGCTTTCGGACACCAACAGAAGGGGATGCTGCAGCAAGCTATGAAAGTGAACTGTCAACCAGCTAATAAATGACTTAAAAAGGCTGAAAAAAGGTTTTAGGGACCATAATATGAATGACCCACCCCCCCTAAAAAAAAAACAAGCATTTTGAGTGACTAAATTCTGTTCTCTGAGATTGTCCTGCAAACCAGTCAACCAGGGCTCTACCACAGCTATGTTCATCCTCCTGCACCTGGTGAACAAGTTCACAGTGAAAACCAAGAACGCCACTGAAACTGGTATGCTTTCTAGATAGACATATTATGGATTGAGTGTGAATCAATTTAAATTGATCTCCTCTGTTAGCCATGCTAACCCACTAACAGTTGCTAACAACAGCCAAACAAACATATCACACCAACACACCTGAGTCAAATTAATGAGTCATTGTGTAGAACCTGATTGGCTGTTAGAGCCATCTAATTTGACTCAGGTGTGTTGGTGCAGGGATACATGGAAAGCCTGCTGGATTGCGGCCCTCGTAGGACCGAACTGAGTAGCCCTGCTATATGATGTTGCCATGGCACCTCACCAGCTGGTGAGTTGAAGTAATCACAGTATTTTTTTTTTTCTCTGATTGAAGCCGCCTCTCTGCTTGAGTGGTTTGAGCCAGTCTGGGTGATGGGCTCCAAACCAGCTTCTCTCATGTTGTCAGTGGGTGGTGAGTGTGGAATCCCCCTCTCTACCTTCCATTTTGCCGCATGTAATTCTGAAGGACACATGTTGCCTTCACGACAGAATCAGCTTTTTTTGGGCAGATACTCAGAACAGGGCGATACATTCACCACTGGGTAGAAAGAATGCCAAAAATATATTCGACTATTCTCCTGGTGCAAGACAAGAGGTAGTTGTAGCACCTCTCTTTTGTTTGTAGCTGTCTCCCTGGATATGACCTCATGACGTGTTGTTGAAGGTGGAAAGCTTCATCTGCCACAAGTACATGTGGCATTGGCCGCAGGTCCTCTGCACCTTGTAGTAACATATTAACAAATGTGTTCTGACTTAAATCTAAATGTTATATTTTTTTAATGTTCATATGTTTTTATGCAAGTATGGTATTGACTTATTTAGACTTTGTTTTCACAGGTGAAGAGATGAAAAAGAGCTGGAAAGACGTCAGAGATACTTTCATGAGGACCCGCAAAGCACTCAAAAATAAGAAAAGATGCTCAGCGGCTGGTGATCAGAGGATATGGAAATACTTCCACATCATGTCCTTCCTAGAACCTTATATAAAGGAGCGTGATACCAGTGGCAACTTGACTGGAGATGACCCACAGGAGGTAGCATTGACCCTGGTGTCTGTGACAGAGGAGGAAGATGGTGGGGCTGCTGATCTACTGCACACTACAACCAGTGATACCACTAGTGATTCCAGCAGCCTTGACCTGTCAACTCAGCAAATGCCACAAAAATCTGCTCAAAAGACCAACCCGGGGAAACGGAGAAAACCCGACCAGACCTTTGAGGAGTCCATCCTCAGCAGGGTGGATGATATTCGAGCCCAAATTAAACTGTTGAGGATGAAGATGAGCTCCTCTTACAAAGCCTTTTGCCCATTCTCAGACAGCATGTGGGAGATGGAAATAATGAGAGTGCTCCATAAATTGGAGTTGGAGAATATTGATTATCTTGATAATAATGATCCATTGTTAATTGTTATTTTCAAAGTTCATCTAAATATTGTGCAGTAATAGTGCACATTTTTGTACATTATGTTTACACCCTGTAATTGTTTTATAGTGCAGACAAAGGACAATTTGTTTATTTTATAAAACATTTTTGCAAAACAAAAAAAAAAAAAAAAATGCATACATTCTGCACTGTTTATGTGTTTACATTTTATAAATGGTGCCTCCTTGGTTCAAGTGCAATATGTAAGGTTCAATAAAACAATTACATTTGTCATATGTGTTGTTTATTATTCACAAAACAAATATGTTTTTCTGTGCCGGAGCTGAAATATAACTGCTAGAGCTCTATGATAATAATAATGAACTGTTTAAGTTACTTACCTCAGACAGATTGCAACCTTTCTTCAGGACTGATGGGTTCCGTCATGTTTGTGTGAATCTTCTTTTTTTTGGGGGTTACCATAGTGAGTAGTTGGGAAAAAAGTTCAGGGCTCAGGCAAAAGTAGGCTCTGAATTTATGTGGGTCAGCTTTGAGGTCCGCCATCAAATGATGGTATTCACCATGCTGTTTCCTTGTTTGAAAAATCGGATGAACCCAGGTTTGTCTTTTTCTTTTGTTCAGCAGAGTCAACAGCAAGATTTCCGTCAATTCTTCAAATTTCTTAGTTTTTTCACAGGCAAGATTGCTGCTATCAGGTTATTATCCCCTCCCTCTGGGTTAGATCATGCAGTCTTGTCAGAGTGCTCATCTGTTTTTGAGCAGTTTGAGCAGGTGTCACTTTCTGAACTCTCAGGTGTGGTTTTTCACTTGAAATCTTTTTTTCGCCCCCTCGATAGCTGTCACCCCGCACTAATTAAAAGTACTTTTAGATCAGTCGGCCCTGTTATTTTGTCCCTGATTAACTCCTGCCTGTTTTCAGGCTGTGTTCCTGTTGCTTTTAAGCATGCTCTTGAGCAGCCTCTTTTAAAGAAACCTAACTTAGATCCCTCAGTTCTGACTAACTACAGGCCGATTTCTAAATTACCCTTTTTATCAAAAGTCTTAGAAAAAATAGTGTGCATTCAATTACAGGCTCACTTAGATTTTAGTAAAGTTTTAGAAAAATTTCAGTCTGGTTTTAAAACTCTCCACAGTACTGAAACTGCACTTTTAAGAGTTTTTAATGACCTGTTTATTAGTTACTGACTCTGGAAGACCTGTGGTTTTGATTCTCTTAGACCTGACCGCAGGCTTTGACAGGGTGGACCACCAAATCCTCCTGACCCGCTTAGAGCAGTGTGTCGGTATTAGAGGAACTGCCCTGCGTTGGTTTCGGTCTTACTTGTCAAACCGGTTGTTTTGGGTTCACCTAGAGGAGTTTGACTCAGCTGCTGCCCCTCTCAGTTATGGGGTCCCACAGGGGTCCATTTAGGCTCCACTGCTTTTTTCCCTGTATATGCTGCCCTTGGGGTCTATTTTTCAGAAGCACAATATTGCCTACCATTGCTTTGCTGATGATGTTCAGATCTACATCCACTTGAAACCACAGGGGGATTCTCTGCCCAACCTTCTCAGCTGTTTGTATGATCTAAAAGCCTGGATGGATTTAAATTTCCTCCATTTAAATAAGGAAAAAACTGATATTGTTGTTTCTGAGAATTCCGAGCTTCTAAATGGTACAGTTAGTGTTCTCGGTCCGCTGACTTTGTTTTGTTGAACCCATGCCAAAAATCTGGGTGTGATTATAGACAATTCCTTTAACTTCCACCGGCAGGTCAATTCTGTAGTAAAAAGTGTTTTTTTTTTTCCATCTGAGGCTGCTTGGCAAGTTAAAGCCCTGTCTGCCCAAGCATGACCTTGAAAAAGTTATCCACTTGCTCATTATGTCCCGCTTAGATTACTGCAACTCCCTATATTACGGCATTGACCAGTGATCTCTACACCAACTGCAGCTTGCCCAAAACACTGCTGCTCGGTTGCTTACAGGGACAAGACGACGTGATCACATCACCCCTGTGCTCGCCTCCTTGCATTGGCTTCCTGTTATTTCTTGAATATGACCCAAGACACTGTTTTTAACCATATCATGGCAGATTTGTGGATGTGCAGGAGGTTCCATTCTGAAACTTCCCAGATACTGAATATGACCCAAGATGGATACAACTCCTTACTTCTGTTTGCAAAGCTAAACTGTTTGACCTGTGGTCATCAAACCAAGTCAGAAATTCCTGAGTGGTGGACTCACAAGTCAGATTTCACTCCTCTTGGGGAGAACAGTCCCTTGTCTGTAAGAAAAATCAATCAGATTTGTAAGATAGTAGAAAATTAAAGCAAAGTTCTTAATGTGTCCCATCTTTCCTTTGACGAATGGGCTATACCCAAAAGAAACAGCATTACATTCAAACAATAAACAATATAAAAAATTGATACTAAAACTTGCTCAAATTATACACGTGTACACAGACAAGGTAGACTGCAATGATTCCGCCAGAGCTTTAAACTCATCCACAAGGGCTTAAAACTGAAGTTCAGATAGTAAATTATTATTATTATTATATTTAAGTGCTAAAAACCTGAATGCTAAAGTAAATTGTAGGGCATCCATAGATCAGAGATTGTGACTTCCTTGTTTCCTTGTTTAAAGACAAGACAGATAGGATGGAATTATTTCCAGAATGGTTTTGTAAATTAACACATACCAATCACTGAGACGTAGAGTACATAAAGACATCCAGTTAACCTTAGAATAGAGCATACAATGGTGAGTAAGGGGACAGCAGTTGGTATTGATTCTCAGTGCCCCAGGGTACACACTATCTAGCATAGCAATTTCAGTTTCACATGAAAAGAAAAGCAAAATTCATTTCTATAGTAAATCCAAATTATTATTATTATTTTTTTTATTATTATTTTTTTTTACAACACACTTAATGTGCCCCTTAAAAGACAAGTGGTCATCAATTAAAAAATTCTAAATATTTAAAAGTAGATACCAACTCAATATGTTGACCATTTCTTGTTGAAGTTTTCTTAGACAGTGCTGATCTTTTAGTTTTTGAAGTGGTAAAAAAAACATACATTTTCTTTTAAAACAAGTTGCAGATGACAAAGTTGATCTTTTACTTTATCAAATGCAAATTGTAAATACCGAAAGGCCTCAGCAGGAATGGATGCGGTGTAGTATATGACTGCACAGCATCCACTCCACTAAAATAATAATACCAGGTTATTTAAAAGACTTCAAGATTAAGTAAAGTTAACTATAAGGAAAAATGTTGATGATGTTAGATAAAGAGAGAGATAAAAGAATGTTTAAACCATGCTGTAAAAATGCAGAATCCCTGCTTTAAAGGTCATGTTCACAGGATTGTCTATTATATGTGCTGTTCATTGGGGGGTGTGATTGACAGTTTGTGATGAAAAAGAAGACTTTATGTTCTGTTTGTTCCCAGGACAAAGAAAATGAACGCAAAAGGTGTATGGTTGCTCTGTTAGCAATAAAATTGTTTTCTAAAAACATTCTGTTCTGGCATTTAAAGGCACATATATCTGGGCCCATCTAAAATGCTTAGAATATACACTTTGGATCATGTCTGTAAATTTGGTTATATATATTTGACACCAGTGGAGTTTTAGGAAAAATGTGAATAATCATGAATCTACCACAGCTTATTCTACTCTCCCTTTAGTTAAATTTTCAGAATGAACTGAGAGATAGAACATTTTTATGAAATATGGAAATATTATCATTTTAAAATGTACATTAGATTAAAAAAATATTATTCTGTTGTAGTTTAATCACATTTAGATGGCCATGTTTTAAATTTAAAAAGTTGTGAATTTTCAAATGAGAGGAATGAGATGTAATCTAAGTGGAGATGTCCCCTTGTCACCTGTGTAGAATAAGTAAGTGTCACAATGAGGTCACCTCTCAGCTAAAGAGGTTTGGTTTCAACATGCTAACTGGCCTTTTATGGTCTATCAGTCTTAACTTTTCAACAGTCTGGCAATGTGTTCAGATTGTAATAATAATTTTTTAAATGTGACAGAACTTTTCAAAGCAAAATAAGTCTAACTACATTAGCTTCTGAATGAAGTGGTTTTCCAGACCTGGAAAAACATAACAGATTGTCTCATTGCCCAGTTTTATTTATTTAATTTAAAAATTTAAAAAGGAAAAGTATCCCCCAAATTTCTTATCATTCATTCTAAATCTGAAATATTTGCAAAATGTAACATAAAATAGGATTACTTTATTGCAAGACGTGCTGTGTAAAAGAAAAATAGTACCATGAAACCAAGAAAATCTGAAAAGCATCAAGCTGATTAGCAAGATCACATCGTTGTTAGAGAAAGGTCTGTATCTCAGAGAGCAACTAACTCTTTGGAAAAGTTAAGCAATTAAGCTGATGATCAACAGCTGTGCCACGTGAAGCCTGAGCTTTATTTAAACGTCAGATGTGCCCTTCTCCTTCAGTTGGTGACTGGAACGGTTTGTTCAGGTCCTGCTTATTTGAGTGCTGACCAGTTGGCTTGGCCAAAGTAGTGTTTATAGTTTGCTCTTTGTCCTTTGAAATTTGTTGCATGGTAGTAATAGTAGTAGGCTTACTTAACAATTGCTGATGTTTAAATGCTTACTGGCTCACCTATGCCAGTTGATGAAGTAAATGAAATGAAAAGATGACGACCACCGGCATCTCCACCAGCAGCCCAGGCAACGCCACGGCCGCTGGCGACTCCACCAGCTACCTCCATATTTGCTACTCTTTTTAGAATAAATGGTTTAATCTAAGCCTGCCTACTTGTATTCTAATGCAGCTATCCTAAGACAAATTCCCTGTACAACCTTAGCTGTTCAAGATGTGTTGTGTCAGTAACAGTCCTGAAATACCAACTTGCGATGGTCTCTTACCTTGTAGGCTTATCAGGTTCTTGCAGGACTCAACTTTTCACCCATGTAATTTTACACTTCTGAGATATGTTTAATCTGTTTCAAAATGTGCTTCAGTACAACCTACACTGAAATATCAGTGCCCATCTGCTTGGGACCATTGTTGGTGTGGTTATCTTTATGCTTCTAGCAGGTCCTGTTTCAAAGATTTCATGTCAAATTCAGTTTACTCAAGTGAAGATTTAGGCAGCAGGTTCACCTGCAGATTAGCTGGTAGCAGGGGAACTTCAGTTACTCCTGAAGCAGAATTTAGTGGAGATGCTGTACTTGGAAATCAAATATCCATGCAACCAACGGGAGCCATTGAAGTTCATTTTTCATTTCTTTCATAAGCACACCACTTCTGAGGAGGCAATGCATGAAAATTCACTTTTCAAATACTGACTTCACTAATCTGAACAGCTTCTTACTCAGGTGTGCTGTTCTAAGAATTGGTTCAGGTTAATTCTGGCTGGTGCTTTAAAATGTACATGACTCCATATGAAATTCCCATCCCACAATGTCATTTGGTGGTTGCCTATGCTCAGCAAATGCAGACTATCACTACAAATTATTTGGTATTTGAGGACAGAGTGCATGCTCAGCTTTCCAGAGCTTGTCATGTCTTTAGGGTTTTGTCAAAGCAAGTATTATAATTGCAGCTGCATTTTTTTTTTTTATTATTTTGGTGTAAGATGATGGATTTTCAATCCCACTAATAAATTTTAGATTGTCTCAATGTTTGAGTGAGCAATTTAAGCAAATTAAGCAATTTGTGAAAACTACTCCAGTAAATGAAATAAAAAAAAAAACACCCACGAGTCTATGACATCCAAGTTATATCAATATTTTGGAGATCATCCTTACTACACCATATGATTAGGATTAGGTAGACCAGATTATTATATATATTGTATATATTGCCTCAACCCTTGGTTTCACTTCCATAGCCATCTCTATGTGAGCTCTATGGTTGTCACAGTGAATGAAATAAATTCCAGCTGCCTGTCTTAAATTAAAACAGAAAAATACCAGTGGCAGTCAGCATTAGAAAGGGCTGCATTGTCTCCTGTGAATTAGAGGGTGACATGGGTGTGGATTTTCAATCCTGTCCCATCCCACTCCCACAGAAAAAAAATCTTGTCCCGTCAGAATGCTGGGCCAAAGCAAAAAATAAAATCCTGTCCCGTCACAATTCTGATAAAATTACTCTCGATCCCAACCCTCTCCCATTTAGAATGGCTCACACTTTTTAAAATTTATTTAGTCTTTAGGCAATACATTGAATTTGATTAAATGTTCTTACCATTCTTTTTTAGACTAGCTGCTAAGTGTTTCTAGCATTTTTTTGGAGGCCAGTTACAATAAAAAAAGGGAACAACAATAAAACAATTCATGGTTCACACCATGTCTACCAAAGTTGAATAAACCCAAACAGAACACAGAAAGTTGTATTTCACTCATTTCTAAATGTCATTAACTAAACATGTTTTACAAGCAGCATACATTGTGTTGACATTGTTGCGCTTCACTCTTGTGAAGTTCATTAATATGTCCGCCTTTTCTAACCAGTTTACCAACCTAATAGACATGTCATTACTCCTAACTTTGCATTGTAAATCATTTATTGCCATATCGGTTTCTCTGCAGGTGTTTGCAAACTTCATTCCTTTTCTTATTTCAATTCCGGTGTTGGCTTCTGGGTAGTGTAGTTCTTTTTTTACTTCGTTACAGTGTAGGTTTATTGAGCGAAAACTACAAAATGGCCATGCCTGTCTTTTTTTTTTTTCATTTTCTTTCTTTTGTTTTTGTTTGGTTCCCGCTCCCGTATGCTCCCATTAACTTTTTATCCTGTACCGTCCCAATCACGTGATTAATAGTAAAATTGACTCTCATCCCGTGGAAATCCCACAGGAATCCCATAGGATTCCTGAAAATATGTCAGCCTCTACTGTGAATAACTTTGTAATGTAGATGGCATTTTTTTACAGTAGGATTGTCCTGACTTTGAAGGGCTAGGGGACGTCCAGTCTACTCAGCCAATTACTGTTCCTAGTTCAGCAGCATTCTGCGCTCTATGATGAAGCCATTAAAAATGCCTGGCTGGGGCCAGATGGCTTGTCATTGAGGAGAGAGAGAGGGACAGATGAATGGAACAAAAGAGGGGATGTCAACTTGGGAGATGGAAAACTGGAAAGAAAAAGAGATAGAAGGTTGAGATAAATAGAAAGTTGGAGACAAAAAAGAATAAAGCAGAAACAAATGGGGTTATTTCCTCCCCATTGTTGTTAAAATGTCAAGGATGAGGAGGAACATCTAATAATAAAGGGTAAAATCTGAAGAAAGATGATGGAAAGGAGAAATTGAAAGATAAAAAAGAAAGAACCAAAGGAGAGCACACAAAATTAAGAAAGAACACAAATTAGGGAAGTGGCTGAAATAGATCAAGGGGACAAGGAAAGTAGAATCATCAAAGGCAGACAGAAGGATAAGAAGATAAAGAGAAGATAAATGAGAGCGTGAATACAAATAAAAAATGAGGAGGAAAAAAGACTGCATGCAGAAAACAGGTTTCATTTGCTTAATATTCATGTTTTATTATTACTTTTAATAACAGTCTGGTATGACATTGAAACCAGTATTAACACAAAATATAAATTTACATTATGCAGCAGTTTAAAACACCTCATCATGGTTTGTGAAATATTTTTGGGCAATAAATTAAATGAAAAATATTTTATTGATCCCTTGAGCCCCTGAAGGACATTTATTTATTCATTTATTTAGTTAGTTAGTTAGTTATTTTTGTATTATTATAGTTTTTCATTCAATAAAACAACAGAAAACATTTAAATGAATAATTAATGACAGTCCAAGCTGTTCCAGAGGCTGATAGCTCCTGGCCCTTTCTGTCTTGCAGCATTTGAAGAAGCCTCTGACTGAACACACTGTTGTTTCTGTCCTGTGGTGTAAAGAGGATATGAATTATTGTCCATTATAATCAGCAGCTCTTGAAGCACTCTTCTTTGGACATTCAGCTTCTACTAAAGCAGTAGTGCATGTAAAAATGTGATCTTTGAGCTGTAAACAACACAGTCTTGCTTAATTGTGATTAACTGTTGATGTATATTTTTATTTTTAATGGGATTTTGTTAGTAAAAAAAAAAAAAGGCTGATAACACCCCCTATAGGGTAAAACCACGCTTTGTTTTTGGCGATTTAGAGCCATAATAATGCTGCTTCAATGCGTCATGAGAAAATCCTCCAGATTCAGTTAGGTGGGTTCTGACTTTACAAGCTTAGAAAACCGGTCCTATCAATGCACATGAATGGTGAAATGGTGCAGGTTTGCAAGTTTTAGACTTCTATACTTTCACAGATTTTCTGATTAAATATTCCTGCAATGGGACGGATTTGTGCTTTTGAGTGGTGTAAAAGTAACATCGGCCTTTATTCTTTACCTGCTGATCCTCATCTGGTGACAGGCAGCAGCTCAAATCGTAGCAACTTACAGCAGCACTTCTTGCAGCTGCCACAACCTGCCAGAGTCTCCACACTTCCAGAACTGCTGGAGCTGCTGACAGGCCAGCGTAACAGTGCTAGCTGCTCAGAGTGATGCGGTTCAGGACCACCTTGTTCATGTGTAGCTGAGGAGATTCATGAGGGGAAAGTCTTCCACCTCAAAGACCGCTGTGTTACGTACACTCTAAGAAAAAGATCCGTAGAAAAACAGAGGAGTTGCTGGCAGAAAATTACCAGGAAACTGTACTGTTATTGTACGGAAACTGCCGTTATTCAAAAAACGGGGAAATCTGTAGCCACACAGCATATGCTCCCGTTCATATACGGACACTTCCGTTACTCTGGAATTCCATTAGTTGTAAGAAAAGTCTAACTTTAAGAACAAATGAGGGACATAGAGATGTATCAAGTATAATATATTTGTAATTATTTATTCTTATTATTCATGTTTTCTCAGGAGTCCAATAACCCCGCAATTCATTTCTGTCTCCTGTGCAGGACATGAGTCTGAAACCTAAAAGTCATGCGTCCCTTAAATTAATTGCAAAATTCACAAACACCAAAACAAAAACAAAAAACAAAAACATAAAAATAAATAAATAAATTGATAAATAAAAAGCATTATATTGTAGCCACATAAAAATAAACAGTATCATGACATTTCATAATTACGTTCTTTACAACAGAAACCCTGAAGTCCACTACAAGGGACAGGCGATAAAATCATGGAAAAACAATGTATCTTACAAACAAATGATGCAGAGTTTCTGCCTCTTTCTCCCCTTTTTCACTGCTTTTGTTCCTCTTTCAGGATTGATCCCCAGAAAGATTCTATAAAGAAAAAGAATGCATTATCTATATTAGTAACAGAACAAGGACACTTCCTGACAACTGCTAACCCTAATCATATTTTGTTACATCTTGATGGTATTTAAACACATGTAGAGTTGGAGATCTTGACAGCCAAAAGTAATGAGAATTTTGGAGTCAGATTACATTTGGAGACTGTTGTGATTTGACAATGCTGTAGATGTGTCAATATAGCAACTGCAAAATAGATTAAAAGAGTTAACTAAAAGTGCGGTAAATAACTGAGTCATTGTCTAAACCACACCTGCTTTGTAACTGTTTTGACAGACTTGTACACCTCCTCCAAAGGAACTTCCACATAAACAATGTGAGTGATGTACCATGGGAAACACTTTCATTTAGTGATGCAGAATATGCTCGGTTTCAATCACAGGGTTTCAATATTTCTAAAAACCATTGATATATGTTGCTACTTCCATTCTAGAATACGCTAGCAATATAACAAGCTCCAGATAGCAGCAACGTAGTAAGTCAGATCATTCTGAAATCTGTTCATTGTTATATATACAATAGTTGACATTATTTGTTAAAGACAACCCACAAACCTTTTAAAAGGAAAAAGTATATATTAAAGTATCAGTCATTCAGTATTTATATAGCACTTTTCATACAATGTGTTGGTCAAAGTGCTTCAAAACATCCTCTCAGAGCATCTTCACCTTCATTTGACCAGGTTTAATAGATTGGTTGCTGCTGAACAATGGGGTTCTAGTGGAGGTGAGAAGAACCAGATTTATTATTATTTGGATAAAATATGTCAAGCCACTTATTTTCTCTGGTGAAGCAGCTGACAAACTGTTGGAACGCAGGTAATGTTGCAGAGAGGAAGCCATTGTTGATGTCTCCAGGTATTGCAATGAATTGGTTAGGATGTTGTGTTTGTAGCATATTGATAATAGCGCTGATGATGTCACAAGTTGTGTCTGCAGAGGTACCAGGTATGAATGAAACCACTACCAGAATAACACCGGTAAAAAATCTCCCTCGTGCAGATTGTCTCCTTGACCGTGAGCACTGCAATTCCTCTTTCCTTGATGCTAATACAATCTTAAGCAGTGTATTGACAAGCACACCAGTATTTGTAAGACTGAAAGGTTGTGTGTCTGAGATGGTGGTCAGCAGCACTGAAGCACCACAAGGGACCTTACTCTCACCATTTCTCTCCACACTGTACACCTCAGACTTCCAACACAACTCTGAGACCTCTCATCTGCAGAAATACTCTGATGACTGCTGAGTGTAGAGATGCTGAGTACAGATAACTGATCAGTCAGTTTGTGAGATGTTGTGAACACTCACCTCATTTTGAAGACATACAAAACGAAAGAGATAATTGTTAACTTCAGGAGAAACAGGAATAAAGAACATACTGTTTACATCCTGGTAGAAGAGATGGTGGAGGATTACATGTACCTTAGAGTTCAGCTGAACAACAGACTGGACTGGAAATGTAACAAAGAAGCATCTAGAAGGAAAGACAGGTGACTCTACTTCTGAAGGAAGCTGAATCATTTAATGTCTGCACTGAGATGTTTCACATCTTCCATCAGTCTTTGGTGGAGAGCTCAATCTGCTTTGCAGCAACTGCTGGGGCATCAACATTGGAACCAGAGACTTAATCCTGACCAAAATATTTAACAGCATAAATAAAGCTCTTCTCACCTTTGAATGAATTCCAGCGTGATAGACATCTCCTTTGGATATTTAATGTTAAAAACATAAAACAAACAAAAGGCATAGCTCAGCGCCACAATGGGGGAGTTAATGTGGTCATTCACAATCTCTCCATCCATGGCAACTTTGAAAAGTGGTTCCCCTTCGGACACAGGAATCACCAGTATCAGAACAAGAGAACAAGTCCACTTACAAAACATATAAATTAAACGGTTGAAAAGGCAGCAAAACAATAACCACAACCAACACATATTCAACGTTAGCTATGACCTCTTTGACCATATATTCAGGCCAAATTATAATTTAGACTTATCAATCTAGATCATTTTAATGTACAATTAAAAATGATCAAATTCTCAAAGTTAACGTTAACGTAATATATCAGACTTGACCAGGACAAATGAACACTGATGTTACATACCCATGATAAGAATACAAGGGGTGCTTGGAATGCTGATTGCAGGAGTGTCAGGGTCCTATTGCAGCCAAAGGAGATGGTGGATGTTAGAATGTATGTATGTATGTATGTATACACATGCATGTATACACAGAGACACATATTATATACATATATGCAATATATATATATATGCAGTTATATATATATATATATATATATATAAATATACATGCTGCATACACATGCATGCATATATATATATATATATGTATATATATATTAGTGCTGGGCAACGATAAAAAATTTTAATCGCAATTAATCGCATTATTATGCTCAAAATGTCTCTTTCCTTTAAAAAAAGGCCTACAGCTATAAAAAGAAAATGCAGTAAGTTTTGGTTAACATACATTACATCAGGAGTTTCCAACCTGCAACTCTGGAGCTGCAAGTGTCTCTCTGGACCTTCCACAATGTCTCTAAATAATTGGCTAAAATATATTTTTTTTTAATCTATCTTTCTTGTCATTAGGTTGGAAACCAGAGACTTTTTTTTTCTTTTACATCATTTTCCACAAATATCTACATTCCTTAGCAGAAAGTCTGTCTATCCTCTTTTTATAAGGGTTTTATGTTTTTCTTTATTTTAAAACCTTAAAAATATAAATAAAAATGTGGTTCTTCAAAAATAACAAACATCCTATGGTGGCTCTTCATTAAAAATATATATTAAGTTGCATTTTTGAAAAGTCTCGTAATATTTGCGTCTCTAAAGTAGTTTTATTTAGCTGGCTGAGGGAAAAATGGCTCTTTGGATTGGAAAGGTTGCAGACCCCTGCACTAAACACTTAAAGAGGTTTAGCAGCAATTTTCAGATAAAATATTGCTTCTTACATATTTATAAAATCAAATATTTATGACAAAGAAGGATGAAATGTTCAGGATTTACTAACTAAAAGGTAAAAAGTCAGCAGGATGAATTTAAAGCTGTGAAGCTGCTTCCTTCTAAACACAGAAGGAACAATATGTGATGAATATCAGCATCAGGTGAACAGACAGAAAGCAGGATTAGAATCTCACAGCTTCTAGATGGTGAGGAGAGAGAAATATTCACAATATGTACAGTAACTTCCATCCATGCACCTTCAGTGCTTCATTATCCAGGTTTCTGGCCTATAATTTCTCTAAACTTTAATTTTCAGCCTCCGCGACCAGGAGTTAAGGGGTTAACATCTCGTTTCCAGGTGTAGCGTCAGGTCTGTAGATGTAACTGTAAACATGTGTGGTATCCACAGAAAGTTCAGAATCTCAGCTACCAGCCCAGTAAAACCATTTCTATCACCAACAAACACAGTTAAGACAACAAGTTATTTAAAGAGCAGCTACACAAAGTTAGAAAAATATGTAAACACAAATTATGTCTCCCCGTGTCCACCCCACGGCATGAATATGAACAAACGACTCCTCTACAGAAAGCCCACATCTCACAGATTCCACAGCTGGAAGTTTCATCTCGCTATGACCAAGATTCACCGAACCAGAGGCAGAAGAAGACCCGATTTATGCTTCACTTTTTATAAAAGTCAGAAAGCATGTCTTACCGTTGCTCTCTTACATAAATTAAAACGGCATTTATTAAAAAAAATAATAATAAAGTTTCCCGTCCAAAAATTACGATGTTCTGTCCATCTGCATGTATTTTGACAAAAAGAAACATCGGTTCTTTTTTTCGTCTTCCTGTTCCAGACAGAAAACATCTCTTTATTTTAATAAACCCGCTCTCTCCCGATCACGTCAGACGCACCGCTGCAGCAGGGAAAGGAGACATGGACGCCATGTTTCTGTCATCAAAGCCAGCGGCCAGCAAAAAAAAAAAAAAAAAAATGTGCGATTAACACATTAACGTGCCCAGCACTAATATATATATATATATATATACCTCGTTATGGTGGAACATTTGATCAGGAGATTCCCCAAAGTATTTTGCAATTCCAGAGATCAGCTCCAAAGGATCAGCTCCTTCATTCATCATCCCCTTTGAATTGAGGAAGTCTCTAATTGTCTTTTCTTTCCTGGAATATTCATCTGCCAGTTTGATTTGTACTGGAAAGCCAAGAAGAGTGCGTGTGTGATTAAAAAGGAAGACTGCCTTGAAGAGGAAGGGCCATTCCTCCAACAACCTGTTTACAGAGCTCTCATTGTTTGTATCTGGGCGCTGGAGGGCATATGTGTCAGCCATTAACTTTTGTACATCAGACTCCTGAAGTTGACCAGATTTAAAGGCGGTTTTTAGTCCCTCTTGCTTGGTTTCTAGCTCCATTGAGTTGTCAATATCAGGCTCATCACAATCTTGTTATCTGGCAAACGTGGCTAATTGGTAGCACATTAAATGTTCAACAACACTGTCAAAGAAAAGAGGTCTTAGTGTAAATCAACACCAGATACTGAAGCCAGTAATATGTCCCAACACTTGTCCCAAACTTAATATTAGAAAATCTTTAAGTCAACAAATAATAATAATAAATCAATGTCTTTAGATTAGATAGATATTTTACTACAGAGGTCTCAAAGACTCGAAATGAAACGGAGCTCATGAATTCGACGTCATACTACAAAGCATTTGTGGGCTTGAAGGCACTTTCACAGCTGACAAGTGTAGTCACAACTAGTGAAATTCTTCCGGGTTTGTGTTTGTAGTCCGCAGTTTCTGTGTTCTTGGTCCAAAGATGCGTAGCAAATTTGTACCTTCCCGATGCAGCGTGAATCCGTAGGTTCTCTGATTGGACAAAAGTCCTTCAGGTAAAATGCGGATTGGACAATGCAGCATTTCGGCCCGGCAGTTGGACAGTCCTATGCATAATGAGCTGAAAACCTCTTCAGCAGGATGCACCATTGAGCAGTGTCCAGCAAGACACAGTCCTCTCGCTACTGACAACTTTTACTGTAATTCTGCATTCTGCTGCCAGTGTTTCTGGCTGCACGTGTGCACTTGAAGATGCTCTTTGGTACAAACAAACCCTTATGATTTAGGTTCTAATCCAACAACTTAGATACTTTCTCCTGCTGATACTTAACTTATTGCTGTTGATATAATTTAAACTGCTGCAAGTTGAATTACCTTTTTCCTCTCAGCTGTGTGCTGCAATTGGCAAAGTTAACTTGCTGCAGAATCAAAGGGTATTGAGGCTTAATAAAAAATGTCAAATTGTTAGAATTTGAAAAAACTTGAAATATTGGAATTTACTAGCAATAATTACAATAATTTATTGAACATTCCACCATATTAGCACATTAAAACACTATATTTCTACTATTGACCCCAGCTTAATAATAATCTCAGCAAAGTATTTTAAACCATTTAAACTGCTTTAGAGCACCTTCACACTTTTGAACTCAACTTGTGCCATTGTAACAATACCAAGATGTATAAGCTTCTCAACATTAAAGACTCCACAGTTTCTACCTAGTAGGATGATGGTTAACTAAGTTGCCACTGGTGTGTGTAATCACAGGTTCAATGCCAGTCAGGGATGTTGTTTCATATGCTGTCTGCTGAGTACATATGTTTTCCGTCTTACACTATTTTTTATGTAATTATATTTATTCTGTGTAGTTTTTAGCAGTGCAAAATTAAACATTTTTACCATCTTAAGCATTTGTGCATTTCATTTCACTCATCCAACATGATTCAGCATAGCGCATTCACACGTGCTGGTATTGCACAAGAGCATTTTTCTAGATTTTGTTTGTTTGTTTTCCTTTTCCAATATTTTTGTGGCCTACCTGTTCTGATCATCAGTCCTTACCGGTTACTGGCAATAATACACTACTACAATGTTGTTTGTCGTCCGCCAATGACACGCAAGAAGAATACGGTGTGGAGGAATACAGAGCAAGCTCCGTTGAAACGTAATTACGAAAGATTCCGTCAAATATTTACAATACATTCTCCCCTATTTTTACTGACTTTTCATAGAGTGTAGGTACTTTGTGAATCTTGCTTTCCATGTTGCTAGTGGCCGCTGAGCTGCTCTTTATCAATCATTTCTGCCTTTGTAGCCTCACCTGCACGCTTCCCGATCACCCCACACCTCCCATCCCAACCCTTGCAGTTTCAGGCATTTTTCAAATTTGGTAGTGGGTGGAATTACACAAAAAGTAGGAGGTGTACTTACACTTTAAGTCTCTGGCTCTGATGCTGCAAAGCTGGGTACATTTACAATAACAAACTTGTAGAAGATAAGAAGATATGCAACACTGTAACGCAGACACTGAAGGATCCCAGCTTCCTCAAGGAGTAGAGCCTAGTCTGTTGTCCAGTTGAACTCCCAGGTGTTCGTATTTCTCCACCACCTCAAAATCTTCTTCCACAATGTAAACAGTGTTTTGTTTACTCCTGTTTCTCCTGAAGTAAACAGTCATCTATTTTGTTTTGTTTAAGATGAGATGACTGTTTCCTCAACATCCCACAAACTGGCTGACCAGTTCTCTGTGCTCAGCTTCTTGTTATCACTAATACACCCCTCTACTGCAGTGTAATCAGAGTATTTTCTGAAGATGACAGAACTCAGCGTTGCATTGGAAGTCTCAGGTATTGTTTTTTGGTGAGTGTACAGTTCCTTGTGGTGTTCCAGTGCTGTTTAGAGTAAATAGTCCTTGTCACAAAAAGTTGCACGATATTTGCACCAGAGTAAATGTGACGAACATTGAGTTCAAACATAAAATGCATTTCTAAAGCTGTTGACAGTTTTTGTTATTTCTCCTTGTTGGTTTTATTCGGCATTTGGATTTTGGGTCTTGTAAACTGATTTCATCACATCTTCAAATGTTGGAATAATTTTGTCAAAGTTCCAGAAGTATATCCTTGTTCACTCCATTTTCTTCATTGGGCGTAAGATGAGGCAAGCTGTTGGTACAATGTTCACATAAACACACACTGACTTGTTTAGTACACTGGGATATATGGTAACTGATGGGGCTTTGCACTGCAGTCTGTTAAACTGTCTGAGTGTGTAATTAGTAAAGTACAGAGTTTTATATCACATGACAGCATGTTAGCATAATACGGATACAAGGATTAACAATAAAGTGAGCAACAGAATGACAGAATAGTAAATATTCTTGCATCATATGTTTGTGTTACACTCACTGGTCACTTTATTAGGGACACCCTTTCAGTGGCTTTTTAATGTATCTAATCACATGGCAGCAACTCAATACATTTAATCATGTAGACATGATTAAATGGCTACAAACTGAACATGGTCTGAGTATTTCAGGAACTGCTGATCTACTAGAAAATTCTCACACAACCATCTCTGGTGTTCACAGAGAATAGTCTTAAACAGAGAAAATATCCTGTGAGCAGCAGTTGTCTGGAACAAAATTCCTTAAGTTCCAAAGAGCATGGGAAGACTGGTTGGAGATAACACAAAGGCAACAGGAACTCCAGCAACCACTGGTTCCAGCCAAGGTATGCAGGATACCATCTCTGAACACAAAAGCAGTGGTGCATCAATACATTTTTAATGATGTGGCCCAGATAAGACATAAGTTAGAAGGGGGTTGCCCATCAGTAGATATAACTACTTACAATAACTACTCAACTTTATTTAGAAGGATAGCTTCCATCCTCCCTGGCTAATAGAAAACATCCCATTTGGCCAATTTCAGAGGCTTAAATGTATCTGCAACACAGAAGAAGACTTTAATAGCAATGCACAAGACATCAGCCAGAGATTCAGAAAGAGAGGTTATAAACAACAAACTATATGCAAGGCAATAGATAAAGCTAAATGTCTCCCTAAGGAATAGCTACTGGGCCCAAAACAGAAAGATCAACTGAATTCTAATCAAGTATACTTTGTAACACAATCAGTAACGAAGTGCATCAAATTAAACAAATCGTTAAAAGAAACTGGGACATACTGAAGAGCGATAGTGTTCTCAGGCAACCTCTTCCAGACTCTCAGATGATTAGCAGGAAAGCCCCAACATTAAATGATAAATTAAAAATCACCTCGCCCCCTTACAACAGAAAACCTGGCTTTTTGTCAGCAAAGGAAACCATAAGTGTGGACACTGTAACTACTGTAGCAATATGATTAAAGTCTATTACTTGGGTGGGTTTTCCGGTCGTAAATATGACAAAATCATTTATTATTTTGCAATACTTCATATGTAGTTTATAGATTAGAATGCCCCTTGTTTCTATATTGGGTAGAACAAAGCGCAAGTTAAAAGTAAGGCTGGCGGAACATAAATACGCAATAGGAACGGGGAACCCACAATATCCTATGGCGATACACTACCAAGAAGCTAATCACGGCAATTGCGAGTCATTAAAGATTACAGGTATAGAGCATATAGAAAATTCCATTAGAGGTGGAGACAGGCTGAAAAGACCCCTACAGAGAGAGTCATTCTGGATCTACACATTAAAAGCTACACAATACCCAGGTTTGAATAGGGAACTGGATTTTTTTCCTTTTTTATTATGGTTTATTTTTGGATAATGTCTTGTGATCTAACTTACTATTTTGAAAACGGCAGTAGTAAAACGCAGCTATGTTTGAAGCTTTCCTCAGAAAGTTTCTTACCACCTGAAAACACAATATCTTTCCTATTTGTTACACTTATTATAACAAAGCATTTGATAAAGAATCAACAATCTATTTTTAACCCAACTTAACCTATTTTAGGGCAACTGATGGACCAAGACAGGTAAAAACATAGAACAATGATTCTTTTTACTGTCAATTTACATTTCCAAATAAATGATCTCAAGCATAAATTATACAATTTAGCAACTGTAAATAAATCAATAGAAAAAAATCTATATATTTGTACATTAAACACCCCATAACTCTCCTCCTTTTGTTAAACATTCATGCTTGTGGTTTAATTGCATTTTGAATAGAAAAGCATTCAGTAAAATGAATATTGATGAATGCAGTTTGCCTTATAATTATGCATGCAGTGTGAACACTGTACAAGAAGAAAAGAGAGAAAGAAAAAGAAACTCATCCAGAGGCTGTCCTTGCAGCAGCAGCAGCAACTTTGGGACAACTACAAAAGGCTTTAATGGCTCTTCCCAAAGATTTACACAAATGTGACTAATTTGTATTCAATAAAGCAATCCATAATAGCTGGAGTCAGCTGGAGGTTTGTGAAACTGGAAGCAGAGTAGAAGTCTGTGTGTCCACTGTTGCAGAGGCCAGACGATGCTTTGTGGCATCAGGCAGGTCTTTGGGGAAAAGTGACATAAGATGATTTCATTTAACCTCTCGTTAACTTTCCACAACCTGCCTGTCTGCCTATGCAGGAGCTTGGGGTCTCATCTGCAGCCAACCTGAGGCCTCTGATATCTCTCTCTGACATGTATAGGTGTCAGCATTTCACTCTGTGTCCCTTCCAGGATGCACAGTTAATCTGCCACAGGCCTGTGAAGTTAAAGCTTGCAAATGAAGAAATAATCATTTTTGTAAAGGAATAAAGGTAGATATAGTAAGGAATCACTCTAACAGGCTGTAATCTTCATGCTCACACATAAAACCTAGAGATTTTCATAAGAAGGGTTACGCAAGAAGTCTGGTGGTCAAGAGCTCACAGTAGGCAACATTTGATATAGAAAATAGGTTGTTAGAAATCGTATGGTTTCAATAAGTATCAACATATCCACAAGCAAGGGGGTGAGCTGAAAACAGCACACAGATCAGCAGAAAGAACAATCTCTCACATGCTCAAGTGCACAAAAAAAGCAAATGCTCTGGAAGAGATGTTCATACATCCTCATCACTGACGCTGCAGAGAATTTACTATAGATGTGGAAAATCTTTGCAGAAAGTCAAGGCTGAACATTGTGGACATGTTTGCATTCTCAGAGTTCCAGATCCTTCTATAACATTTCCTAAAGAGGCATTAGTCCTCACTAAATGTCTAGTCTGCTCTTATTAGTTGGCTCCAACCCCATCAGCAGCCTTTATTCTACATCATCAGCCAGTGCTTTGGACTGAACTTTAAATCATGGTGGAGGGTCATGAAATTTTAAAGTGTTTCATTGGATGGAAAATGGGCTTATGCTCCACGAACAAAAGAAAAATATGAATAAATCTTTATTGTTGGTTTAGCATTGGAAACTAGAAACTAATCTAGGTCATTAGACTTTTAATGAGTTTCTATCCCTAACAATCATAGTACTAATCAAAAGATTGGACACACTTTCCAATTAAATTAGATGGGAAGTTGGGAAAGTGAGTATAAACTTCTGACTGATACTAAACACGGCTGCACGGTGGTGTGGTGGTTAGCACTGCAGCATCACAGCAAGAAGGTCGCTGGTTCGAATCTCAGGGGGAGGTTTGAACCTTGAGGGCAGTGGTCTATCTGTGTGGAGTAGCATGTTCTCTCCTTGTATGCGTGGTTTCTCTCCAGGTACTCCGGCTTCCGTCCAAAGACATGCATGTTAGGTGAATTGATGACTCTAAATTCTCCCTAGGAGTGAGTGTGTGTGAATGGTTGTTTGTCCCTTATGTGTTGGCCCTGTGATGGACTGGTGACCTGTCCAGGGTGTACCCTGCCTCTCACCTGTTAATGCTGGGATAGGCTCCAGCTTACCCGCGACCCGTCATGGAATAAGCAGTACAGAGAATGAATGATACTAAACACAAATCAATCAAAAGTAAAACCACTCTCTATGTGTGAACAATACCATTTTCCACCAACTCCTTGTGAACCCATCATGCTGTGTCTCATGCTGTGGTATCAACCAGGACTCTAGAGTAAGTGCTCTTGTTTCACAATGGCTAAAAAAGGCTAAATAAATTTATGCTGTTGGGACAGCAAACCCAAACATGAGTGTACAGATAAGAGCGAAGGACACAGCAGAGAGGCGATCAACTCCCAGCTGTGCCCCCTCACCAGACCCTCTTCTCCACATAACCCAAGGTCTTCAAAGGATGTCTCTATCCTGGTCTGAACCCCAGCGACCACCATCTACCAAGACATACAGGGCTCCCCCTCCTCTTAGATCATCTGTCCTGGCAGAGCAGGGCACGGGAGGATGTGCAGCAGGTTCACAGAGCAGCAGCAGAATTCACAACAAAGATAACATGCCATGATGCGTCCAGGGTCCTTGCTGTAGTTTTGCTATTGCTGTAGTTTTGCTACTACTGATAGCTGTTCTGAGATCAAGCCTGGACCCAGTGGGATTCCTGTTAGTTAGTAAAATAAGGAATCGAACATGGTCAGTTTGTGGGGTGAATCGATCTGATCTGTTAACTATACCTTGTATAATTCAGAATACAACAGAGACCAGTGTAAACTTCATAAAGCTAGCTGTACTTAATGTTAGATCTCTGTCCAACAAGTCACTCATAGTTAATGACTTCATCATTTCTCACAGTTTAGATTTTCTTTTTCTGACAGTAACAGAAGACACAAGTGCTACAGTTCTTAATGAAACAGCACCCCCTCATTTTAGTTTTATGAATAAATGTTGAAACGGGAGGAAAGGGGGAGGAGAAGCTGCCTTATTTAAAGATTCATTCCAGTGTAAAGAGATTTCATTTGGTGATTTTACTTCTTTTGAATATCTTAGTTTTATTTTAAGGGGCATTCCTAAAATCCTATTTCTAATCATCTACAGACGTCCAGGACATTGTGCAAATTTTATTGATGAATTTTCTGAATTATTGTCGGCTATCTCTAATGATTTTAACCATTTCATCATAACTGGGGATTTTGACATTCACATAGATAACATGACGGATGGTAATGTCAAGGAACTTTCTTCCATGGACATGTTTGGTTTGTGGCAACATGTAAAGGAACCGACCCACATTCGAGGTCACATTCTGGACCTGGTTATTTCAAAGGGTGTTGATATTTCTTCTGTTGCGGTCACTGACTTGGCCTTGTCTGACCATTTTTGTATTTTGTTTGATTTACTGAACACTCAGAATGTCCAACCAACCTGCTCCTCGGTTAGGAAGAGGTACATTAATGAAAGAACGAGTGCTAAGTTTGTGGAGGCCATAGCTATGTTACCAACAACCAGTGCAGAGTCAGTTGATGGACTCCTGGACCATTTCAATCTGAAAATCTTGAATGTAATGGATGCTGTTGCACCGATAAGAATCAAGAGCAACTTGAGCAAACAGAAAACACAAGGTGGAAAAATAAACTTCAAATTCACTATGAGCTGCACAAATAAAGCCTGTGTAACTATAACAATGAGCTGTGCAAGGCCAGAGAGCTGCATTTATCTGACATGATTAACAGGAACGTCAACAATTCTCGCACTCTGTTTGCTATGATTGAAAAACTTACAAATCCTCCTATACAGATAAGCCCAGAGCTCCTTTCCACTGAGAAATGCAACCAATTTGCAAACTTTTTTAGCCAAAAAATTAAAACAATTAGGCAAAATTTTAATTCCACACAGTCAAACAAGAAAACTAGTCTGTGTCTAAAACCCGGAAATAATTCTGATGTTATGTCGCAATTTAAAATGGTGAATTTAAAAATCCTAAAAGACATTGTTTGGCATTTGAAATCAACAACATGCACTCTGGACATGATACCATCTGACTTTTTAAAAACTGTTTTTACCTCAGTAGAAAGTGATCTCCTACTGATAGTTAACAGCTCACTGGCATCAGGCATTTTTCCCTAGTCACTAAAGATGGCTGCTATTAAGCCACTCCTAAAGAAAAGGACTGTAGATGCCTCTATAATGAACAACTATAGACCTGTCTCCAACCTCTCTTTTATTTCCAAGATTATTGAAAAAGTTGTATTTCACTAGCTTAATGACTTTTTAAATGAAAGTGGAAATCTGGATAAACTTCAGTCCGGCTTCCAACCTCATCACGGCACTGAAACAGCTCTGGTCAAAGTGTTAAATGACATTAGGTTGAATACTGATTCTGGTCAAGTATCAGTCCTGGTTCTGTTGGATCTTAGTGCTGCATTTGATACTGTAGATCCTATTTAGAAGGCCGGAGTTATTTTGTTATGATTGGCAGTTATGAATCTGAGCGAGTGACCATGACTTGTGGAGTCCCCCAGGGGTCAGTCCTTGGACCTCTTCTGTTCAACTTGTATATGCTCCCTTTGGGTCAAATATTACAGAGCTATAGCATTAATTATCAAAGTTATGCAGATGATACACAACTTTATGTGTCTCTGTCACCAGATGTCTGCAGTCCAATAGACTTATTGTGTCAGTGTCTGGAACAAATAAACACCTGGATGAGAGGGAATTTTTTACATTTAAATGAAGACAAAACTAAGATTATTCTGTTTGGTAGCAAAGAGAAGAGGGTCAGCATTGGTAAACACCTGGTGACTTGGGCTCTGAAAATCACTGACCAAGTTCGTAACCTTGGAGTGTTGATAGACTCAGACCTGACTTTCAGCAGCCACATCAAAGCTGTCACTAAGACAGCTTTTTACCAGCTCAGAAACATCAACAGAATTAAAAGTTTAGTCTCCCAGAAAGACCAAGAGAAACTCATCCATGCATTCATCTCCAGTAGGCTGGATTACTGTAATGGTCTTTTAACAGGACTTCCTAAAAAGAGCATTAAACATCTCCAGCTCATTCAAAACGCTGCTGCTAGAGTTTTAACCAGGACTAAGAGATCTGAACACATCAAACCAGTTTTGAAATCTTTACTGGCTTCCAGTCAGTCACAGAATAGATTTTAAAACCCTTCTGATTGTTTACAAATTCCAGAATGGTTTAGACCCAGAATACATCTGTGATATGTTCAGAGAATATAAACCTAGCAGAGCTCTTAGATCCAAAGACTCTGGTCAACTAGTCCAGACCAGAGTCCAGACTAAACATGGAGAAGCAGCATTTAGCTGTTATGCTGCAACCAAGTGGAACAAACTGCCTGTTACGACCCTCTGTCTAAATCTAGGGCGTTTGGGCCTCTAACAAAACAAGGCCGGACAGAATGTAAGTATATAACCATAATTTTATTAACAAGCCCAGGTTCTAATCAATACAACAAATAATAATCAACAAAGGTTGTCCTAATCAAGGTTATATATAGTCCGCTAATAAATAAAAGAAATCTAATAAACAAAAGGTGTCCATAACTTACGGTTTTAACAGTTAACAATTACAAAAAGGAAACTTAACCAAATATCCAATACAAACTTAAAGCTTAAATCTAAAACACAAAAGGCTACTTACAAAAGATGAGAGCGTCTCTGCTCAATATTAACTCAAAAGGCACAACCGTGCACACAACCAAAAAGGAAAGGAATTCAGCTCACAAACCACATGGGTATTCTAACACACAATGACCCGCGTCTACTCTCAAAACCCAGCCTGGCAAACTGTGGGCCTGATGAAACACAGCTGCCCCGATTGCAGTTGCTTCCTCCCTTTTGAAGTCCCGGCCACTGTTCTGGTTGGCTGTCGAGGAGGAAGGTGGGAACAGCGTTATCGTCCAGCTAGGTACAGTGTAGATGGAGCCTGAGCGAGTGGCGGCCAATCACCACCAAGATGCAGAGGGAGGGGGTGCCTCCTATTGGAATTGCCTCCAATTGCCGAGATGCAGCAGCATTTCCATTATTACTACCACAGGCTACAGACCTGGGGTCGTAACACTGCCAGTGAAGATTAAACTTTCACCAAATGTAGACATTTTTAAATCCAGGTTAAAAACATTTCTTTTCTCATGCGCCTATGCATGAAATCTGCATGGTAACTTTTTAACTTATCTTGCTTCTATTCATTTTAATGTAATTTATTATTTTATTGTGATTATGTATTGATGCCTTTTACTATTTCTAAATATCTGTAATGCCTTTATTTTATGTAAAGCACTTTGACTTGTCCTGTACATGAAATGTGCTACACAAATAAACTGCCTTGCCTTGCCTTGCCTAAGTGCTCTTGTTTCACAATGGGGCTTTCCTGGCTAAAAAAGGCAAAATAAATTTAGAAGTAAATTGCTGATAAGTCAGACTGTCTGGTACTTAAACCGACCAGGTAATTGGGCAAACCATCAAAGAATTTAACTGAGGAGTTATGACATCTCCTCACCAGAAACTCTTCCTGCTCACACCTCCAGACTGAGGTTGAGAAGCACACAGATGTTTCCTTCAGAGATCATCAATATGTTTGCATGGACAATTAAGTCAAGCCAATTTGGCCCAACTACAATGACCAGTCAAGTAATTTAATTGCACAACCCTCCATGTCCCAGTACACCACTATGGGAGGAGGAATCAATGCATTGACCACTTCTGCTACAATAGATGCCAATAAGTCCTCTTGCAGCTTACTGGTATTAGACTTTTTACGATTGATCTATAACATCAGAACACTGGACAAACAATTTATCTGGTGGTTATTGTCAGATTTTTACTTGGAATAGTTTTCATTTTTTTCCTATTTAGACTACTTTTCCAACATATACCATTCCATGAGAGTTTCCAACACCAAAACACACACCTGCACACAAGTGTGATGTATACAAATGTCACATTTGTCATTCTGAACATTTGCTGCAGTCACTGATTACTGAGGTCTGACATGATGATGAAATCTTAAATAACCTGGAGACTTTTAAAGGGCAAATGACTAAACAATGGTTGGATTTTCCCAATGAATCTGACTGAGACAAAACACACGAAGATAGTTCAAATCCTTGTGATGTTTATCCATCGCCTCTTCGATGACAGTTTATTCCTGCCAGGCTTAATTAAGCAATGCATTTATGAGGTTTAACACTTGTAAAAAAATCAAGTACTGAGATTGAGTTATGACCTCATGGACAAAAGAAAATTGTGTAATTACATACTGACAAATCTGCCTGACAAAATAACATATTTTTTGAACATTTGCATATTTTACTAGTTTCATACCTTAAATATGTGCAGGACTAAATGAATATGTGTGCCTGCAATGGCAAAAGCTCAATGAATGAAAGTAAAATAAATAAATAAATACTGAAGAGAATGCTAAATGGGCTGGCCTGAGGAAAATATCTTTTTAGAGAAAGCAGAAAGAACTCTATGCATCTATAAATTACTTTAGGGACTCTGCTGCCTCTCAGGGATGTTGATAAATCACGAGTCAAGACAGAAACTGCAAAAGAGAGTTTGTTGTTGACGTTGAGAGAAAAGAAACAGAAATGCTAAATGAGAAGAAATGGGAAAACAGGCGAAGCTTTAATGTAAATTAGTGTTAATTTAATTTCTTCATGCTTTTTATTGTTTATGTGTAAAATTCATGAAAAATTTATAAATAAAATGAGGTTAATCAGTAAACTGAACTAAACCAAACTAAAACCATGGTTATAATAGATAGAATTCTACAAAACAAGTGGTTGTGCCTGGACAGGTAAATTCCTGACAATTAGATGTGAGTTGCTGTGTGATCTTCACCATCACTTTGGGCTAATGTAGATCTATGGAAACGAGGGCTATGGGCAACACTGCAAATTTTGGTATCGATCCCATACGAAGTAGAGATGTGATGTTCATGAATGAATCTGTCAGGGTTGGTGGTATGGATCCAAGGAGATGAGCGCTTGGAGAATGATTAAAGAATACTTTATTCGGAGTGAACAGTGAAATGTGCAGGGTTCGCTGGACGGCGAGCTGGAGCGGGCAGACAGGATTTCCTCGTGGCACGGATGAGGTTCAGGTACGTTTCTTTGGAGAGAGATGGTACAGGTTAGGTTGACTCAAACACAATAAGACCAGGATAATGTGCACGACTGGTTACCACGATGAGTAGTATAATCCAGCGATGACTGGAGGTCCGGGTGAGGTTTATATGGGGATGAGAATGATGACTTGATGTTCTCCAGCTGCGCCGTCCAAACAGCGGTGATGATTGGCAATCCAAATATGGTCAGCAGGAAGCAGGGAGTGGTAATGAGCATGGGCCATGACAGAATCGATTCTTTTGAACAACTCTTTTAAATGAACGATGGGAACCAATTCACAGCTGTGAGCTGTTCATTTGTGAGCCTTCTTTTTATACACAAATTTTTGACACTGCTGTCATCAAATCAAATCAAACTTTATTTATAAAGCGCTTTTCATGCCATAGGCAACACAAAGGTCTTTACATGATTAAAATGATCATTAAATGATTACATGACTAAATAAATAAATAAATGAATAAATACGTAAATAAGAAGTAGTACAATAAAATGAATAACATTTGTGACATCATAGAGGTGTGATGTCCAACACGCTCCATTCATGTGAAGCATCTATGGGCAGAGAGTATTGTTTGAAAACAAATACTATGAGTTCTATCCAAAACATTTACTAGAATTTGCAATGACTGCTCAGGTTTATCCTTTTTTATCTATATTTTTTCTATAATTATTTAATCTTGTATAGTAGATTTTTTATAGGCACATATTTTGATTGTTTGTCACTCTTATATATTGTGAAATTTTGTAAGATATTGTGAGAACGAGCCAGTCCTTTGAATGGCTCTTTGAAAGGAATGGCTCCTCAAGATCCGGCTCCCTTCCAAGAGCCATAAATCCCATCTCTAATATGAAGTAAATCCAGGGCAAGTATTGCTGTGACTGATACTGATACCAAAACGTTTTGCTAGAAATTTCACAATCTTTTAACAATTTAGCCTTTATTTATTGATCATGATTGTGATTATAATAAAACACAATACAAAGATTTTTGTAAAATAAAACTTTTTTCATTAATAAACTAAATAGCATCCTCTGACATAAATTGACCGATCCTCTTTACCAAACTTTTTTCACCTATGAAGCAGTTTAAAGAAAACAGGTGGTACTTGAATTTTTAAAGGTAATCATGTTTTAATATTGTTTTTATTCAATGTCCTTTCTTTTTTTTGTTTTTGTTTTTAATGTTAAAATATGCTTCTTGTATTTTGTAAAGCCATTTGAATCATCCTATCATTAAATTGTACTATAAAAATAAACTTGGCTTGCCTTGCTTACTGAACTTTATATACACTACCAGTTGAAAGTTTGGATAGCTGTCCCATGAGATTTATTAAGAAAAGGGTGTCCAAACTTGAGACTTGGAAAAACCTGGCCTGAAATACTGAAAGCATGTTTAGATCTGAACTTTCACAAAGCTATTGGTTTTCAGTGAGTATATTTAAGACATTAATTAACAAATATCTTCTCTTTATATTTTTTTTCTTTGTAATAAACAAAATTGTGTTAAAAGAAAAAAGGGGTGAAGTGTGGTACAGTTTTTGGCACCAGTCATGGATGAAGAAATATCTAGGTTTTTTTTACATCTATGTGGGGTTAGTAATAAAAGGAAGGTACAGTAAGTTTTTTATCACTGAATCTGAAAATAGCATGGCTCATATCTAACAGCAGTTTGTGTCAGACAGTGGCCATCCTCTTCCTGTTTCTATCTTGGGCTGTTGCTGATCTCAAGATGAGAAGAATACCCTGTTTGTAATTTCTTTATTCCTAAATTTTTGTAACCAAACCCTAATTTTTTAAGGCACTGTTAAACAGAGTTGTCCTTAGATTGTTCCAGCCTTGTGAGTTCTAACTCTTGCTTATCAGCCCTTTAATATAAGTTTTCAATGCACCCAGTACCTCTTTACCATTACTCCATCACCTCTTTCCAATACACAAATATTCAACAGCTCTGCATTACCGCTTTCAGCTGCACAAATGGGAAAAGCCAATCTTCTACAGTACTTAATTCATACTTGCATTCATGTCACTCTAAAAACTGAGCTGAACTGAACTACCTTTTAATCAGGTAAACATTATTTGTCAAAAGAAGACATCATGGTTACACATGACAGAATAAACAAAGACATTATTGTGGAGGGTTTTCATCAACCCAGGCCCCACACACCCTAAAACTAATATTACAGGTTTGAGTGATCCTGTGTCCAACATCTAGTAAAGCATTGGTATGTGATGAAGAATAATAAAAAAGGTTGCATCTGACAGATTTTCTGTACAACCAGCCTTTGTAATCGTACATGTTATGAATGTATAACTTTACAACATGGGGCTTTTGAATATTGTGATTGTAAAACTTGTGTTTTTATTTCCCAGCAGGTATTCCAGTCTTGCACCATAGCAAGAAATAATATAAATTTCCCTTTTAGCTTTAGTGTTTGTATCTTAAAAGATAGGAACAGTCATTTGAAAACAGATTCTAGACAGGTTGTCAGCTTATAGACAACTTCCACCACTGCCAGGAAAGTTTCTTACCTTCTATTTTTCAGGCAGCTCACTTCATAAATTCCCACCTTTCCACATTTCTTTGCTGTTGTCTGTCATAGTTTTGATTAATTTATATCTTTATTGCTTCTTTTCTGGCTCTTGCAAAAATGGCTTTGTAGTGGTTGAGCCATACTGTGTGCTTCTGATGATCATAAAAAACAGCCAGTGAAACTGACTGGTGTATTTCTTTTAGGATTTCCATCCAGTAAGGCAGAACAGAGTATGGTTTATAGAAGATTTTTATCTCCTGACAGACATGTAATGAAAGTGAAACTCTAAAAGAGTATGTTTGCTTGTCATCTGAAAATCTCATTAAACAATTTTATACATTAGCAAGCGGGTTTCAGAGTAGATCATCAGCGTTCTTACGGGCTGGATTATTAATGTCTAAATGGGTTTCTTGATTGCTATGCTCACTGGTGAGTTTTTTTTTCCTGTAAATTAGTGATTTATTGCTGAAATTTAGTGCTTGTTGGTGGTTTCAGACCCTTAGTTGATTGGCTGTTGCTTTGTGTGTTGGGCACAGACCAAGAAGTGACTCTAATGCAGTGATCAGTGTGTCCTATATGCAGCATTCATTCAACAAAGCAAGGGTCAAATCTAAGCAAGTGCTCTGTGAATCCCCCAAAATAGTAAATTTGTCAGATAATCCAAAAGGATGACAACATCGTCAAATAAAAAGCAGAATCCTGCTAAAGGCAGAGATGAAACGCAACAAGCAGCCTGCACAGGAAAATTAGCTTGAAAGCATTGAATAATCTAAAACATTTGGCAAGGAATAAATGAAACTGTGCAGTTTTCTGTATGTAATGAGTGATTATCAAAGGTTGTGTTTAGTAGTACTGGAACAGTGGTATGATCAACTGAAGGCATAACAGGCATGAAGCAGGACTAAAACTGACATATACAAGGCCAAATCTTCTTCAGAACTGACTGAAAGCTGGCTGAAATATAAAAGGCTTTTTTCCACTAGTACTTACTCAAGGTTATTTTCCATTAAAATTTAGTACCACCTCAATGTTGGTTGGCTCTTCAAAGCAAAGCAGCCCAAAGGTCCTGTGACATCATTTGTATGACACAAACACAATCAAACAAGGAAGGACATCATGGCAATGGTATTAGTGTGGCTTTTTAAAAAACTCAAGGTAAAAGAAGATAGCTTCATTTTTCTTTTTTTTTTTTTTTTTTTTGCTTCACTGTATGCTGCTGTCGAATAAGAGCAACCATTTCTAAACTGTCTTAATCCCTCAAAAAAAAACAAAAAAAAAACAAAAAAAAAAACATGTGCATGCCAAACGCTTCAGGCAACAGATCTCTCAGAAAATTCATGTGTTCCACTCAAACACAAACCTGCCGCACCGAGGCACAGCACCAAGCAATACAAGCCATCTCCCATCTAGCAGACAGGAAGCAAAATGGATTCTGATTTGTCCAAATGTGGCCTTTGGCCTTGTTAGTCCATATCAGGAACTCTGTGACAGGCTGCCGAAAGCAATGGACATTCTGTTATGTGCTGTAGTGGCTGAGTGCCAGGGACACTCTGAAGACGCTACTGATCTTAAAATAACAATGAAAGTATTTTAAATTTCTGCTGCATGTGTGCTCACACAGAAATGCAAAGTGTTAAAACTCAGAAATCTAATTTTACAGTTTTGCTTGGTTGGTTTTGCAATAGTGGGGAAGTGAGTCTGAAACAACAATATCAATCCAATGTCCAAGGACATCTCATTTGAACCCAAGTCATTTTGATCTGTAAGTGCATTCAGACTTTTGAAATCTGTCCAATCTGACCTTATTTTAAAGTTTTGTTTTCAACCTGTAGGCTAGTAGTTTAACTGTGATTTTACCAGGAATGTCTTTTTCATTGATCAGACTCCAGCGCCCAAAATTATGGCTCCACTTATGTCTCCATCCAGTAGTGTTAATGTTATCAGTCATTTTTAAATTTAGTCTCAGTTTTAGTCCAGTTTCAATCATGGTTGGTAGTTTTTATCACATTTAGTCAACCTCATCCCGTTTTTATTTAGTCAAATTTTAGTCAACTATAAGTCGAGCATTTTAACATTGTTAAACTACATTTAACAATCCATTTAAAACTCATGCTCAGTTAAACCTCTGCAGATGATCCAGAACGCAGCAGCACGTCTGGTATTCAACAAGCTCGAAAGAACTCATGTCACTCCGCTGCTAATCGCTCTTCACTGGCTTCCAGTTGCAGCACGCATCAAATTTAAAGCTCTGCTTCTGGCTTACAAAACAATAACCCAAACGGCTCCGGTCTACCTTCACTCCTTAATCCAGAGCTACACTCCCTCTCGACATTTACGCTCTGCCAGCGAAAGACGCCTAGTGCTCCCACCACAACGTGGCGCAAAATCAGTAGCTAGACTTTTCTCCTCTGTTGTTCCCCGGTGGTGGAACGATCTACCAAACGTGGTCCGATCCGCAGAGTCCTTATCCACTTTTAAGAGCAAGCTAAAGACTCAGTTGTTTAAGGAGCATTTCCACACTTAGCTTAACTATTTTACGCAACAGAATGAGTTAGAAAGATTTGTCCAGCTCTTTGGCTCAACCAAGTACAATTAACAAGTACACTATTATGTGATGAAATCATGCACTTATGCCCAAGTTGATATTGTGTGATGAAATTGTGATCTTGTATTTAAACAAAATGACTTAAAAAAAAAAAAAAAAAAAAAAAATATTATATGCACTGCCTCTAGCACTACATGACAGCACCTGGGTCCAACTAGACTCAAAGAAGTCTGACTATCACTTAATAATGACGTCCCATCTTGTTTGAATTCATGCTTGTGTTGTTCTTACTCTCAAATGTAAGTCGCTTTGGATAAAAATGTCTGCTAAATGACTGTAGAATAGAAAAGAATAGAAATATAACTGCCTATTTTATGCTGAAACAATTAAAGGCATTTTTATGTTAGCATTCATTTATTTATATTAATATTGATGCCAATTTAAATCAAATGTCCTTGTGATGGTAACCTGAAGACAAACAGAACAGCATTTTATGTCACCAAATACATACATTGGCGTGCAAACTCCTAGAGCAGTGGTTCCCAACCTTTTCCCTGTTCCCAATCATTCAAAATACAGACAATTTTACTTACTTTTATACCATATTTAGGCTATTTCATGTGTGAAAATGTAGGTTAAAGTTGTTTTTAATTAAGTGTGGTGTATTATTTTATTGTATCTAGATGATTTGTTTTAGTACATTTTAGTTTTTAGATTGCATTCATGTGTAGCTGCCCTGGCGTTTTGTGTTAACTGTAGTTCACTTGCAGCTCCTACTTCAGCTCATACTTCTGTCTGCTTTAATTAAACTTGCAATCCAACTGAAAACATAGTCGCCGACCAGTATAACATATCTAAGTTAGCACAAATTCAACTTCACACACAATTCTACCAACAAGTGGCTACAGTCGCTACATGCTAAGAAGCTAATGTAAGTTAGACAGCCACACACAATATCAACAAGTGGGCCGGTGATCCTTCCCGGCTGATGCACTCCAGTGTGTCCTCCGCTGATGGCTCTCTGGCTGAACGGGCCACTGCTCCACCTGTAGCTGCCCTTGCATGGGCACTGTCAGGCCCTGCTCTATTTGCTAATTCCACTGCTGGAGTTTCACAGGAGCCCAGCTATGACCACTGGCACCAGCTTGGAGTTAAACCCAAAGCCCTGGCTAGCTCCATTACAGCCTGAGCCGTGGACTGCCCCACAGGGCTCGGAAGAAGAATCGGACCCCTGCTGGCGGCTGCCACCACGTGTCTTCCACTGGTCCCCTCCCATTGGAAAACCCATTTGTAAGCTTCGATCTGCATGACTTTCCACCTTTGGCTGGAGACTCCCACCCTGTGGCTCCTTTACCAGTATCCGGCTCCACCGTGAAAACCTGAAGGGCTACGGTGAACTTCACACCAGCACCAAATGCTGCCATAAAACGGGGTCAGTGCACCGAACGTCTGCTCCAGGTCCATCCATTGTCACAGCCAAAGAGGTGCTCTTCACCAGTCAAGCCCTTTCCAGTGACGCTAATATCTGAGACTCCAGAGGTGAGGAACATCAGAAACAGGTATGCTGTAATCAGATGTTTTCCAGGCGCTAAAGTCCCCGACCTTCTGGAGGAATACGTCCACATCCAGAAGGTGGTCATCTATGGCATTCCCAGCCAGACATCAGAGACTTTAAAGCATGATTTTAAAATGCTTTTAAGTTTTCTTAAAACCAGTGGCAAAAACATTTTTACGTTTGGACCAATTGCTCTATTCAGAATGGGCAGTGATTATTTTAGCTGGACACCTGGCTCCAATCAGCATGTCCAACTTTCAGTGCTGTTTTTATAGATGATTTTAATCTGTTCTGGAACCATCCATCACTCCTCAGGCCCGACAGCTTTCAAGCAAACAGGCTGTTTTAAAAGACAACATATTTTTCTTTATCCATACCTTAGGTAAGTCATCCATTTCCTAGAATCATCCCATTCCTGTCATCATAACTAGTTGAATTTTTTTTCTTTTTTTCCAGAATTTCCATCAAGTCCTCCAATTCCAATAATCCTCCACTCATTGACATCAGTAAACCATCATGTGATAACACTGCAATAGCGCACCTCAAGATGGGTCTTTTAAATATTAGATCACTTTAAAATAAATCCTTTATCATTAATGATATGATTTTAGAGAACAAGATTGATTGTCTCTTTTTAACGGAAACTTGGCTTTTGCATTGATGCACCTGATGTTCTCACTGAGGCTTCACCACCAAATTTTCACTTTATATTTTCGATCAGGGAAGGGAAGAAAGGTGGTTATTTAGGAATTTTCTGATCTTTTAACTATCATATATATTACATATAACTGATTTTTAATAACTGGTGATTTTAATGTACACTTTGATAGCAACTTTGAGCCTTATGCAAATGAGATTTAAACCTTTTAGACAGTATGTGTGATCTAGCACAAGTGGTGTGGTATTTACTTTTAGTAGTGTGCTGCTTGTTTGTTTGTGTTAATTGTTTTAGTTGCAGTGAATCTTTTTTGTGCATGCAAATTGGCCACCCCTTGTGCTGTCATCAACCACCTGATTAGACACTTAATGTAATCAGCACACCTGCACCGGATAGCAGACACACTGGTATATAAAGGCACATGCACCGGGGACCATGGGCACCTGGGATTACAAGTGTTATGAAGTGACCGACATGCATAGGCAGGGCAAGGACCCTGCCTGCCGTGTGCGTATTTGAGCAATAAAGAAGTAATGCTGGTTGGAGCAGGCTAAGCAGAGGATAGTACAGTTGGGAACATGTATTGCTGCCTCGTGTTGTTTCTGCGTAGGTGTCCTAGCAGGAAAAAAGGACAAAAACCAGAGCCGACCGGGAGGGATCGAGAGGAATAAAGGAGTGGGATGCTGAATACACGCAGAGGAGAACACTGCTTGCCGTGTGAGTATCATAGTCACACTCCCAGCCTAAGGCCCTGGAGTGTCGTACCCCACACTGGCGTATGTTTATTGTTCCAGATGACCCGTTGCGTGTGACCCAGGTGGACTCGCAGAACTGGATTTGGGGGAGGATCGGCCTTACCTCCTACTTTAGTTACCCTTTGCCCTGGATGGTCCTATTTTTTAAAATTTTATTGGATTTTTAGGTTGAGTGTTTTACTTTTTGTGGGTATTTTATTTTAATATGTAATTTCTTAATGGAAAATTGTCTTGCTTTTGTCCTTGGTAATACAAAGTGTGCTCTCACCTGGTCATTTCACATCTCATCACAAAAGTTTATGTGGTTCCCCTCAAATATAACCCTAGCATACATCCATAGTCCCTACCATTATATATGGACACTCAGTTTTATTTTATTTTAAACCAAACAAACCAAAACCTCAGATTTTACCTGTATCATGTAATTTATTTTATTGACAGTTTAACCGCAAACTGAAGTCAGCCACTGATGCTGCAGCGCCACTAAAACCAAAACTGTAAGATCCAAACTCACACCATCGTGGAGAAACGAAGAAATCTGAAACCTCAAAAGAGATTGCAGAGAGCAGAGGAGAAATGGAGGGAATAAAAGTTAATAATTCATTTATAATTTTTTAAGGAAGTTAAAATTTACAATAAAACAGTTATACAGGCCAGAACACTTTTCAGACAATAAAAACAATCCCAAATTCCTTTTTAAAACAATAAATCTGTTAAACACATATTTCAACAAGTTCTCTATGACAACATCAGATGCATCATGTGAGGACTTTACAGACCACTTCAGAAGTAAAATTGGTGCTACTAGATTCAGCTTTTTATCTCAATTACATGTTGATTTTAACATACCTGAAGCTGAAGAAAACATTGGAGAGTTTTGTCCTGGTTCATGCAAAGCTGCTTGGTCATGTTTTTTTTTTTCCAACTAAACACAACAACCTGCCTCAAAGACCCAATTCCCACATCACTTTTAAAAAGATGTTATAATTTGAGTGTGAGCTTTTAGACATGGTAAATTACTCGCTTCAGACGGGTGTCTTCCCATGTGCCTGTGAAACCACAGTGGTTTTAGACCCAAAAATTAATAACTATCAACCTGTATCCAGCTTAGCGTTAATGGTCGTATTCCTTTACACAATTTTAGATAAACAAAATATTTTAAAAAATCAGTCTGGTTTTAGGACAAACCACAGTACCAAGATTGCCCTTTTAAATCTTATTGGATTCACAGAAACTTTCAGTCCTGGTTCTATTGGATCTTAGTGCCGCCTTTGATACAGTAGTTCACCATATTTTATTAGAAAGACTAAGAAGTCTGGTGGACCTCTCATGCACTGTTTCTAATTGGTTTTACTCCTATCTCACAGAATGACATTTTTAGTAAGTATGGATAGTTGCTCCTCAGGTATCCATGAAATAAAATGTGAGGTTCCCCAGGCATCAATTTTATTAGTAATTAGATTAATCTAATCTGTACATGTGGCTTCTTGGTGATGTCATCAGGAGACATGGCATTAATTTTCATAGATATGCTGATGACATACAGCTTTTCATCGCAGTGTTTTCTGATGACCCAGAGCCAGTTAATGTCCTTTTAATATTATTGTATTTTAGATATTAAGACATGGATGGCAGAGAATTTCTTACAGCTTAACCAGGACAAAACTGAAGTTTTAATGATCGGTCATGAAGACGAGAGAGAGAGATCATTGTACCAAAATTGCAACATTTTAACCGTTTTCAGTGTGTGAAAAATCTTGGTGTCCTTTTCGACTCTGAGCTGTATTTTATTCCTCAAATTAGAGACGTAAATAAAAAAACAGGATTTTATCATCTTAACATTGCCAAAGTCCGCCCATTTCTCTCTGTCAGGACTGAGGTGCTGATGCATGCTTTTATATTTGGTGGAATAGATTACTGTTATGACCTGCTCTTTGTTCTTCCCAAAAAGCACAAAAACTACAGCTACTTCAAATCTCAGACTGATGAGGACCAGAGGGTGGGAACACATTAAACTAGTTTTTAAATTGCTGCATTTGGTGCCTGTGGTTTCAGGATTGAAAGGTGCTTTTAGTTGTTAATAAATGTCCTGATGGTTTTGGGACTTCGTATTTATCTGACCTACTTTTAAATTATGAGCCCTCGCGGATCCTGAAGTCCACTGGTACTAGCATTTTGGTTGTTCCTAAAGTCAGGAATGACCCCCAATTTCCATCAGCTGTGTATGCGCCATTTTACAGCTGCACACTGGCCTCCGCTGCTATTCGCGGCTTTTTTAGTCAATGGTTTGGTTCACACTGGCTCGCCACGGTGCGTGTCAGAAGAATCACAGAAATGCCTTGTCACGGCTCTCCACTAAACATATGCGCCGAGACTTTTTTTGACCAACATGCTTCCAGAACGTGTCAAACTCAGCAGTTCAGAAAGTGGCAGACAGGAAATCAGACATGGGAGCAGTTTAAAAGCTTCTGCTAATTTTCAAAAATAAAAACCCCATGCAGAATTGTGCTTGCTGAACCATGTAAACATTATGCCAGGGTGTCTCAGTGTTTTTTTTTTTTTTTTTTTTTTTTGTTTTTTTTGTTTTTTTTCTACATAATGGATAACGGGACATTTATCTTAGAAGTGGAGAATCACAAGATTCTCCAATTCTCTTGTGATTTTCTGAGCTTGCAGATCCAGCTAGTCAGAATGCATTTGCAGGCACTCCGCACTTAACATGTGCCATGGAGATTGGAACAAAATCGTGGTGCAGCCAAAACACAGCACACATGCACCTGGTGGAAGTGGAGATTGCTTTTTATGAGCACCTTTAGTTAGACTTTCATATTTGTTGTTCTTATTTGTTGTTGTTGTTTATTTCATTTTTACTTTTAACATTTTTAACTCCAGTGTATTCCTCATGGGTACCCTCCACACTGGAACCATTGCCTGTTTGGTCTGCAGGATTATTGCCGTGGGGATGGCTGTAGATTAGGTGGCTAGGGGCCCTGCACCACAGCCCAAATGGTATGGGGTATGAGTGTGTGTGTGTGTGTGTGTGTGTATAGGAAAGAGTAGGTGTGGATTTTTAATTGCTGTTTTATTTTTATTTGCAAACTAATTTTTGAATGCATTTTATAATGTGAAGCACTTTGTGCTACCTGTGTATGAAAAGTGCCGTATCAATAAAATTTGATTTGGATGCTGCTTTTTGTGGTAATTGACATGCCAGCGGTATCATCAACACAATGACAGATGTCAAAAAAGTTGTCAATAAGAAAAAGATCAAAAGTAAAACTGGATTCTTGCAGATGGAGCACAAGCAAATCACTTTGTTTCATCTCTATTAAGATTCAGATCAATACAAGCTTGAGGCATTATACTACAATTTAACGTTTGAAGAGGCTGCAAAGAAGATAGAGCACAGTCATAACAGTCTTTTGTGGCACCAATGTCAAAAAAAAAAAAAAAAAAAGTCTGTTGAAGGCCACTGCCACAGGAGGAATGGACTCCATCACATTATTAACTCCAGTCAGCATCATATTTGTGCCAACCATGAACTGCTTGTCAGTGTTAGTGTCTTACTATTTTCACTTTTTGTTGTCTGTTATTGCATTAGTGTACAAGTCGTGATTGGTTTGGTTTTGAACGCCTGCACTGGCCCACTACTTTGTGTAAAACACTATTGTGGGTTAATAAATCAGTTCCAAAAATAAATATTTTTTAAATGAAAGATTATGAGGAAGTTTTCATATCTATAGAGCAGAATATTCAGAAAATAATCAGGGAGTCTAAGGAAATCGCAGCATCTAAACACCAAGAACAGAAACCTTGAACCTCTCAGGCAACACTGCCGGAGAAACTGCTATGCCCCTCATTAATATAGCTATATGTGCTCAAAACAAACATGCGGAGTTCTGTAGACACCAACTATCTAAAATGGACACAAAGGCAGTGGATGTGTGAGTCCACATTTCAGCTGCTTACGCCAAAGTTGGGTTTACTTCCAAACACTTTAAAAAGATTTGGAAAAGACTCTAGAAAACTACCAGCTTGACCTGCTCACGTCTAACAACAAAGTGCCTAGTCTCAGATTTCACAAAGACTGTAAACCTTGTGGGGTCACTATTTACAAGACTACGAGATTCTTTTAGCTTTTTTGTGATATGTTGGACAGTTGATATCAAACTCGATTTTGGTTATCGAATATGTGATAATATCAAAAACATTTGATATTGTCGCAGACCCAAGACTAGGAAAAGACTGACATGAAACAGTGCAGATTACCACCTTAAACCTAACGATCGAGATGATGGGAGCGCGCTGTGACTCCAGTAAGACTCCTAGATTTACTAAAGATTTCAGTTTCTAGTCTGCGACTGTGAAAATTGTTTGGTGTAAGCCCAGCATAAGAGCATCCAGGCTCTTATCAGCGAAAACTGCAAAAGAGTCTGTGGTGGCATGGGGGAGCATCAGTGTCCATGACATGGATGACTTCATATTGATGTAGAGGTGGGTGTTTGAACTTTTGAAAAATCCAAAATTATGTCAATCTTGCCTATTTCACAACTTTGAGTGCTTTAAATTCTAATTTCAAGTCATTTGTTCACTGTTAACAAAATAAAAAAGAACAAAAAAATCAATCTAAGCCTGTGATGCAGTTAAGAAAACTTCCCAGCCTTTGTGGAAATGAGTTTTGTAGTTTCACATGTATTTCAGTCTCTTGTGTAAAGCCTTGTTCTTCCCTCTTCCTCTGTCTTAGTTTGTCTGTGATGCTTGCCAGCTTTCATTTACATTTTCAGCAGCTCTGTTTGTGTTTACACCTTTGGAATATGTATCAATTCTCTAGATTCATACTTGTTCCTGGTGTATTTTTTGGGTGTTTTGATTTTTGTACTCTACACCTGCTTTTTGTTCCTCTAATGTACCCCCTGTGTCCTACATGTGGGTTATTTCTCTCTTTAAATTCAAGCAATGAAAGGGATAGAGTTTAGTTCTAAATTTTAAGTTCTCAATATTTGATATTTATATTTATGTACAATATTACGTATTTTAAAGTCAAGTATATATCAGGTTGAACTTGCATCCAGCTCAAAGTAGATGTGAAACATGGCCCATGACAACATCTTACACTTTTTCATAATTTACCTGTTAAGCTGAAAAATAACTAAGGCCTGAATAGAGCTCTACTTCCACAGCATAAACATTGCTCATATTTGTGCTCTCTACCTGCTGGAGGTTTCCCCCTGCTAACGTGCAGGGAAGAAATTACATGTCAGCCACAGTGTCAGAATGATTAATTTGCCTCTGCATCGTGGCATAGTAATCCTCCTTGCAATGGTGCGATCAATCACACAACGCCCCACAGGTCACTGTGGCACATACCACACTTCCCAACCCAATGCTGAGACAAGATGGGTTCCTCCAATAATACAGTCACAACAAACAGCTTGATAGAGTCTGAATGCCTGGCAGGATAAGGCAGAAAGCTGCAGAATGAAAGGCAGGATGTTTTCCTTTTAGTTGGTTCATTTTTATAAAGCAGGAAATAATTGGAGACAGGACCTTTGCAGTGGGATTAGCGACAATAATATGCATTTGATAGCATGGAGATAAAAATGATGAAAGGAAGCAACGTGGAAAAGACATTTCTGTGCATCAGGATTTAGATTGGTAGTTTAGCAATGGTAAAAGAACAACAAGGTAAGAAAAATACAATATAAAGACAGTACAATTATTAAAAGAAATCTGATTCTCATGTCAATGTCAATGTCAATGTCAAGTTTATTTGTATAGCACTTTTCATGTGAAAGACAACTCAAGGTGCTTTACATAGAGATCATCAACAACAAAAACAAACAAACAAAAAAAAAAAAACAATTTAAGAAAAGTTTACAATAAAAACAAGCATAAAATGAGGCTGAAAATACCCAAATACAATAAAACACTGAAGATACACTACCGTTCAAAAGTTTGGGGTCACTTCCCTATTGAATCCCATGGCAAAGTGACCCCAAACTTTTGAACAGTAGTGTACAGACATCAAGTAAAAAAGAGAGAAAAACAAAAATGAATCATAAGTTATGTTAAAAAGGTAAGTCTTTAATTTAGACTTAAAAGTGTTGAGCACCGTTTCACGATGAAAATCTTCAGGTAAGGAGTTCCACAGTCGTGAAGCGTAGACACTAAATGAAGCTTCACCATGTTTACTCTGGATCCGAGGAACTTCTAAAAGACCAGTACCCGCTGATCTGAGAGGCCTACGGGGTTCATATGGGGTTAAAAGGTCAGATAAATATTTTGGACATTGACCTTTCAAAGACTTATTAAAAGGATTTTAAAATCAATTCTTTGAGGAACTGGAAGCCAGTGCAATGATCTTAGTGCAGGAGTAATATGGTGTCTTTTTTTGTTTTTTGTGACTACCCTAGCGGCAGTTGTATCAGTTGTACCTGTCTGACAGCTGACTTTGAGAGACCTGTAAATAAACGATTACAGTAGTCCAGCCTACTTGAAATAAATGCATGGACAAGTTTTTCTATGTCTTGTCTGGATATAAAGTCCCTAAGCCGTGTAATGTTTTTAGATAATAAAATGCTGACTATGTTATCATTTTGATATGACTGTTAAAAGTTAAGTCACAGTCAAATGTAACACCAAGACTTTTGGCTTGGTTTTTGCAGGTAAAAGACAGACCTTTAAGCTGATCACATACACTTTGACCATCTTTCATAGAACCAAAAACAATGACCTCAGTGAACTGTAACTGGAGTTCTTATCAAACCCACTTATTTTGTAGAACACTTTTCATAAACCCCTCACCACAGGTTTTTGTTGTTACTTCAGGTTTAATTAAGTTCAGTAGGTAAAAACAGGTATGATAACCAGGCAGCACCTAAGCCATTAACACTACAGTTTCCATTCAAGCCATAATTTATTTAAATGTCACCTCAGTTCAGATGTATAAGGCTCAGTCGTCCTGAGTGTTCACAGTTCACCTCAATGACCAATATGACGGGACTTCCCACTTTTAACCAAGTCACAGTGTGATGTGCTTGTGTGCATGCTCACGGCATGAATATACACAGTAAAACACTGAAAGTACCAACAAGCACTAACCATCCCAAGGCAAAGCCAAGCTTTATGGCAGATAAATTACATATTGATCTCACAGTGTGGATGGGTGGACCAGGGAATAGACTGAGCCGTGAACTGACTATTGAGTTTTCTCTGCAAAGAGATGATCGAATTTCTGCTGTTTGTCTCCACCAATACAAGCTGTCTCTTGGCTTCTTTTAGGATGTAGCAACACAGTGGATGATATTTAATACTAACACTAGATTTGTGTGCTTTAGTTTTTAGAAGCAGCTCTACCTCATATGATAACTTGCTTTTCAGAGTTGTTTCCAGGTAGTCCTTTACAAAAACAACAACAGAAAGGTAGCAACATGGGCGAGTTGTGTTTTAATATAAAAAGAAAGGAAGCAGAATTTCCTAACTCACCCTTTCACATACATACTAAATCCATCGTTAGGAACATTTACACGTGATAATTTCTATTGATGTAAGTCCAGTCTCAATTTTTAGTTAAAAAAAATGTAGTTAATACATCACATATAAATACAAATTATAGTATTAAATGGACATATGTGAGTATGCAATAATTTGAGCACAACCACACATAAAAAAAACAAAAAACAAAAAAAAACAAAAAACGTATGGTATCAAAAATATATATACATAGAGTGTTTTTAGAATGAATGAATGAATGTGTGACACATTGACCATTTTATTAGGTACATGTTGCTAATACCAGGATGGATCGCCTTTTTTCTTCAGAGCTGATTTAATTCTTGGTGTCATAGCTTCAACAAGTTGTTGGAAACATTCCTCAGATATTTTGCTCCATATTGACATGACAGCATCACACAGCTGCAGCAGGTTTGTCGGCTGCCTCATGATGAGTATCTCTCGTTCCACCACATCCCAAAGCTGCTCTATTGGACCGAGATCTGGTGATTGTGAAGGCTGTTGGAGTCCACTGAACACTTTGTTATGTTCAAGAAATCCATCCACACCATTACACCACAACCACCAGCTTAAACTTTTGACACAAGATAGATTGGATCCATGGCGTCATGTTGTTTCCACCAGTATAAAAACATGCATCCATAGTTTCCACCATCTGAATGTTGCAGCTGAAATACACTCATCAAACCAGGCAATACGTTCCAGACTCTGACTGGAAACCATTGCTAAATTATGTTAACGTACATCTTCCTATCAGAATGTTTCATGACTATGTCTTTAACTCACCCCGTCTACCAGCCTCCCTGATAAGACCCTCTTTCATTCAGGCTAATTTAGGACCCTAAGAGGCCTGAAAACTTATCAGATGAACCTGCAGAGATGCAGACAGCAAACAACTTCAACCGATCATAATCTTTCATAAATTATTTTTATACTTAATTTAATACTGCTTTAGTGGACTTGGTATTGTTTTCATGTTAGGGCAGCAGTAACTATATATATATATATATATATATAATTTATTTTTCGCTTTCGACTAGCCAATAGAGGCCATACTCATATGGTTTTTTTTTTGTTTTTGTTTTTTTTTTTTTAACACTGTTTTTCTCTAAATAACAGGATAATTTATCTTGTTATCTTGAGAAAACGAAACTTGTTAGAAGGTTTAATGAAAATGAATTATAGGTAGCTTTAGTGTTTATAAGAGAATAAGAGTTGTGTTCGGTGAGTTGACATTTTTTAGACGCTTTAGTAAAAAGCGAGTGCAATTTATAAATAAATCAGCTTCTCAAGGTTACTACGATATATGTGTGCAAGTACTGGATTCTAATGAATTAAAACCTTTAGCCACTTATGCCTGCTTTAAAGTGTGTGTGTGTGTGTTTATTGCATACAGGTGTGTTTATGTGCATGGTATAACATGCTGTGTGTATAATTACAGCACACCTTACTGAAATGTACTTAAGACACCATGCTGCTCACCCTGTTCACAAGGATAATATGATTAAGAGCCACCTATAGTGCTTTCTTGTGTTTGTGTGTGTGTGTGTGTGTAAAGGGAAACTGGTCAACAGCCAAAAATACCATCATAATATATGCCTCCTGCTCGTCCCGCAGCAGGACTAAAGCAGTGAGAGGTCTGCATCATGCAGAGCCTTGCCTTCAAACCGAGCCAAATCATCAGACAACTATCACCCTGTACAAGGTTACATTAACACTCTAAGGCGTCCAATCACATATTAGACTTTATATACTCAGAGGGCAAAGATTTAAGCTCTCAATTGAGAGGTTAGACATAACCTCACATGCCATTTTCTAGGTTTCCCTGTATGTGCACATGTAAAACGTAAGCCTGGGCTGAATCCACATTAAAAACATCATCTTTTTTATTGATTTCGTAAATAAATCTCCAAGGATATAAAATATGAAGGGCTTAAATAAAACACCATGAAGTGAAAGAAGATATACAGCCATATAAAATACTCAGGACTGAGTTCATTAAGTGCATTAACGAAGATAAGCCATTACTCTTAATAAATTTCTCTCATTAAATCTGTAATAATTAAAAAGAAAGTGATGAAGCAAGAGTTGAAGTCAGGTGTGAAGAAATGTTCTACCCTTCATGTACAGGATAGAAGATCAATCATATATATATATATATATATGTGTGTGTGTGTGTGTGTGTGTGTGTGTGTGTGTGTAGTAAGAATAAAGATTCAGATTAGACCTACCTAGCTCAGTAACACACACACACACACACACAAAAAACATCAAAACTAGTGATAGTTGTTGTCTTTAAATATAAAGTTTACTTTGCTGCACCAATGGCATTTGAGTGACATAGGAAATATAATCCAGGAGTGGCAGGGAGCAGTTCAGTAATTTTCTATGTTCTATGCTCTATGATGTTCAGTGATGTTCTAATAAAACTGGTTCTATAAAGAACTAGTTTTATTTACCATAGCCAAAGAGTCAATCTGATGCATGTCTGAACCTTTCATCAAGATATTCTTGGAGTTTTGGTAGATAGGAAGTTCAAAGATCATAGTGTTTGTCTCATTTCTCCTGCAAACCAACATGTTGATATAACCAGTCATGTTTTTTTACGAATGTTTCTGTTTACTATTTACTGAGTGTGGACAGGTATTTCTAAATGGCTCTTTAAATGGGATTTATACATATTGATTCTGAGGGGATCAATAAACACAAGCTGTTAAAATAAAATAAAATATTTTTTGTATAAAAGTAGTTTAATTTGTATATAATCCTCTTTTGTTTTGTTTCTGCTATTTTTTAGTGTATTTGATTATGTATTTTGGAAACTGTTCATTTTTATGTCTGTGATGGAGAACTGAGATGGAGATTTGAGGATATTTAATCATTAAATGAAGCAAGAAAATGAAGGACAGTAAAAGGGTGCTGAGAATATCTGTTCTGACTAAATGTACAGCTGTTTATCATCTGCACAATAATGATGGAATTACTGATGGAATTAAAATGGTCGAGAGTTACAATTTAGAATGGAAACAGAAATGGTTCTAGGATTGACCCTTGTGGGACACCACATGTGAGAGGAGCAGAAGAAAGACATGTTGGGGACAAATCTATAATAGAAAAATGGTTTAATCTGCCATGAGGGTGATCAATAACAAAAACTACTCCTCCCTTCTACCTATCCTCAAATCATAGTCAACCAGGCTTAAATAATCCTGAAGGATCCCTGTCATATGTTTTACTTGGAATATTAAGTTTTACCTTTGGGGAGGTGGTACAGAACTTGCAGATACAAGAGCAATAGCGACAAGTTCTCCTTCCACCCTGCATCTGTTTCAAAAAACTACTTGATATCCTTAGAGTTCTAACGTGTTCTCAAATCATTAAATTTGTTTTATTCTGCTTTTTAAAAATAAATAACTCCTCTGAAGGTTTTCTTTTCTTCACGTATCCTCAGGATGTATGAACACAGGTTCATGGACAAGGGCATGCTTTCGATATTTTTAACACTTGTGGGATACCAGGCATGAAATAGAGCTGCCACTGTGATCACAAGCCTCTACTTACCTCCACCATGCTGAGCTGCCGGCCAGCGGTAACACATGTGAATGTGTTGCCACTCCTGAGCAACCTGGGAAAGTTACATCTCCATAAAGTTTGCCTGAAAGCATGTGCAGCTCCACACTTGGTAGGATTTGCCTTTTGGATCATGGAAATACACACTCACTGTCAAGGTTTGTCAGTTTGTCTAACCTCCCTTTTCATCAACACTTCAAATCAAACTTAATGCACTGTAGCCTTTTTTGCAAGGTTTTGATTTCTGGCACCGTAATAATGTCATTCCTACAAGAGCTTAAAACCTGCTGCACAGACCAGCATTAAAGCCCAATTCCACTTTTTTTCTTATAACTTCATCAGTCATTGTTTACAGTGGCTGCTAAATAAATTTATTTAGTTTAATCAAGAATCTTGCAATTTCCATTCTTGATAGCTGCATTTTCTATCCTTATTTTTCTTATTCTCACCTTTGCTGTTTTTTAATATGTTATTTTAATGACTATAGTACCTTTGTTTTGTATTTGAAGTTTAAATTTGTTGCTGGTGCCACTGAAAACATGTAAAAGTGTTCTCTCTCTCTCTCTCTCTCTCTCTCTCTATATATATATATATATATATATCCGTTGAAGATGGCGCCGAGGATGGCTGCTGCATCTCAAGCTCTCTCCCCTAACATTATTATATTTTTTTTTATTTAGTCTCTTTTATTCTCTTATTATTCTTTTTTTTTGTTTCATAGTCATGCAACCTGCTATAGTAAACCCTATCATACAATATGATGGAGATAATTACTATGCATCAGGTCGGTTGCAGAGCCTACCTGTCGTTGTACCTGACCGGCAGAGGCAGCGGAGAAAAAGAGAGTCACGGGCTGGAGTCCTGGTTTGGCTGAGGAAATGGGGGATTCGGCCTCCTCTACCGAGTGTTCTTCTGGCAAATGTTCAGTCATTGGACAACAAGCTGAATGAACTTCGGAGCAGGATGGCTTTTCAACAGATTAACATTTTTGCTTTAACGGAAACTGTTCCTGAGGACTCTCCGTTTATTGGCTGGACCAGACTATACTTTCAGGAAAAAGCAAAGGAGGTGGTGTCTGTTTCATGCTACACAACAAGTGGTGCTCAGATGTGGGAATTATTTCTACAGCCTGTACTCCGGACCTGGAGCACCTCATGATCAGATGCCGGCCTTATTAACTTCCGCGTGAGTTCACATCGGTTGTCGTGACAATAGTGTATTTTCCATCACACAATGAAACCAACAAGGACATGGAAGAACTGTTTGAAGTCATCGACAGGGCAAAGACTTCATGGCTGCAGGCTGCATCTATTGTAGCCGGGGATTTTGACAGCACCAACATGAGGAAAGTCCTGCCGAGATACCACCAACACATCAGCTGTTCTACGTGTGGCAAGAACACCCTCAATCATGTTTACAGAAATTGAAGTGCCAAGGACCAGTGATGCAGAGCATTCAACAGTGTTCCGTCCAATCGCGTTGCAGCATTCAAGCCCGTACCACCAGGCTCAGGGACAGCTTCAAACCGCAGGCCATAAGACTTCTAAATCTGTCAGCAGCAATGCCACCTTTAAATAATAGCATCTTCTTATTATATATTTTACTGTATAACTTGTTTGTGGCATTCTTGCTTTTTGTGTTAGACTATTTTATTGTAATTTGTATTTTTTTTTTGGCATTGTTAGGAGAGCCCAGGATTTAAGAATTTCACTGCCAGTAATTACTGGTGTAAGTGTTGTGCAATGACAATAAATTCATTCATTCATTCGTTCATTCATTAATAAAAATGACCACTCTGTAACCAAGTGATAGCCCTTCTATGTACTGGAGTCCAACAAAAGAAGTTGAAAACGAGCAAAAACAACAGATGTGAGGAGTCTGCATTAATTGTATTTTACTTTTCAAGTGGTTTGTAAAAATTGCCTCAGAATCTGTGAGCCATTTACTTTCTGTACTTTCGCTATATAATTTTGTAAATAAAAATGGGACTTCAAAGTGTGATTCAAGCTGCTATCTTACAGAGATGAGACTTAATAATCACAGAAGATTCTTTTGTACTTCAAACAACAAAATCTAGAAGTGAATAATGAAGCACACACTATACAGATCAAAAGGACCTCAATACAAACTGTTTGAGATCAACCTTAAAGTCAAAGAAAGCTGCTGTTTTATCTCTGCAGAAAAAACAAGACCACTGCTTGTCTTACTATAAAAGACTATGAGTCTGAATAAGTCTCATCAGGGAGGCGAGCTTCAGGTTCTGCCCTCAGACTACTGCAGGCTGCAGTGTTCTTACAGATTATTCAAACAGCACCCCATCAAATAAAAAATGAGACACATGGTTCAGTATGCTGATTTTAGCTTCATGTTTAACTGTTACTTGCAGCATCTTTTAGGCCTTTAGTCATGGGACCAATGATAGCTATTTCAGTCTTTAGTAAAGTAGCTGCAACCAATGTTTTTTTTTTATATATATAAATAAATATTAAATGTGACCATTTTCAGATCATAAAGCTCCTGGATCTGCAAATTTACTCTTTTATCTTCTTTACTCTAAATATAACAAGTCTAAAACTGTTTTACTTGTAAATCAGCACAGCACACACATTTTATGACATGACATGGCATGGGCTTCATAATGTAGAGAACAACATGATTTCCATGCTTCATGTCAGAACTGAGTTAATTTAAATCATGGTTTACTGTTAATAAGTTATCATTGAACATTAGTAAGACAAAAATAATGTAATTTGGTAACTGGAGATGTGATGCACAGATTAAAGTTTCATTTATTGGCATAGATATAGAAACAGTAAATTAAATCAGAATTCTTGGGATGATCAACATTCAGATTAGTTGGAAATCTCATATCAATCAAGTCTGAAAGAGTATTGCAGTACTAAACAGAGCAAAACAGGTTGGCTCTCCACATTCTATTCTGTTCTCTTGTTCTTCCATGTTTCACCTATTGTGCAGAAGTTAATCATATAACAAAAGAAAACAATACGATACATACATAAAGCTGGATATAGAGATCATACTAATTTACTATTCCAAAAACCATGTTCACACATTTTTGTATACACAGGGTTTTTTAAATGAGCCTTAAACATTCTTTAGACAATCTTGGAGTAATTTAATCCTAATATGTTAAACTGAAAATGGAGAAAAAACAAGGGTCAAAATGTAATATGAAACAAAACAGCAAATTTCCCTGGAGTACTATAACATGGTTTTCTTATTTTTTTTATCATAGACATCTACTACTTTATTAGAATTGTGGCTGTGATAAATAACAGCAGCTGTCTGTCACAGCTGTACATGATGCTTGTGAAAGACCGATAAGACTTGAATTTACTAAAACTGCTTCTTCTCTGCTGCTGCTTTCAGTGCCATGTCTCTTTAGCTGTGCAAACAATGTTTCTTTTTCTATGTAAATAAGTATTTAGAGATGTGTATACATCCATTTACAGTTAAAAACAAGAGTAAGAATCACGTTTGTGTATGGATATGGTTTGACAATGACGGGGTTTATAGAGAAAAGCTTTTGTACAGTTTTACAATCTGGAAGACCGCATATGCGTATGTGGGTCTTTGTGTATACGCATGAATGTAGACAGTTTTATGCATCTAGACCCAGATATTGCTTTCAGGAGCTGGTAAAGACAATAGACAATAAAAACTAAACACAGAGTAAATATTTGACCTGTTTACCTGTTTGACTGAAAAACTTTAATGCTGAGTCAGTGTTGGGGTTGTTATCAGTAGTGCTGTATTTCCTGCTGTCAGATGACAGTATCCCTCACAGTTAGGAATAAACTAAGACAACTAAAAGTAAAGGAAAAATGTGGGCAAAATGCAAATCAACTGCTGATTATGAACTCGAGTCCCACAAAGTAATTAGAGAAATCATTAAAAAGTTAAAAAGTGATTGCTCTGCAAATGTTTGTTTCAAACTTTCATTTTCATGCTTGATTTTATGAAGTTGATTGTTTTTTCTGCCATCATTCTATTTAAATTAAGCAGCAATAAGGCATAAAAAGTTGTTAAAATGTCTTGATGTGAACTACTTGAAGCAGGTGATGTGGCAGAAATTAGCTGGAGGTAAAAGGAGCCAGCTTGACCAATAATGAAACAGGTTTTATTACAAAAAGTTACATCTTAAACAGATCTGCAGCACCTGTGAGGTCTGAAACCTGTTGTATAAATCCCCCTGGCTGTCTGTATTGGCCATCCTTATAAATGGTTTACAAATAGAAACACAAAACACTATAAATGGACCCCTACTAGGAACCTTTAACCCCGTCCATACATGTAGTGTAGAATTCACTCTTAGCAAGTGGCAGACTGCTTACAGCTGAAACCAAATATATTCATAACCTATGCAATGTTAAGAAAATGTAATTATAAACCTATGCAATGCTGAGGATCAGACATTTTTTTCACTTTATAGGTTTAGGTTCCTGGTGGTGTTTTTATTTATTAGTCTTTCAGTGCAGTAATATACTATTGTTTATATACTGCCATAAATGGTACATGATGTTTGATTATTTAAATTGAAATGACAACAAAGGACAGCTTATCTTCAACAAGTTAATTTTGTGTTTGAAATTAAACAATAGAAAATACAATACAATGTAATGAGTAAGTAGTTTTGGTGTATTTCTTTAAGCAAGTGATTTTATTGCCTAAATTTAACCGAGATGAATGCTGCAGATTTGTTGGCTGCACATCCATGATGAGAATCTCTGGTTCCACCACATCCCAGAGTTGCTCTGTTGGACTGAGATCTGGTGACTGTGGAGGCCTTTGGAGTACAGTGAACTCAATTTCATGTTCTAGAAAGCAGCTAGAGATGATTTGAACTTTGTGAAATGGTGCATTATCCTGCTGGAAGTAGCCATCAGAAGATGCCACACTGTGGTCATACAGGGATGGACATGGTCTGGTGGACTGTGGTCTTAAAACAATGTTCAGTTGGTACTAAGGGGCTCCAAGTGGGCCAAAAAATATCCCACACACCATTCAACCACCACTAGAAGCCTGAACTGGTGATGCGAAGCTGGATGAATTCATACTTTCATGTTGTTGCCACCAAATTCTGAGCCTACCATCTGAATGACACAACTGAAATGGAGACTCATCAGACCAGGCGACATTTTTCCATCTTCTGTTGTCCGGTTTTAGTGAGTCTATGTGAACTGTAGTCTCCGTTTCAAGCTCTAAGCTGATATGAGTAGGACTCAGTGTGGTCTTCTGCTGCTGTGGTCCATCTGCTTCAAGGCTGGACATCTTGCATGTTCAGAAATGGTATACTGCTATCTTGGTTGGAACCAGTGGTTATTTATGTTCCTGTTAGCTTTCTACCATCTCCAACCTGTCTATCCTTGCTCCTCTGACCTCTGACATCTAAAGACATTTTGGCCCAGACAATTGCCGCTCACTGGATATTTTCTCTTTTTCGGACCATTATCTGTAAATCATAGAGATGGTTGTGTGTGAAAATCCCAGTAGATCAGCAGTTTTTGAAATACTCAGACCAGTCAGTATGTTACCAGCAACCACATCACATTCAAAATTCCCTTAAATCTCCTTTCTTCATCATTCTGATGCTCAGTTCAAACTTCAGCCATTGTTACCATGTTTGCATGACTAAATACAGGGACTTGTGTGGCCAGTAAGTGAACACAGATCCTCAAATACTGTATTTACTGATCTATCTGCCTATTTTTTAACTACTTTTGTTGTTGCTGTGTTTCTTTTTAAGTTTATGCAATGAACCCAAATCTAATAAACTTTTCTACACCTCTACTGTTTTTGATAACTCACATTGGCATCAGTATTGTAAATTATGGAAAGAAACAAAACAGGTAGAGGTTTCATCTCCCAACTGCTGTAGGATTTGAACATCAAATTATGGTGATGCCATGTTAAAAAAAATTTAAAATTAAAAATTAAAAAAAAAAAAAAAAAAAAAAAAAGTGCCAAAACTTTTGCAAAAGGAACAAATGCCCTCATGTGCACTACTGGCTCATTAAGTTTACTCAGCCTGTTTGGAAAAAAAATCCTCATGCACTGATTTGAGATGCCAAAGAGCTCTAAAAAATTGCAGACCAGTTTGCAGGCATCATGAAGATGGATCTTCAATATGAATATCTCCCTGAGGCTGAAACATGTGACAAATAGTTCTGGTCAGATTTTTGCATTACCCTCTCCCATAGTTCATTTTCATACATAATACTATTCCCATCTTTAGATTTTCATGTGAATTTTGTGTGGATTGTCCTTTTATCCATTTGTTCTGCATGAAATTGATGCCTCTTCGTGTAATAGAGAAAAGTTTCACCCTGAGGTAACACATTAGCTTATCATCCCTTCTTTGTGTAGACTGATGATCCAATAACCCAAACCACAGTTTGTTTGTTTTTTTTTTTTTTTTTTGGTGGGGTGTTTGACTTTGTCTTTGTTGCAATAAATCCTTAGAATGATAAACTTTTCTGGATCTTTATTGGTTCCTGAAACTTATGTTGGCATCTTCGTAGAATACAAAAACAATAACAGTGTCTGGCTGTGTCTCAGAGTTAGATGTGTACTTTGACTGCAGCAGATGGTTGTAAAATATGGAAAGAACCACAAAACTTTTGGAAGTTTCAGCTTCCAACTGCTGCAAGATTGCAAGCCAAACAAAGCACCCGGACTATTGCAAGCTCTCAATTTTAGCTTTCAAATTTTGTCTTTTTTTTTCTTTTGATATATTTGATTTGCTGGTGAAAAAGAGAGAACAGCTTGGATCCAATTTGACGTAAAGCTCATTTAAGACATACCTGCAACTCCTATTGCTGTCTCACAGTGAAGAACAGGTCAGGCTTCCTTTAGCAGAGATAAAGCCTAATCCTTTTTGAAGTGTTGTGGTATATAATTTTCCTCAATTTTAATTTTATGGTCATATGCAGTCCTCTGCCCCCTCCTCTCCACATCTCTTGTTGATGTTGTCTGTCTGATATTCTTCACTTTATGTCCTCCAAAAAGCAAATCCGGCACCATAAAAAGGAGGCAATAACAACATTTTACAACGCAGCAGATGTCACAGTGTTTGTGGGATGCCTCCTCATTTGGCAGCTCTGGGCACAGCAACTCTGCAGAGTCATTCTGTCTGTCACTGTCTAGGAAACAAATGAGCAGACAGATTTGTTTTTTTTGTTTTTTTTTTTTTACAGATCCAGTGCTTAAAATGTGATGGTTGTATTAGCACATTTCCTGCTGACAAATTCCTGCTGTCTTCTTTCTTCTTAATTCAAACTGATTTGCATGCTGAGGCTTTTTTTCCTGCCTATTACGACTGAAAAAGAAAAAAAACTGTTTAAACAGATTTGATTTACATTCAGTGCAAGTGTAATACAGGTACACATCTGCAAGCAGAGTATGTATTTTAAAAGGTAACTGTGTTACTATTCATTAATTGCATCAATATTATAATAATAAGGTTATGCTTGCCATCCATCCATCAATCAAGTTTAGGTTAAGGGAGCAGCCAAGTTTCCCAAAACTACCCAACTTCTTCCACTGATTCTTCCATGTCTTTTCAATTCTCAGTCAAAAGGCCTGATTATTCATATAGATTTTCTCCTTTTATGACATGCCTTAAACACTCCACTAGGGAGTTGTCCCAGACATCCTTCAGAGGAGGCTTGTATCTGCTTCTTGTACTCACAGAGTTGTTCTTTCGGTCACCACCCACAGCCCATCGCTACATGTGAGGATAGTGGCATAAATCAGCCTGAAAACTGATTGCTTTGCCATTCACCGTTACAGCTTCTGCATCATTGCAGTTTCGCAGTTTTCCAAACATGACAGCATAGGGACACAACCATGAAAAATGCAACATCTAAGCACCAAATCCAGAGGGCTTGGAGGTAGCACACTCTCAGTCACTGCCAAACAGGGCCTTAGTACTCTCCAGGTGATTGTTTACAGAACATGTGCTGTGAGTCACCATCTTTTTAAGGTTATTTTTCTCTACCAGAAAGGTTATTCCATATCTGAGGCTAGTTATGCTAACTTTGACCATGAAAGGACCCTGGTCTGATCTGTAATATATTAAGACCATATGGCTCCTGCTGCAGGTGGTGGTTCCATTGGACAATTGGTCATTTGCATTTTGTGTTGGCTGAGCCTGACCAGCACATAGTCAATGATGCTCACTTCAGGGCCTTGTACCATGGTTCCTTAGGTTTTATTTTTCACAAGGGTCACTGATTCTCATAGTCGTGTCATCCATTCAGAAACATTTTGCTATGGCAGAGCAAGCTGACTGTCCATGGTGTAATGTGTGATTTTTAGAGGTTCGTGGTGGTCGGCAGATGAAACACACAAAGTCAGAGTGCTAGAATAAGTGTGTCAGGTTTATTCCCCGCAGCTCATGACACTCATCATTACATCTCAATGGGTTCAGCCTTATAAGCATAGCATAGCTTGCCCTACCTTTGACACGGACTGGAGAGCCAACAATCCCGGTAGAGTGGCTTAGAAAACCCCGGCTGGGCGTTCGTACGTAACCCGCAGCAGACTCTACCGAGATGTGGGATTTCCCCGTCTTTATACTTATTTAGAAAAAACACAACATCGCATGAGAGAGAGGATGGCCGGTCCTTTCCCACAGGCGAGGATGAGTCCTGAGATCCTGTCTTGTAAACATATTTACAAGACACCCTTTTCTCACCCTTCCAAAGATAGGCAGTTACACAGTTCCCAAAACAAGCAGAATAATATAACAAAAACAGTATACAGGTGGTCACTTGGGACAAAACAAGCAGTTATATAACACCAATAGTATACAGATGGTCATTTTAGGACACAAATTAGATATTCCCATATCACATGGCAACATAGGTTTTAGATTACCAGGGGTCTCATTTATAAAATTGTGTGTAGCAAAGATGACTACAGGTTGCATATGGATGAGGTTCTTATTAATAACATCTCCCTTTCTCTTTTAAATCCTGATTTATTTATTGTGAGCATACACTCTTAGAAGTATAACAAATGTGAAATGTATTAATTTTGCAAATAGCTTCAATATATAAAATGTAATGTAAAAGGTAATATTTTATTTTGCACAAATGTCTCACATTTCACATCATTGCGATCATGCCATCATTGGTGTCGCAGTTTACCATTTGTCCAGATTTTGCGTTGCCGTGGAGGTAGGAACATTCTCCCGCCAAGTTTTGTTTTTAAAAATCCCAAAAGTTGACCATAATTGGCGTATTCCAGTTTTTGTGCGTACACCAGGTTAATAAAAGAGGCCCCAGATCAGGAACTGCACCATCATAATGGAGGTAAATCATTCATAATAAAACTAACTTAAAAATGTTCTATTATCAAGATGTTTAAGATCTCATTTATCTTTTTTTTTTTTTTTTTTTTTACAAACTTTGGCTTTGCAATAAAAAGGTTGTATTTATACAGTACAGGGGTGTCCAAAGTGCCTTAACAAACCTGACTTAATTTAAAGGATCAAACAACCTATGAACTTCTGCACAGTGACTTATTAATTTGAGTCAAGTGTGATGGAGCAGGGACACATGGAAAACCTGCAGGATTGTGGCCCTCAAGGGAGCTGGATACCGCTGGTATAATAAGTGTTTCTCTAAATCCCCAAACAATATGTCATACATGCAACAATCAATGAATTATATAAAATGGAAAGTGATTTGTGACACAGAAAGTCCTTTACTTTAGCAGTACTGCAGTAGATTTTGACATTTTGGTTTCCACATCATTTATGAGTAACTTCCAGTTGTCATTGTCATTGAAAAATCCTAAAAAAAGGCTGGTGGCAGGTAAGTGACGCCAATGCTGTAGGTGACGTAGTTCCGGGGGAGACGGCAGATTCAAACTAGGCGCGCCCAAACATTTCTACTTTCATTCGATTGTATTTTGTGCCAACTTAATCAAAATATTCTTTAAAGTAGGACTATAGTGTCTTTAAAAGGTACACTCTGGAGCACAGCGGGGAGGATTTGGCCAGCCTGACAGATTTTATAGATCGTTGTTACGACAGAATCGTCATGGGGAAACCAAACAACACGTCAACCCCCTCCACCGCATCTAAGTCCAAGAGACAGCGAAATGAGGATTCACCTGGAGCTATTTCACCAACGGGGAACGACTCAACAGATGTTCTGATCTCCATAGATAAGAAACTCAGTAGTTTTGATGCGCGTTTGAGTCTGGTAGAAATTCTCCACAAGGAGTTCCAGGCGCTACGTGAATCATTAGAATTCAGCCAGAAGCAGGTGGAAAGTCTGGCTGCAGAAAATGCCGGTCTCAGAGAGACGGTAAAATCCCTCACCGAGGGCTTGACCCGTCTCTCAGATGAAAATAAGAAGATTAAGGAAACGGTGATCGATCTGCAGGCGCGGAGCATGAGAGAGAACCTGGTGTTTGCAGGGATTCCAGAGCAGACGGAGGAGGACCCCGAGACCACGGTGAAAAACTTCATCAAAACCCACCTGAAGCTCCCGGAGGAAACGGTGAAAAACATCTCCTTTCACAGAGTCCATCGGCTCGGCGGGAGGAAACCCGGGTCCAGCAGACCAAGACCCATAGTAGCGAAGTTCGTCAGCTTCAAACAGAAGGAGCAGGTGAAGAACCAGGGCCGCGAACTGAAGGGGACCAACTTCGGAGTAAACGACCAATATCCGAGAGAGATTCTGGACCGACGGAGAGTCCTGTTTCCCATCAGAAGGAAATCTATGGCTAATGGCGCTCGCGCTGTCATCGCGGTGGATAAACTGTTTATTAATGGACAACTGTACCGCGACCCGGACATCACTCCGTGGCTCTTCTGATCCCAGGTGCTGTAAGTCAATCTCTCCAAATGATCACTCTTAACTCGCCATTATAGATCACTGACAGTAGAACACACTGCTCGTCTCACCACAGCCTCTACACCTAGATCGATGTATTTTTTTCTGTTTCACCACTCTTCTCACTTTTCACTTTTCACTATCTTTCTATTTCACGTCTTCACTGTTAATTGTAATCCAGCTCGTAATATCAGCAGCGCACGCAACACCGTCAGGACGCACAGCCGCACCATGCATGATACATATAAACACTCGCGTTTACTGTATGAGAGAACACGCATTAAGGTAGACTACATATACGGACATTTAACATACGGACAAACGCGTGCAATCAGGCTGCATGCAAACACGCGCGAACACGCAAGAGGGGCGCACAAAGACAGACGCGTCAGTAACACGCATGAAGCATTAAACCGTTCACAATAACCATGTTAAAAATCGTCTGTTGGAATGTACATGGAGCCGGTTCCAGGGAGAAGAGGTTGAAGATCTTTAATAAATTAAAGGAGCTGCAGGCTGACATTGTCTTACTACAAGAGACTCATTTAACAAACTCAACCATAGATCTTCTTAAAACAGCTCAGTTTCCTCATGTTTACTCAGCCTGTTATAATTCTAGGCAGAGAGGAGTAGCTACTCTTATTAATAAGAGACTAAATTTTGACATAGATAGCACAGTAGTGGATCCGGAAGGCAGATTTCTGATAACTTTATTATCTATTTGTAATATCAAATTATGTATTACCAATGTGTACGGCCCCAATGCAGATGATCCCTCCTTTTTCCACTCCCTGTTTGCTACACTCCAGAATTATTCAGATAACAGAATAGTGCTAGCTGGTGATTTTAATGTAGTCTTGACTGAACAAGATCGCTGCAGCACATCAGGTAGTCATCGAGTCTGGCAGTCGTCAGAAACTATCAAACAGTACATGAAGGATTTTGGTCTTTGCGATGCTTGGCGCTCTCACCACCCTAAACTAAGAGAATACACCTTCTTCTCTTCAGTTCACCACTCCTTCTCTAGACTAGATTATATTTTAAATAGTAATTCACTAATGGGCGACATTTCAGAGACTCAGATACATCCAATCAGCATCAGCGATCACGCACCAGTTTCATTCAGTCTGAGAATCAAAAATAATAAACCGATTGGTAAAAGCTGGAGATTTAACACCTCTTTATTGAAAGATCCTGAGTTTATTGGTTATTTTAAAAAAGAATGGTCAATTTATATAGAAAAAAATGACATGCCTGAAACTTCAGCGTGTCTCCTTTGGGAAGCAGGAAAAGCAATAATGCGAGGGAAAATAATTTCCTTCTCCTCACATAAGAAGAAGAAGGAAACAGCAAGAGTTTTAGAATTAGAACTCAGGATTAAATCATTGGAGGAGGCTTACCGCATTTCCCCCGAAGAGCACACAATGAATAATATAAGGAAAACTAAATTGCAGCTTAAAGAAATTATAGATAAAAAAACACAGTTTTAGTGCAAAGACTTCGCTTGGAGAACTTTGAACATAGTAACAAATCTGGAAAGTTTTTAGCAAATCAACTAAAAACAAACAAGGAGAAAACAACAATCTCCTCTGTTAAAGATCAAGACGGAAACATCAGCCATGACCCAGACAAGATAAATGACACGTTTAGAAGCTTCTATAAAACATTATATGAATCACAGATTAATCCAACAGGTGAACATATTGAACAATTTTTAAACAACATTAATCTACCAAAACTAAAAAATGAAAATAAAATAACTTTAGATGCACCTATTACTGTAGATGAACTCCACGAAGCTCTCCAACATATGCCCAACAATAAAGCCCCGGGTCCAGATGGTTACTCAGCAGAATTTTACAAGGAATTCTGGACAACGCTAGCTCCTACGTTTTATAATATGTTGTTAGAAATACAGGAAAAACAAAAAACACCGCAAAATATGAACTTAGCTAATATAACACTATTGCTAAAACCAGGCAAAGACCCCACACTTCCATCCAGTTACCGTCCCATATCTTTAATAAATGTAGACCTGAAAATAATTAGTAAAGCTCTTGCCAGAAGGATAGAAAAAATAACCCCTCTTATAATACATCCGGACCAGACAGGTTTTATAAAAGGTCGACATTCATCTACTAACACGCGTAGACTAATTAACCTCATAGATTACTCTACTTTACATAATCTAGAATCCACAATCATTTCTCTAGATGCAGAAAAAGCCTTCGACAGGGTAAACTGGAAGTTTCTATTTGCAACACTAGACAAATTTGGGTTTGGACCTGCTTTCATAGAGTGGATTAAAATATTATATAATAACCCAAATGCATGTGTGAAAACCAACGATCAAACTTCTCCAAGCTTTCGCTTACAGAGAGGCACCAGACAGGGCTGTCCACTCTCCCCCTCACTTTTTGCCATTTTCATAGAGCCGTTAGCAGCTGCTATTAGACAAAATATAGAAATTAAAGGAATCCAGGGCAAAAACATAGAACATAAAATAAGTCTTTATGCAGATGATATATTACTTTTCCTTCAGAACTCACAAACATCACTCTCTGAGACAATCACAGTTATTAATAAGTTCTCATCAATATCTGATTATTCTATTAACTGGTCTAAGACTACAGCCATGTCCATCAACTGTGACCTACAAAACATCCCTAATATCAAAATACAGACAGGAAACATTAGATATTTAGGTATAAATATTTCCCCCAGATTATCAGATTTAACAAAATTAAACTATGTTCAGCTACTAAAAACAATAGAAGATGATCTCTTACGGTGGAGGCGCTTACCCATCTCACTAATGGGGAGAGTTGCCATCATTAAGATGATGATTCTACCTAAAGTTAATTATTTATTTTCAATGATACCCACTAAACCCTCCACCAGTTGGTTTAAATCTCTGGACTCTTTCATATCCAAGTTTCTTTGGAAAAACAAGCCGTCACGTATCAGTCTTAAAACCTTACAGCAGACTAAAGATAGAGGAGGACTGGATCTACCAAACTTTAATCACTACTTTATAGCTAACAGGCTGCAGTACATCTCAATGTGGCTCAAACCCAGTTATCTGGATGAGCCGTGGCTAGATGGGGAGCAGGCTTTGTGTGAGGACTTAGTCATCTCTGACCTGCCGTTCATCAGCTCAACCATTAAACCATATAAGTGCTTTAAAAGCCTTAACATCCGTTTTTCCTTAATGGCTTGGTGGGAATTCTGTAAGATAACCAGATCTTCCCTCTTTCCATGTAGACTTACACCCATCTGGAACAACCCTGACATCCTGCAGAACAAAAAGATGATAAACTTCACTCAATGGAAGACTAAAGGAATACAACAGTTAGGACAGATAATAGAAAATGGAAACTTTGTATCTTTCAACACAATTGTCTCACAGTATGGAATCAACAGCAATAAATTCTTAGAGTACCACCAACTAAAATCAATTATATGTAAGAAGTATACCCCTGTACAGTTAGACTTGCAGCTTCCTGTCAGAATAGCAGAATTCTTGAATCTTAATACTCCAAAATTATTATCAAAAATATATAGATTACTTGCAAAGCTAGAAGACAGGATATCTCTCCCAACTTCAAAATGGGAAGATGATTTATCTAATAACTTTGATCAGAAAAGATGGTCACAAATATGTTTAAACACGTTTAAAATGACTCAGAATTCAAATATACAACTAATACAATTCAAAATTCTCCATAGAACTCATTATACAGGACACAGGATGTTCAGGATGGGCCTTTCACCATCAGATATCTGCCCACACTGCTCTGAGAACACTTCTGATAGCTACATCCATGCGCTGTGGTCCTGCACACCTGTCCAAAGGTTCTGGATTAAGGTGTGTGAAGATCTCTCAAAATGGTTTAAAACCAGTTTTTCTGCAAACCCCACACTTTGCCTACTGGGCGACCTGGGTGACACTAACATAGGAATACACTCCATAAACTTGGTCCTCGCAGTCTTATGCATCGCAAAGAAAACTATCCTGGTGAACTGGAAAGATAAGAATAATTTGTCTATCCAGCAGTTTAGAAATCTCCTGTTAGATCACATCAGCATTGAGACAATGTTTGCCTCCTCCAGGAACCAATCAGATGACTTTCATTCCCTCTGGTCCCCTGTGACTGGCTACATCACCTAATGTAGGTGGAGGATTGCGGCTTCGCTGGGATGGGGGTGGATATGGGTGGGGGGTCCCTGGTGGCTTCGGGTCTCCGGTTGTCTCCTGGGTGGGGATCTCGGCTGCTCTGCTGCTGGGTCGGCTGGGGGTTCCGGTCTGGGCGGGCGGCATTGGGTGGGCCCCGGGGTGGGACTGCCTCGTGGCGGTGGGGGGTGGCTGCCGGGGTGCCTGGGTCGGTGTCCGTCGGCCCCTGGCCGGGTGGCCGGTCAGGCCCGGGGTGGGCCGGGTGGGGGCCCCGGGCTCTGGGGTGTCGGGTCTCCCCCCTCTCCTGGGGGTGGGGGGTCTGCCGCTGCTGGAGGGGGCTGGGCCCATCCGGATGTGCCGTGCCGGGGGTTGGTCCGTGCCCTGGTGCTTGGTCGCAGCCCCGGAACCTGGGTGGGGGTGTGTTTGTATATAGGTGGGTGTGTGTGTGTGTGTGTGTGTCTGTAGGTATGCGGGTGTGTGGGTGGGTGTAGAGGGATGTGTGTGCTGTATGTGTGTGTGGGTGTGTATGAAGGTCTAGGTGTGTGCGTGTATGTGTGTGTGAGTGGTGTGCGGGTGTGTGTGTGGAGGTCTATGTGGGATGTGTGTGTGGGTGTGTGTGAAGGTGTGTATATATGAGTGTGTGCACGTGGAGGTCGAGGTGTGTGTGGAGGAGTGAAGGAGTAGGTGGAGGCGTGAGTATGTATGGAGGTGCTTGTGTGTATATGCAGGTATGTATGTGAGTGCGTGTGTAGTGGTGTATGTGTATGGAGGGGTATGAGAGTGTGTGTGTATGTGGGCACCGGTGTGTGTGTCTATAGGTATGTGCGTGAAGTGTGTGTGTGGAAGTATGTGCACGTATTGAGGTGTTGGTGTATAGAGGTGTGTGAGAGGGTGTGTGAGTGGCTGGGGTAAAAAAAAAAAAAAAAAAAAAAAAAGTGTGTGCGTTTGCAGGGGGTTAGGACGTGTCCTCTGGGGGGCGCCCTGGCCGGGTGTTGGGGGCGTGGGCCTGGGGTTCCCTTCCTTTGCCTCGCCCCCCTCCCACTCAGAAAGAGGAAAGTGGCCCCTTGGGCTGGTGGCTGGCCCCTGGGGGGGTTCGTGGCGTGCCTGGGTTGGGGTGCCTGCTCCGGGCCTGTGACGCCCTTCGGGGCCGGCGGGGGACGGGGGCGCCCTAAGCCACTGGCGGGTCGTCTTCCAGGGGGGAGGCTTACTCCCCTCTGGACCTACATCTCCTGACCCCTCCCCTCCCCCACTCTTCACTACATACACAGGTAGGGCTGTGGGAGGTGTGCTTGTTGCGCTGGGCGGGGCAGGGGGGTCATCATAGTGGCCCTGTTGCTTCGCCGAGCGGCAGCATGCCTCCCAGCTTTTAATTCCACTTAGTCACTGAGCACAAATAACATTTGCAACATACAAACACGTTTTGGGGGGTGGAACATGCGAGGTCAGGTGGGTGGGACTGCTCAGGTGGCCCCACCCCCTCCTCAATGCAGTTACTGCCCCCCAATTTTAACCCTCTTTTTTTTAATTGCAAACAGCACATAATATATTCCATCACTAGTGGGGGAGGGAGGGGGGATGGGGTCTTCAAGCGCCCCTGTCACCATGGATGGCCCGGGGGCGGGGCGGGCCGGGTGGCCTGTCGCGTTGGCCCGGGGCGTAGGCGGGCTGTCCCGGGGGGTTTTGGCTGCTGGCCCTGGGGGGGAAGGTGCTGTTTTGGGGGTGGGGAGTGGGGGGGCGGGGGCGGGGTGGGGGGTGGGGGCGGGGGGGGGGGGTTGGGGGCCTGGCTCGTGTCTCCTCGCCTCCTGGCTGGGGCTGTCCCCCCGTGACGTGGGGTGGCGGGAGGATGGTGGTGGGGGGATGGTGTTTGTGTGTGTGTGTTGGGGGGGGGGGGGGGGGGGGGGGGGGTGGGAGAGTGGTGTGGGTGTGGGGGGATGGGTGGTGGAGGGATGGTGTGTGGGAGGGTGGGGTGTGTGGAGGTGGATGCGTGGTGTGTGGGAGGGGGGGTGGTGTGGGTGTGGGAGGATGAATGGTGGAGGGATGATGTATGTGTGGGAGGATGGGGTATGTGTGGGAGAATGTATGGTGCAGGGATGGGGGAGTGTGTGGGAGGATGGATGGTGGAAGGATGGTGTGTGTGCGGGAGGATGGATGGTGTATGGGAGGGAGGATGGTGTGTGTGTGGGGGAGTGGTGTATGTTTGGGAGAGTGGGTGATGGAGGGGTGGTGTGTGTGTGTGGGAGGATGGGGTACGTGAAGGTGGATGTTTGGTGTAGGAGAATGATGTATGTGTGGGAGGATGGGTAGTGGAAGGAAGGTGTGTGTGTGTGTGTGTATGGGAGGTGTGAAGGTGGATGAATGGTGTGTGAGAGGGAGGATGGTGTATGTGTGGGAGGATGAGTGGTGGAGGGATGATGTGTGTGTGGGAGGATGGGATAGGTGTGGGAGAGTGTATGGTGGAAGGATGGTGAGTGTGTGGGAGGAAGGATGGTGTGTGTGTGGAAGGATGGATGGTGGAAGGATGGTGTGTGTGTGTGGGAGGACAGAGTATGTGAGGGTTGAATGGTGTATGCGTGGGAGGATAAATGGAGGAGTGGAAGGAGAGTGTGTGTGTGTTTGTGTGTGTGTGTGTTGGTCTGGGGGGGGGGGGGGGCAGGACTGGTTCTCGGGGTGTGCGGCTGGGCGCTGGGGTGTGGGGCTGGCCTCTGGTGGTGGCCGTCTGGGCGGGCCGGGTCCCCCCCGGGTGGCGTGCTGGCCCTCGGCCTGTGGGGGAGGGGGGTGTCCCTGCGCTCCTGAGTCCGGGCCCTCTGCCCCGTCTGTCCCGGGCGGCCGGTGCCCGGGGGGGTCGGGGACTGCTGGCCTCGGCCCGCCGGGGCCGGTGCCCTGGGTCCGCGGGGCGGCTCCTGCTGGGGTCTCCTGCTGCTGCCTTCCTGGGCGGGCGAGTGGTCGTCTCTGTGGACCGGTCGGGGTCTGTTGCCTGCGGGGGGGCTGGTGGCCTGGGTCTCGGGACCGCTGGCCTGACTCTGGCCTCTGTTCAAGTGAGGTGGCATCTGCATGATCACTCTGCATGGTCACTCCTTCCTGAACGTCTCCACACAGTCTTTGCGTCGCCGTGTGGCCGAGTTCTCCAACACATCCACACAGGTTTCTCTGCGCGTGTTCTTGAATACAGCAGTTTCACTTATATCTATTATCATATTTTGTTTCTTTTTTTAATTATTTCTGTTCTTATTATTATTATTACTCTTACTCTTATTATTATTATTGTTACTATTATCAACTAGTTGTGTAATGGCCTACTGGCTAGGATGATCGTAGCTATATATGTTGTAAGTAGTATGGATTACATGGTCTTCTGTATGATGTTTCAAGTCCCCACCCGCACTCCCCACACCCTTTCTGTCCCTCTCTCTCCCCTCCCTCTTCTCTCTACCTTCTTTTCTCTCTCTCTCTCTCTGTCCCCTCCGGTCGAGTCCAGCATTAAGAGTCTGATTTAATAAAGTTTTTCATCAAGAGGGACTTTATACATGTAGTATAAATCCCTGCTTGATAGAGTAAAATTGCCCAGCACCAGACAGCAGCCAGACAATCATTCTGTTTGCAACGATGCTGGACAAGACAGGTTAAAAAAAAAAAAAAAAAAAAAAAAAAAAAAAGAAAAATCCTAAAAAACGTATCCAGATATAAACAGATATTAACAGAGAGATACCATGACTTAACATGTATACCAATGTGCTAAAGCCTTCTAACAAACTATCCACAAGGCTTTTAAATGTAATAATCATGGCTTATATTTATGTTTTGTAGCTGTGTGCTGATTGTCGTCACTGATTGGTCGCTGTGAAAAAATAAACATCATTATTGTCAGTAGTTGCCTAATTAATAGACTGGTCTGTTAGTTTTCCATATTTGTCCAGAAGGTAACAAACACAAAAAGAAGTTGTAACTGAATATTTAAAAGGTCATGTTTGACACATTTTCACATACTTACCATCATAAGTCTTCCAGCTGAAACCAGAAGTTAAGGCTTACTATGCTTTTATTCTGCTGGATCTTGTCCTGATAAGACAAGTAGCTAAGTTAGTTAGTAGATTTTAATATTTATGTCATAGACATTATATGAAGCAGAGTTAAAGTACTTAGAAGGAAGTCAAAGGTATCTGTCTTTGGTGTCAGTAATTTATTTGAATATAAAAACTAACCAGCGTTTCTATTCTTATACCTCGTACACAATGATGAGGAATCTGTACAGTGGTGTTAAAGGGATCCATTCATCAATATAAGTGAAATCATGATTTTCATCAGACATTTAAAAAATCTTGGCATCTTGTTCTGTGTCTGATGAATCTGATTCAGATCAGATACATTTGTTTAAAATGGAGCTCAGCGTGTCTCTCAGCTGTGAACAGGATAGCCTTGTGTGGTTTGTCGTGTCACGTCTTGGCTTTCACTTCATGCTTGACTGCTTCCTTCAATCTGTACATCTCACTGATGTTGCAATGGGAGTATTGTTGCACGTCTAGAATTTATAACAAATTGCCAAGGTGACGTCTATGGGTTGGGAGAGATCATTGCAACTCACATCTTTAAATAAATCGTCCCTAACAGTGCTTCTCTGTATTCTTTTTTTTACTGTTTCCATAAACATTTTCCATGGTTTTGATGTCTATCTGTGTTTAAACTTAAAGTTTCTACCCCCCTTTTAACAGTATCTCCCCTTCGCTGTCAGATTTCACAAGGTGGAAACAAGCACCCTCTCCTTGACATCTCTCTTGGGTTTTTGGAGGCTAACTATATGTCATGGTGCTTGAATGCAGGCAGCTGCTTGTGCAATGTACAATTTTCCAGCAGATGGGTCACAGCCACAGTGAAGGCTAACAGTGTGTGCTCTTTGTAGATTTGATTCAGTGAAATTTACTGTAAAAGTACACTACCTGGCCAAAAACAGTCATCACCTGGATTTAATTAAACAAATAAATATGAGTCTCCTATTGGATAATTATTGAATTGGTGAATATCTTTCATCTGGAAACAAGTTATTTACTACAAATGATGCAATGAGTTACTTCTCATTTCTTAACCACCCATGTAGAAAGACACATTCTGTGGTCGATTTCTTCTTATCAACACAAATCACAAAGGCCCTTTACCAAAAACATAAACAAAAAGAACAGTTTGGCTGAAAATAAAAATTAATCAAATAATAATTTGTTCCAGCTTGCATGAACTCAACTTAGATGTAACCAAGTAATTATTCAGCTTTTTAAAAAGTCTCAAAATGTGGGTCCACACATTCACTAACACACCAGCTGATGATCAGCAAAGAAAATAAAACTGGTTGCAGGCCTGATCGGGAGCCAAAAATTGTAGAGGCCCTTTTACTCAGTATCAAAAGAGAGAAAAAACCAAGTTGGAGAACTCACACTCTTAGAAGAGCACCGGAGACTTGGTGGTGCTAAAGCACTTGCCCTTGCCGTAGGGGTTGAAAAGTGCCCTTTTTTATCAGAATTATTTTTTATATAATGTATGTGGCCCACTATGTTGACGTGATCATACACCCCTTACACACACGTGCGCGCACACATACGCCGTTTCATTCCCGCCGTTTCTTTGGCAACCTGATCACGCAAAGCAGGCTCCAACGAGGCACATTGTAAGCATGTGCATTGTGCATTGTAGCAGCTGGACCGTCTGTGAAGTTACCTCCCACCGCTCCACCTGGCACTACTCAGGTAACACTGAACTATTCCGAGGGCACCTTTTGCTCCTAAACTAAGCCTAATACCAAACTATTCGTCCCTGTTGTAAAGTAGCCTGTCTGTCTCATTACAGCCTGAACGGCTGAGTCTAAATTAGCCGACTGCCTGCTCAACGAGCTTGGCACTAGCCATAATCAGTGGTACCTTGCCAAATGTTAGGCTAAGTGGTCACTACAAACGCAGGTATGATTGGCTTGATCATTCAAAGCACTTTACAATGATTGGGGGACCCCAGGTTTTTAAAAATGAACTCTTCCACAAATTTTATTGAACCATGTAAAGTGTCCACAATGTGGTTTGGCAGTGCCAAATCTGGTAAAAGCTATATTAGCACAGTACATTATTTTGTAGCCCCACAAATATAAGCTGTTTCCCTGTTAGGCCTTACAGAATTCACAGCTATCTTGTATTTACCATTGTAGGCTAATAATGAAATGTTGACCATCATAATTACCCAATTAGAATTTGTTTGCAGAACACAGCTAATGGTAAGGCATTGAAGCAGACTATGGCAGTTGCAGACTGGTGTTAGCTTTAGTGGTGTAATGCATTGACTCTTGTCACTAAGCAGTCTTACTCAAAGATGAATCACTCTATTCTCTCTACTGTCCCACAGTAGACCATCTACCAGCATGGAAGAAAGGGAGAGCAGTGTCAGATCAGTGCCAGGTTCATGTACAGTAACATATTTCAATACATCTGCAAGTACAAAAAAGCCTATGTTTTTTTTTTTTTTTTTTTTTTTTACACTATAATTAAACATAGGTGGCGGTTCCATGCACTCTGCAAAGTGCCCTTTTTTTAAAAAACTGAGCACCTGCCCCTCAAAATGTCCGTGCACGTCACTGTAGAAAAGTCAATGTCAGCATGCATTATTTCACCGCTTGTCTGCTTGGAATGGAGGATCCGGCTGTGAAGGCCACAGTGAGTTTTGGTGTCTGGCCGCTGTGAAGATGTTGCTATTTTTCCCTCGTTGCCAGAGGCGCTACCAGGCTTTTCCTGGTCACCTGGAGCGCTATCTGGGCTGCTGCAGAATGTCCTCTGGAGCTAGCCAATCCAGTTAGCTTAGCCTGCTAGACGACAAATTCCTTCGATGTTCTTAACGTTCGACAGGTTTCTTACAGAGCAGCAGTTTATAACACAGTAATCCGTAGAGCTTAACAACTTGTCAGTTCCGTGTACTCATGCTAAATCTGCACTTTTTGACGTTTTACTTGTCCTGCAGGTGCAGCAGCAGTGCAAGCCACACGTGCTGCTTCGCACCTCTCTCTTTGGTGTACAGTAACATTAGCTAAAGCTGTCTAAATGAAAATAAGACAAAGTCTGTACACTGTGTGTGTGTGTGTGTGTGTTGAAATTACAACCAAGACATACATGTGTGTTCTGCTAGTATAGTCTAATATTCAGTTGGGTACTGCAAAGTTTTTTTCTACTTATAAATGTATATTATATAAACCAGCTACATTTTACAGTATTTTTTTTTTTTTTTTTTTTTTTATTTATTTTTTTGACCTAACTACGTAGAGTAGCAGCAGCGACCTGACTGCAGAGGCTGGCTGCAGTGGCTACCATCTCAGGGAAAACGGAAGAAGCGATGAGGTCACAAGTAAAGGCGGATTTATACTTGCACGGTGGCTGCGTCATTGCTGTAGATGCTGCAAAGGCCTGCAGAGCCTCGACGCACAGTTCTTTCAGACCTGACATGCACTCCTGCTACGCAGACAGTAACGCTATGGTACTCCCTTGTGATTGGTCAGTTTGTGATCATGTGTTGCTGGATATCTGGATCTTCTCGCTAAATTTGTTTGGTAACCACCATTTTAAAAAACAATAACCAGTGGATCAAATTGATGGGAGGCTGATCGAATTACTTCTTTTTCTTCCACAAGCTAATAAAAACACTGAACCATACTGTGTGAACCATCAAAAGAACTCCAAACTGGTGAGTTTACTGGCCCTGCTACCACCTTCACATTAGGTGGAGAAACTGCAACACGACACCAAAAAGACACGTACCCCCTACACTCAAGAGCAAACTTACCAGCATCAGCTACGCCATAGCCGACCACATGCAGACGCCCCGCAAGTATAAATCTGCCTTCAGTCTCGTACCAGCGGGGGAGCTCGTGCGAGGAGCTCTGTGGACACAATTGATCAGGAGCAGCAAAGACTAGATGTCCTGTGTGCCGCTAGGACAGAAGAAACAGAGGTGTGTATTAACGTTGCCTATATCCAGGACATTGTGTTTTTGAATTTTTTTAAATAATTTTACAAAATGTCTGTTTTTGTTCATCTTTTACAGAGGACGCTTCAGCAGTTGTCCCTGGATGAGTGGAGGGAGGTTGGCAGGGGGCTCTTTGAACGACAGTCTGGACTTGTTTTTGATATCTAATGAAATTTAATGATCCATCAGGGTTGTTACAGGGCTCCTCCATCTGCAGGAGTTAAAGGAGTGCCATGCTGTGTCTGTGGAAACTGCAGGGAGATGCCCACAGACTTTATTTATAACTTGACTAAGTTCATATGAAGCAATAACAAACTAACTTTTAAGACAAATTAACCTCAGTACAACCTTTTTTACTTAACTTTTATTATTTAGTTAAATTATCTATGCAAATGATGATGACGGGGGTGGGGTAGTACCTGTTGTCATACAGCATCTATAAAATTAGACAACAAGGAAATTAGTGAGAAGAAGGAAAAAATTACATTTTAAAAGTGATATTGCATTATTATACTATTATTGCATACAAACAACTCCAGAACTGCTTACTGTCACGTCTTCTTAGTTGTGTCTTTGTGAATTTTACTGTGGGTGGTGGGGGAATGGGTGGAAGTGGACCAAATCTTCCTGAGTCATCTGGGCACTGAGGTCTGCTGGCGGGCATCCATTCACATGAGGACAGTCGTTTGGCCACAATTTGGTCTGCAGTTCCCTGATGTATCCGTAGAGTCTTCAGAGCATAAACACTTCACCACCTAGCATTGCTTTAGCAGAGCCTTTTGAATCTGAAACAATATTTCTACTACTTTGGAAACTATATATGAAGTGAAGTTACTTGCAAACCACATGATAACTGCATTTTTATTTTATCACCACTACATACAGACAAAAATACTTTTTTTATGTTTACTTTTGTGAAAACAATTATACATGGCACTGTGTGAAAATAAAACTCACATCATCTTGCCAACCTTTCACTGTATGAATGCTCTTTTGAGGTGAAAGTTGTATTCCAAGGCAGCAAGAAGAACTCTGGATTTAACGTTTGGTGACATACATCAGAATATGGCTCTGGAAAGCCTCTAGTGAGCCGTTGATCTACATAGAATGTGCATTGTTAATAATCTGTACTTTTGAAGAGTTATTGGTTTTTACATAAATTTACCTGGATGTTAAATATTTGTGAACATCCTTTAGCCATCTCTTGTTATCAGTGATATTCAGTAGAGTCTTGTGTACCACAGAGTTCTTCTGGATGGTTTCCTTTTGGGAATTCTTGCAGAAGTTCATGATGGCAGGATCCAGCAGCCCAGATGTGAGTGCCACAGCAATGATGTATTATTCCAATCTAAAGTGCCTGACAGAAAAAGTATGAAAGACTATAATCCCATGTTTCACTCATTTAACCTTAGAATTGTCCCTAAAATTTAAATGAAATACAAATAAGTTCTCTGATTGGATAGTTTAATCTGTCACCATCCAATCAGATAGAAGTGTAAACATATGGAAATAATTCTCAACTGCAACTTCAGAGTCTTGCATGCAGTTTTGTGCTTTGCATCTGTGAACAGGGTTTTAGCAAAAGATTTTTTTTTTTTTCCCACAAATACAAATCTTTTTTTATAACTGTGCAAATCCTTTTCTGTACATTTGCAAACTTGAATTTTTCAGGCAGATTGATTTTACAGGGTGACAAGCTTGATTTGCAGAAGCAAACTCTGAAATTATGTGCATACACATCTGCAAAATCTTTATGACTTAATATTGAGCCCATAGAAGTGATGCAGCCATCATTCTTGGTGCCTACTGTACAAGCCTGTGGGGACAGAACTTTTATTTGCTGCATATGACAATGCCAAGATTCATGGGGCTCAAATTGTGAAAGAGAGGTTCAGGAAGCATGAAAAATCATTGTCAGGTATGGACCTTGGCCCCACTGAGAATCTTTGGGATGTGCTGGAGAAGTCTTAGTGCAGAGGGTCGGACTCTCCCATCATCAATACAAGAGCTTGGTGAAAAATTAATGCAACACTATTACAATATTACACTATTTATGTAAGTACATTTTTTGACATAGAAGTTTATTAAAACAGTGGGACAGCAAATCACAACCAAAACTAAAGCCGCTTGAATAAAATATTAGAGTCCTTATTAGATTTCTTTTTCTTGTTGATTTGTCTGTTTCAGACAGTTTAAATTTAATGAAAAGTAGAGAGAAACTAGTCTGCTCAGAAGATTATAATAACTGAGATATTTCTTTGTTATTTTACTTACATATATTTATTTGCACCCTGTTTTTCTTAAAAATCACCCTGGACAAAAAGACCTAAGATCCGGACAGATCCAAGAGGATACAAGTCTCTGTCTCTGTGGCATATCCTAACTTTTTCCGGGGATATACGGGAGGATCCGGTCTCTAACAGATCCTATTATAGGATACCCTCCGTACACATCTATAGCAAATCCTAGTATACATATGCCACGGATACATATCTGTGATAGGTATTGGATACCCTCCGTAAACACAACTTTAAGAAATCCTAGTGTTTGATATTCTCCATATACACATCTGTCGCAGATCCTGCGTCATATTCTCCGCATCCGTATCTAATATCCCATGAGATATCAGTCTCCTGCTAGAAGTCATATCTATGCTTGAATCTACAAAAATCTATCCCTTTTGATGCAAACACACCCAACGATGTCTGACAACACATACTGATATATTAGCATTAAATCAAGTTATGTATTTGTTTGGTCTCAATCAGCACCAGATAAAAATGCCTGTTGGTGTCTTATAAATATAGTTTGGTGATGGGCAGGGAGTGTACAATAATAAAAGAGCTTGTTTTCTGATAACTGCTGCATTTGTTTCCTGGAGGAGGTCTACAACTGACATTTCATTAACCACAATGTAAAAACAATAGAACCACAAACATGTTTACAGCCTGATTGTCTTTTGAATTTTTACATTAGTAATCTAAACTGAAATTCAATATCAATACCCAGGATTTTGAGTTTGGATGTATAAAATTCCAAATACAAAATCATTAGTCCTGCTAAGTCTTCTGTCTTAAGCGGAACATTAGATACTTATTTTCTTTGTTGGTGCATGTCTTCACATGCACAGGGTCCAGTTTGATGTTCCAGAAACTTGAATATATTTTGTCTAGAAAAAAAAAAAAAAAAAACAACAAAACAAAAAAAAAAAAAAGTCTATAATAATTTTTCATGTCTGCAAGATAAATAACTTAATCTAGTCCTTCTTAAGTTTGTTTGAGCCAGTGTACTGCAGGTCATAATGTTTTGCAGAGAAATTTTTTTTGTGTGTGGTTGTTCATATTGTAATTTAAATGTGACCACCATCGGACTCCAGAGTGAAAGCTTTACGGTCCTGAGGTGACACACATGCACAGAAGAAAACATGATGTCACATGCAGTAAGCTGTGTTTGCAGAAGTAAAATGAATGTTACACCTCAGTGTGTATGTATCAGTTTTGAAGTTGTGCAATCATGGCTGACAAACCTATGATAAAATGTTCTGTCAAATGTTTAAATTTTGCTGGATCCCGCCTCCTATGATGCAGATTCTGGCATCTATCTCACTTCGATTCTGTAAAAGTGGGATGAAATTTGACATAATCACATAATCACTGGGTCTGCTTTATATGATATATATGTATATATATATATATATATATATATATATATATATATATTGTGCTGTTCATATTGTCATTGAAATCAGATATGGGTCACATGGGGTAGAAAAGTCAGATTTCTCTGCAGTTTCTCTGAATATCAGGCCTAATGTTAATTATTTTTTTAAATCATAAAAAACAGTTAAAACTAAAACTGTGTGAATGTATAAATTACATATGCAAAGCTTAAAAATCAAACTTATTTATAAACATAAAAACATAACTAGTGATACTGTTACACACTATCACACGTCTGAGCTCTGTGATTCAGTGTCCCGTTGCCTTTTGAAACTCAACCAAAAGACTAAATTATCCCCAAAAAGTTGTGCCTCCCCCTTTGTCACAACCAAGCCCACATATACTTTTCCACACGAGAATAATCTTCACAGTTAGCCAACTTGAGATCACTCTGGTCATGAGATGGGCCAGGTATGACATATTAACTCTGATGTTTGTGACAACCTGTTAAAGTATTTTGTTTTAATTGTTAAAAAGGTGCTGAAGTCTCTGACAGTTACCTAAAGCTGAAAGGAAGAATAACCTAAAACTCTGAACTTGGCCACGATGCAACAGCATGTCTTTCAAAAGCCTGAAACTTTTTCAGCTCTTTCCTGGAAATATCAGTTTAATTTTGAATCAGGCAGAGAAGGTGAATAAGCTCGTAACAGCCGAGGTATTTCACATCCTCAAGGCTGAAAATGTTGAGTTCCAACACCTATGATTCATTTGATAAGCACACTTCAGCATTGGTATAATGAGACTTAATTTCCTCCTGAAGCACATTTAAATAGTAAACTGGTGCAGAAAGATACAGATACAATGACACTGGAGTGTTTCTTCAGCTGTGAAATTGTAGCTTCCCATTTGGCATCGTTCCAACTCTGGAAGCCATTTTTTACATTATGAGTGTCTTTTCCCTGTGTATGGTATGATTTTGCTTTCCTCTGCTGCCCTTTGGGTGGGTCTGGGGTTGTCTTCATGGTGGGATGGCTGGGCTTTGTGCTGTGGGATCGCTGCCGATCGCCCGGGTTTCTGGGCCGACCTAGTCTGCCTTTAGCCTACGTAGAAACGTGGTCGCATTTGCATGATCACACTCATCCTCATGTCTCCTCACTCCTCATTCCTCATACTTTGCATGCTGATACAGTCACGGAGTTATCCAGTGGGTTTATACACTACTTTTTTAATTTTTTTTATTTTTATTTATTTTTTTTGTGAGTGTGTATTTGGTACTTTGATTGTTGTTGTGATACATGTTTTTTTTTTTTTTCATATCCTTTTGTTTCATCTTCTTGATTTCGTTATCATTTAAAAACTCTTGATGATTGTCACCTTTGTTGTCTGGTGAGTTTGGAGGGTCGTTGCCTCCTATCTGTTTGTGTCTTTGTCTCCTCTTTCTTCTTCCTACTTTCCTTTTTGCTTCTTTTTGCTCAATTTGGAATTATTAATTTACAAGTAAACGAATATGAGAACACTTTAATTCCGAATTGTTTACTTCTGAATGCCACATTGACCCAGGGTCTGCCAATATTGATCAGTGCGTGCTACTGATATGTGATACCACAGGTTTTTTTGATCCGATACCAAGTATTATTCAAGCCAGTATTAGCAATACCAGTCCGGTACCAGTAATTTGTACAAAAACTCAAAGTGTTTGGAAAATCATTGTCAAAGCAGACTACACTGAGAGGAAAGGGCATGATAGGTTACATTTGAAAAGAATACTTTGTGACGCAAACTGAAAATTCCAAATACATAAATAAGGGAGACTGGGTATGGTTATACCAGGTTCGGTTGGTCCAAAGACTTATTTGGGAACATTTGTGTCTTGTAAGATTTTCAGTGGGCACAACTCTCTCTGTCTTTTTTTCTCATTACCTAGACATGTTTTAAAATAAATAAAATTATTCTTAGTCTATGTGAGAAGATGGTTATAGCACTTTTACAATATATGTTACAACCCACCCCAACCCATACAAGCATTGTTAAGCTAAGTGTATCAACATAGTGGTTTGAAATTAGCAACAGGAAAATGCTTTACATTTTGTCTAAAAGACCAACTGTAGATACTCCCAGGGGGCACTAAAAAGATAACAATGTCCTGCACAAACAGTTCTGATCACAATCTTTAATGACTGTGTCTCTCACAGATGGTCACTATCTCATCAATACAGTCAATACAAGAATTTTCCATCAGAACATCAACACAAAAACCTAAACCTAGCAGACAGATGACAATCCCATTCCCGTAATTCAGCATCAGTGGTACACAGCTCCACATTTTCTCCCTCTTTACCTGAATAGTGGTAAGCACCTGATTCTCCATGAGTCCATCACTCCATGCGTGACATCTGTCTTGCCCTTGCAGGACCTGACCCACTCCTCCTCTTCCTTATGATAAATTCATTGTATTCTGTGTTATGACTGACTCTTAGATGTTTAAGGAGGTGTGTGGTGTTGCTATAATAATAATAATAATAAATCTTTATTTGTATAGCACTTTTAAAAAACAAGGCTTACAAAGTGGTGAACAGCACACAGCAATAAAATAATAATAATATAGGTCAAATAAAACCTCTGTGTCTTTCCCCAAACATCATACAGCAGCATTGGAGTTCAGCTCCACACGTGACTGCGACAGACTGAGTAACCCCTCATTTCCACCGGGTGTGTGTGTGTGCCACGTTACGGCTGCACCACGGTTTTGTTCTGACTTCGTGGCGCGGCAGTGTACACCAGGAGCGTGTCAGGAGTGGAATGCCCACGAGTGCAGTCCACCTAGCAGGATCCGTCTCATCATCCATGATGGAAAAAAAAGAAAAGAAAAAACACTAAGACCCCCTGACTGGTTAAACACGTAATGTTTACATGGTTCAGCAGCGCAATTCTGTACGGGGCTTTTATTTTGAAAAATACCGGAAGTTATTACACTGGTCCTGTGTCCGTACTGTGGAATTTGATGCATTCTGGGTGCGTGCACCGTCAAAAATAGACTCAGCGCGTAAATTTAGCGGCAAGCCACGACAAGGCGCTTCTGATGTTTGCGGCACACCTGGTGGAAACCAAACCATTGACTAAAACGGCTGCGAAAAGCAGCGAAGGCCGCAGCGCAGCCATAATGTGTCGCGCTCACACCCGGTGGAAATCGGGGGTGAATCATTGGTACGCTGCTGCGTAGTATTTCACATATGATTATTCCACATATGCCGAACAAAAGTAGTTCCTACCAACTGGCTATAACTCAGACAAGATCCTGATATTACAGTTGCCCCTGAGCAGATTAGCCATTCAGTGTAGAATACAATAGTGATTTAACTCCAGTAAGAAGTGAACCAGCGTTGTAGGACAGAAAACTCAGGGTTAACACTGAAGTTACCTGGATAAGAGAAAATCCAGCGTTGTCATACCAGGCTTCTGAAAATGATCTAAAATGATGTTCTAAAATGAGTTAGGAAAACCACCACTTCATGCACCACACAACTAACAAGATGGATGTCACATGAATACAACAGTTCATTTGTTCACAGAAATGCTGCTCTTTCAGCAGTATTTAATGTGCTTCATCCTCATTTCAAATTTTGACAACCTCTGCAGAGAAAACCTTGAGCATCTCTGGTGATCTTTGGCATAGTCCTTATCAACTTTTTATTACTATGCTGTGCTGTAAGAATATCAAAATAGTGGCATAAAACATAAAAAAAAGATAACTGCTTTAAGATTCTAATATTAATGCTAGGGGGGGGGGGGGCTTAATACTTTCCAAACTATTTAATTGTAAAATACTGCAACCTCTGTGTCATTTACCTAAAGTTTAAATGTAGATAATTACTTCCAAACTTTTATATAAAAAAAAGTACTAATATCAAAATAATTAAATATACATTTTTTGTTCATCTTTGTCTATTTAAATAGAAAACCATTTGATATTCCTCATTTAGTAGGCCTGCTTGCATCTTCAACCACATATCATTGTGGCACAATCGTCTGCATGCCATTTATGCACATGTATTGTAAACATAAGTTATTTTTCTGCCTTGATGCACATCGCTCTCATAAACAATTAATGCATGCTGTTATGTTTCAGGGAATGCTTTGCTGCTGCAGTGGCTGACATAAGGAGTGTAAAATGTTGTGATAAAATGAGAAAAAAAAACAAAAAACCTTCATCCAGTATGTTTTCATGAGACCCACAGGGCTGAACACATTGCTCAAGGGCACCTGAACGGCAACATTTAATGAGTCTGCATCATCAGTCGTTTGTCATCATCATCATCATGCGGCAGCTCTTTGCTCTTTGGAACTCACGCACACTTACATCTGTCTTTACCTTTAGAATAAATCATCTGCACCAAATGACAGAGAACTTGTGGTGTTTTTAGGCCAAAGAAAGAAATCTGTTTCTCTTTTTCCTGTATTAGGATGAACAGAGTGCATTTCTCTGTAAACAAGCTCCATCTTTCTTTGAGCAACATATGGCTATTAGTCAAAACCTTTCTCTGCTTAAGCTGAATAGGGAGCAGGAATTACATAACAGGTTTAGTCACTGTTTCTGTGTGTTTTATTTAATTTTATATCCAAAAGGCTCTGCACACACAGGGAACCTTGCCCATCTTTATAAAAGAGATAAAAGATGTTGGTAAGCTGTAACATGTCCCAGCTTTTGCCCTTGACAGCTGTATTTAACAAGCAGAGTGTATTTAATCATTTGTTCTAACAAATGGCTCAGTCGTCCTCTGCTGGCAGCTCTTCTCTGAAGCGCTGGTCAGGGTTTGACTCCAAGATAACAGGTGTTGGACTCGGTTTGCTCATCTAACTAGGCATTAACACAGGAGATCTTTCAGACATGGTGGTGAGTGTGTGTGTGTTTGCGTGTGTGTGTGTGTGTCATTGTTTGAATTGTATAAAAGGCTCTTCAGCTACCAGGGCCATGGGTTAATTACCTGACCCTTCATAGTAAAAACAATGAATGATAACAAATGTAAAGTGATTTCTGCATTAAATGTTGGTAAACATTTATATTTAATTAGTGTTGACCTTGGCTTTATCCACAGGTTGGCTGTCAGATTTGTTTTCTTCCCTTTTTTTAAGTTGATAGTTACCTTGATCTCCAGAAGATTTTAGTGCTCCAGTAAAAGTCCAAAGAAGGGTACAGGGAAACTGTATCTACATCATGTGCCTCCTCAGGCTACTTTCACATCATAGGTCTTAATGCCCAAATCCAAATTTTTTTGTGGAGAACCAGTTTTTTAATGCCATTTTGTTCTTGTGGCCCTGGTTTAAGAGTTTTTGGAGCTTTTTCTCAATACACCAGCCGAGCAGATTTTTTTTCCCTTAGGGCTCTGAGAAGTATGGTGTGATTAGTTGGACATTTGCAAACGCACAAAAGCATGAAGTGCAAATTTCCACTGATGGAGTGGCGGATAGCACGGATAGTTTTAGTGAACAGATGCTCAAGGCGGTGAGAAAGCATGAAAACGTTACAAGACATGGCATATACATACATGGACATCACCGTGTGTACAACCCTGACCTGCCATGGATGAAGTTTGTTGTTAAATATGAAATAAGCTGGTCAATTGTTCATTGCAAACAAAAACTGCCCACAGTAATCCGGCACTGTTGCGGACGAAGCTTCTCGTGGACTATGAATTGACAGGACCAAAAACAGTTTTCTTTTTCTTGAGAACAAGAACAGAGAATTTCACTTCTAACGGATTATGTAATAAGTTCAACAGAAGAATTGAATGAATGAATGAATGAATGAATGAATGAATGAATGAATGAATGAATGAATGTTAATTTTGAACATGTTAAGAAAGAAAGAATCTGGAGGTTATTATTCTGACCAACATTGTCAGTGATTTTGTTCTTTTATTTGTTATTTTCTCTCTCTTTCTCTCTCGCTATCTTTTTTGTGTCTCCCTGTTCTCTCACCCTAAACCACTTAAGACAAATGTCCGCCTGAGTCTGGTTCCGTCAGTTTCCTTCCTGTTGAAGAGCCTTGAGATGACTTTCTGATGTGAATTGGCTCTACATAAATAAAACTGAACTGAACTGTTTGGAGAAGATCCCTGTAGGCTCTGACAGATATTTATGTGAAAGTTCTTGCTCTTTTTCAAACAGTTTTTAGTGAATTCTTTGAAGATTGCTATGTGCAGCAAGTCCCGCAGGTCATATTTACTTTCTCACAGTTCAAACTGCTGTGTAATTAAAGGCACTAAAATCATTTAAAGGTGGTGGTGTGGGTGGGTGTGTGTGTGTGTGTGTGTGTGTGTGTGTGTGTGTGTGGCGGTTTGGGGGGAAATAAGATAGTGTAACCATTTTGCTATCAACACAATTGAAATGAAGTGATGAAACACTCAATTTAAAAACAAAATGCGTAGTGCATGCTGGTGAATTAAAGACAGCTTGCACCTGAAAACCAACTCAAAATGAATTCTCCTCCATCACAAAGAGGCAATTCAGCAAAGCTATCTTTAGGCTAGGCTTACTGTACAGTTTTGCTACTGCTACTGTAAACATGTGTGTGTCCGTGTGTGTGTGTGTGTGTGTGTGTGTGTGTGTGTGTGTGTGTGTGTGTGTGTGTGTGTGTGTGTGTGTGTGTGCAACTGTGTGTGAGATGTCTGTATGGCTGCCCTGTTTTCCCCCATCCCCAACCACTCAGCAGTCCCAGACGTCCTTTGTGCAATAACAGAGAGGAATTATAATTAAGGTGATGCCTGTGAGCGTGTTTGTGAATGTCTGAGTTACAAGGTGGGTAGCAGGGAGGTTGCAGACTTTTTTCTTTTTCTTTTAATGTATATGGACAAAATATGTGTGTTTATGCAGCTGAGATTCAAAATGAGGGATTGTGGAGGAAAATGTGCAGAATCCATTTGTATGAGTGTGTTTGTGTGTGTTTTGGCCTTGCAGTGAAGGGGAATCCATCATCATCAGTCTTCTATTGATGTGAATGTCAGACTCAGTGAAGACCAATCACACTGAGACGTACCACAAAAGCACTCACTATAATTAGACATACACAAATACACACACACACAAAAAATATGCACACAAGCATACAAATTTAGTCAAATTCACACACGCATGCACATGCACAGGTTGTGTGTGCACAGCAGTGACATCATTTATGTCCGAGTGAGTCAGACCAGTTTGTTATTTTAAGCAAAAAAATCCCACAGCTGCATCCAAAGTCACTTTCTGTCTGTTTGCTTTCTGGGCCGTGTATTTACATTACAGCACTCATCACATTTAAGTCTTTGAACTCTAAGTAAAGAGCACTGAAATCCCAGCTTTTGAATAAAACATAAATGAAGATGATTCACATGTGTAACCCCTTAATGTAGTGAAACCTTTATTCTGTGGACAGAGCAGATTGACAAAGTCAGAGGTGGACTTGCGATGGCTATTATTGCATTTTAACATATTTAAATAAAAAATAATTCAGCAGCTTTAGCATAATATGAATTACAGATATCAGAAAATATTTTTCTTCCAAACTATATGGTAAATTATTGTCTGAATTTGACACTACACATTATAAGTAACAGTAAAGAAATAGATTTTCAGGCAGAGGTGCTCCATGACAGTTAAAGCATGTAAATGTTAACGTTAGCAATTCATACTAAGTAACTCAAGTAATTTCTGAGGAAATGGTTTTTTCTTTATTTTTTTTTTTTTTTTTTTTTTTTTTGTGGCCTAATATGACAATAATGTTACAAAATCATCATCCGAATGCTATGTTATCAAGGAAAAGTGGAGAAAAGTAGATTAAACCTAAGTATATTGGTCAGGCAAGAAGTATTTTCAACTCACTGCCTGAGTAAAATAAATATACTAAACAGATTCTCAGCAACTGGTCTAGAATTTCTGCTTGCCTCATAAATCATGCAAAAATTGTGCAAACGCTCTTGATATACTCATTCTGTCAAATAGTAAGTCAAATTCAGTCAAATAAGTAAAAGGCATTATTCCTTTCCTGAAGCAGGGAGCCATGTTTTCCTAAACATTATCAAATAGATTATAATAACTAAAACTAACCAGGTGGTTTAGGTGCCTTAACCTCACCACACAGGTTGTGAAAACAATTTGTAAATATATGGTCTTATGGGCTCTGTTGCAATAGACATACTTGGTGTGATAGTTTTATGAAAGTTAGTAAGTCATTGATCATCCTTTAGAAAAAAAAAAAAAAATCTTCTAAAACGTGTCAGATCACCATAGTTATCATTTTTCTCATCATTTGAATTGTAATTATTAGGGTAATTATTTGAGAAATTGTAGATTGTATAAAGATATTTAGACTGCATGCAATGTTTTGTAACTGGTTGTACCACTGTATTCAGTGTCTATTAGAGCTGTACAATTACATCAATTCCTAAATATGAAGTTGTTATCACACGTTGTATGTGAGTTTTCTTTGGTGCTCATAATGCATAAGCGGTGTAGTAATACATCCATCTCCATTAATACAAACATTAATGGGGTAGTTCACCCAAAAATGTGTTTTCTGAGATGTAAACAACACAGTATTACTTAATTGTGTTGAAAACTACAGATTATGTTGATAAAATTTGTATTTTTTTTTTTTTTAATGGGATTTGGGGGATTTTGTGGGTAAAAAAAATAGCTCATAGCATCCTCTACAGGCTAAAACGAGATTATGTTTTCGTGACATAGAGAGGCTATCTACGTTGTGAGAACATTTTAAAGGCAAGGTAGTTTATTTGTATAGCACATTTCATGTACAGGACAATTCAAAGTGCTTTACATAAAACAAAGGCATTACAGAAATTTAGAAATAGTAAAAGGCAGCAACACATAATCACAATAAAATCATAAATTACATTAAATGATTAAAAGCAAGATAAGTTAAAAAGTTACCATGATGATTTCATACATAGGCGCATGAGAAAAGACATGTTTTTAACCTGGATTTAAAAGTGTCTACATTTGGTGAAAGTTTAATCTCCACTGGCAGTTTGTTCCACTTGTTTGCAGCATAACAGCTAAATGCTGCTTCTCCATGTTTAGTCTGGACTCTGGTCTGGACTAGTTGACCAGAGTCTTTGGATCTAAGAGCTCTGCTAGGTTTATATTCTCTGGACACATCACAGATGTATTCTGGGCCTAAACCGTTCTGGGATTTGTAAACAACCAGAAGGGTTTTAAAATCTATTTTGTGACTGACTGGCCAGTGTCAAGATTTCAAAATCGGTGTGATGTGTTTAAATCTCTTAGTCCTGGTTAAAACTCTAGCAGCAGCGTTTTGAATGAGCTGCAGATGTTTAGTGCTCTTTTTAGGAAGTCCTGCTAAAAGACCATTACAGTAATCCAGCCTACTGGAAATGAATGCATGGATGAGTTTCTCTTGGTCTTTCTGGGAGACTAAACTTTTAATTCTGTTGATGTTTCTGAGCTGGTAAAAAGCTTCTTAGTGACAGCTTTGATGTGGCTGCTGAAAGTCAGGTCTGAGTCTATCAACACTCCAAGGTTACGAACTTGGTCAGTGATTTTAAGAGCCAGAGTCTCCAGGTGTTTACCAATGCTGACTCTCTTCTCTTTGCTACCAAACAGAATAATCTCAGTTTGTCTTCATTTAATTGTAGAAAATTCTCCCTCATCCAGGTGTTTATTTGTTCCAGACACTGACACAATAAGTCTATTGGGCTGCAGTCATCTGGTGACAGAGACACATAAAGTTGTGTATCAGCTACATAACTTTGATAATTAATGCTATAGTTCTGTAATATTTGACCCAGAGGGAGCATATACAAGTTGAACAGAAGAGGTCCAAGGACTGACCCCTGGGGGACTCCACAGGTCATGGCCACCCGCCCGGATTCATAGCTGCCGATCGTAACAAAATAACTCCAGCCTTCTAAAAAGGACCGCTCCAGAAAGGCCAATCCAATTTTCCAGCCTGTGAAATAGGATTCTGTGATCTACAGTATCAAACGCAGCACTGAGATCCAACAGAACCAGGACTGATACTTGATCAGAATCAGTATTCAACCTAATGTCAGTTAACACTTTGACCAGAGCTGTTTCAGTGCTGTGATGAGGTTGGAAGCCGGACTGAAATTTATCAAGATTTCCACTTTCATTTAAAAAGACATTAAGCTGGTGAAATACAACTTTCTCAATAATTTTGGAAAGAAAGGAGAAAATTTTCAAAAAACCCACAGCCCTACCTTCCAGATGCAGATAGACGAGTCCTCGCCTTGCAGGCATGGAAAACTATGCCCGCCAATGCATATAAACAATGTTAACTTATACATTGTAGATTTGCTAGTTTCAGACTTCTATTCTTTCACAGAGTTTCTGATTAAATATTTCTACAATGGGTCAGATTTGTGCTTTTGAGTGGTGTAAAAGTAACACCAAACTTTATTCTTTACTTGCTGATCCTCATCTGGCGACAGAGAGCAGATCAAGTCGTTGCTGCAGCAACTTAGAGCGGCACTTCCTGCATCTGCCACAAGTTTTCTAGAGCACTAGAGCACAGCACTAACGGCTCGGACTGATACGGTTCAGGACCACCTTGTTCATGTGTAGCTGAGGAGATTCAGGAGGGGAAAAGTCTTCCACCTCAAAGACCGCTCTGTGGCGTAGATGCTTTGTGAATCTCGCTTTGCATCTTGCCTGTGATCTGAGCTTCTGTCTGTCAATCATTTCTTCCTGTGTATCCCAACCCGGCCACGCTCCACTCCCTGATCACCCCACACCTCCCACCCCAATCCTTGCAGTTTCAGGCATTTTTCAAATTCGGCAGTGGGTGGAGTTACACAGAAAGTAGGAGGTGCAGTTACACGTTAGAAGAGTAATTATTTATAAGACTTAAAATAACATTAAATTGTTTACATTTACTTTGTTATAACAACCAAAATTTCTTGTTTTATGTCAATGAGAAAAACACTAAAATGTGAGTACACGTGTGTGTGTGTGTGTGTGTGTGTGCGTGTGTGTGTGTGTGTGTGTGTGTGTGTGTGCATGTGTATGTTCCAAAGTGACACAACAAGAAGGAGAGCTTTATATTATTTAGCTCTGCTTTAGTTTGTGTATACATTACACAGAAGAGCCTTCTTTAACAAGTGCCTGCAGTCAAATTAATATTATTAGCCCTTCATTAAGCTATAAACACAGTTTAGACTGTTGAAACAGTGACAGTATATGCTCCACCTCTTCAGGGAAAAATGTCTTTCACACATAAAACTTAATATTGTATGATTAAAAAATGTCTTGTGAAGCAGAAGGAGGTACCGTCCCAATGAATCACATCCACAGTTAGCATTTGTTTTTGCATTTCCTTTGTTTCCTGCCTTTTTTTTTTATTTTTGTAATTTGAGAGTCAAATCTGCAGTAGACAGCCAGGCTTTGCTTGCTCATCTCAGCCTCTTCCTCCACGCCGGATACATCTGTTCACCGTGCCCCACGGGAATACAGCTGGGCTTCAGCCTTCATAGGACAATATGAAGTAGATGAGAGAGTAAAGCAGAAAATGAGCAAGAACGACAGCAGGAGGATGAAGAGCTGAGGAGGACGAAGAGGAAAGAGAATCGTTTCTGCTTTCATAAGCCACACATGCCTTGTACACCAGGTTCAAGAAGTCAGAGGCCTAATGTAGCTGTAATTTAGATGAATACACCACAGTGTCTGACAGATCCACTCTGCAGATGTTTACAGAGACAAACCAAGTCCCCATTGCTATTTTAACTGAGACAAAAATAAATAAATAAATAATTAAATAAAGGTTTGAACCAGAAAAGAAAAAGGAATTAGACATTTTCTAGCTAGCAAAAGCAGTATACCAAAACCTGTATGACATCTGTGGCGCTGTAGAGTGCTGTAGAGTAGGACAGCATCACTGCTACAGTTGTGGGTTTAATAAACAAACATCCAGATTAATAAATGTCATAGACCGAAATTGTTTGGAACGCCCCAACCAGGGTTTCCTTTGCATACAGGTGGTATTTGATGTACTAGATACTTCCTTCTGTGCCATTTGTGATTTGTGACCACAACTTAATTTGCAGAGGCTAGAAAATCTTAACCTTGGTGAAAGTACCTGTAAAATATTGGATAGGGGTTTTAACTAGTGACATGCTAAAGGAAGACAAACACTGTCAGCAGGTAAGAACTCAAAGAAAAACTAAAGCTACATGGCAAAGTACACACACTGTCCATTTTACTAGGTCCTTATTAGGTCTAAAATTTGTCAGAATCAGGTTGGACCCCCATTTTTCCTTCTAGCGGCCTTAATTTATGGTTGCATAGACCCAACAAGGTGCTCTAAAACATTCCTCAGAGATTTTGCTCCATATTGACATGACGGCATCACACAGTTGCTGCATATTTGCCGGCTGTATCCATGATGAGAATCTCCCGTTCCACCACATCCCAAAGATTCTCTGTTGGATTGAGATCTGGTGACTGTGGAGGCCATTGGAGTACAGGGAACTCTTTGTCATATTCAAGAAAGCAGTTGGATTTGATGTGAGCTTTTTGACATGGTGCTTTTTGACCATGACTTAAACTAATGAGTCATTGGGCAGATCCTTATAGGCTGTTGGATCCATTTAATTTGAGTCAGGTGTGTTGGTGCAGGAATGCATGGAAAACCTGCAGGATTGTGGCTCTTGAGGACTGACGTTGGCCACCCCTGGTCTAGGGTTTTGTTGTTAGGCTCTTGCTTTTCAATTCAGGGTTTTTGTCATGTTTAGTTTTTGTTAGGACCATATTTTAGGTTCTTGGTCTATGTTTAGTGAAGTTAAGATTTTAAGATTGTTATTCAGGTTACCATGTTTTAGGTTAGTATGTAAGATTATAGGTTTTTGTTTTGTTAGGTTCAGTTCCAATTCCTGGTTCATTAGGACACCTGGGCTGCCTACTCATTCATGTCACCTGTTGTCAAGTGTTTCTGTTGTGTATATACATTCCATGGTTCTTATCATTCCTTGTCAGGTCCTCTTGGTTTCAACATGGTTTCATCCTGAGTGCCTCATGGCTTCTTTATCAGGGTTTGTCAGAGTTTTTCATGGCTCAGTTTCACAGTTTCTAGTCTCAGTTAAATTGTGTCATGTCAAGTCCTGTTTTGAGTTTGAATAAATCTTTTCATCATCTGTACCATTCTGCCTCCATCATTACATCATTACAACCACCCCTACTGATGGGATTGGAAATTCTTTCCAATCGAGGCCAGTTGGACAAATTGAGGTGTTTACACGACACATTTTTATTCTGATTGGACGTTTGATTGGATAAAAAATGCTCCATGTTAATGCAGGTATTGAATATTGATGGTTCTTTCAAGGGCAGGGCTGAAGGGGTGGCCACGAGAAATTTCCATTTATGTCTTCTGTGGATGGACGATAATGAAATATTGCAGAAAAGTAGTAAACAGCTGCCTGACCACACTAACTTTCTGCCCTAGGGTTGGCATGAAAATCCGCTTGTGATTGCAAACTTGAAATGGGTCAGTGTAATTCACACAGGCATTTTGAACAGCAAATACTGCATGGGTCACATGACACAGAAAAATCATAATGCCCTGCTTGAATTATCTTCTTTGGCGGAAATCCAGCCAGTGCTAATAAGATATGACACAAGAGCTGCACAAACAGTGTTTATGATCTGATAACAGCAAGATGAGTTAATGTGACTTACAGCCTGACAGCATCTGGGATAAATAAAAAAATAAAAACCACAAATAAAATGTTAAAAAAGAGGAAATACCTAATCCACAATTATGCTTGTGTTCATCTATGGTTCTTTCACGACTCAGACAGTTTTCTTCCTTGAGGCTTATCCAAAATAGCATAACGAGGAGTTGCATCACATCCTGTGGTCTCGGCAATCTCAAGCCAAAATGAGTTGCTCTCTATAACTGCAGCCATCACAAAGAAAGGATTAACTACGAGGATTGTGATGAGACAATGTGACTTCCTGGAGGAAATGGGTGGTAGATGCTGGAGAACTTTGTAAACTTAGACCATTGTTTGTGCACTGAATGTCCTGGTAGTTGAATGGAGGGGAGGATCTGAAAGAGATCTAAAGAGATGTTTAGGAATTGAAGCTCTCTTTTATCTTTATAGTTATCATCTTTTTATTTATCAGTCAAACCTTTCTCAGCTTCTGACTGAGGCAAAGCCCAAATCAGGGACTGTGAGTCATATATGTATTTCCCCTCTTGTTGATTGTAGAGCCAGGACTTTACAGGAAACCATTATGGGTTGAATTTAGGGGTATGAATGAACTCCTTATTGTCATTTACCAAGAGAGATGTCCATAGTTTTTCTTGAAACTATGCACCAATCTTTGTTTTAAAAAAAGTAAAGTTTCTTTTTTCAGAGGAATTAATTCAAATGTGCATCTAAACTTAGTGCTCTGACCACTAACTGCTGCAGGTAAGACACTGTCTACTATAATCTTTTAAACAATATGGAAAAATGAACAAAAAAAAAAAAAGAAAGAAAGAAAGAAAAAGAAAAACACTTTTTTTTTTTTTTAAAAACTAGTTTGCTGCATTGCCAGCTGTCTTTTACTTCATGCCGTTGTGTTGCATGGAGACATATGATGAGATTGTACTTGGTGCTAGTAATTTAACATTTAGGTTTTAAAGAAATTCCCAGATTGGACTTTAGACAGGGGTGCTGTTTCTTGCAAGTCCCATAATAATTTATTTTTCTACCATTAAAATACTTGAAGCCTGAAATGTAATTTTGATGCAAAGCATTTAGCAGCTCCATGGTTCGTGATGGCAGAGCAGCTGATGCTAGCATTAGCAACCAACCCTGTTAAGCTATGCTCAAAGTGTTCAAATACAAACAGAGTAAAAGGCTGTTAGTACAGATTTTACAGATAACACGATTTAGCTTATAAGCTGTTGTTGAGGAGAAGAATGATGTCTAAAATCCTGCAGCTTTCTTTAGCTGTTGAAGGAGAAAAAGAAGATGTTGTGGCTAAAGCCAAATATTTCAGACTATAGTTAGAAATCAGAATTAGCTCATCACTGTAATTAAGATGAATTAATCACTAAACATTTCCCAGTAAGATGAGGATTTATGAGGAAAGTACAGTGCTCATATGAGCAACATGTATGTCATTAAAAGCCAAAAGAAGACAATTTTGGTAAGAGTTTCATTCCTAATATATTTTAAAGGTGGTTTTCTACCCTGTGCAGACGGGCAGATGAGAGAATGATCAAAGTTTAAATGAGCAGAAAGTCTGTCAGGGTGCAGCAGCTGATCTTGTCAAAAGCATTTTCAGTTCAGATTACTTTTTGAGTGAAAGAAGAAGTAAATCTGTAGCAACTGTGTGATGCTGTCATGTCAATATGGAGCAAAATCTCTGAGGAATGTTTCCAACACCATGTTGAAGCTATGACACCAAGACTTTTAAGGCAGTTCTGAAGGTGAAAGGGTTCCAGTATATTAGCAATGTTAATTTGATAATGTTTACCACATGGGGTACAGCTAAACAGAACAAACACAGCATTATCACTGTGCTCTAATTAACACCTCCCCTCCACGTTTCATTTTCTCTGCAGTTAGGGTAAAATATGAAGAGGAAAACAGCCATGTAATAATCAGAAAACAATGATCCTATCTATTCCCTAAACAGCCAATAAAAACTTTAGTTCATATATTTTTAAATGGTGATCTTTGTTTCTTCTTCTACTTTTCTCCTTTACTCTCCCACACTTGTGCACCTGAGGGAAATGTAATTGCTTCTTCTTCCTGGCAATAATAAAAGCAGACTAGTTTCATTCATTATTCATGCGGTCTAACATGGTGCGTCGGATTTTTGTACCAGAGATCATCCAGCGTTCCAGCACTGGACACTGTGGGAATTACCTGCAACAAAAGATGCATGCATGTGTGGTATATGTCATAGTGCGTGTGTGTGGGTGTCTGTGTGTGTAATCACAGTATGTAAATGTGCTTCTGCATAAATTATATATATTTTTCTTAATCTATATACTTCATTGGGTATTTTCTTGTTTGTGTCTATTTGTGTGCACAGAGTTGTGTGAAATTTGTTATCTTCCTGGCAGGATTACAGCTCAACTCTGAGTTTGCAGCATTAACATTTCATGACATTTTCACCTGAAAGCATATGGCTCTATGAGCTGACTCCTGTTAGGATGTCGTGTCAGGGTTTTAGGTCAGTGTTCTGCTAATCTGTGCCGTCTGGTTGGCCCACATGTAGCATATAAATATTAAAGATTCTGAACATGACCAGGAGCTTCAAAATATTGTGTATTAATTGCTGACACCAAAGAAATTGCTGGAGCAACATATTTTATGTAAAGGCTGCCCACCATCTGTCCATTGCCTATGGAGCCAGCAAGCAGGATATACTGTGGACAAGTCCCTAGTCCACTGCATTGCCAACTTGCTTCTAGAGAAAATATGAATCACCTTTTAACATCACATGCATGTTTTAGGTAGGAAGCCAGAGGTCCTGCAGAGAACAACACATGCAAAGATTCAAACTACAAATATTCTTGCTTTGAGGTGACGTTGCATCACCACCACTGTGCAGTTCTGTGTAGCATATGTAATGCAGATGCTATGGCTACAGGTATGATTGACCAGTAGTATTTGGTAATGCTAGGCTAGATCAGACGTTTCTAAGGAGGAGGATCACAGTTGTAAATAAATCACACACACCGAGAGGACAAGAGTGCAGCAAATGAAATGTATTCACATATATACACTAGTTACACATTCAGATAAAAAAAGAACTGGTTCAACATTGAAATGAACTTTTTCTTCTGAACATAGTTCAGAAGCTGGTATAACCAAAGTCTTATACCAATTTCTTGGACTGTCTTTTAGTTGATGATATTTCATCCAATAAGTGTACTGCAGTGCTTCCTACCACACCAGAGACAGAACCATGTGCAGTTCACATTCCTGATGCTTTCTGAATCAATCCCTTCTGGTAGCTCGCCATCATCATTTTATGGTAATCCTGTATGACTTGTACTCCTGGATCCTGGGCCTGGAGAATCCAATCTCAGACCCTGGGCTTAAAACCTGGACTTGAAACCTGGTCTTAAAACCTGGCCAGTCCCCAGTTCGTAGTGGCCATGTGGGATGGTATCAGATATGGTACACACATCTATACCTGCAGAGATCTATGGCACTTCCCCACAGTCCCACGTCTGCTCTCGCGCTGCCATATTTGTAACATTGAGGCAAAGGTCTCATCAAAGTCTTACGCCAAGTCTTACAGGAAATCTCACGAGAGTTTACCCTTAGGCTCCGAGAGTGACCGAAACATTGGGTTACATCTGCCTCAAATCCCTATTGTTAAAATAGATGTGGCATTAATGTGTGTTTATTTGTTCATGTTTGGAAGAAGTGGCTTCTTCTGAGTGAATAATTCACATCTGAGTTCTTATTTACCCTCTAACTTGTGTTTTTCAGTAGGACAAGTTTGAAATATGTTTCAGAACTCATTCTGTGCTGGTGATGGAGAGCTATTTGCAAATCAGTTTGATTTTCACCTATACTGCATGCAAGTATAACTTTGTGGGTTTACAAAGATAGACTGGGTTTTATGAGTTTTTAAGTAAAAAACTAGAATTTGTGTTCACCACCAAATGATTAAATGTTTATGTCTGAAAACTAAAACAACCTGATGTCTTCGTTACTACTTAAAAAAGCCCAAACAGAAGAACATTCAGTTTTATGCAAAAATTACTGCCAAATCAGTAGCTGGGAAATACATCTGGACAAGTATGTCCAATGGGAAATAAAGTGAAAAACAACAATAGTTATTTTGTTTTAGTTTTTGTTGGTTTGCAAATATTTCCTCATAAACTTTACTACCCAAACCACATTAAATTTTGATGCAAAACAAAAACAAGTACAAAAAGACCATGTTCAAGATTACCACTTAGAGGGAGAACATAAGGAACTGTTAGTTATTAGGTGCTAACAATGTTAACTAGTGACCATTAGCATTCTTACCAAAACTATTAACATTAGTTTTGATTAACTTTACACCCTTCCCAAATATATTTAGCAAATACTTGCTTTGAATACAGTATCTATAAATACTTCATTTTCTAGGGCTCAGTAAGTTCCTTTGTGAGCCCATAGCCACTTAGAGGCAAATTTTTACTAACAATATTAATAAGTAAAGCCAAGCCACATAAAGCAAAGTTGTCAATTAAAATATTGTATTACTATAGTTGCATCATTATTATTGCAACATCACTTCAACTTGGAAGTTGGGAACAGAGCTTAATCAGTCACTCAGACTTCCCTGCAATACAGAGAATGTCAACTTGACATCATGCACCCATTTGCAGGCACTGTATTGTTTTCCTGCTTACTCTAAGACTACATTGTGCATACACAGACCCTGAATTATGTGTTTCTCAGTTCATACTCATATCTCAAATCATGGTAAATGGTCTGTATTTATATAACGCTTTTACCCAAAACGCTTTAAAATATTCACCCATTCACACACACATTCACACACTGATGGCGGAAGCTGCCATGCAAGGTGCTCAACCACGACCCATCAGGAGCAATTTGGGGTTCGGTGTCTCGCTCAGGGACACCTCAACATGAGCTCGACAGGCCGAGGATCAAACCGGCAACCCTCAGGCTACAAGACGACCACTCTACCCACTGAGCCACACTGTCCAAATCATATCTCAGTCCATTTATAATCCACACAGTTAAATATTAGATGTATCTGTCTACTGCAAGTAAATGCAGTGGACAGGTAAATTTAATTAATTTCAGTTTTAAAACATATCTTGAATATCAATGTAGTGACTCATAAAATCCTCTACATTTGACTCTGTAAAATGAACATATTATTTAATGTATTTGAAAGTATAATAATGTATTCACTTTAATAAATTTGCCATTAAATTTAATTCAGATTTAGCTTAAGGTCAGATTTTGGCGACACAGGCTTGTTAATTAGCAGATTTTGCCACCAGCAGTGCAATTCAGTTACTCTTGGTAAGGTCCACTTTCTCCTTTATTTTTTCTCCATCTCTTCTACAATAGATCTGACTGCTTTTAGCTAAACAAAACAAAATCTAACAAAGGCAATGACGGTTGTGAACAGAGATAATGGGTGAGCATTCCTTACAAGATGGTGCTCCTGTCCCTCATGTAACACGCTGTGACATATCAACACATTCTTCATAAGAAACTACACATATATAGATTATAAAAAATAATTACACACAATCATTTTCTTGTTCCCATAAGAGAGACAGTAAAGTAAATGTTAATCTAAAATTTTAAGACACCCACACAGTGAAACATGGATGTTGTCACAACTGTTACCAAACGGTGGCGTTGACCATGATGAATGTGGCATGAGAGAGCGGACTGGTGACCGTGTTCAATGTTAACGTGCTGAGGATCTGACAGCACAGCCACACCAAGCTGCTGTCTGCTCCATTTTCTATTTTGAGAAGGATTGTCCTTCGCATCCATTCTTCCATGAACTTCTGTCCAATAAATGTAGCCTGTACATAAGCAAACTTCTTTTTGTCAACACTGATGTGTTGTAGTTTTCAGCACAAATTCACTCATATGTGGATGTAGTTTTCACTCTTTGAAAGAAGTAGTGTATAGTGTATTTTCCCTTTGGGTTTTTTAAAGTATTTTTCATTTAATTAATTTTCTTCATCTGTGACTGCTCTTAGCCACAGCAACAAACATGTTGCAGAATGCAGGAATATGCTTGTACATCCAACCAGCAGCCAGTCTGCTCTTTCAGCTCAGCTAGCATAACACGTTTTTATTTGGGGTCTTGAATTTGACTCCCACTCAAATAAATTATTAAAACAGTTCAAGTTGGGCTCTTGAACCCTAGAAGCAGAAGCAGCATGTAGGGATCCCTAACACAGGTCCTCGACAGCTATCTGAGTTGGGTGTGTTGCAGTGAGACACGTCTACAACCTGCAGGACAACAGCTCATAGGGACCGAAGTTGGAGATCCCTGATGTAAATAGCAGGACCAACACATCTGACTGAAATGAATGAGTCAGTGTGCAGAACTTCATGGGCTGTTTCATACATTTAATTTGAGTCAGATGTGTTGGAGCTAAAAAAAATAATAAAAAATACTGAAAACCTGCAGGACTGCGACCCTCGTGGTACCAAGTTGAGTAGTCCTGGTGGTGTGCTACTTGACAGGATACTTTTAAAACTGGACTAGTCTGAACAGGATGCAGTTCTTACTCAAACATCTGACTTGTACCTTCAGGAAACGTGCACTTTCTCACATGCACATGTCCACATTTATATGCAGATGCAAAAATAGTCATATTGTTTTTTCTTTTATAATAGAGATAATAAATTTTAGTTCCTATAATGCGAGGAATAATGTGGTTAAGGTGTTATCTTGTATAGATTCAAGAAAAAGACAGCTTTTATTTCTAACATTTTACAGATTTTTTTAAACAACTCTGCAGCAGAAAGATGGTAAGGCGTGAGCAAATCATGTGATATACAACTCTTAAGCAGAGTTAGCAAAATTAAAATGGCATCAAAACAACAAACCTGTGTGTGCCCTCATTTCCATTTATGGATTCTATTTCTTTAATGTCACACTCTTCCTCTGTCTCTTTTTTCCTAACCTCATCCTTTTCCTCTGCCCTGACAGAGCAGCCAGTGTGTGAAGTGCGATGTCAGGCCCTCCTGCTGCTCGTCGATCATGATTTTCCTGGTAAAGCTCTCAATAACTCAGCAGGCCCTCATGCACCATGAGAGTGCAATTAGATCGACTGACAACTGCATTTTTCTCCTCAGGAATAAAGTGGCGCGACCCGTTGCTATTAATCTCAATGGAGATTTTGACTGATGTAATGAAAAGATGGCTTCCCTCTGAGCTTGGCACTGCTGTACAGTTGCTTGCTTTTCTGTAATGCAAAGTTAGAAAGAGGATCAGAAGAGGTTTTTTTCATTCATTAGTTTGTTTTAGCCAAGAAAAATGCTGAAGCTGGGCCAGCTGCACTTAAAGGTTGGTACTCACTCAAATAAAGGTCATAGAGTCGTTTTCTAAATGCCCAGGACACCAAAAGATAAACTAGAAAGACACTGTGGCAGCACAGGCCCTTCTCCAAGGCCAATATCCTACAAATTATTTCAAATTTTAGTAGTTTGTAGTCCTGAACTCTTAGTGCAAGACTTTTCTTCAGCAACCTCAACACTATCATGCCATAATTTCCACATTTCCTGTGTGGTCAAATAGTTAACTCAGTGTAATCTCAGTGTGTCTTCATTTAGTACAAACATCATGGCTACACTGAATAAGATAGACCGTTAAGGGAGTTAACAACAGTTTATTAACAGTGTTAATAGATTTGTTCACTGGACAAAAGAAAGTATTCATTTGTTGCTCCTACAACCACTCAGAAACATGGAGCTATGCACACAAGCAACCATATTTTGTATTTACCAACACCCACACCCTTCACATATTATAAACAAAACTTAGCCTGGAGTAACAATGATGGACTATGTAAGCAATATTACCTTTTTTAGATCCAGAAAGCAGATGTTTTAAGTCTCAGTTTGCATTTTACCACAGATAAAATAGATGTGATGAAGAACTAAATGGTGACATAATTCATAATGTTGCACAGTTGCAGATGATGAGCTTATTGGCCTTCGACTGTAATCTTTGTTGTGCTGTTCACATTCATGTTCTGGATCCCATTCCAGCTCAAACGTACGACTAAATTTGAGGTAATGTTAGTTTAAAAATGTTTTATGTTAATCTAAAGTATTCATTTGTTTATGAGTAGCTGTCTGTCTTGGAACATAAGTAGTGCACAGTTACAAATCACTATCACCCCCTCCTCAACCAGCCTGCAAAATATTCAACCTTCTGCAGACACTTCAGTATAATCCTGTTCTCATGCTTCACCCCAGAAAAAAAAGGTTTCCCACATTCTGAAATATTAGTTTTTTTTGTTTGTTTGTCTTGTTTTGTTTTTTTGATAATCTACAGGTACTACATTTGCTTTGTTTTGTTTTCAAAATTTTTCAGCATGTTTACTTGAAAAAATTCAGCTATTCATTTTTTTTTTTTTTTTAAATAACAATAATTTAGTCATACACATATTTACATTCTTGATAGTCAGGTGAAAGTTTTGTGCTTTTCGGTTGATAATTTACACATTACAGAAGAATTATCATTTTGGTTAATAGACCTTCTTATTTACTTTTTCTTAAATTTGACACTGTGCTTCCAGGCATAATTTAAGGGATGTCTAAGAGTTATGTTTAGTGAGTTACAGCCTGCCATGTCCTCATAAAATTCAGCTTATATGACTTACACAAATTAGGACTATTACATTTTTCCACATGAAGAGATTAAATATAGCAGTAAACAAAACCAACTATAAATAATTTAAAGTTTTCCCCAATTAAATCATGTCAGTTGATTTAAGACAAACCACAGTTAGTTTGTGGTTTCATGTGGTCTTTACAAACTGACACTGCAGGAGCTAATATAGATGTTTCTTGCTGTGACTGTGATGCTTTTATTGGAGCAAACATCTGTTCTTTTCCTTCAGTATTAGCAGCTGGCTGCCCAACATGAATCTGCAGCATGTTAAGTCACGCTGTATTAACTGGTAGCACATTGCAGTTGCACTGTAATCAAGTAGCAGTGTTGTAGGTGCTCAATTCTCCTTGGTTATACACATTTCACCCTTATATAGCAAAGCAAATCGCATATTTCCCTATCAAAGCTATTGCTGGAGGGTATCAGTTGATCTTTCCTGCACTGGTGTAGTTATTTCTTCTTTTACCATAACACTACAACATTGTTCTGTCCTCCTTATGGCCTGCTATTGTCTTCCATCCTCCTGAGGATCACTATTTTGCTGGTGTAGCTTTTCTAATTGTTGTGGATTAGTGCATTTTCTTCAGTTCAGCCAAATGAGCCCAGAGGCAGATGAGAAATGTGGGTACTTAAGTTACTTTCTAGTATACAGAGTTCCTGGTGTTCCTGTATTACTTGGTGGTTTTAGTTCAAAATAATTCATTTTCAGATTCATTCCTATTTTCATCTTTCCTCTGTTGCACTAAACATCAACACATTTGTGTTGAATGTTCAAAAAAACAAAACAATAAAAACAGTAACTTTTCAATGTTAGTGTGGCTTTAAGTGGCTTTTTTTTTTACTTGATATGCAAATAATCAGCTGTCAAGCTACTATGAACATCAAGTGTCGCAGGTGAAGAGCTGCTGCTTGTCAGAAATCTGCAGCAACACCTCCTGAACCTCTGCAGCTGAGTGGAACCAAGACATGTAACTTAGAAAGATTTCTGTTAATGTGCACGCTGTCACGGTACATAACATAAAAGCAAGGAAATATTTTGGCAGCACGTAAAGGTGGCTGGTTAATGCATATTTCTAAATATGCATTTAAGAAATATACATGTACAATGTTCTGTGTGGGAGAGCAAGCATGGTATCCCATCCTTTCATGATTCAGAGCAAAGAAAACAGAAAAGGGAATTTTTTTTATTTTTTTTTTGTGCTGTGGACTAATGTTTTCATTCCACATTCTGTTTGAGAGATCCAACTACTTCTAACTCCCAACACATCACATACTTGAGATCCCACTTCACTTGTTGCATATACAGGGTTTCCTGAGCCCATAGCTTCATAGTCTCATGATTAATCACTATGGTAATGTGTAATATGGTCATTTATTATACTTCAATACCCAACAATGGTGTTTGGCTCATCTAAACTAACAGCGTCTAAGTCAGAATAAAGACATTTAAGATAAAGAAAGAAGGAAATGAAACAGAAGCCTCAATGTTCAACCCAATGAGATGGGTATCTATCCGTCACCTCCTCACCAACCTCTTTAGCCATTCTGTGATGTTTACTGCAGTTTGTGCATCACTTATTTCTGAGGAAAGACTGTCTTTTAATGCCGCATTTATGCAGCTGAATACTGAGATGGCTCATTGCTTTGTTTCAAATTCCTTACCCGAGGAATCTCCCGGTTCGCTAACAGATGACCGCATCTCAACCAGCTGACTGCTTCAACTACAGCAGGCCTGGTGAAAGACAGACAAAGGCAAGCAGGACGTGGGACAAAAGATGACAAAGGAATGAGACAGACGGACATATCTGGTGATTAAAACAGAGATAAATTGTTGTGAGAGGTAAATGAACAGTGTAAGAGCAGGAACAGAGCAGTACAACATATCCGTTTGCCTAAATTAAGTAAATTGTAAAATGTGGTTTCTGGTGTGGATGTAAAGAAATGTGCCTCTTAATGTGATTGCCAGTAGCGGCCATGCCATAACTCAAGGTTGTGGTTGGGTGATGTAAAAGTAGAGAAAGGGGGGTTGGAAAGAATACATGAGGACATTCACAATGTAATGCTACTAGGGGAACATCAATAGGAGACCAGAGGCTCAGGCCGGATTCACCTTGTTGGAAAAAGAGCAGACAAACCTGAAGTTGTTTCTACTGTTTCTCTGCTAGCATTATATAAACATGAACGCTGTCTGTTTGGGGAACATTTGAAAAATGACTACACATGTGTCCCCCTAATAATGCAGATATGAAGAGTTGTTTTTCCAGCTTGCTGTCATTATACAAGTGCAAGGGAGGAGTTTTTTTTCACCCACTGCAGTTTCCAGTCAGGGAATGAATCATCACGTCTCAACTTTAATGAATATCATTTTACTCACTACAACTGTTTTAATTCTTTTTTTCACGGATTTTATATATTCCCAGTCATCCACATCATGTTAATCCTTACTGCCTAAAAAGACGGCAGCTGAACTTCCTTTTCTGATTACTGAAGACATTTTTACAGCTTCTGCAGTTCTAATTGACTGTTGCGGGTTTCCTCAAGCTCTGCTAGATTCAGTTCAGGGGTTTGTGCACAGACTTTTATATCAGCAAGACTTAATAACACTCCACAAGCATATGACCCAACAAAGGAGAGCCAAATCCTCACAGCAGCTAAAGTATGATGAATATTATTTTAAAGACACTGATGTCCACATTCTGAATAATAAAAAAATCTAATAAAATAATAAAAATATTCTAACTGGGTCATTCATACACATAAATAGGCAAGTGGCATGTAAAAGGTAAACTCTAGTTTTATGTTCAAGACTTACTGGAAATCAATCACAGGGAATGCTGAAAAATCTAATAAAGCCAGAAAAACTTGACCACACATGAGTAAGACAATCAGACATGAAACAAAGGCAATGAGATCAGTAGGTTTCTACATTTAACAGCCGCCACCCCATCAAAGTTTATTATAGTGGGTATAAATGAAAACTCACAGGTGATGATAAAGCAAATCAGTTCTGTCATTTGTCCTGTCAGTGTTTTCACAACATAATGGACACTATTTCATGACCTATCATATGTCCACTGGCTAAGTAAGTAAACAATGTAAAGAAGGAGGCTGACTAGAATAAAGGACACAGGGGAGAATGTAATTTATGAAAGAGGTACAAACTACTGAGATCTGGTATGCAGACTGATTTGCACTCATGCACAAACTAAAACACCAAGCTCAGACGGGGCTCTGAGGATCACAGTTCTGAGGAGAGGACAGATAACATTTGATCACAAACTGTCATTACTGAGATCTTCGATTACTGTATAAATATTTTTAAAATGCTGGACATCCACTAAACTAAAGTTTAAAGCCAATCTTTTCAAATGTATGAAGGGCAAATATATGTATGGTTGTTGTTTTGATGGAAACAAGAATGTTGTTGTTTGAAGTTTTCATGAAAAAATTGCCAAAAAAAATTACTTAAAGAAACTTAAAAACAGTCTGATGAAATGCATTGAGTTTAACTTGTAATCCAGTTTACCCCCCATCAAGGTCACTTCCCTACAGGTTTTAGATGCTATTTTGCTCCAAAACACCTGATTCAAATTAAATGGATCAAACAACTTGTTGCCAAATTCTGCACAATGACATTTGAATCAGGTGTGTTGGAGGAGGAAATCATCAAAAGCTAGCAGGACGTTAGCTAAGGCTCATCACTACTGATCTAAAACCAGTAGGACCGTAGCCCTCTAGGACTGGAGTTAGGTCTAACATAATCCAAAATATAGGAGTGTCATTATTTTTTAACATAAATGTAGCTGCATAAGTATTTTATACAGTTTCATAGGCAGGGCATTGATGTCACAAAGCAACACTGATGATACAAGTAAAGGGTAATTTAAGGTTGCTCTGCCTGGTAGAAATTTCTGATGTTAAAAGATGTGAATAATTTTGCATAAATCTTAGGGATCAGTTTGACTGCCTAAGTAGTTTCTTAGCCTGTTTGCTAATGTCTTCATCCATCTTCCTGTCACACAGAGGAACATCTCTCTGAATCCATCACAAAAATGAAACATTTTTAAATCTGTTGTGGAAAACGCAGGAAAACAGGAGGTGAAATACGGCACGCCTACTGGAAAATACGACTTCTTCCAGACTTGCATGCAAGCACACATGCCAAAACGAGGTGTAAATATGTAAACATAACCTCTGATAGACGTGCTCAGCAGGTCAGGAACGGGGCACCGTTCGATGTTCAGTACTGTGATATTTTTGCTAATAAATTACAGAATGAATGTTTTGCTAACAGTAAAGCAAATGTACGGAGGAATTCATTTTGCAGGAATGTCTACTCAGTTCAATTTCAGATATCTTCCTGTGACGCTCTGTGCAACAGCGGTGGCTCGTATAGCTGCCATCGATTATCTGCTCTGATATGAAAAATGCTCAAGTCTCTTTCAGGCCTTTCTTTAAACCTCTCACTGAAGACTGTAAGACTGGATGTGATGACCTTTAGTAACAGATTAATGTTACCAAGGCACTCTTTTCATTATGAAACTGGAGCTATTGATCCGTCCTGGCTTGCTGCTGACTGTACTTTTACCTCATCTGTTCATCATCCAGCAGAAACCCAAACAGTTAATCTGCTAAACAACTGTCTCAGAATAAATTATCCTACAGAGCAAGACAGCAAACAGCACATACACACAGAACACATACTGGACTGTTGTTTTTGGGCCGCTGCTGTCAAACCCTTCAATTTCCATTCTCAGTGAAGCATCGCAGCTCCTGGACATGAAATTTACTTCTCAGCTGTGCTGTTGTGCATAAAGAAGCTCTCATTTTCCTCACCTAACCAAAAAACAATGTTGCTTTCTTTCAACCATAACCTGTTTTTAGCTGACCCAATTAATATCAAATATTTTTGTTTTGGGAATGGGTTGTGTTATTTTTTTTATTTCTTATATTTTTTCCACATTTTTGCAACAGCTGGAAAAGTTTGCTAGAATTTTGCCATCTCCATTACCTGTTTCTGATGCTGAAATTCAAAATATTATTTTAAATGTTAATTAAAAATAAAAAATACTAATTCTAGAACTAGAGGTGAAAACTTTGATAAACTCAAAAACTACAAAAGTTCATGAATAAATTGTCTCAATGTCAAACTAGGAAGATTTGAGGGTTTTCCTATCATCTACGGCTATTTTTATCATTTAAAAATAAAGAGAATCAGACAATCTCCAGAAGAGACCAAAAACCAGTAATCTGTGTGGTCCTGAAGCAGGTCAGTGTTGAAACTTAAAACTGCATGGGCACAGAAACAAGTTTGAAAATCAGTGTTGCTAAACTCAGTTCCTCACTGCATCCTCTACTCTAAGTTAAAACTCTAACACACAGCGAATGCCCTTTTTATTAGGTCTACCTTGCTAGTACGACCCCTTCTAACCTGCAGAACTGATTTATTTATTAGCAACTGTTACACCAGCTGATTATTGCTGCCACCTGACTCCAATCCTTGGTGCAAACCTCCACTCTTGGTGCCTGCATCAGATTGGTTGGAATGGACACACCGCCGCCTTCTCCCTTCCTATTGGATCCTGTTGGACCAATCACAGCTCCTGAAGGCGCCCTCCAGGAACTAAAGCCTGACGTCCCAGTTCATTCAGGGAGCAACTGTTGACACAGGCAGTCTGCTGCCGACCTTTGGAATTGCGGCGTTGGTGTATTAGTGAGCCTGTGTCTGTGAATTGGTGATTCGTGGTGGCTGGATTCATGTAGCTGGGCTGTAGGCCTGTGTTCTTCTTTCGAATCTTTGATATGGGTTACAGACTATTTGTTGTGATATCCTTGGTTATATATATAAACTTCAAGCCCTTTTGGCTTCGCTTTCTGTTGTTTTGTACCTCGTTTTGCTGGAGGAAAGAGTTTAGTTTAGTTAATGTTAAAACAAGTATATGCTGGGCTAGATACTCCCATTGCAAGTGTTGTTTAGTTTATTGGAGCTGCTGCCCCAGTGTTAACTTAGTAAGCCAGTTTTCAAGTATAATAGATAACCTTGATTTTGTTTCCAACTGGCTGGTTTTAATTTAAGTAAGAGTGGTTTTGTTTTGTTCATTTTGTTTGAGCAGCTTCGCTAACCCCAGCATTCATTTATTGCCACATGCTGATTTTGTTCTTCCTGTTCCAGTTTCAACAATAAATGTACCTGCTTTCCTTTTAACACCTGGCCAATGCTTCTTTTGTTACGCCCGTCATCATACCCTTAAAGTTGGGTCGTAACAGCAACAAATATTAACTAAAGTGTTGGGAACATTCCTCAGAGATTTTGCTCCCATATACTGAGATCTGCTGACTGTTGGGACCATTAGATTGTTGTCATGTTCAAGAAACCAGTAGGAATGACTTCAGCTTTGTGACATGGTGCATTATCTTGCTGGAAGTAGCCATCAGAAGATGCTACACTGTGGTCATAAAGGGATGGACATGGTCAGCAACAATCTGCAGTGTTTAAATCAAACTTAGTTGGTTCTACGAGATGCAAAGGGTGCCAAGAAAATACAGTATCTTCCATACCTGTGTGAATTGTAGCCTTAGTTTCCTGTTCTTAGCAGACCAGAGTAGTACCTGGTGTGGTCGTTTGTTGCTGTAGCCCATCTGCTTCAAAGAGGATATTCAGTATATCTTGGTTGGAATCAGTGGTTATTTGAGTTGCTGTTGCCTTTCTATCATCTCCAATCTGTCTGTCTGTTCTCCTCTGACCTCTGACATGAACAAGACATTTCTATCCAGACAAAATCTCAGTAGATCAGCAGTTTCTGAAATACTCAGACCAACAACCATGACCCATTCAAAGTCACTTAAAAACCCCTTTCTTCCCCATTCTGATGCTCATTTTGAACTTAAGCAAGTCATTTTGACCTTGTCTACATGATTAAATGCGCTGAGTTCCCATCATGTGACTGGTTGATCAGATATTTGTTTAACAACTGAACAAGCACACCTAATAAAGTGGTTGGTGAGGGTATTGTACAAGAATGAAATGAATATTAAGGATGCTGCATCCTCTTTGTGATCAGCACACAGTCCAAAACCCAGCATCCATGATGGCACTAGGATGAATTAGTATATATACAATGGCTCATCTGCACATTTGTGAAGCCACTATAGAGGATTTATATAAGCAAAGGTCTGGTTTATTTCAGCAAACTCTGCAGATATTTGAACAGCCTGGCTCTATAGTGAACTTCTAGACACTGAACTGCCAGCAGCCACCCACTGAAAATATTTGGTACCACATGGAGCAAATAAGAAGAAATAAAGTAGGCCACAAACTGTTGAGCAGCAGATATCCGACACCCTCAAAATGGACAGACATTGCATTTAACTGTGTTGCAGGCACGATTGAGTGAGGTGTCTTAAAATTTGATGTCTGCAAAGTCAAACTCAAAATGAGAATGTGTGTCTTTGCATTAATAAATTAGTTGATATTGTCATTGGGCTTTAATAAATTGCAGGTTTTTAATGATTTAGAAGTTAGTCTATTACATTAACATTTAAAACAGAGATCCAATCTTTTATGATATTTAAAAAACATGGAAGGACAAAACCTTTTCCTTTAAGCAGTCAGAAAGTGACAAAAGCATTGAATAATTTAGATTTATTTTAAATACTTTATCCAACAGCAGGCTGACAGCTTTTCAGAATATTTTATGTTCTGTTTTTACTGGTGATTTTAGGCAGCCTTAAGGGCTTTTGAGGTCAGTGATGGAGTGGGTGGAAAAACTCTTATATTTCCTTTTTGCGTTGAAACTTTTTCCATGGAGGATTGAAACCTGCACCCCTCCAGCCACACTGCTCCTGGTTTATCTCTGCGGATCTTCCACGTGCACCATCTTCTGCAGGGATGGGTAGGGTAGGGCAAACCTCTCCAAACAATGTCTGAAGTCAATTACAACCTGCTGTGACTATAAATAACCACCACAGCACTTTGCTCTACATTTACATAAAGAGCTATAATGGCTGTGTAATGGTTTAAATATTCATCAAGCTTCCTTTGCATTCCAGTTCTGAAAGCTGATTGTAGACTGGTGTGGTGGTTGGCACTGTTGTTTCAGAGCAATAAAGATCCTGGTTAAAACATTTGCTTTCTATTTGGAGTTTGCACATCTTTCTTTTACATCCATTGGTTTTCTCTGAGTACTCTGGCTTCCACCAAAACATGCACTGGGTGAGTGGTTGGTCCTGTGATGGACTAGAAACCTGCCCAGACTTTTCATATATATATATATTTATATATATATATTTTGTAAGCCATTTTGTTTAAATACAAGATCATGTATTGGGCATAAATGCATGATTTCATCACACAGTATCATCTTGGGCAAAAGTGCACAGAGTTTATTCAGTACGTTGAGCCGAAGAGCTGGACAAATCTTTCTAACTCATTCTGAGTAGAAGAGTTAAGCTAAGCGAGGAAATGCTCCTTAAACAACTGAGCCTTTAGCTTGCTTTTAAAAGTGGATAAGGACTCTGCAGATCGGATGGAGTTTGGTAGATTGTTCCACCACCGGGGGACAACAGAGGAGAAGAGTCTAGCTACTGATTTTGCGCCTCTTTGTGGTGGGAGCACTGTGCGTCTTTCACTGGCAGAGCATAACTGTGGAGGGGGAGTGTAGCTCTGGATTAAGGAGTGAAGGTAGACAGGAGCCGTTTGGGTTATTGTTTTGTAAACCAGAAGAAGAGCTTTGAATTTGATGCATGCTGCAACTGAAAGATCCTCCTTTTCATTCATTTAATTTAGTTTGACAGATGGGAAAAAGAATTTTTGCAGCAAGGAGTTGATTCCCAAAGAGCTGTTAACTGAAAACTTGGCATATCTCAGTATGGGGTGCAGTATGTCCTTGAAATATTTGAACAAACTGGACGGTTGGAGGGCAAAGAAGTGTTAGGCCTTCTGTAGCCATTTACAGCAAGATTTCAATAAATTGCAAAATACTCCCACTTAGCAGAAGGTTCCCAGAATGCAATGCAAAAATGCTTGTATTTTACTCTAATAAAAGAACAAAGTATTGAATTGTAGATTTTTACATTACTGTGTTGTTAAATCTACAGTGACTACTAATATTTCACATTTCTATTATTTAGTTTGAAGGCTGAGTCTGAGGGAGAAGCAACAGCTTTGCCTTTATACTAATGAAGACATCATATCCACATTCAGCAGCTCGCTCTCTTTTTGTGTGTCAATGAGTGTGTGTGTGTGTGTGTGTGTGTGTGTGTGTGTGTGTGTGTGTGTGTGTGTGTGTGTGTGTGTGTGTGTGTGTGTGTGTGTGCATGCGTGTGCTTTAGTGCCTGAATCACTCAGACTTGAGATTCCTTTAGTGCCTGCAGACATTAGAATCAGAGTCACGTTCCAGCGGACATTTCGGACAAAATGCTCCTGAGGAGGAGGAGGCTAAGGAAGAAGAGGAGAAGGAGAAAGAGAAGGAGGAGGGTGTGTAGTTCTGTGTGTGTTGAAGTAAAGATTGGTACCATGATCATAAATATTATGATCTCATTTTAACTGATATTTTATAATCCAAGACTGAAAAATAATTCATCAAATTAAAACTCAGGCACCATAGAACCCATCAGTCTATTTTGATTTGTGGTTGGTCTTACTAAACATATTGATTATGAATAGGCTAATTATTTTAACCTGACATGATTAGTATCACAAAATGTGAAGAGAAAAAACTGGAGCCAACAAAATATGCAAATAACAAATTATTTAAAAGACCAATGTTTATGAGAAACTAGAGTGAGATTGTCAAATGAAATCAGCATCCTGGTTTCCATTGGCTATCAGACCCCTCTCTTATGGAACCAGATTCCCAGAGTTCAGAAGGCAGACACCCTTTCTCCCTTTAAGATCAGGCTTAAAACCTCCCTTTAAACCAACAGAAAGTAGGATAAGGATCTCACAGCTTCTAGATTGTGAGGAGAGATAAATATTCTCAATATGCACAATAACTCCCATTCATGCACCTTTAGTGCTTCATTATCCAGATTTCTTGTCTATAAATTCTCTAACTTTGCATTCTTAGCTTGACTGTTTAGCTTAACCTCTTGCACCTGCACCCTCAACTACCGAGGGTTAAGGGGCTAACATCTGGTTTTATGGGTGTAATGTGTTGTGGAATTTTATTTATCAAAGATCACACACTAAGTGAGAATCAAACAAAGTATTTTATTAAGAGCTGATCAGACAATGAGAGTCCCACAGTCAAAGGGGTTTGACTGCGCGAGTCTGAACAGATACATTTGGGTCTGGTTTATATAAACTAGCATGAGCTGATCACATCAAGACAAATCATTAGTCCTCTGTTTCAAAGGAATGTTATCAGAGGATTGGAAGGGGAGGTAGATGGAACTCACTCAATTCTCATCTGGGTAGAAGTCATCCTCCTTCCTTAGTAACTCACAAGACAAGGTTTTGTAACAATACAAAGTACAGACATGTGTATAAATTTTCCATTACAAATGTCAGGTCTGTAAATGTAACATGTGTGGTATCTACATAAAGTCCAGAATCTCAGCTAGCAGCTCAGCAGAACCATTCTATCACCACCAAACACAGTTGAGACAACAAACAATTAAAAGACCAGGTACACCAAGTCCGAAAAAATATGCAAACACAAATTATGGCTCCCTGTGTCCATCCGACTGCATAAACATGGACAAAAACACCTCTACTGAAGACACACATCTGTAGGAAGAGGCATTAGACTGCAAGCTTCTGCATGTTGTTTCTCTGTGTTTAGAGCAATTAAGCAGGAACTTTCAAAAAAAAAAATTAAGAATTTACGGCGTTTATGTGTTAACGCGATAATGCATTACCATGGCCAGACCTTATATATATATATATATATATATATATATATATATATATATATATATACATAAAGGCTGTCAGAAATAACATGTTAATGGTGGTAACTTTAATATATGGAATTAATTGCGTTAATAGTTTTATTATTTTTAATGCAATTAAATGTGGCATGACAAGCCCCATACATCCATTATTTCTCTGTTATGATGGCAAAATGTGGGAAAGTGAGATGGGAAAGATGGGCTGGGTGGGTCTTGAATGGATTTAAGAATAAACACAACATGGAGCAACCCGTGGATATCGCCCTTGTTGAGAATGAGCATGTTGTAACACCCATCCGTTTCCTGGTTAGAGGGTTCCACATCTGCACCTTCCCTTATTTATTTATTTATTTATTTTACGTATTCTGTGTTTTGTACCAACGTGTCTGCTCTAGCTGGCAGGGCATAGCTAAAGTGGCAGCTATGCCCTGCCAGTGATCCGATACTCTGCTGGTGTAATAAACTGGCCAAAGGAGGAGGTTCAGACCACAGGTGTTAAGACATGGAAGCTGTTCACCATGCATGGAGGGTTCCACCCCAAATCCAGTGTCCAGATACTATGCACTGAGCTGTCTGCTGTTGTACAAGTGGAGCAGACACCAGGTGGAAATGAGAGGCAATTAGCAAGACACCCCTATAAAGGAATGGTACTGCAGGTGGTGACTACAGACCATTTTCCTGTCTTCATCCTTTCTGGCTGGTTTTTGGTCATGTTTGCATTTTGCCATTGCCCTCACCACTAGAGGTAACATGAGGCGGCGTCTGCAACCCACAGAAGTTTCTCGGGTTGTACAGCTCATCCAGGATGGCGCATCAATGCACACTTTCCCAGCACCGTGTTGAGAGCATGGAGGAGGTACCAGGAGACAGGCCAGTACACCAGTAGACATGGAGGGGGCCGTAAAGGGGACAACCTAGCAGTAGGACCACTATTTGCTCCTTTGTGCAAGAAGAAACAGGAGGAGCACTGCCAGAGTCCTTTGAAGTTTGAGGGTCCTAAGCAGTATCATGCTCAGACTGTTAGAAACAGACACCATGAGGGTGGTATGATGTCTACAAGTGGGACTTCTGCTCACAGCCCAACAACGTGCAGCTCAATTGACATTTTCTAGAAGACACCAGGATTGGCATGTTGGCCATTGGCACCCTGTGCTCCACACAGATGAGAGCAGGTTCACATTGAGCACATGTGAGAAAATCTGGTGATGCTGTGGAGTATGTTCTGCTGCCTGCAACATCCTACAGCATGAGTGGTTTGGCAGTGGACCAGTGATGGTCTGGGGAGGCATTTCCTTGGAGGGCTGCACAGACCTCCATGAGCTAACCACAGGTACCCTGACTGCCATTAGGTACTGGGATGAGATCCTCAGACCCATTATCAGACCATATGCAACTCTAGTAGGACCAAGGTTCCTTCAGATGCAGGACAATGCTTGGCCTCGTGTAGCTGGAGTGTGTTCCTGTATGATGAAGGCATTGATGTTATGCATGTCCCGCTGCTCCCGATGGCCAGTCCGGCCCTGAACGGGACAACCTACCTAGCCAACAAGAATTACTCATAGCAACAACATAGGATGTTGAATCACTTAAACCTCTGAAATTACTCATAGGACACTTCAGTGAATGTTAACACTGACCAGTAACACTGGTCACTTTGCCATGGGTATCAATAGGGAAGTGACTCCAAACTTTTGAACAGTAGTGTGTATATATATATATATATATATATAATAAATAGTTAGACAGACAGATAGACAGACAGAGAGAGAGAGGGATGGATGGATGGATGGATGGATGGATGGATAGATAGATAGATAGATAGATAGATAGATAGATAGATAGATAGATAGATAGATAGATAGATAGATACATAGATACATAGATAGATAGATAGATAGATACATAGATACATAGATAGATAGATAGATACATAGATAGATAGATAGATAGATAGATAACACAGACAGAGGCTCCGTTGTTTTCTTGCCGGTACACACTTTATTAACCCCTTAAAATCTACGAATATCAACTATTACAGAATTTTAATGTCACCATTTAACAAACACGTTTTTAAGGTACTTGTTTTGCAACGTTTCTACTAAAGTGTAGTTAAAAAAATCTGAAGACCCTGAATTGGGACACACCTTGGGTTTTCCTTTGTTAGCCTAGTTAGGGTTTTGAGTGTTGTCCCTTTATTTTTATCTTTTTTTTTTTTTTTACCCCAAATCAACATTACATACATACCCTATAAAACAGATCATTTTAATTTAAAAAAATTCAAATTGTGGAAAATGATTCAAGATTCAAGCTCTTTATTGTCTTTATGTAAGCACAATGAATTTTTGAGGAGTCTCTCAGCTTAAGCACATAAATAAAAAAAAAAGATGTAATAGGCACACATAAATAAGTAAAAAATAAAGATATAAATTATATAAAAGATATAAGAACACCTCTTTATTTACAGATGATAGGACAGCACATATTTTCCCATTATACCTTACTCTATCCAAGTCGTCAAAATAGTTGCCCAAACATTTTGGACATTTTATTTAGACTACATTGGTTTGTACTTTTGATTTTTGTACTTACAGCAATATGCAAAATAACACATGTGAAAGGACGTCTGTGCTCAACATTTGGTGAGCCAATTCCCACAAGAAATGGAAACCAATCTGCAATTGCTGCAATGCTCTGTTCTGTGGTTCCATAAAGTCCACCTCACATTTCAAACTCCACCTTCAGGTAAGTGTACAGATTTATAACCTATCTTCCATTTTGTTGACCACGGGATGTATTTGCAATGAGAACTGTAAATCAGTAATACATTACACTTTACTCACCACTTGAAAGATGTGATATATTACCTTGTACCATACTCTCTGAAATACAATGACTTTCAATTTACACTATTTCTCATTTGCTTGTGAAAGTCTTAATCGTTATCCTTAATATCATGTGATAGCAAAGTAGCCTTGGAGGCAGGAGTGTATTGTTTGTTTAACATAAAAATTTGCTAGCACTGTTATCCAAAACATGAATAGTCTTTAGACTGGGTTAGGGTTAGAAAAAAAGGTATCACATTTTCACTGATATGTGATAAGAATGAATTTCTCTGAATTGTAATGAGTTATACTTCCTGTAATTCCAATTCAAATCCAATTCAACATCTTGTGGGTGGAGTCAATTCAAATTCAAGTTCATTCATTTATTTGAATTAAATTCTTAAATTTTGAATTTAGTCTATTAATAAAAGTCAGTATAATCGAAATACTTTTGCCTTTCTTCCTCTTCCATAATGAATTACTAGCAACTGCTTGCTCTTGCTATTTATTTGTCTGTATTTTCTTTAGTTTTCTCTATGGTGTGGTTTCAACTTCTCTGAGTCATAGTTGTCATATGCAAAGCACTTTGGATCTCCTCCAGTGTGTGACAAATAAAGCACACACTCGCATGAACGCAGAAAAGGAAACATTTCCCTTCAATAACTCACAATAAACTCACTATGAGTCCCGCGTATCTCTTTAAGAACACCATAGGTCTGTAAGGTTAGTCTTAACTCAACTGTAAGTTCAGTGATTTTTTTTTTTCCTCGGGGGATCTCAGGATGAAGCAGCGCTCGTTTTCAGTTGTGTCACTGGCATGTCCGCTGTCCAATCATCTGCAAGATTCAGAACCACGCGGGCCAATGGCAGCCTCTTGTGGGCGTGTCTGACCGCTGAGAGGTGCGTATTTTGGAGTTTGGTAAATGACTGCAGCAGGAAAACACAGTGTCGGAACACACCGAGGCTGGCTCTGCTGCTTAAACCTCCATCTGTGCGTGCGAGTGTGTGCGTGCGCGCGCTCTCTTGCTATGGACGAGGGTTCAAATCAACCCGACAGTCAAGTCTGCATGTTATTCTAACACTGTCTTCTCTCCAAAGAGAAGGGGGTCGGTTAATTTCTCTGTGTTTTACGGAACCGGTGGGAGCGGATGGGGAGCGCAGCTGCGGTCGCCGGTGCGTCTCCAACTTGACCACCACCAGACAATGGGAGTAGCTGAGCCGTGTTGCTGCAGCACCAACTACTACTACTACAACTACTCGCCCCTGGGAGACAAGTACAAGAAAAAGAGGGAGAAGCAGCAGCAAGAAGAGGAGGTGAAGAAGGAGAGGGAGAGGAACAAGAGGAGGCAGACTTGTTCTACCTGCAGACCTCCCTCTCTGATCAGGAACAGCAGCAGCAGCAGCAGTGTTGGGACTCCCGCATCGGCCGATACGCACGGATCCAGAGCGACGCACCGGCTGCCCCGGGGATGTATGTGAGGGAGAACCCGCAGATCTGAGAGAAAGCGCTCCTCTGTGCGGCTCCGCTCTGTGACTGAATTTCGGGAATACAACACGTGCACAGTTTTCAGTCCTCTGGAGATAGCAGCAGGACGCAGGTTCCTGCAACCAAACAGCCTGTGATTTCTTTTTTCTTTTCCTTTCCTTTCCTTTTCTTTCTTTCTTTCTTCGTTCTTTTTTTTCTTTTTTTTCTTTTTTCTTTTTCTTATTTTCAGTTTTAATTTTTTGGGTCCACCACTGAAGGAATATGTCCCACTTCCCTCTCACCTGCTGTGGAGCATACAGACTGGACTTAGGACTAATTGGGTGGAATTCTGTGCTGGTTAACAACAGCCTGCCAGCCGCTGTTCTCCTCTGAGACCCCAAACACCCCAGCCCCACCCCTACCCCCCATCCTCTGTCCCCTTCCCTGTCTTTTCCTTCTTCTGCCCGCTTTTTACCCAGTCCCTCCCCCCGGAACTAAACCTGGACGAGCTTCCTCCCTGTAGCTCCGCCGGCTCGCTGCCTGCCTCTGTCCGTGGTTCTGAACACATTTTTTTCTTTCTTTTGCCGTGGATTTAGTGGATTTTGGCGCGTGGTGGTGGAGGTGTGAGAGCGGACACAAGCATGGTTTCGCGGAGAGTGAAGTCATGAGCGAACACGGGATCTGAATCACACACACACACACACACACACATACACACACTCCCCGGAAAAAAAGGGGGGACATTTTCGTCTCACCTTGGAGGTCACAAACCATAACCACAATCCCCCTCCCCTCCCCTCTCATCCTCCTCCTTTTCCACCTCCAAAGGTTTTGGGTTTTTTTCTCGAGGGGGAGTTCATCCTTTCAGGAGTGTGACCCCCACCGCCCTCTTACTCACCCCGCCAGGAACCCCTCCACACACACCCCTCCCTTCTCCAAACAAAATGAGACTGGCAAAAATGTACCGACTGAACGCGCTGGGGATCTATTTGTGGGAAACAGTATTATTTTTCAGGTAAGCAAAGGCATGAAATGGTTTTCATGGCTGGGACATAACGGGTGTGTTTGTGTATGTGCGTGTGTGTGTGTTGGGGGGGGTGTTTAATGAAATCTACATTTACATTTTTATTGCTTTGCTGCCGTTTGGGAAAAGCATGAAAATGAGAGCTGCCCTCTGAAGTCTGACAGAGAGAAAAGGAAATAGTTGAAAACTTGTCTGAGTTGCCTTTGGGTTGTGTGAGTTCTCTTCCTGTTTGACTGAGTGGGATGAAGTCGCACAGAGTCCAGACAGGAGTGTGTGAGGGAGAGGGGGGGCGACAACTAGTGGATTTCCTGCCTTTGTGGCGTCAACAAGCATCTGGAGAGGAAAGTAAACTCTCTTTGGTTGTCTTTACTTTCTTAATTTTTTTTTTATTACCCAAAAATTGTTCAAATTCGTTAATTTATCATTCAGTCAATCAGTTGTTTTACTCAAATGTTATAAGGTTTGGGTCGTGATTTCATGCTTAAATAGATTTGCTGAAATTTGTTCCACTACATTAAGCAACAACAATTAAAATTGTGTGTTGTTTTTCTATTACTCTTCATATTGAGAGTGTTTTACCAGCAGATATTCTTCCATAGCATTTTCTTCCTTGGGGGCCATAGATTTTGAGGTTCAGTCCTGCCAGCTGAAAGCAAACTTTAATCACTCCAGAAGTTGCCTTTTCATCCGTGCTCAGACCCAGCATCCCGCTTAATCATCCTGTGAAAATGATGTAGATGAGTTTAATGGCGAAGCTGCTGTGCCACTGCAGGATGGTGTTACCCAAATCATAAAGGTGCAGGTGCGGAGTGTTGATGGCAAATGAGGATGAGAATCAAGTTGCTAAAAGTATTTATGTTCACATTTTGAGTTTTCTTAATGGTGGTAAAATAATAAATGTCCTTACTTTTTTGCTTTTCGGTCATTTATGTGTCAAAGTTTCTGATCATTTGTGAATAGACGTGTCAGCTGCCATGATTTTCACATTAATGTTCAGAAACCTGGATGAGGTGTCTACATGTGATAGTGATCAACAACTTGTATAAACTCCACTAAAAGAAGCCAAATCCATCACCAGCCAGTAGAAAAATGAAGTGTTTCATGTTTTAAAGTTATTTATTATTTTGAAAACTGGGGGAAACCACTAGTATCTGACTAAATTGGATAATAATCAGATGAAAAAAACTTTACTGTCAGGATAAAGGCCTCATTAAATGACATTAGTACCAGCAGCTGCCCCATAAGTCCAATTCAAACTCAAAGCACTATTCTCAGTGAAAACCTAAAGATATTCAGTCTTTAATTCACGGTACTGCAATTTTTTTTTTAGCCAGGAACCAAAATTTTGACATCGCGGTGTACAGGAAAGGCTTGTCATGATCATGGTGGTAAAACCTTGGTGATAGGAGTCACAGTTTCCTTCGTATTACAGCTGTTCTAAACAAAATTCAAGGGAATTCTCAACCTTAGATAAATTAAGATGGTTATATCACCATGGCAACCTCAACGACCAATGGGAACTCACAGCTGATGAAAATTACACACTTGACAGCTTGACAGCCAATCTCATCTCTTTTGAATTAAAAAATGATAGATTCAGTCGTAAAGCATAAAATCCTGATTGCTCTGTAGTTGCCACAGTGTGTTTAATGGCATCCACACCTACAGACAGTTACTCTTGTCTGAAAGTGTGAATACAGCTCCGGGACAAGGACATGTTCTAAATATGAGGAATTTTGAAGTTACATTGCACCACATAACTGCAGCTGGTAGGGACGGACCATAAACCTGCTCATTGTTGGGACTGTGGCTCAGGAGGAAGAGCAGTCGTCCACCAAACGGAAAGTTGGTGGTTCAATTCCAGGCTTCCCCAGACCCCATGCCAAAATGTCCTTGTGCAAGACACTGAACCCCATGTTGCCTCCTGGTGTGTCAAACAGGGTATGGATGAGTGTGATAGGCTAAAAGCACCTAGTATAACAAGCATGGGTGAATGTGGTCAACAGACTAGAAAGTGAAATATAAGTCATCCATTTTACCTTTTTTATGATCATGACACTTGGACCATTTTCCATGCATATTTATGATTAAAGTAATTAAAAATTATAAATTAAAAAACTTATTTTTTCATTATATGATTTGTTTGATTTTTTAAAATTTTCTTTCAAGATTCTTAAAATATAGTTGTGGATTATTTTCTCCAATATTTGGTTATGTGTACTCAAACAAAGACAATTCCTCCATCTACTGCACCTTACCATACATAGTTAATATGTATTTGGCTAAAAGCTAATGATTACTAGTGGATTAACGTATTTAATGCCACAGCCGATTAATGGGGAACATTTTTTTTGCACAGTTTACACTAAATGTATACTTTATGCAAATATACCACAGTATAATTTGTTAATTTGTTTAGGACTTGCTTTGTACTTCCAACCTGCAGGTACCGTGCACATTTCATTTCATTACATTATTATTTTCCCTGAACAGCCTTAAAGCCATTCCATTATGTGAACAATCAAAAGCATTTTCCCACCTGCTGCAGACTCCCTCATTTCCACTGAATAAGGCAGATGTTTACAGCTGGAATGGGTGGTGGTTGTGGAGTGAGTGGCTGCAGGAGTTTTGCATTCAGCATGCAGTGTTTAGTTAATGAAGCAGAGTCTGGGATATTGCTGCCTCAGCTTCTTGGGCCTGGACTCTGCAGTCCCCTTCTTAATTGATATCTCTTTCCCCTCCGTCCTGACCCAGACCCCCTACACCTCATTTCACATTCAGCCTTATTACTAAACATTGATTAGCCTGTCAATAGCGGGGGCCAGACCTGATGAATACACATTTAAAGCTTGCACATCTTTCTCTTTTTTCCTTTTCTCTGTCCATGTTTATATTATTCATTAAGCAAGCAGGAAAAGAGAGATGAGAATTTAGATTTAGACAAGAGCAGAAGGAAATGTTAACAAAATAATTTAAGCCAGTGTCAAGATTAAATCCATACATTTTTTAAAAGGAATCTTAAGAAGACGAGATACCATCAAGTTACCAACATATTTTAGCCTCCTAGTATTTAATGTAAATTCCATCCATCATTGTTGTGTGCAGTGAAAATGTTTATAAATTACTGTCAGCATCTTCAAAAAGAACAGTGTTGAGCCAACAGGACATAAGTTCTGTAATAAAACATAAGAAGCTCATTGTTTTTGCCTAAATTGCTGTTAAGCTGCAGTTTGCAGAAAACATTTTTTAAAAATCAATAAAAGGCTGCAGTGCCTGTACTACAGTGCATCTAGACACATATTTCATAAGTTTTAGCTTGATGTTTGTTACATGGAGCAATGTTTAAGAAACGTTTCTCAGGAAAAATAGTGTCAGTTTATCTCTGTTACTCTGAAGATAGAATATGTCATCCTAAACAAGTAAACCAGTGGACATCTCATTTAGTAAAAATAAAAGAGAGATAGTGTCTAAAATAGGGCAGATTAACTAGGAAAGGGCATGCAATCAGTTCATCTTTGTGAGGATCCAAGTTGATCACAAAGTGTTTGTCATTTGTCATCGGTGTGTTCATCATGGTGGTTTGGTTGCTGCAAGTCTCATGTCATGTGTTTGATTGTGAAACAGCTCCAGGAACATAACTGCTAAGTGCCCTCATCTTTTTGTTACACCCTAAGGGGTCATGGATGGATCGATAACCTTGCAAGGAGGCTGGCGAGATAGTGGTGGAAAGTCGCAGGACTTTGAATCATGTGACCTCAGTTTTATTTGTCTTTTTCTTATTTTTTTCACTTTCTGTTTAGTTTTGCAACAAAACTATTTGGTTAGAAAAAATATGTCAAATTTCCCTTAGCTATATTGAAAGCTGTGATGGCGCTGGGTCCTGAAACGATGGTTCTATGTGATACCATCAAAGTGAGGACCTACTAGCTTGGGAAAAATACATTTTAGATTTTAGCTAAATCATTAAGCCTTCATGAAGATGGACAAAAATGGATACCGGAACAATCTAGTGAGGCATTTAAAAACATCCGCCCATCAAAACCCTGCACATTCTCACAAAACCAGCACAGATGGGAGGAATTGCAGATGCTTGGCTGAGAAATGTTGAAAATACAAATACTGAGTGTCTTTGTTTCTAGAAATGTTAAATGGCAACACTTTACTCTGACCACTTGGTTAGCAGCAAACCAAGTTCAACAAGTCCTCACCCTAAAGTACAGCCCTTAACAGTATCTGCTGAACTAACACCCCTACAGTGGCAGGATGGAAAATTGTCTCATATAATTGCTTCCTTAAATGAGCCAAAAAAAATATAAATCCTAGTACAAAGGTGGAGTTAAACATGGTTACAGAAAGTACTTTCAATCGTTAGTCTGCTTTTACATTCCTGAGTTTTGCTCAGGTAAAACACGTTACTAAACCCTCCCTGGTTGGGTTTAAGTAATAACAGAACTTCTGATAGAACTCAAAACTATTTGATAAGGATCCAAAAACCTTCATGACTAGTTTTTGTTAGCATTCTGGAGGGAGGCAGTCTCTTCAAACTGCACCATAAAGAAAGTGTTGACTTAACAACCATTATTTTGGATAATTGACTTGATATTAGCATCTGACCAGCTAACAAGTTAGCTTAACGTGAAATAAAAGAAAACCAGTTGGATGAGTCATGAAACAGTCAGCTTCCATTCCTGATGATGAGTTCAGAACTTAATTAACATAGATTTTGGTGACGTTGTTGCACATTAACAGCAATGTTTTGCAAAAGTTATTAAACTGCAGAAGGTGAATGTGACTCTCTCCTCAGGCTGAGGCACACTGTCTGCTTCTATTGACCGCTCAGAAAGGAATGATGAATCATGCGGGTCAATGTTGCATTTAGAGAATGCCAAAGCGCAAACCACACCCTCTAAGGACCACCAATCAGTCAGTCACCATGATTGTCAGGCCTCTGAAGGCCCATTGGCATCTCTGCTGTGTTGCTTTGCTACCAGGTAGGAAGTTGTTGTTGAAACAGCTGATTTTTTTAGTTTAGTTGAAGAACCAAAAGCTCAATGCTTGTGTTTGTGTGTTGTGTTTTAAAGGGAGACTAGGTGAATCCTAAAAGTGGAGCATGTGTACAGTTTGCCAAGTCTTCATGTGGATATTTGCATTCACGTGTAGAGTGAATTTATCATATTTAATTTTGACTGGAGTGGGAAAAGAGAGAGTTTTTTTTTTCTTTTTACACTGTTTGTTTAAACATTAAAGGTGCATCGGAGGTGATTTGCAGCGAGGCTGTGTGTGTTTTTATGGCTTCATTTGTCGCAGTGCAACTGCACCGAAGCATTGCCTGATTTCGAGAACTCAGCTTTTCTTCTAGAAACAAAAAAAAAAGTTCCTTTCTGCTTTTGATCAGGTGCGTTGCTCATTTCTCATCCTCCTCCCTGTGATAACGCAGATTGATCGCCTCTCTTGTTTCTGGGTGCTTGCACAGATCGTTACTATATGCTCAAGCAGTCAACAGCTCTCAGTATGCAAACTATTCATCTTCACCCTGAACAAAATATGCAGAGAGTGACCTTTTCCTCTATGGATTTCTATATTCAATAAAACCCTTTACTCTCTCAAGTAGAAACAGGGAGGAATCAATTTACATAAACATGTAACCCAAACGCTTCACCTCATGGAGTTAAATGTGAAAGATGTCTTTATGTATAAGAATATCAAGTGAGTGTGAAAGTGGACCATAATTGTATACTCTTTAGGGACAGTATATAATCTATAACTTATTTTAAGGGGGTTGAATCCTCATCCATACCCCCTGCCGTTAAACTGTCTGTCGCTGCAGGGTAACCTTGAGCTGGCCTTGAAGCAGCAGCTGCATGCGGGGATCTCCTCTGTTCGTGAACCTGCACACCTCCATCACGTCTCTGCGTAAATTAAATCCGACTTCACCAATTCACCAAGTAAATTGTTTCAATTTGGAGAAGGTCGTTTGCTGGCATTCCTAAATGATTTCAGCTGTAGAAGCCGTGGATGTTAAACTCTGTTGAGTCTTGATATTAAATCAAAGTCCTTATCCTGAACTGGCATAATGAAAATTAGGAGAGGACTGACTTTTAACAGACAGCAGGGGAGACTTCAACATCCTGCCGGTTGGTTATGCAATAAAAGGTTAGTCTCAACACAGAAAAATGCAGAGCTGTGACAGAATAACTTTCAGGAACGTCAGGTTATCTTCAGTGATATTTGGCTTCAGCCTAACATTTCAAGCTGTGGCATTCATTAGCTGTGTAAGTGTTGTGACTCAGTGTTTGCTGTCATCAGAGTTCACAGTCATGTTGAAGGCTTGTCTTTGTTCTCCTGCAACAATATTCTGAAGAAAAGGAGCTCCCGCCTTGTTTTTTTTTTTTTTTTTTTGTGGCACGCAAGGCTGAACCTGCTTAAAAGGGTAGAAAAAGGATTTTTTTTGTGTGTGTCTCAAACTGTTGTTCACAGAGAAAAACAGAGCTCCTGCTCTTTTACCATTTTAAAGCTGTTGTAAATACCAAAGCCGCACACTTGAGATATCAATTTGAGTAAAACGGTTTCAAAACGGAGAACCCAAGACTCAACCTCAACATCAATGTTGTGTTTCCTGACATCCTCGTCTTTCTAAAACTTCAGCTTGATCAAAAATTAAAAAACTAAAAAGATAAAACCAAGAAGATGCTGCATTCACACACATGAATTGTTAACTATGTGTCATTTTGATTTAGTGGCAGTTTTATTAAGAAGACTCGAGTGAGACTTGCTCCTAAGGGTTTAAAAGTTGACTGGAAATTGGCTTTGATAAGATCTGAAATGATGACTGGACTTGGACTTGCCCCAAAGGACTTTGATTTGTGCATCCTGTTACATAATAGAGTGGAATGGTATTAAAATATGCTGATGGGACAGTCTAAACAAATAAACAAGGTCTGTGTAGATGTAAAAATTATAGCATGTATTACTTTAGAATGCAACATCCAAATCAGCTATTCTTCTTAAAGTGTTGCACTTAATAAACAGTATCAGTGCAATCGGTAGAAAGAATATTCAACAACCAATATGTGTTGCAATATTTGCTGTTAAGTATTTGAAATAAATGCTGTGTTTCACGAGCAAAGAACATCAGCTTTAAGCTGCATTTCAAGCATTCAACCTACAGGATCTATGGTATTTTTTTATGGTCCCCTCCCCTAGTGCTGTTGTTTTTACCTCAGGAAGATTGGGCTCGAAAGAAAGTTCTGGGTAAGGTATTTATCCTCTAGACCATCCCTGGCATAAAGATAGTACTTTTAGAGGTTAGCTCACAATCTTCAGGATGGGGCTTAGTTCACTGACCTTTTCCTTCTGAGGCATAAAAAACATCTTTATCTCCGTAGAAACCTGTGACGTTAACACAGATTTAGTACAGTTGAAGCACACTTCCTGGTTTAACTGCTCGGTAGGCTGCTGTGTGGCCAGCATTACTGCGGTGAGAAGAGACATTTTACACTTCAACGGACCTAATCTGCCTAATGTGCCCCAAACCTTAGACCTGAGGGGAAATGCAGAAGGTTCAGGGTGAAAAATGATCTTTTAATCCTTTTAAAGGCCTTGAGATAGTTTAAGTTCTGCTGCTGTCTATCAAAATGCATCTGAAGTGATTCGTTTTAGTCAGTTTTATTAGCATGCCATTGCAAAAACTGGACAAAATGTTAAATTGTTGTGTTACACTGTGAGTTACTTTAAAGTGAATGAATTCTACTTTTTATTGCTTGATGTAAAAATGTTAAATTCAAGTTTCATTTTGCTGCTGAAAGATACAAAATGCCAAGAGGGAAAGTTATAATAGTTTATGTGTCAGTTTAATATAAAGTTAATTAATCAAACAAGACAGTGACTCAAAAGCTACCACAATATCCTTTACTGATCGAACTGAGAAGCAGCTCCTTACATGGTAAAAGTGTTCTGGTCTACAACAGGAGGTGAAAAGATTAATCAAGTCACAGTGGTCTCAAATTCTTCTGAATGTTGTCCTCTGGACAGTTTCTACATTAGACATAACTAACCCTGTTTCTCTGATTATTATTAGCCTCAAACTACATGCTTAAAGCTAACCTAGCTACAGTTATGGGGTGTTTGACTCCACAGAAGGAGGTACATTCTGCAGTATTCAGGGCCACAAGCCTCAGTTTGACAGCTATTGCACCGTTAGAGTATACCTGCTGTATACTTAAGACTTTTCAAAGAATGAATGACTCCAGCTATAACACAGGAAGTGGACCTGAGTATATTCAAAGGCTATTGTTCTGAATTAGTAACACAGCTATAAAAAGTGCTGGATGTGTTTGTTAGTGAAACTGTCTTCATGAGCTGGTTTAAATTGTTGCACTTAAGTCACAATTAAACCCAAATTTTTGATCCGCTGGAGAAGGAAGAAGTCCTCATTTCATTCTGGCAGCTGCGAACCTGAACACCAGGGTACACATTTTACAGATCAGGGTCAGATACAGAACACAACCTGCACTGAAGGTCTGGATTTATTGTGCTGCTCAAGGACACTACAGAAAAGCCGCAGCACACAAACACAGTCAGCCAGAAATCTTCCAGTGTCAGTTAACATACACACTACGCTCGGCTGAATTAAAGCTGCTGTTATTTATTAACCTGCTCTCTCAGGCGGTTTCATTTGTTCTGCAGGTGCAGGACCAAGTATGTATCACTCATATCTCACATCATAACAAATCACAACATATAGCATGCATATGTGGTTCCTGGGATCAATTTCCCAAGCCGTCTAATGAAAAACAATTGACTTCTCTGGGGAAGTTTGCCACCACCTCAATAATAATTAACTTCTGGGCAGGTTCATTTCCAAAACTTGATATATGATAATACATTATTGATTAGCAGACAGTGACAGATTTGCACCATAAATAACAGAGTGCACTATCAATAGCTTCTTAGAGCTGTAACAGTGAAAACTTTAACTTTAACCTCATAATATTCAAATATAAAAGCATGGTGGAGTCTTTCCTGTGCTGTGATGATGTCCTATATGTAAAAAATGTAACCAAACTCTGCAGCACCGTGCAGATCGTCCAACTTTATTATTAACACAAATGTGCAGATATAATTCTTGAAGTCAAACCAGCAATTCAGTCACAGTAAATGAAATATTAACATTAACTACAATATTTGTTCATGAGGGGAAATTATTTCATAACAAATTATGCACTGTTGATATTAAATATGTTAACTAGTTTAAATTATGCATTGTATCCATGTGAGCTGCAGCCCTCTGGGAGCAAACTGCAAATTTGTGATGTTGGATTTAAATATAGACTTCATGTTTAATTTCCAACATGGCCTCAAGCTTTTACATCTTGGAAGCTTTAATATCCCAGAAATGATTACAGCTCTTGGAAGTATCCAATATGACTGTCTACATTTTTAAAACTCAGGTCTCAGTGTGAATCAGGCTCCAAACCTCTGCAAACTTCTGTGACTGTGGAAACTAACTGAGAGCTTCCCCAGTGTGTTTCATCACTTCATCAGCTGATTATCATCATCAGTGAGCATTTCCTTGCTCATCTCTGTGCAGTACCAGCACATACCTGATGGGCCACAAAATGAAGGGTAAAATATTTTTTAACTTTCAAATGACAAAAATATTCTCCAAAGGATTAGAGAAATTGGAAAACATTCACCGTGAGAATTATCTGAGACCAACAGTGTGACTCTTGAGCTGAAGCCAGATAAATTGAGTTCAAGGTTAGAAGCAAGAGAGGGAAACTAATCTGGCAACCTTTGAAGTTTGCATGCCTCAGGTTATCGTTGGTGTTTTGGTAAGGTTGTTCTCAGAGTGGTTTTGAAATGCTTGACACCTTCATGTCTGTAGCAACCAGTGCTAAAAGCCTGTGCTCACACACTACTAATAACTCTCCACAGAGGTGTTGAGTGGGTGGATTAAAAGCTGTCTGTCATCCAGTTCCAGCTCACGATTCTGTTTGGTATATATCTGATCCTGTTTGGGTGAAACATGAAAGGAAACTTGTTTATTGAGTCTCAGACTGAGTCTCAAGTTTGTCGGTGTATTTCTGATCAGAGACGCTCTGAACCTTTTGACAGACAGAAGTACTGGTTGTGGCTCAAACCCAACTGGCCAAGAGAAAAAAGCTGGAGGGAGAAGCCAAAAAATAAAAATAAATAAAATAAATAATAAAAGGATGGACATTACATCAAAACTAAGGAAATTAAAAAAAGATAAAACAGGAATTCATGTCCATGTTGAATTAAAATATGTAAACCATGAAAATCAATTAACAATGAGAAATCAATAAGTATTTCCTATTTTGTTGTTTTTGTTTATTTCTAGATGTATCTGTTTATTTAAAATGTTTCCTCATTTATGTTTTCAGTCTCAGACAAACCTCCATTATTCAGCTAAAGTAAAAAGAAATAAATACATAAATGAACATATTTTCTAAACTAATAATTGAATTAAATAATTATTATTATAATAATTAAACATTGTCTCTGAAAGAGTGTTTTTTATTTTTTTATTTATTTATTTTTAGGCAAGCATGATCGTTTTCCTTTATCGATGCTATGTGCCATCCTTATTTATCCATCACCAGTAGCACATGTACTGATTATTACACATCTGACAAATATCACAAGTGTTTCCTTTACCATGACTTCAAAAGTACTGAAATAGACCATGGGATTGTAGAAATATATTTATTTAATTTGGGGTATTCAAGTTTTCAAGAATAGGCCTATAAAATAGGCACAAAGGGTAAACTGCTTTTTAAAGGTTTCTACAGTGTTGGCAGATCTTAAGTCCGGTGTGAAAGAGTTCCAAAATCCAGGAGCAAACATTTTAAAATCCTAGTCCCCTTTTGTTCTGATCCAAGATTGAGGAGCAAACAAATCTGATCAGAGGACCTCAGAGTTGGACTGATGAGTAAATATTCCAGGGTTTAACCACAGAAAGTTAGAACAAGCATTCAAAACTGAGGTCTGAGCACAACCAGAGAGTCAGGGTACAGAAATGAAGACCAGTGTTAGATCGTACGTCTTAGATGACTTCATCAGCAGCCTGGCAGCTGCATCCTGGAGCATTTGTAGTCGTTGCAGAGATAAATCACTCAGGCTAGTGAAAAGAGAATTACAGTGATCCAAATGAGATGAAACAAAAGCATAAACAATCATTTCCACCTCAGGAGGGATACAAAAAAACACGATATAGGAGATAACCAGAGCAAACGCATCTATTTACGTTCTGACTGAGGCTCAAACAATGACTCATAAAAGCACAAAGATTACGCGAAGATGGTCTTTCCAAAGATGAGAAACAACCACTGCATTTTTTTCTGTGTTTTGATGAAGAAAATTTTTATGGACTGTATGAGGTTCAAAACGTAGGAGGGAACAGGCTAACGATGGTTCAGGAGCTTCACTTTCCAGTTATGTGAGATTTCATGTAATTTAATGTAAATACAACATTTACCATTGGAATGTGCATATTTGAGTTTATACGTTGCCCTGATATGTGACTCATGAGGTTTTCTGGGAAAAAAAAAAAAAAAAGAAAAAACATGCTCTGCAGGATGTTGGAATGGTTGACGCAGCACAGGAAGCAGCAGCAGAAAAACACACACCCACATGAATCACTGCTGCAAACAAACTAAAGCAAAACTCGTTATTTGAATTGTAGAGGTTTCGGGTGAAATCTCTCTCCCCCCGAATGAATCAAAATACCTTTAAAAATGTGACTGATTTGACTTTTTGCCCCGTCATTGTGAAAAAGTGACTGCTTTTGCTTTGGTCTGGTGTTATCGGAGCAGCGGAGTGTGTGGCACAGCTCAGTCATCCGAGTATCAGGCCTTTATTTGTAGTGATGAGCCAGGTTTTCTTTTTTTTTTTTTTTTCTGAGCGAGTGAGGCAGCCTGTCTGTTAGTGCCAGGGAAGCAAGCAGCCCTTTGCTTTCCTGAGTGTTACTAAATGCCAGGATGAGATCAATTAGGGATTCTGGGTCTTCAGAGGCTTTAGCAACATAATGAGGAACACTTAGGGCTAATGATTGGAGCCTCGCATTTGCCCACACCTCTCTGACACTCTCGCTCTCTCCTTGCTGTGTGCATGTGAAACACTGGCAAAGGATGACTCAGCTGTTTTTTCTTCTTCTCCTGTGCTGCCTCAGCACTGGCCATGGGTCTCCACTGTAGCCACAGCCAGCATTGATCTAAAATAATTAAAGCAAATCCAAACTTTGATCATGGAAGAAGGGGGTGCTCAGGGGGAAAGATTATCAACAAAAGGCAGATGGAAAGGCCTTTGAATGGCTGTTAGTGAATATATTCCAGTTGATTGTGAGACGCCTCTCTCCTCATTCCAGTTTTTTTTAAGTAGATACATATGGAGGAGGAATGATGATCATATTGATAAAAACGTGGCTTGAAAATCACTCGTAGAGCTTTAATAACAGTAAAAAGTGCTTGTTGCAGGTGTAATGTGTAAGAGGAGGAATTTGCTCCACTGGCAACCCAGTCATTAGGTAAAATATAGACATAGTTAATTTCTGTAAACCAGAAGTATAAATATTGTCAGTGTCTCAACTGACAGTTGGTTTATCAGTGCTAGTTATAGCTGGGATCCCTCTCAGTGGTAAATCATTATTTTGATCTTTAGAATTTAGTGGATAACAATTTTGAGTTTGGTTCAGTCCAGCAGTCACACATCGATTTGGCACGATATCACTGGTTGATTTAAACACAATCACTTCCATTCATATCAAATCCCAAAAAGCAACAAGCAATCTAATTATATTTTTATCAATGAACTCAGACATTTAAATAAAGACAATCTCTTCTGTTACTGTACACACAACACCACACATTCTCTCTCAGTCACACATTACTGATAACTACTTATCAATGTTTGAGTAATATTTTCAATTTGGATCGACGGATCGTTGTTTCGTCGGCCATTGTGTCACTATAAATCAGTGTATTGTTAAACCCCTTCCTCTTGCATACTTTTTATTATCATGCATACAGTGAGGCTTTGTTTAAAGGTTCACTCTGCATATTTAGAATTTACTGTTTCCCCAAAGCAAAACTGGGATTCAGTTAAAAATTAGACCACTTTTAATGACAATTTTTATGTAATGAAATAAATAACTGGATTAAGTTTTTATTAGTGACATCCTTCTTTTAAACTTTAATTTTTTCACTCCGTGGACACAAGTGAGACTTGGTCGGAGTGCGTATGATGTTTGGTGTGGTGGTCGATCCAGCCTCGTGTGTGTTAGCAATGAGTTTCTGTAGTTCAATCTAAAGCAGGCCTACTAATGAATTTTTCTTCAATGTAGAAGATATTCTTATTTTTTTTCTTTTTGTATAGGAAGCTTCAAATCTACCACCTCCAAACTGTTGGCTTGTTTCAGCTGGTTTAGCACTATACCGTCATGTTTTTCAAACACATGTCTTTGAAATTTATGCAAAACAATTTCTAATTTTTTATATCCCAGAACAAATTGTTTTACGAAAATGAACCCAACATATAAGGAAGCAAATGTCTAGATAAATCTTTAGTATTCAAAGATAGTGTTTTGCAGCTAATTCCAGCCTCGTCTCTGCTACCGCACAGCTCACTGGTGAAAACTGGTCAGACCTGAAAACAGCTTGTGTGTTCTGTAGACTCTATAATAATAATAATACTATAATAATACTTGCTTTTCAGTCTGTAGCATGTTTTCATCCTGTTCTGAAGCCTTTGAATGTGCCATAAAAAGAGCAAGTTTATTCACTACTTTTATTACTGTTATATGTTGTTACGTGTGGGACATGTTTACATATACACGTACATGTGCTGCACCCTCTTTGATTGTATACTTACCCTGTGTGACTGAATGGTAAGTGACTGTCATAATTAAATTATAGTGTTTGTCTTATATCTAGTGTCTTGAAAACTTCACTCCAGACTCATGTACTTGAACTATACGCTATGGTTTGCACTTTGTTTCTGTTTGTACCTTTTAATTATGTAAGTTTGAGGCTTGTCTGTGACCTGCCAAAGGACAATAAATGTATGTTAGTAGTAACACTACGAGTGTACACATTTACGTTGTGTTTTTATTGTTTTTTTACTTGTGTTTACTAATGTGCAATATCTCCCATTTTTTAATAAGATAATGAAAAAAAGACCTGGTAAATTCTAATATAGAGACTTTCCACATCTGGATTATTGTTCATATTTTATGAGCTTTACCAATAAAATGAACCAAAAATATGTGAAAAGCAGGATATCAAGCTTCTAAATTAACTGTAGCCATTAGATATGCACTGCTTTGACATGGAGTACATTTTGATTCAACATCTCAGTAAATACTACTTTCAAGTGCAGCTCCACAAAGTCAAATTTTCCTTGGCAGAAGTCTAAAATATAGCTGCAACTAACAGCACCAGTGTCTAATATCTGACATTTTTGTGTAGTTTGCTCAGTGAAAGTGTTTAAATGTCATGTAGCCTTTAAATATTTCATCACCACCTCTGCTTTTACTGCTTTAACGTATTATAGCTCCAAGTACCTTGATAGCTGTTGCATGGTTGTAGCTTTCACATGGACTTCTAAGAGCCACAGAATTAGCAGCATGAAGATCATATTAGAAAAAAAAAACTCTTTCATGATGAGCCAGAGCTGGAAAGGTTGTCTGCTCAGGTGAGAAATCAAAGCAAAAGAACATTTCATTGAGCCAGTGCAGAAATCCCCACGTTATCTATGGCTCATGCTATCCTGCAATTGTGTGCACCTGGTGTGAGTTAAACATCCAGTTTTCGGTGTTCGGTATTCACTTTACAAGCTTTCATTTCCTTCCTTCTCCTGTAACTGCAGTACAGTTGGAGAGGAAACTGATTAATTCATAAACACAGAGAAATGCCTTTGCAGAGTGAAGTGTTTACCATCAGGGTAAAGCAGGTGGGTTTTAAAGGTACCAGTTGAATCTATTAAACCAAGCTTTTATGCAAATGGAAACACCTGGCAGATGTTTGGCTCTGCTGTAAAAACAGAGATGGATATGATCTTTTCTCTTTTTTAAATATATTACTTTGCTCTCAGTAGATTCACAAATGGCACAGGCATGAAGGGAAAAGTCAGTGTTGTACCACTGTGAGTGAATAACTGTCAGGTTTCTTTGGTTTAGATTCAGATTTTCATTGTAGAACAACCACCTACATCTGTGAGCAAATTATATCACTGGTCTGCTTAGCTTGTCTGGTCAGGACCTGAAACCCCAAGGGATAAAATAAGATTCAGCAGGTTTTATAATCCAAATGAAAAAATGAGTAACCTGTTATATTGCTCCGATTGAAAGAGATGGCTAAGGGTTACTTTGGAAGTATTGCTTCTTCTTAATGAAATGACAACATATGCATTGAAAGTTACTGCATGTTGCTTCTGTGGCACAACAAAAGATGCAAAAGAAAAAAAAGGAAATGTAAACCTGCAATGTTTCTATTGACTAACTGAAAAGGCTAAGCAGTGTAATCTCAATATAGGATGGCAGTATAGGCCTTTCAGGGTTCTGTAAAATAGGAAAATGGAGAGAGTTCCTCGTTATTGACAATCATTTTAACCTTTGATAGGTCAGATGCAGCTAACAAAGTGTTTCCATGCCTCCTATGCACAGCAAGTCATCTTCAAAAGAAGCCAAATACAACTTTATATACTTTAATGCATTAATGAAATTTATATACACACACATATATATAAATATATATTATTATTGTTTTTTATTCATTTCTTTATATTTTCAATAAAAATCCTAAATGGAAACTTGATGACTGAGGTCAGAGATATAGGTAAGAGAGACAGGGTTCTTTGAGCCCAACTAAACAGAGCAGTATAATGCAAACACAGATGAATAAATCCTGCTGATGCTGGATTTCAACCACAGATCTCTGGAGGGTTGTAGACGTTCTCTAAAGTTATCTGTCCCAGATAGCAGACACCTTTGGACCTAAACTGTAAGTGCTAACAGTAGCAATGTTATTTAGGCCATGTGTGGCCCTAATGTCATCAGCCGGGTCTAACTTGAGGAATGATATGTGTTGTATGAGCTATAAATGGATGTTTCAGGCTCAGGAATAATTCTTTAACCATTTAATTCTCAATCTGAAATAATTAAGTAAGATCTGATAGGTGACCATGTTATTCTTGATGGGAACCTGATTGCAAGTTTGGACACAACTTGTAAAAATATCTGCAACTATTTTCAGAAGAAGAAGGTTTTTAGTGCCACTAATAAGATTAGAGACTTAGTTTTGTTTAATACAGCTTTTAGAGTAAACATGCAAGAACATGGAAAACTTATTAAATTTAAGTACTCAGATCCATCTTGCATCCTGCCTGTACTGGGTATCTTACTTGGATTCATGTTATCTCTTGCTCTGTCACTTTTTCTCTTTCTTTTTTTCCCTTTCCTATAATAATCTCTTATTGCACTTCTTTGCTGAATCAGCCATGATGCGCATTTAAACAGCCAGAATGTTTCGATCCATTTGTCACCATGTGACGCAGCGTGTAAAACAAAACTCGGCTGCTTGTATGGTGCGATTTCTCAGCCTCAGGACACTGCTGGGAAGCAACGGCTCACTGGTGGTGTGAAATGAGTCAGGAACGCAGAGTTTTAAGGCCAGAAAGGTATATAGTTAACATTATCTTTAAACTCCTCTTAGTAGCTGAGTAGCACTTGAAGTTGGCTTACTTGATGCCCATCGATTAGAAGATTGTTATAAGACTTTTGTGAGGCTACCAGCTTATGCATTCAGGGTGGAACTATTTTCAATCATCACCAAAGTCTGCTTTGGAATTTATCAAATAAACAAAGAAGTCTGGTGAAGGTGGGACACAATTAATCAGCCATAGTCCAAGGGATGGAGTGGTTGTCCACTGGGTTTGATCCTCATATTTTCAAAGCGTCTCACAGAACCACAAATGCCCATCAGTGTGTAGCTGTAGAAAAAAAAGCACTGCATATTGTATATATAGTGTATATAAAAAAAAAGCCGGTAGAACATAATCAAGGTTGAGAAGCTGCTTTAAAACAAAGCTTCTTCAGCTATAAAGCACAGAGGTGGATCGATCATGCTTTGGGTTTTTTGGTGCAGCCAGCACCACAGGGAACACTTCATTGGTCAAAGGAATTGATTCAATTAAATACCAGCAATTTCCAGAAGCAAACTTTACCTCTTCTGTAAAAATGTTGAAGGTATAAGGATAATGATTCCAAAAACACCTATAAAATAATAATTCAGTCTCACAGCACTAGAGGTTGTGTTTGCAAAAAAAAAAAAAAACAAAACAAAAAAAAAAAAAAACTATGAAGCGTTTCTGGACTTTCTGGAAGAAGCATTTAAAAGGCCATTTTTTTTAGATAGTGCAAGTACAATTTTTTGTTTTGACCAGGAGGAAGTTTTGCTTAAAATACTTTCCTTTTAAAAGTCAGGTGATCTTTTGCTCAGACATTAAAATTCATTTTGACATGAATGCCCGATCCTTTGTATGCCATCGCATGTTACCACAACGCTGGAGATGAAGGTGTTACAAAGGGTGACAGCATCAAGTATTTTGCTCCTAACAACCAAATGAACTTGAATCAAGTCACGCTCTGTTTTAAAAGCTCCAAGTAAAGGGCTGAACTGTCAGTAGTAGTAGTGTCAGTATAATTCAGCCTGAAGTGTTGTCCCACGCTTCTTGTCCGGGAGACATTATCTTTGTGTCGAGGACACGCAGCTGTAATCCCAATCTGTGACTAATCCCATTGTGCTGTCATCTGCTCAACAGTGTGTTTGTTCGATGCTAATTTGAGAGCCATTTCACACACAGTTTATGCTTTATTGTAGCGTCTCTGCAGCAAATGCTGCACTGAACAACAGGAATTAGTTTTTTTTGTTTTTTTTTTTCTAAGAGCGTGATCCTATCACACTTGTCGTCACTGCAAAGAGGATTAAGCTTGGATTTGTCACATTGCAGCAGAAATTATTGGCATAGAGATAATCTCTGATCCACCTAATTTGCTATCACAGTGAGAAGAATTGGATATGTTATGGGCCTTAAAACTATGATGTCTGCTGATTGATGGGCATCGACTGTGCAGGGTAGGGAGATGTTATCTGATCAGTGATGGCACACAAAACGATGCCTTTGTCCAGGTTGACATTGGAGGATATTAGTTCCTTATAAACCATTGATAACTACAAATCATTCCAATCAGTCTGTGTCTGTCTCTCAGCAGTCAGCCCCTTTTAACCTCAGGGATTTCAACAAGAAACAAGCAACTGTGCTTTTTTAAATAGGCAATTACCACAACAGGATAATCACTCATAGAAAAAAATCCTTGATTTAATCTCAGCAGTTATAGTGATATCAGATAATTGTTATCATAATCATGCTCCACATGATTTTAATAAATGCAATTTGGATAGAGAAGCATTTTTATTGCTGCTTTAAGCTTCACACAGGGATTGATAGAAGAAAAGTTCTCAGATGCTGAGCTTAAAACTATAGGATATTTAAAATTTCAGCTAATAAAAACGTCCGCAGTGAGATTCAGCCTTCAAACAGGCATGGTTTATCCATGATGAGTTGAAAGAAATAACTCAGATAAGCGTTTTAGTGGGGCCAGTGTGTGAGTCACACAGCTCAGCCCTGGAGCGCCGTCTGATGTTGGATATGTCTGAAGACCTCCAGCGGTCCTCAATGAGGCGCCGCTGTAATTTTAATCAGTAAAGATGATCCCAATTACAGATGTAAGGATCAGAGCTTTCTGTCTGGTTTCTCACACTCACTCATGTTTCCTGCTCAGCTGCTGAGTGGACAGATATAATTTACAACATTAGTCTTAGAGGATAGATCTGTTTACGAGCTGCAGGAGTGAAGTAGGACTGTCGCCTCATGAGGGGAGGGGGGTGCATTTCTGTAGGGGTTTTTCTTGTTCATGCATTTAGGATTCTCTGCAGATGCTCTGGTACAAAACATCTAACACAGAGATGAATAAGACAAAAGGGTCAATTTGAAATCCACATTTAACCTAAGATGCTCACCCTCTGGAAAATAAAATTATCCAGAGGGTGAGCAGGTCTCTTATTTCATTCAGCTTTCTGCAGTTGAAAGGGCTGCACCAGTGGTAAATAGTGATGGGAAAACATTCTGTAGAGCAGGGTTTTCAATGAATAATACAGAATAGTGGATTTTTTTTTTAACTATTTCTTCAAGCATCACACTATTGCACATTGAATATTTTTGGTGAAAAAATATATAGATTCTAATCTTTTTTGCTTTTTTATTTTTGCTTGAATTTGTATGTGTAAACCAAATAAAAATCAATATTTTCCACTTTAGAGGAGTGTTTACATAATGTGCAGTGCAGTGTTGGCCTGAAGACATGCGACCTTCTGCTAAGACAACAAGGACAGCCAGAGGGAAGTCTGGAGATGACACACAGGAGTTTAAAAACAAAAAACTAGAGCTAAAAAAAGAAATGGTAAACCACTCCTCAATCTTATCTGTTTATATTTTTCTTTGTTTAAATGATTTTCATTCGTTTTAGTAGAGGACATGCATAAACTGCTCTGTCATTACTTGTTTAGCATCACATTAGTAACTCAATGAATCAAATCAAATTACGTTAAATTTTAAAGGACATGCCATGCTACGAAATAGCAGCAATTTCCCATTTTGCCATCTCGTCCAATAAGCAGTGATGATGAGAGACAGAAAAACAGTCATCCCACTGCTCACCTTTAATTTCCTAATCCTGAACAACTTCTGTCTTAGTGAGATGACCTTTTAAAGTGTTTGTCATGTACCCCTTTCTGTTATTCTCAGATTTTACATGATTTCTTTTTGGATTTTGTCATTAAAATGCCCCGTCTGTGGTATTCTGTTATGTGCTCTTAAATCTTACACCTCAGACATCTCTGGCTCTCTTTTGATAAAACTTGAGGTGTGAAACATGTTGGCTTTGTGCACTGACATTTAAAAACTGCAGGATTATCAAATGGGAGGTCTGCAACTAAAGGTCAAAATTTCAGATTTTGAAAGGCCACAAAATGTTCCAAGTGTTGATGTATCGTGTTGCTGATTGGCCTAAAGCATGCCTCCATCAACTTTGTTCCAAATTTAAAAGTGTGTTTGTGTTGACTCAGACTCACGAGGTGGCAGACAGAAACAACGTACACAAGAACACAGCTATTTGTTAAAAGGGTTTTTTTTTTCATCTACCTTTCCCCACAAAAGTCACAATGTCAGGATTGTGTTTTACTGTTATGTTGACATATACTGTGTTTGTACCTTGTAATTCAGAGATCCTACTGGGCATGGTGGTGCTGTTAATTGGAGATTCTCCTCACCTGGCAGTAATGGGAGATGCCACGCACCTGCTGCTGTCTGGCCTTACCAGCCTACTTAAGAGCCAGTTTGCAATCTATTCGTTGCCAGATCGTTGTCTTACCCTAGTGGTACAACTCCGGCCTTTAAGAGATTTATTGTGTTTTGTATACGGTCTCATTTGTAACAGTTTTTGTCTTGTTTACCTAGCCTACAGAGGAATGCTGTTTTTCCAGTTGGAAAGACCAACCACAAGCTATTCTTCTGGCCTGCTGCCCTGCCACCACCCTCTGCCTCAGTAACTTTCAAGGACTCTGTAACCACCCAAAAATAAACTTGTTACTGCTTTACAGAATCCACCATCTGCTCCTTCCTGGTTCCTGCCTGTCTTCCCACAAACCTTAACACACAAACAAGACGGATCTGTGTTGTTGGAGTATTGATTTGTGTAGCAGTGTGATGTGTTTTAAGGCTTTTTTTCTTCATATTGGCATGGATCTCTGCATTTTTTAAAGAAAATCTGTTAGCAAGGTTAGTTCCAATGCTGTCTTGGCTATGTTTACCATAACAGAAACAAAGGACAGGAGAGTGTGTGTTTTATGTGAAAACAGGGGGATAGCAGAGCGACATTAAACGTCACATGCCACACCTCTTGGTTTTCCTGTGCTAATATAAATGTTAGTTTTAAAAAGTTCAGATAGTTCTGAAAACTGTGCACATGAAAATAGATGCAAACTAAGGATTTAATGATGTATTGATCTGCAGTGACACAACCTCCAGATGCAGTAATCGTTTCTGAGGCGCACTTGTAGTTTCTTTTTATGATTTGATATGAATGGAAGTGATTGTGTTTACCCCTTAAAGACCCACTCCAATGCTTATGTGGAACTATTTAAAATGTTCTCAGTGGTCTTTAAATTGATTTAACAAAAATCACAAACTGTGCCTTTTCCCAGGACTCTGCTTCTACCGAGAACCAGTAGCTCATTAGAAATTCACCCGAGTTTTGGGGGGAGTCAGCACTGCTCAGTCCCCCCCGTCAAACATTTTGTTTCTGTTACTTTGAGTAAACTACATTAAAATAGAGGGGAAATGTAAAATTTTTATCTTCGCTTTTTTCCCTCCCGTATTTGACAGAGGATAACACCATTCTAACAATGATTTCATGCACACAGATGCATGGTTTCAGCACAGGGTGGGGCAGGGGGTCCATGACTTTTTAGTATTTGCATGAAGGGTGTCCTTAAGGAATGTAGGGAACCACTGATATTTATCCCTTGTGCAAACACAGAAAAATCTGTGGTTATCAAATTACTCATGTTAATGTCTACAGGGCATTAGCAAAAGTCCAAAACCAGGTTGATCAGAAAACTCATCAAGTTGTCTTTCCCTCAAGTCCCGGTTATGCTCTCTTATGTATGTAAATGGGGACGTCCATTTCAAACATTGTCATACGTTGCCGACATACTTCCATGCATCTTTTACATTGCCATGGTTGTTAAGGCTATTCATCCACTAGTAGGCAGTGTTGAGTGTCAGAGTTCAATCCTGCGATTCAACATCAGTTTGAGACACCGGTTGGCAGTGGTAATGCATCGTTTTAAAGTTATTTCCAAATACTCGTATAGCCTTTTTTCAAAATCTTGAGCAATTTCAACAGTTGTCCTCGTCTTCTTTCTTATTCTGCATTTATTTTTATTCCTGTTCCTCTCCTTCTTCTCTGGTTTGCTTCTTTGCTGGTTGCATGTCTTCTGCTCAGCACTGCCCTGATTTCCGATGAGATTGCTTCATTTTCTGCATCCACCGACGGATTGCTAAACTCCTTGAAAACAGACCAAATTACGTATGTAACTGATGCAGAAGACAGACGAAACTGTCCATCTGTCTGCCTATTCGTCTTCTGCGTCAATTGTAAATGGGCATTCAGACTGTGGTTGGATCTTGTGTGTAGACGATAGTAACAAAAACTCCAGGAGCTGATGCACTGTGTCAGGAAAGCCAAAAATCCTGATGTTTTCTGTTCATTTAAACTTTAGAATTGCCTGAAAAAGAAAAACAGTAAAATGAAGAATAGCCTTTTACTCTTAAGGAAAGAAAATCCTATTACAGAGTTTATCTGACAGGAGCTACTAAGAGAGAAAAATTAGACATTTAGCATGCTAAGCAGCTAATACAAAAAAAAAAAAAAAAAAAAAAAGAACATGCAACTATCACTGCAACATTCATCAAAGCCAGGGCAGCATTCGTAATGTGATGTTCACTTAAACTTTTCAGTCCAATCATCAACATTATCAGTCATGATGTGTCTAATGAAATTATCTATGTTGTGATTTATGATCATGACAACATCATCAGCATCACTGTCGTAATTTAACAGCAGAGACAAGCAGAGAGAGCACAGCCTCATCCTTCAGCCGTGGACGCACCATGAGTCATTGCTCGCTTAAGACTGAATTAGAATAACATCAGTTACAGAAGAACGACAGTGTCTCAGTCATATTTTTGTCTCATTATATCTATATTTATTGCTGTACTAAGATAGAAATAGCTTTTTTTCCATGTTGGAGTTGGCAATTATCTACACCTTTACTCTATTATTTTTGCTTCAAACAATTTTCAGGTCCTCTAGACTAAATTTTACTAATAATACACAGATTTTGACATCAGAGACTGTTGGTGTGGTTGTGTACTCTTTGTGTCTACGCTGTGTAAACCAAATTATATTTATTTAAACAAAAAAATCCCAGCATAAATAAATGGGTATTCATGCTTCTCAACATGTTAGCATGGTGCTACTGGGCTAACCTAGCTTAGCATTTCCATTTTGTTTAGTCAGATACCAATCAACTGCTTAGTTCCACATCAACAATAAAAGAGAAACATAACAGATGAATTCTTGTAGCCACCTGATGACTATATACTAAATTTCTATCCTCCTGAACACTTCTGGCTCCTGTGCTGCTAGATGTATTCCTTTCCCCACCAACCAGTTTGGTTTACCTGCTTTTTGGAGAGGGACAGGTAGCCCACGGTGGCTTTATATCAGACTGTGTTTGCCGAAGACAAATATGCAGGAGCTCTGAAATTGAACTATCCAGTAAATGACCTAAAAAGTCTTTGTATTTGGTTATTTAAGATGAGATTTAGTTACTGTGTCAGAACATTTTCTGTATCTGTGTCACATTGTTTTCATCCATAACCTGCCCTTTTAAAGGAATAAGGGCAGTTCCTTATTCTGTTGATTTAAAAGGTGAAAGTAAATGTCAGTCCAGATTCTGACCCATTCTTTTAGCCCATAGTCGCTGAAGGAAATGCCTGTTTTACACAAGCCACAAATCTTCATCAGTGATCACTTTGATGCAAAATTGGCATTTTTTAAAAAACAAATCAGGAAAAAAGTTAACTTTGCTTAAAACTTGTCATTAACTCAGCAGTACATTTTTAATCTAGTGATACAAAATTGAAATTTTTATGTAGATACAACCAATACATCTAACGTGACAGCATGAATTCAGCAGCTTCTATGGTGCAAGCGAACAATGCCAGCTCTTCCTTTTTGTACTACAAATAGCAAACAAGCAATCCAATCAACTTTCAGCAGTGCCCATTGAGAATGTGAGAAGTCTAGACTTTTTCATAATTCTCTTCTTCTTATGCAAATTGGGGATCTTTGACTTGATAGTTTAATTATATTTTTTTAAATCTGAGAGATCAAAACAGGAGTTGTGCACTTCTCTCCGACATGTTTTTTCTTTAGAAGATACAGCTAATGGATGAAAGGTCCTCATCCTGGTGAGTGTTCAGATGGCTGTAATGAGCCCAGACACACCAGAAATCATGTTTTAGGCATGTTTGTTCTCAAAATATCCCTGGTGTTACATCGCTATAGATTGTTGTTAGCAAGGTGATATAAACTGAATGTGACCTGTAAATAGAAAGATTGTGCTTTTTTTTAAAAGTGTATCAGGACATTACTCTTTCTGTCATTGAAGTATCTGTCTGCATAGATCTCAGCCCCTGCAGATGAATATTTTTCAAAGCTGAGGGGCAGATGTGCAGTCCCCCAAAAACATAAAATGCATAGCCTTCAGAGATGATGTTTCAGTGTTGGTTAAATGTTGAATAGCATGATAAATAGCAAAAAAAAACACATTCAGCATGTTTATTTTCTTCATCATTAATCAGTCAGGGAACAAGCATAAACTTAATTCCATCACTGTCATTAATGTTCTCAGTTAAGATCATTATACTATCATTAGCAGCATAATGATTGGCACCATTTAAAGCTGTACTGTAGTCACACAGAGTCTGTGTTTGTGTGTGCCTGTAGTTTAAGGAGATCATGTAACTCTGCAGGTAGTACAGTCACTTACCTGGTGACCTTACAGGGCATGGTGGCCTAAAACGGCTGGTAGCAACCTGATTTGTCCCTTTTTATTTAGTTTTCCAATCATGGCACCGCCATGATTTCCATTTTCACCTGGAGGAATTATGATTCTGATCAGCAGCTTCCCGATAAAGCAACATGCCGACTGCATTGCGTGTTTATGAATTGCTAATGGCACTATTTATCATGCTGTATGACACTATTTACCATACTGAAAGTCACGCTTAGTGGTTTTACATTTAGAAGGTGAAAATTTGAACGCAATCGACTGTATCATGTGTCATTTTAATTTATGTGAGATTAATCCAGCAGTGGTCCTCTCCTCCCACGCACTCATAGGGAGCTATAAGTTAAATAGAAATCATTCTTATATTTACCTTTCATCAAAATACCTATGTTGCATTCACTGTTAGTCAGGATTGGTCAGATAAAGATTTAGTTTACTTCACAAATGATCTGAAATCAAATCAATCTTAATTATTAAACAGAGTGAAAGAGTGACATACTCATGTTTTTCCACTTGATAGCCTGAACTGAACCTTCTTAGGAAAATAATTTGGGGTGTTTTCAATCATTGATACCCTGAGCTGAGACAACGTCCTGATGTCTGAGACTAGCTGCTGCTTGGTTTGACATCTGAGTGCTGCAAAATGAAAATGTTTCGCCTCCAAAATAAATTATTTCTCAGAAACATAGTCCACAAACTTGTCTGTAAAGTTTGGAGTAGGCAGACCCAGAATAAGACATGCATGTTGGGAAAAATTCCCATTAGGACATAAATCTTGCTTCATGCATTTTTATGAGTCATGTTTTGGCCCAAATGTTCAAAGAGGTTTTTGATCAGTAAAGTGAATGACCAGGACTTCTATGCCAGCTGAATTTGAAATAAGTAATAGACCAGTCACTCCAGTGATATACTGTCATATTGAAATTTAATTTTTAACATAAAACTATCTTTTTAAACATGTACATGGGTGCAACAGGTTTATTAACCCATCTGAACCCCCCTCCCTCCTTCTCAGCATGAGTGTCGAGTACTGTAGTTCTGTTAATCAAAGGCCATAGCATCTCCAAGACGTGCCTGAGATGTCCTTTGATGTCTTCTTACACTGACAGTTGCAGTACGACTCGACACACATCATTCTGGGCTGTTAACCTATGATCATGAAACATGTTGGAGTGGTGGTGGAGAAAAATAGCAAGTTAGTGCCATATTTCATTCTTTGCTCCAACCCATCAACTTGGTTAGCTATGAACACCACAACCACCCTTTTAGTTTTAGACTTTAAAAACTGTTCGAACAGGAAAACATAATGGTTTACGATTGAATTATAATGTCCACCACATCTTACAAACCTCATGTTGGATCAACAAAAAGTTGTGTTTCTTTTGGAAAATGGCAAAGAAATTATAATTAGATTTTCTTTAAATCGATTAATTAAAAACCACTGAGTCTGATTTTGATTTTAAGACATGAATATGAAAACAACCAGCAACAGCAGCAAAAAAGTCCCACACTTTTGTCCCCACAGCAAAACACTGGCTTATTATCAGCTCTGTTATCTGTCAGATCACCAACAAAAGGCTTTTAGGTGTGATTTTTAGCTTTAAAAAAAAATATTTTAGAGAAGTGGAGCAAAGTGATTAAATTTGAGTAAAAAGAATCTGTCTGTTCACATCGATATGATTGTTAACAATAATGTTAAGTCATGAGTTACAACCCTACTTCCAAAGCAACTGGGATGCTGCTGCAAAATGTAAATGGGAACAGAAATCTCATAAAGCAGTCTGTTGTTTTATAACACAACATAGAAAACATACCTAAGTGTTAAAAGTGAGCTGTCTTACTATTTAATGAGAAATATTAGCTCATCTTTAATTTGATGGCAGCAGCATATATCTGTGAGATTTGGAAATCATAACTTTATGTTTTAATTTGCAGCATCCAAACTCTTTTGAAATTAAACTTATTTATTATGTGGCTAACAAGACAAAGCAACTAATTCCAGCTGCTGTTGTTTATTAATTCAGAAAGAAAAACCAACACAAACAGGTTTTGGAGTTCTTCCTAAGTCATCTTTGTTAACAACGCTCCTTTCTATGCTGTAGTTAGATGAAATGGGTCACTACAGGACGTTATTTATAGTCTGGATCATAATGCTGCATGTTCTTTCTCCAGGCAAAGGAAGAAGTGATGCAATGAAATAATAAAATACAAACTGCACCACAAGTTCCTGCTAATGTCCTTCCACTGAATGTTTACAGACCCAATCAGACCAGGCTTATAACAAAATCAGTTCTTTTCCAGTCAGACTGGAATCAAACCTAAACACTAAACAAAAAATTACACTTGCTTGTTCTTGATCAGTCACTTAAACAAACCTAAACGTCACTGTGTAAAGCTGCAAAGGGGAGTGGATGTCATTTGTAAGGACAAATCTAAATTTCAGATTTTGTGTGCAAGAACTTATGGACAGATGGTCATATGATACTGTCTTAATACTTGTGGATATTTCAGCAACTCAGGATGTTTGGGGATGGATTATATATATATATATATATATATATATATATATATATATATATATATATTCTTCTACAAATTTTTGTAATTTTTGTAATTAATTAATTGTAATTAGTTTGTCACACCCCTAATACACACACACACACACACACACACACACACACACACACACACACATATGTGTGTACATATATATATATATATAGAGAGAGAGAGAGAGACAGACAGACAGACAGATAGATAGATGTGTTTATTTGTGGTATATGTGTGGTCTAATTAAAAAGATCTGATATCAACAAAAATGTTGAATTACCTTTTTTTTTTGTAGTTTTTTTTGTAAAAGTAAATTATAATTAAGCCTCAGTGTTGTTTTTAATTGCTTATGTCAGATATCATCAAATATATTGTAGAATGCATGTTTGAAGAGTCCCAAGATGCAGATTTCGTCCTGCTTTGGATCATAGTAGTGTAGCATTAAGTGTGGTACAACCATTTAAATGCGTTATCTCTAACTTTCTTCCTCCTGTTCAGCTGAGGTGTCTCAGTACTTCAGAGTCATTCAGAGTCATGGGCTAATCCTGAACTGGCTATTTGCTTTTCAACAGCCTTGATCACTCTTTGAACTTATTCTGCAACAGCAGCTGTTTGCTTTGGTCTAAATCTGCTGCCTTTTCCATTAAACTTAACAAAAACCTGATTGCTTCCTTTGGCTCTGTCCAACAGTTTTGTCTTAAGTGTGCATGTTGCTGTGTTATGGACTGATGGAGGCGGAGTTTTTGTATTGTATGTCTATTGGCTGAAGGCCATGCTGGGGATTTAATATTATGCAGAAAGCATCTAATGAGCATGATGGACTTAATAGGGTAAGGAGCTCAACTGCAATACCGTGGCCTTATTGTAAAATCAGTGTGGGACTCAGCAGGATACGGAGCGGGTTAAGTGAATTATAGCATTAGTTTGAATAACAACATCAAGAGAAAGTGTGTGTCATAACCACTAATGCATTAAACTCACAGACGGTAAACGTTCACGTTTAACTATTTTGTTTTTAATTAAAGGTCAAACTAATTCAAATAAAGTTTCATTCATCTTATTTGAAGCTTTGATGCAAACAGGTTTTGTCATTTGCCTTAAAAAGCGTTTTAAACAATATTGGCATGAATGTTATTCAAGGACTGATATCTCCAAAATGCAAACATTTCACGTCATCCTTTTTGTTAAAATTAATGGAAAAATTGCACAACTCAGCAGTCCATCACACAGGTGCATTTAAATCTCTCTAATGCATTCAAATCAATTCATTCATTGAAATACTCAAAGAAAAAAATGCTAATTTTTGTAATGCTGCAAGCTTTTCATAACTAAAACTAATTTCCTCAACAATCGCTCTATCTCAAATATTCATTTTATGCTGCTTCTTCGTTTGCTGTTAAATGTCAGGTTTATAAACTGTTGCATTGTTGGTACTGAGCTGTTGTTACTACTGTGATGGGAAACATGGACTGTTCGTACGTATTGAAAAATACAAGCTGCTGATGCAGATGATCCTAAACAAAAGCAGCCATCTGCTTATATTCAGAGTTCTTAGTTTCTCTACTTTAGGATTGGTTGCAGCCTGACAGTGCGTTTTTCTGATGTTGCTTTCACCAGCTACTGAACCCAAATGGAAAATTAGCTGTGTGTGTACTTGACAAAGCTAATAACAGTGGTTTCAGTTTTTAACCACAGCACCTTCTGTCCAAACATTTAGTCTCTAATCACATTTTTCTTGATGTCTTCCAGCTTGGCAGCATCCAAAGAAGCTGCAGCGAGGAAAGCCGCCTCCCCGATGCCGCCATCTGAGTTTCTGGACAAACTCATGGGTAAAGTTTCGGGTTACGACGCCAGAATCCGGCCCAATTTTAAAGGTAGGAGATCCCACCAAGACTCAGTCGGATAAGGCAGGAATGTAGCCAAACGTTAACCTGGAAACAAATTTTTCTCTGCATTTTATTGATGTTTCAAAATACCATTTTAGCAAAGATTATCTCCAGAAAAAGGTTTGTATTTATTGATTTTATTGAAAGAAAGAGAGAAAAATGTTCATACATTAGTGTTGCTAAAATTCTTTGCTCTATGTTTAACAATCTTCATGTTTTTGGTTGTTCTCAATCTTTTGATCTCTTTTATTTGCCCTTTGCAGTGTGGAACAAAGGTAATTCTAACCATTGTTCAACTTATTAAAGCAAAATTAGTTTGTTTCAGGTGTTTGGTCCCCGATCCTGTTTAATTTTTAAACCAAAGTTCCCATGCCTGCTCTTTTAGCTCAAATAAAAAAGGCAAAATATACCCATTAACATATTAGAGTACCTGCAGTTATCATGATGCTAGTTGGCTACATTCCTTGGTATCCACACAATATCCTGAGTGCTTGTTTTGGTGGTCAAGGTAATGTGCCTCCCTCCTGCCAGCGTGCTGCCGAATATGATGTCTAATGATAATGATGATGACAATATAATATTTAGTGACCTCTCCCTGAATGTTAGCCCCCATAAAGACACATGTCAGAGGTTTCCATGTTGAACTGTCTCACATCAGGAAGGCAGTCTGGTATTGAATACGTTTCTTGACACTCCAGAAGTGAGGCAACCCTTCATGTTCATTAAAAATGTCTGATAATACAAGTTTGACAGAATGTACACAGCACCTTGCAGAAAGAAATAAGATATGAAACTGGAAAAGATAAAACTTTCAGAGCACAGTCGAAGGAACAAAACTGGAAATGGTTTCGCATCGTGCTTTTCAAAACTGAAATCACTTTTCAACCATAGTAAACATAACAGAGTGGATGGAAATTTGTTCCTGCTGCTGTATAATTTAACAACTTATTAAGTAACAAAAACTTATTTTCTATGAACTACTCTCCACTCTCTTTTGTAATTATCATCTCCAGTTTATCATTTACTGCCCAATCTTTGCTTATTTTTGATGAATTATTGTTGTATAATTAATATTTTTATTACATTTTTTTTTTAAACTTTGGGTTTCCTAACTTTGGCTTTGCAATCTGCAGTAGTTGTGCTCATTCAGTTACAGTAGTATTTTCTCTCCAAGGCAGTTCAAAATTCAAAAGAAGACTTTTAGACTAACTTCAAGTTTGTTTTTATGCAAACTTCCAAAGGACCACCAAAGGGAAGATTTGCTGCTGCCGCCTGCATCATGTCAGGATGCTGTCAGAAACTTGTCTGCATCTTTTCATTAAAAAAAAAGAAAAAGAAAAGAAAAAGATTTATTACATTGTGTACTAATATTCTGTTCACTGAGCATTGAGATGCACAGCCTGGAAGAGTGCTGCTGGGGAGCTTTCTTTCTCTGCTGAGCTCATAATGGTATATTGCATTATATGGTGATCTTTATAAGTGGGATTTCTCAGCTAATTCGGGACAGAATTGAGCAGAGTGGGGGCGTTTCACAGTGACTAAGTGGGAATTATTAAACCTGCTGGGGCTGCAGAACAGCTGAAACCATTTGCTCTTTACGTGCAGAGATTCTTTTGCTCAGGTGTTTGTCTGGAGTCATTTCTATTCACATTTCTATTTTTGAAATATGATTTCTCTTTGGCTCTGGATGCCGACAGTCCAGTTAGTGCTGCAACGACCTTTACAGATAAGGATTTAAACAGGCATTTATTAGAATTTATAGCTTTAATTCTTTTTTATTTTCACATGATGTAATAAAAGGTTAAATGCAGATAAAAGTCTGGCAGAGAAGAATATATGTGCTGAATAATTACAACCCACAAGTGAATTATGTAATAAATAATTATAAATTATTTATTTATTTTTTAAATAATTTCTAGGGAATGATTTGTAATGAAGGTGCATATTCAGCAGGATGAGCCTGACTTTATATAATCTGTTTAGGTAATTGCGTCAGGGGCTATTGTTAGCAGACAGAGCCTGATATGAATTTCCAGATTCTGTCGAGGCTGTCAGGTCAACAGAGTTGGAAAAGCTTAAGCTCTCAGACTCTGTTCATTCATGCAGTTTTTCTTCATGCCTGCGTGTCCGTCCCCCTACCAGCTAACTACACCACTGCATTAATCACACTCATGAAATAAACAGCTTGACAGCTCTGCTGCTTAATAAACTCCAGAGGAAAAGGCATAACGAAGTTGCAGCACGGTATTCACACGGGAGGCACAAAGATCTCTGAAAGTGCAACAGTTCTCACGATTTCTGAGTCAACCGACAGCGTAACAGTGATGATGAGATCAAACTGCATTTCAGATAAGTGACATTTAGATTTATGAAGACAAGTTGATGTCACAGGGTTTGATGATAACGTGCCACCACCACCCCTGTTTATTCACAGGAAAAATAACAAAAAAGAAATAACTGTCAGGTTTTGTATTCCTCTGGTATTACTGCACAATGAGATGTGGCTGAGGTATGAAGTGAAGTGTACCCAGTTCTGGTCACTTATCCATCACAGGGTTAATTTAATAGACATTATTCAGTGCTGTGCATACAAATGTCCTGCTCTCCAGTTTCAGCCCTTATCATTTCACTCACAAGTGCATTTGCGAAACTTCTGTTTGCGTCTTGAATTTTTTGAAAAACAAGTCTGTTAAAAAGTCTTCAGCAATAGAGATTCAGACATGATCCTGACATTACTTCGGCTCATTTAAGCTTTCAGTTTTAAATGATTCTGTGCAGCCACAGAGCAAAAATCCACGAGTAGAAGTTTCTCTAGCACACAGAGGAAACCTGGGTTTGAGGAGAATGAACAAAGCTGTAGAAAAGGACATCTGTTCTGCAGCATCAGTTGCTAAGAGGAATTTTTTAAAGTAAATTAGAGCATAAAGCTAGGACATGTTGACTGTGCAGGCAGAGTTTTAAAGGAGAGCAGTAGCATGTGGATGCCAGAGCACAAAAACTTCACACCACAACAGGTTTAAATCTAAAACTTTAACCCAACAGTGCTAACCTCTGCACCACTCTGTCACTAACAAGGTGAAGGCAGAGTTTACCCTTGGTTCCACTGGGTGTTAGAAACAAATTCTCTTCTCCTGTTTGACTTCCTTCCCTATATGCTCTTCTCCATTTGATGTGGCTTCTGTCAAAAGTAGGCTGGATTCAGTGGAGAAGGTTGAGTTGCTCCAGGTACAGGTAGATAAAAGTTGAATCGTCGCACACTGCAGAAATAAATGAAGTTCAGCTTTATTAGAATAGCACCAATTCACAACAAGTGTAAAGACATTTTGACACAGTCAAATTTAATCTGAATCATTATAGTCCAATTATAATCCAATTTAAACTAATCCAACACGTGGTCTACAGCCGTCCACTTTATCATAACTGTCCATAAGCCAATTTATAAGCAATAACTACCTTGCTAATGAAACCTTGCATCAAATCTCTTGAATTTCAGTCCTCCATCCTAAGCACTGTGTGACAGTAGAGCGAAAAAACTCCCTTTTAACAGGAAGAAAAAATGGCATCTAGAAGGGAAGAGAAGTGCTCATGTGAATCATGGCAGTCTCAGTTTATGGTAGCAAAACCACAGGATGGCTCAGGACCATCCAAGCCAGTCCTACCAGTATAAGCTTTATCAAAAAGCAAAAGCTTGAAGTCTAATCTTAAACTGGGAGCTGGTTCCACAGAGAGAGGCTCAATCATTAAAAGTTCTGCCTCCTCTTTAGAGACTCTAGGAGTAAACCTGCAGACTGAGGCCAAAGTGCTCTGCTGGAAAATAAAAAAATGGAACTATGAGATTTTTAGGATCCAATAGAGTTTGGTTACTAAGGGCTTTATATGTGAGGAATAAAAATCTAAATGCTATTTTAGATTTAACAAGGAACTTATAAAGAGAAGCTAGAAATATGATCTGCTGCCAGTACTTGTCACAACCCTTGCTACAGGATTTTGGATCAGATGCACACTTTGAACATTTTTTGGACAGAACAATAATAACTAAGTGCAGAAGTCTAATCTAGAAATAACAAATGCCTGAACTAGTTTTTCTCCATCACACTCACATTGTAGGGTAAAGAAGACAGCCATAGAAGCCTTTTATTTATATGAGTCAAAGTACAGGTCCTGATCCTGGTCAAAATGAACTCTAAGCGTCCTCACTCTAGTAATGGAAGCCAAGGTAATGGCATCAAGAGTAATTACACAGTGAGTCAGTGTCTTTCTGAGGTGCTGAAGTCCAAAAACAATATTCTCAGTCTGTCTGAATGTAGAGGAAGAAAATTCAGTCATCCAGGTCTTAAAGACATCTTTTTAATCTGACTAACTGACTGGTTTTATCAGGCTTCATGGATATGTATAGCTGAGTATCATCTGTATAGCAATGAACATTTATGTCTAGCTGTCTAATAATATTACAAAAGGGAAGCATGTACAAAAATCTAAGAACAGAACTGTAAAATATTCCTAACTTACTCTGGAATGTGAGGATGACTCATTGTTTACATGAGCAAACTGGAACCTAATGGATAAATCTGGATTAATGCAGCCTGATGCTGTTATGGCAAGACTTGCCTTGAGTTGCGATAAACAGCTGTGTCACATGACTGAGATGGACCTGGATAAAGGCAGGATCCAGTGTAAGTGTTACAGGCCACGGAGGCCTGATATCAGATCATCTAGATCAGGAATCCTCAATACTCACCCTTGAGGGCTGATGTCCTACAGGTTTTAGAGGTTTCCCCATTATCAACACACCTGACTCAGCCTTGTCCACATTTGTATCTTAATAAACTTTTTTTTTCTTAGTTTTTGTATTTTCATACATGCCTTATTATCATTAATTTAAAATAATAATAATAATAACAGTTGTTACTAATATTTAATCAAATCAATAAGTTAAAACTGAACGCAGAACCACAACAAACAAATCAAATAAAGGGCAAAATCTTATTGAAAAATACTTCATACCAGATGGAAATTCTGTTCCAAAGTATGTAATGTTATAGTAGTTTTTGGGAAAAACAATGTAACTTTAGATGCACTAAATTCACTTTTTCTCGATGCACTTGTATTTAAATCCAGCTCCCCATCTCAATCTGTCACTGTGTACTTGGCCCGTACCATTACATTCCCTGTCTGAATCTCATCTTATTAACAAAAAAGAATCAGCTGTTTGAGCCAGCTTGTTTAAAAAAATTGTCTCTAAGAGCCAGCTTCTTTTAACATAAGAAATTAAAATTATTCCTTTTAACATAAGAAAGTAGAATTAGAAGTCTGTGGAAAGCACAAGTAAGATTCCCTCAATTTCTGACTTATGTGTAGATGAGTGTGAAACATGAAATACGTTATCAAGAGCTGGGTAGATTTTAACCAATCAGATTCTGTGGCCAGTGTTTGCCAGACTCCCACCTTAACTGAGAAATGCCCACACGTTGCTTTGCAGGGTTACTGACTCTGAACAAATAAAGTCTACATAAAACTGTGTCTGTAAGTTTATCATCACTGTGGATGACAAAACAAGAAAAGTAAGTATGGAGGACGTTCAAAATTTAAAATGCTTAAAAACTGCAACATTACAATCATTTTATTCATAATTGTTTCCTTGAATCAAAGGTGATTGCTCATCATCTCCGCCCACACAGTTTACACATTCATCAGATTAGCACCTGCCCTGCTAATTGTGTTGTACAGCAATATTAGAACAATGGCAGGGGAGGAAAACGTGAGAAGAAAGAGATGAGATTAGCCCAAAGCTATGAATAACCAGCATGAGAGGAAATTACAGTGATCATGACTCGGGGGTCTTCTGTGTGAGCAAAAAGCTTCCGATTGATTTAGCAGGTTCCTCCATCTGAGAAAGGAGAGGAAACATTCCTGACACATTCAGGACAAGCCATTTATAATCCATGAGTTCATCCTTTCTATCCTTGTCTTCCCTTGCTTTCTCATTCTTATAATAGTATTTTCCTCCCCCATTTTTAACCACCATCCTTCATTAACTGACTCATTCATGTTTTGAATCCTTTCCTGCTCCTTAAACAAATACTTTTTCAGCTTTTTTCCTTATCTAACATGTATTTTTTACCACTGTCCATTTCACTTCTATGAACTTCATTTAACTCATCCTTTATTATTCCTGTCCTGCTCCCACAGTTCTCATTGCTTTTTAATTTAATTTGCTCAAGTTTATTCTGTTCTTTAATTCACTGTGTTCTCCTTACATTTGCTTTTGTCTTCTTGATTGTCATTATCCTTTCCTACATGTTCAGCCTCTCCCCGGAATTTAATTTTCCCTTAATTTTTTTGACAAAAGACAAGGTCAATTATACAGAAATCTTCCTATGCATATTTCACCTTTCCTCTCCTTTAGCCTCCTTCCTCCTCACTCATTCGTTGTGCTTTCTCTGTACTAAAGTCTTGTTTACCCATTCCACTTATTCCTGATACAAATTGACCCAGCTGACCAGGTGGGCTGGCAGCAGTTGAGCTCATATAGCAGGAGGATGTTGTTCAGCCCCTCAAACAGCAACACCAGGCCTTTCTGATCTGCTACACCGTGTAATGAATGGCCACATGGTGCTGTACAGATAAATGAGTGTGTATGAGAGTGAGAGATATGAGGGTTGGAGTGAGAACCAGGGCCGGAAAGGTGTGTTTGTTGTTGTCTGTGTTTGTGCGATTCCCATTGTGTGTGCACGCACTTGATGAATGGCACACACTACAGTTGCGACTCCCCTCTCCCTCTTTGCCATAACCTTGTCCTTCCTCATCACTCAAGCTCAGCACAGCAGCAGCAAGGACAATGTCCAGGACCAAGCTAGGGATCTTAAACTTGACCAGAAATGGGCTGCTAGAGAGCTGACTGCCACTATGGAGCACATACCCACCTCTGCAAGGCAGGAATCAGTGACAGAAAATACCCCAAATGCATTGCCATCCTTAAAGCTCTTACTATTTCAGCAGGTTTTCATCTGCAGCACCACTCTGAACAGCCACAGTAGTTGCCTTAGCTTGAGTTTCCTCCCTCAGCTACAATCCTTTTATTTCACACTGCTCCCTCGGATGGTTTGGCAAAGCTCCCTCCTCCTCTCTACTCTTAAATCCCTGTGATGATCAGCGTGAAAAGAAAAAAACCCTCTGAAAATCCAGCGCTGTGTCACTTTACTGCTGAGCACAGTTCTTGTCTGAACAAGTGGATGCAAGTAAATATACAGTGAGGCCATATAGTTTATCCTCTTCCCTCCTTCTCCTTGGTTTCCTCCTCCTCCTCCTCGGTTTCCTCCTCCACAATTTTGTCTTTCTTCACAGCTGGAACACTTGTTGTTGCACATAGCTTCACTTACTACATTGTATGACTCCCTCCATGTTTTTCCCTGCATCTCTTTCTCTCTTGCCAGGGCTGAATGTGTCTTGTGGGGGTGGGGGGTAGTTATTAGCTGTCAGAGCTTGACGTTCATTTGGTGTTATCAGCACTTGTTTAATGGCTACTTAATGGGATTAATGGGCATAAGGTAATGAGTGTGGGTTGGAGAAATGGCTGCAGGGGGGAAAAATGGATGAGTGAGGGAGCAGGGGAGAGGAAGAAATAATGAAAGGAAGAGAAGGCAGCATTGCAAATGGCTAACAGACTTGGAGTGATTTGCTTACGGCAGGAGATTGGAGGGAATAGCAGATGGCAAAGGTGCAGTCCAGGGCTTCACACTGCAAACACACAGAATATGTTTCCACTAGCTTAGCACCAGAATTTTGATGCTAACACAGTTCCCAGTGGACTTAAGGGTTGCTCAGCTACAAACAATACTTGCAGCTGCAGCTTTGAAATTCAAACTGTAATATCTTCACCCTCCTGCTTTAACATTGTGACTCTCTTAAAAGATCCAAATGCAAAAATCTACTGGAGTGAGTGGACATCATCCCCTTGTGGAAGGTCTCATGGCTGTTTTAGTATTCCAGGTAATCCTTTCTGAGCTAGGAAATTTGGACGGGAACTGTAATGCACTAAGCGAGGAATTTTAATGTCGTCAGAGAAGTGCCACTCCCCTGAGTTATGACAAAAATATTGATCACGCTTCAGTGTCTAGGAGGAGGCAGACGAGCAAGGGCAACGAAGAGAGGAATATTGAAGAGGATAATGGCAAAAAGGCAGCCAAATGTATGATGAATGAAAGAGAGACTGATGGGATCGTGAGGGGAAGAAGCAGAAAGGATGTTTGCATAGATTTTGCAGCGAAAGAAGCAGTTTAAATCTTTTCATTACTTGAAGACAAAATGATCAAGCTCACCATCAAACCAGCCATGTTGTGGAAATGAATGAACTTCATATCTCTTCAGCCATTTTGCTATAAATACCTCCCATCATTATTGTTTCTTCTTGATCTAAAGATAGCAGATTCATGGGGCCTCTTTAGCTCAAGGCTGTGCACAGCTAATCTGAGATGTGTAAGAAGAGTTGATGGCTACATCACTCTGCCTTCCTCCCTCTTCAGTCCACTGGTCCATGTCTAATAAGTTTTAAAGAAGGGAATCCTACTTCATGAAAGGCCATTCAGGCCTCCTGTGAATCCCTTCACACCTTTAATTAGCAGCATGAAGGTGAAAAAAAAAGGTTTATCAGTGTAAAGGCCCATTTCTGCTCGATACAGAAGACGGATAAGCAGACGGGTGGATAGTTTTGTCCTTCTTCTGTGTTGGTTAGGTGCATAATTTTGTCCATTTCCAGGGAGCTTAGCTATCTGTTGCTCAGTGTAAAAGATGGAGCAGTACTACTTGAAATCGCGGGCGCAGTGCTGAGCAGAATAACTGAAATGTGACCATCGAAGGAAACACACCAGAGAAGAAGAGGATCAGTAAGAAAACAAAAAAGCAGAAGAAGAATGAAGACGAGGACGACATCTGTAGAAATTGAACCAGCTTTGGGAGAAAGGACATACAGCTTCAGCCGCCAAATGGTGTCTGAAACTGACGTCGGCTCGCGGGAAGAATGAAGCTGTGCAGGAGTTGTCGCCAGGCTTAACGTGGCAGGTGTGGACAATCGCTGGCTGACGGGAGCCGCCCATAAGTACAAAAAAGACAAAAAAATTCTTCATCTGACAGAATTCATCTTTGTTTTCTAACGCAAAAGGACGGGTGTTTTTTTGTTTTTGTTTTTTTGTCTTTTCATTTCCCTTTCAAAACCAAGAGAAGTGACTCTGCATTGTGCCAGCAATTAATCTGTGTTATGAGATTCTTGAGCAGCATTGGTTTTAATGGCCGGATCAGGTGCTCAGATGTTCCACAGTCCACTACGGCACCAGGTTAAGCCTGGGCTTAGCTCTGACACCGAGAGATTGTCGTGTTACACAGGAGGAAGGGAGAAATGCCTTTCATGGATTCAGCCAGATTATAGAGTTTAAGTCACCTGTCTACAACAGTTCATGGTCACAATGAATACTTTCCATCTGTCTTAGAAGCAATTTCCTTTTTTTTTTACAGGCTGACAATGACAGATTACAATATCACTCCCAAACTTCTGCTCATTGTGTTTGCCATCTTTCACAATGGCAGTTGTCAAGTACAGCAATCCAAGTTGGGTCTGGTTCAGTCCGTTCAGTGCAGGTTGGTGGCAAGATAGAACATCAATCAACAAATCTGCACAACAAAAACAAGAAAACTGCCCCTTATGTATTGAGAGGGCATCTTTTTGGCCTCTGTCAAAGAACTGTTTGTCTTCGTTAAATATCAAATGCTGTGTAAGGACATTTCTTACCTTGTTTGAAAATTACATGAAATAAAATATAACTACTGTCAAATATGCAGATAATTGACTTTTTAAGGCTCTGTCTTATTAATCAGGTCATATCTTGGATGGAGTCTAAAATCCTTTTCAGAAAAGCATTTAAATAGAGATTTATTTAAAATTTGATGCAGCAACACAAAAAGTTTAGATTATTTCTTATTACTATTGTGTCCCACCAGCTTCCCCTTCAATGAGATTTTTTAACGCTTTGGGAGTGGAGAATTCGATTCCCAACGCATGGAATCTGTGTCCATACTTGTTGAAAATATTTCAGCTGCTCAACAATCCATAGGTATTGTTGTTTGATTATTTTTTTTTCATGATAATACACTGTTGGAAAAAAGGGATACTGGACTAGGACATTTCTGTCCCCTAGGGTACAGTCTGGACTTCGTTGCAGTCTAGGGCAGACATTTTATATTTTTAAATCAGGGTACAAGCCCCAGAGATACTGCATGGGTACTAACAAGTATCCACTGTTGAGGGTACAACAGCAGTACCTTTAATGGTAACACGCCAGTGACAATTCTTTGTAACCCTAAAGGTACAATTCAGTACTTTATTTTCTGAGTGTGTACATATATTTTTAGTTGGAGACAGATGTGGACTGCAAGCATGACAGTCGAACACACACAAGCACATTGTGCAAACCGAGATTTGACATCACCCTGCTGAAATAAACATGTTCTCCTAAGAGAAGACTCCTCGATGGTCGCATGTCTTTTCTTCAAAATTCCAACATCCACCTCTGCATCAACGATACCTTATCACATGACGTTCTCCCCCACATACAACACACACACTGGCACAGACATGGTAGAGGCAGATTCCAGTGTTTTCCAAACAATCTAAAATGTGGATTCATCTGACCACAGAACACACGTCCACCTTCTTTCTGTCCATCTGAGATGAGCAGGTGTCCAGAGAACTCAGTGTTAGTTTATGATTTAGTCCTTGTGTAATCCAGTTCCTGGTTCTGGATGCAGCGTTGGGCTGTGTTGAGTGAAAATGTTACTCCAAGGTCTTCCTGAGTCCATGTGTGTGATGGGTTTAGATGTCACTTATTTTTATTTATTTACTTATTTATTTATTTTTACATATTCTGGTCATATTTTTCTGTCTGTTTGGACTGCTGGAGCTGACATAGACCATTATTTGTTTGTTTCTTGACTGATTATTTGCCCTTTAGGGATTAATAGCGTTGAGTCTTGAGTCTAATTTGATTTTAAAATCTTCCAGAATGCTGTTTACTGTGTAATCCATAACCTACTGCCTTTCTTTGCTTTTGTCCCAACACTTTTTTGGAGTGTGTTGCTGCACTGAATTTTTAGATTTGTTCTTATTTTCTAAGTTATGTGGCCCAATAAAGTTGCTGAAAATATTTTTTTCTGGACTGTTAATAAGGGTTTGTATGAGTTAAAAAATGAAATATTAAGTTTATTAGTATTCTGTAGGGGTGTAACAACACATCAGTCTACATACATAAACAGATTAAAAGATCAATAATCCACTAGTATTGATACAAAATGAAAATATTAATAAAATAGGGATACAGTAATTATTAATAAAAAGTTATTCAGAAAGAACATGTGGAATATCCCTAGTCATTTATTCTAACAACTTTGGTCTTCTTGTACTTGCTTTAACTTTCAAGACAAATCCAATAAGCCACTAATCTTCTGTAACACATCAGGTTCAATGCGTTGGTTTCCCGGAGCGAGCAAGAGGAAAAAGGCCTTGTCACTGTCGAACAATGAATCGTTCGGCTTTAACTTCCAGTTCCTTGACATTAGCAGGTTGGCATTTGTCCATTATAAATCAGCCTCTCTACAGACTAAAAGTTCTCTCTCTCTCTGCTCTCTCTGCTGTGACTGAAATGATGTGGCCCGTTGGCGAGAGGTTGAAGATTTACGTCCTGGGGTTCATTCTGATGGGCTCCATTTTTACCAAATGTCTTCAAATTATTAACACCCATTTAAAGAGAAGAAGTACGATTTCATTATCATTTATCTATTCCTTTGGGGTTACAGCTCCATTTCTGTAGCTGGAGCAAAAGTATTGAAAAGGACAAAGAATCCATTTTGAGTATTTTGTTACTAGACTGGTTCATTTCATTTAAGAGTTACTCTCCACCAACCTGTTGCCTAATAATAGTAAAAGAAAGAAAAGAAGTGTGATTTGTTTTTGAAGGCCAAATGAGGCAAAACTCAAAATGAAGCCAGTTTGACATGTAGTCTTTGCACCTTCCCTGCCCTCCTCCTCGTCCGCCTCTTTCTTTCTCTGGCCTCTTGCATCTCCTGTAGTGCATTTTGCTAGTTTTATTTAAGCTCCTCTTGACAGAACTGCATTGCAACCCCCTCCTCTTCATCTCAGTGCATCGCCTCTCCTCTCCTGCCCGCTGCAGTATGGCAGTAGTCTACAGACTCGTGCATCCCTCCTTCCTGCTATTGCCTTCACAGTATGTTGCCCACCTCCTCCCTGCCCCTCCAGAGTCTCCCCCTCTGCCACACACTCACCCTCGCTGAGTGTTGGCAGCAGAGCGACACCTTAGATGATCGAGCCTTGCTGTCTTGTTGACTCCTTGATAGACTTAAGCGGTTGTTTTCCTTAATGAGGACAAACAACGTTTAGTTGGTAACGTGTTGTTAGTATATGCTGTGTTTAATTCTGATCTTTTTTTTATTAGACCCCAAAGGCTCCAAAAATGAAGCTACTCACAAGAAAGGTACTTTCCTTTTTCTTTTTTTTTCTGTTTAATTTTTTCTCTTCTTCTTTTCTTCCCTGGCCATCTTTTTGTGTTTAACAGTTACTCATGCAATGATGAGGCAGTTTCCAAATGTTGCGCATTATAAGGAACATTGGGAAATGCCTTTTTTTCTTTTTCTTTTTTTGTAAAAAAAACAAATTTATAAGGATGTATTGCTGCAGGTTGTATGAATTAATGTCTAGAAATGACTGTGACTGGAGCAATTAAGGAAAATGCTTTACTTAATTTACTGTGCTAACAGACATACTTCTCGCTAAATGTTGGCATAATTGATTTGGAATCAGTTGTTTCTGGTCAGTGAGATCATTTTCTGAGAATTTATTATTTTTGTTTCACTTGTGTCGGCATATCTTGACTTTTTCTTTATCTTTGCCCATGTGCAACTTCCAAAATAATTTAACTTAGTCTCCCAAAAAAATGTAGAATATAAGCAGGGCTTGGATTGCTGTATACTGGAGCTTCTGGGGGAGCCTTTGTCGGGCGTCCACCGTAACTTTGCACATCATATGCACGTGCATATATAGATATTAGTGCACGTAGCGCAGTCATAAATATGGTTACTACAAAAAAAAAAATAAAAAAAAATCTTGGCTGCTACTGTATGCAGCTTGTTTAATCAGAAACAGGGATGGAAAGTTTTTTTAACAACCACAAAAGAAAGCATATGAAGTGTTTTTTGTATGGACGCTCACAGTACTGTACAAACAACACTGCTGTCCACTGTGCTAAAGGAGACGGGACAGATCACATTTGAAGGATTTAATTAACTTAATTGAATTAATTAATTAATTAATTAATTAATTAATTAATTAATTAATGCTATTCTTTTCAAGACACATCAGGAACACTTTTGAAAACATAAATGTAACCTGAAAGTGAACTATTATTAAGGCTCCCCCTCAAAGTCTCAGCTGGATATCTTTAGGGGAGCTCCTGTGCCTTTAAGGGGAGCTGAGCTCCCCTTAGCTCCCCCATAATTCAAACCCTGAACATAGGCATGAAACGCAAGTCATTGTGTTCGTACCAACATGAGCTCTGCATCAGTAATGTTCTCTTCACATCTAAAGTATTCGGACCTTTAGGCACCACAAATCAATACAGAATTTTCAGTATTATTTAGATCTTTATCCATTTCAATGATAAAGTCACCATGCTGAAGTATAAACAGTATGTGGCCTTGAAGTGACGCAAGAGCTAGGATGACCCGACATCACATAATTCGTAGTATTTACGGTTGTAGATAGATGCTTCACGTCTATCAGTTTGGAAGAACTTGCACACTGAACTGATAAAAAAATTATGCCAAATTAATGAATGCCAAAAGGAGACAGAAAAAATGAGCACTAATATCAACCATGTTCTTTAGTGGAGCAGTGGTTCCTACTTTGGTACAGAGGCATGTACAAGCAATGCAGTCGAGTTTATCTGTGCAGACTCCTTCAGGGGTCCAATTATACCAACCCACAGCCACCCACCCCAATTAGGATGATTACCAAACTCAGTCTGCAGATATCTTCTGAGATCTGGACCCGACGATGTAGGATATAAAATGTGACCCGACCCACACATTAACACATTGCAATTGTAAATACACTCCCATCCCTCCCTTCATTGCGTTACTTTGCGTAATTCGTTCATATATTTAAAATGATTGTGTTTGGTTGTCGTCGTTTTCAATTAGAATTTACAAAATTTACAGCATTAGTAAATATGAAACAGCGTAATTGTGATGTTTGTCTGACTTCAGTGATGGATGAAATGCGACATGACCATTCAGACTGAGTTTGCTTCCACACAGATCGGATAAGTATCCAATCTAGGACCACAGATGAAAGTAGCCTGGGTCGGATTTGCGCCGTTCAGACTGTCAGTAAATCGGAATCGGAACTTGAATTGAGCTGCAGTATGAACGGAGCATTACGGCTGGAATATACGTAAGGTTATTAATTTATGATAATGGACACCCCGTCAGGCATTATCCCGCTTATACCATGGTCACTTACGAAAGAAAAAAAATATTAAATAAATTATTAAAGCAATAATGTTTTTTTACCGTTAAAATCGCTTTTCACAAGAAGCGGCTGAGTGGACTATTTCGTTGTGATGCGTTGCCAAGGTAACCGGCTCTGACACAGACCTGTATTAGACCTGATCAGAGGAGAGAAAGGAGATGATTGCTTAATGTTATGTTTCATGACACAAAGTATCATTTCAGAGGGCGGGTACAGCTCCTACAGCTTGTGTCTGTCCAGAGGATGATGCAACATTTTGTTTCAAACAGTCAAAGTCCACAGATCGTTTCCTAAATCGTTTTTATTGCAAGAAATATTATCCACCATTCACTCTGATCAATAAATGTGTATCAAGCAAGTTAAGTCTATCCTAAATCGTTTTTATAATGTTATCCACCATTCACTCTATATCAAGTATGTAAGTAAGGTAATCAAGACAGAAAGACAGACAACGACCTATTTAAAATTAAATTAAACATTGCCGTTGATCGTGACATTTCATTAAGATACTGGCATGTCCATAGTGGCGTTTGAAGGACGGAGATTTAACGTTTGTGAACCCTGACCACTGCTGGTTGGGACATTGCAGGATGACAAAATGTTTCTCCATTCTTGTCTCTCCTGGACTGATGGAG